>NC_041401.2:66133245-67333245 GCF_900747795.2 Erpetoichthys calabaricus | reverse complement strand
CACGCCACAAACAGAGTCGCTTGTTGTATGTAAATGCTCATTTTGACAAGCCAGATTCATTTTAGAACAAAGTGCTTTGGACTGATGAGACAGAAATTGAGTTATTTGGTCATAACAAAAAGCGCTTGCATAGCGGAAGAAGAACACTGCATTCCAAGAAAAACACCTGCTACCTACTGTCAAATTTGGTGGAGGTTCTGCTGGAATAGACTAACATACGTCAACTGCAGAATCAAAGACTCATTGGCTCTGTGCCAAACAGTGGTGGCTACAAGATACTGAAGAACTGCAAGATGGCTGATATTAATGTTTACGGCTGTTACACTCATTTTAGAAATAAAGGCTGAAAGTTCAGTTCTACAGCAAGTGTTCTTTTTTCAGTAGCAAATCTGAGCCTTTCCAACGTTTGTCCTGTTGAGATATTTTCTGTTTTTGTGTTTTTTCCAGTTTTTGTTTTTTTAATGACTTTTTTGTCCTCTTGTTTTCCTTTTATTGTTCAGTTTTAGTTGTTGTGTCAGAGCTGGCTACTTTCTTGCTGTCAGGACCTCTCAAGGTCCTTCCCTTGTCCTGTGACAGACCACTCATCCTGTAATCTTGATCCTGACCAGGCACTACTACAGGATTCCTTCAACTTTTTGGCAAGTCACACTTTTTTGATCAAATGGCTTTTCTTTCCTAAGTGGTTATGCTTCCACATCACATGATGATTCAGAACCCATTTTCTGGTGCAACAGCTAATGTTTTTTCAGAATGACTTCAGTGTTGTGGATCCAACCCAAGTTGTCCGATTGTTAGGTTATATTTTTGAGTTTTTAATTTCTGTAAAGCTTGTAGTTTTCTCCCACTTCCCACTTAATTTTCTGTTGTCTGTGCACATTTTTGGTATTTTTTCTAATTCTACCCTTGTCTACTTTCAATATTTTTGGTACTTCACATGCGATCTAAAGATCCTTATTTAATTTTTTGCCTTTATGGTTTTATTTTTCATTTATTGTGTGTTTCTTTTTCATTTTCGACTATACTGTTAATAGTATAGACAGAGAGAAAGGAGGAAAGGATCAGGAAAAGATTTCCAGAGCACAATGCAGAGACAAACCAAGGAGTCTTAAAAGGGGTAGATCAGTCAGAGAGAATCATCTAAGCCCAATATGCAAACTGAAAAATAAATTCCAACGACACACAAGAAAGAAAACCAAAGACTACATTTGTTGTATTTTTGTTTTTAAAAGCCAGACAATTGCACTTCCCAGAAAGGGGGTTTAAATAACACCTGTCACACACGTACGCTTAGGAGGCAATCAAAAGGCCCAGAGGTGAGTGAATGGTTATCAGATGGGGGGTCGTATGATGGTATTAATGCCTCTCTTTCTGACCTTACAGAAATAAAGAAGACAAATAATGAAACAAATACCCTCACAGAATGCAATTCAAAACCAACAATACTTCCGGCTCCAGTTTACCACATCACTTCCGGTCCCCCAGTGATGACGTCAACACCGACCACCATTGATGACGTCACTTCCAGTCCCTCAGTGATGACGTCACCACCGACCACTATTGATGACGTCACATCCTGCTTTAATCATTTCCTGTAGCCATTTTGAATAATTTGTACTATGTCGAATGTCTGATTTAAGTTACTTTATCATCTTGACCAGAAAAAAATATTACAAGGGGCTAATCCCCAAACCTTTATGCTTTCTTTGTGAGCTTAATTCATCACAACTTTGAATGATGATGTTATGACGGTGCGATCTCTGGTGTAAGCTCTCAGAAACTCGTACTTGTATTACAGCAACCTGATCACAAATGACAGTGGCTCTCTGAAGCCAAGACGGCTTTGCAATAAAGATAATAAATAACAAACAAATAAATGAAACTATTAAAATACCTAATGTAACCATGAAATAAAATCAAACTAGCACACACCAAGAATGATGCAGAAAGTTTCAGGGAAAAAATAACCCAGCCATGGATAAAATTCTTAAACTGAGGAATATTTTATATTTTGGGTTTTGACTAAGCTATTGTTCATTGCGTTCATAAGAATTACTTAGGTATATTTTATTTGTCCAGCACCTCCTGACTCAGCTGTACGAGATAATCCCCACATATGATATAGCGTTCGACTTGTCTGGATGTCTACTCATGCAAGACTTTAAGCTTTGGGTCCACTAGATAAGAAAAAGCCTAATTTATAGGCCATTTTGACCATAATTTGTGCAGCAAATTACATCTTTATGATAAAAACCAAACCAAGAGGTGTCGTCAGCAAAAATAATCAGAAGTTCTTGAAGCCGCGCATGCTACCTCAACAGACCCCAGGGATCATCCTGGGATACAAGGGGTCAAAGTTAATCAATAATACAGAAAGTGGAGTGTCGTTTTATACTATTTTAAGGTTGCTGATCACAAATAATTCTTTACTGGTGGTCCTAGAAGGTCAAAAATGCTTTACTAAAGACCAAGCCCTCTATGGACCACTATCAGAGGGTGAAAAGTGACAAATTTCTATTACAACTGAGAAGGGATAGACTTTAAACATTTAAACTGAAGCACACATTTCAATATTTCAAATATTTCATGCAGCTATTCTTGTTTAGTATATTTTTTTACCTTATAAAGTAAATCATTACATTTCTAACGAACACTCCAAATTAGAATGGCTTATGCTGATTCAGACATTTTTTTAGTTTATGGACATGGTTATTTTGAAATTTCATCTTTCTATTTGGAATTTTTTTTTACTTTCCTTGCGAATTTTGAACATTCTGGGGGAGGAGTGAAAGCTTTAGACTCATCAAAAATTTAAAACTCCAGTTAGCGACAGATCTTGACATTTTAGGGTCCTCTGGTATTGAAAACATTGACGATGGGTGTGTGTCTGTGTGTCACAGTTTCTTGAAGATGGTAAAGAGCTAACATGGCTAGACAGAAAAATTACCAAACTCGAAACTTAAGTCTGTTACAAAATGACAATGTGCTGATTAGTTTTTGAGCCAACTCGTGCAAGAGAAAAGAGGCTCTCTAGCGGAACCCTCAAATACCGTTATTCTGTAATTAATTATGAATTCTTCTTGTCAATTTTTACCGTAATGACCTATTTTATGAACAGAAAGATCAGCATCAGAGCAGTAAATAATTACTGAAATGTTATAGAATAGTTCGGGTAACTTGGTTCCTAGGGTGCAAAGCCCACTGACATTCAAATTTGAATTTTTTTTTTAAATTTAACTAAATATATAAGTCTTGTTTATTTGGACCAAAGGGTTCTGTAGTTGTCCTTTCAAATTTTGTGCTTTGCCTTCTCAGGTCTTTTCTGTATTTATGTCCAAGATGTTTTTGACTGCTTATGCCAATGGCCCCCTTTGACTATTTTAGGCCTAAAATCATAACACTTTCTACCATTGCTCCATTAATACTGCCAAGGATATGGCCCTCCCCATGTCTGTGAGGTCCACAATAAGTTACTTTATTCAGGGCCACACTCCTGTTGCTATGTCATTTTCTCAGATCTGCCTCCTGACTCCTATACCGTGTTTTGTCATTTGTTGCCATTCATCCCAGTAACTGCAGTGGTTATTGACACATTTGGTGGTACAATCATAGGTGAAGAGTCAGTACAGTTGCCAGAGTCAGAAGTCTTGTACTTCTGTGCTTGAAATCTAAATCCATGAGTTTTTGTTGGCTGTCTTCACCACCTGGGTCCTACTTGCCAGGAATTCCAGTATCCAATTGTAGATGGAGTCACAGAGAGTAAAAAGTAAACTTGGGCTCACCGTGTCCCTGACACTGGATATTGTACATTAGTTTTGCATATTTCTTATTTGAAAATGCACAAACAGATATGATTCCACACTGTAACAAAATGACACAATATGCAAAGCCTCATGAGTATCCGAAAAGCACAGGGAAGTGGAGTAAAGAAATCTTTATCATTCCATATCTTTAACATATTTGTAACACTTTGTTGGCAAAGTACATAGCCAAAGTTCTCTGTCAGCAATATTTGCTTGGTGCTGAATTCTGAAGGGTTTTTTGTTTCAGATAAAGAAAAAAGTCTCAAACGTTTTGGGATGTCAGGGAGGGGCAAATCTTGTCTTGACCTAATGTCATCCGCAGCAAGCGTCTGCTTTGAAAATGAAAGGCTCTTCTTCAATTTAACATGAGTCATCCACCAGGTAGCTTTTTTCCAGCTTCTTATGAGGGTTTGAGAAAGTGCTCAGTAATCCAAACTCAGCCCACCAAGAAGGCTCTAATTTTATGAAATGTAAAATATTTCAAAAAGACTGAACTAGAGACATTTATACATTTGTGATTGATACATAACAGAATCTTGTATACGTGGTAAACTGGATTGTTTCTGTAGCCACTTGGCCAAAATCAAACAGCTGGTTTCTAAAATGTAAGCAATTGTCGGACTGTGGATGTAATATTTGTCCCATTTTAAACATTTCTGTCTAACTTTGTTTTTTTTTTTACATTAGGATTTAATTTCTGACCTTAGGTTTCACCGTAGTTTACATTTTCTAGGTGCTGATTTTGGCTACTTTTACGCAACGGCATTATGGTTATGCACCATCGTATTCCCATTATTGTTATAGTGAGATATGTATCTGTGATGTCACTGGGACATCCAGTATAAATATGGCAGCACATGGCACATCCAGTATCCCTCAGTGGATACAGTATTCCTTTCATC
Source organism: Erpetoichthys calabaricus (assembly GCF_900747795.2). Lineage (NCBI taxonomy): Eukaryota > Metazoa > Chordata > Cladistia > Polypteriformes > Polypteridae > Erpetoichthys > Erpetoichthys calabaricus. The sequence continues at coordinate 67,328,543 of NC_041401.2, read as the reverse complement.
CATTCACTTAATGTTAATTTGCTTATTTACCAAGTAGGCCCTAGCATTAGATTTCTCTAGCTTTCACGTCAGTTCAGTTCTTTCATGCCACATTCTTGTTCATGCCCCGTTGGTTTTGTTTTCTTTGATTTATTGACTTCTCCATTTTGACTTCTTACTTGTCTCTTGCTTATTCCCTTAGCTTACTGATCTTATCCTGGTATTTATTTCCTTCTTGCTCATAAAACTTCTCAGGTACCTTAGAATTGTTCTAAAATGTTGAGGGTACTGCAGTGGTCAGTAGTGCTGCTTCACATGTCTAGCTTCAAATCCTGCCCCCAGTTGTGTGGAATTTTCATGCTCTTTCCATGATGGGTGGGTTTCCCACTGCACATTCTGGTCTTCCTCCAATACTCTCAAAGATGTGTTGGGTAGGTTGTGATAAGGCGCTATATTGGCGCTGACCTGACACAGGCTGACACCAGAGCCACGGGAAAAATAAACAAAACATTTTATTTTTTCTTCAGCCATGGGACACATCTTCCCTGTGTCCCAATGGCCCTAACACAGTCCTAAAAACAAACAAAAGTAAATCACACCCCAAATCACACTCTTCTTTTCCTCCACTCCTCCCAGGGCAGCCATCCTCCTCCTCCCGACTCTGGCGCTCTGAGTAGTGGCTGCAGGCTCCCATTATAGTCCACCAGGAAGTGCTTCAGGTGGTAATTAACCTCAATTAGACTGCACTTCCGGGTGTGGCTGCGTTGCCGCCCATATGGGCTCAGGAAGCCTTGCAGCTCCCCCTGGCGGTGGCCACGGAGCCCAACCAGGATGAGTTCCAGTGTTGCATGTTACTGGCCCTGATGCAACCCAGGGGGGCTGCCACCAAGTGATCTGGGGGACGTAACATGCATCCCATGGCTGTTCCCCCAAATCCAGTGTTGAAGGGGCATCCCAGCCGGGCATGGGTCCTGGCCATCTGCGACAAGGTGTAAGTGGGCCCTGTTATGGACAGGTTTCCTATTCATTAATGTTTCCGATCTTGCACCTAGTCTTACTAGAAAAGGCACCAGCCCCATGTGATGTTGAATTGGATTATGTATTTCTGAGAATGGTATGGTATGGTATGATTGTTAGACAAAGTGTCTGCAATTCTTAAACCAGGCCATATGATTGCAGTCTCTAAGTGACTGGATCCAAATTTAATTTCATCCATTTGAGTTGGTGTTCTTTGTTCCTTGTAATGGACTGGTACCCTGTCCCTATTAGTGTCACAAACTTACTCTTGATAGCTGCAATCTCCAATCAGAAAAAGCAGATCTGCCCTCATTACTACAGGAAAGGCCTTCATTTCTTAAGGTTAACTTAGCAGGGTAAGCCACTCCATTCCTCCAATACACAAACATGGCAAGGTTTGGAGTGGAGGAACCTGCAATTGGTGTGGAGTAAACCTGTTGTGTTACTAATAGAAGTGTAGTGGACAGTGGGACTTTTGAGACCTTCTTATCTAGACTTAATGCTAGATGAATAGGATGGATGAGCTTCTTGGGCTGAATGGCTTATTCTAAAGTGAGTGTAAGTCCTCTGGTGGACTGGCGACTTTTCCAGTTTTGGTTCCTGCTTTGATCCCAATGATCGGATGTTCTATGTCCCTGAGTCAGATCAATAGGGTTTGAGAATGCTATGTTATGCAGTCCATAGCACCATTAGGTTAATATATTTTCCCTTTTCTCTCTTTGTATCTCAGGTACAAAATCCATTCTCTGTTCGTAACAAGCCTGTGATCCAACAAGCCACATTTGTTTAAAAGGTATATGTCTTTTTCCTTAGTTGTCCACATTCCCAAATGTCCTTTCTTTGTTCCCCTTCTACAGATGCTTCCTCTTGGATACTTAGGCAATGTGTTTCAGATAATACTTGCCAGAGAATCTAACATTTTCCCGCCTTTTGGCTGTTAAGGATATTCCACGCCATCTTTATATATACTTTCAAACCTGCTTAATATATGTTAGAGTTACTGGCTGCCAGACCCTTTCCTGCGCATCAGGAGCAAGGCAGGAACCATTCCTGGACAGGTTGTACTCATGCTTACACACACTCACATGGAGTTCAATTTAACATCAAACTTGCATTTATGTTGGGAAATTGGAGGAAAATATACAGACATGAAGAAAAAATATTCATATTCCACATGGAACTACAACCAGGAATTGATTAAACCTAGAATCCTGGATCCATTAGGCAGCAATTCGAATCACTAATCAACCATGCTGCTTTCCCCAGCATCCATCTCTCTGTTAACCGAGACACGGAGTCGTCCAAATATACAGAACTTGAAGATGTATGGCAATTCAGTCTTAATTTCTAAGACTTTTTTTTGGTATGGCGTTTCTACATTTTTGAGACTGAAAATGACTGGTACTGTGTGTGCAACTTTCTTTATAATATAAATGGAGACAATTTTCTTTTGTGCAGAATTATGCAATAATACTGAACTCTATGATCCCTGATGCAGCAATTCAGCAAAGGCAAAAATGCAGACACGGACGACATGGAAATCAAAAGTTGGGTGACAGTAATAAGAGCCAGGGTCATGATGAGGACATGACAGGGTAACACTACATCTTGGGAACATCAGGCCCATAAACCCTTGCTCAGCAGTTTCAGAATATAGGCACAGGCCAGCTCAAGAAGCTGGTCTGTGCAGATCATCAGATTGTAAGTGAATGCTGGTAGGAGACAAAGGAACAGCTTCATCTGCCCAGATTCTGAGCATGTTGCACCTTTCATTAGGGAGAACGGTGCAAGTAGTACAGGGGACTACATACAACATTGAAAGGGACTTATTCTGGAGATGGGCTTCTTTTACATACATCAGAACTGCACTGCCTTTGTCCATTTTTAAGACTGTTCTCGGAGCTTAATATTAATCATTACCAGAGTGATAAGTATGACAGCTCACCTAACCCAACCCCTGCTCTGCACAAATCAACATGTTTGAGTGCAATTACCGGATAGTTCAGGATAGGACACCAATACATCATATGTCAAAACAAGACTCTAAGGGATAAACAAATGGAGTAATACATTGTAAATGTCAAATAAACAAAAACAAAAAAGTTTGAGACTATTTGTGGGATCCGATCTAATCTATCCAGTTTGGCCAGTACCTGTACCAAACACTCAGTTGAAACACTCCCTTTTCACCTTCCGTTTGCTTTCTCAGAATATCTTGCTATACTGTCTCTTAAAACTACACAGGAATGCTGCACAACATCCTGCACTGTAGCACTCTCTGGAAATTTATAGTTCTAATGTACCATTGACAACTGTGACTATCTTTTAAAAACAACCATGAATGTAGTACCAGAACACTTCCTGACTGAAGCTCTGAGGTACCATGATGCCAATACTCCAAGTCACTTCCATCAACCCGTGCCACCTCAGAAGTCCATGCCAATTATCATCAATATGCTATGAAATCAGTGCCCCACTGCAGCACCTGATTGTTCATATTATCTCTGTGAGGGTTTGTCTATCACTAGCTGAGGCTCTGTTAATGCCGGTCATTCCCCTAGTCTTGTAACCTTTCCTATAATCACTTTAGCACTGACAAGCCATTGCCATCTGGGCAATCAGTCACTATGTACAGTTTATATAGAAACATTAGAATGCTAGATGAGAAGATGCACTCTGGTAGTGCAAACTGGGGTAACATACGTAAAGTGTGCGAGCATCATGTTCACCAAGGAGGTGTAATATGAAAGAAGATTGTAAGGAAAAAAGTCCTTGGGAAATACAAATTAGAGAATTCACTGTATTATTTTAGGAAAACAGAAACCAACAGAAGTCAAAGAAAAAGCTAGCCATGTGCAACAGGCACCAAGAGGCAAGAACTATCGATTCATTTTCTAACCTACATATCCAGTTTAGGGTCACAAGTAAACATTGCCTCTTTCAGGAATTTACCAACTCTGAATGGGTGACCATTTCAATTCAATCACTCACTCACTTATAACAACTGACAATGAGCCAGTTTAGACTTTCCATTTAACTTAACATGAACATCTTTTAGGAGGGGAGAGACCAACAAAATCACAACCTGGCTTTGATGAAAAATCCAAATGTTGTACCTAGATAAACAAATTCATGTGCTGTGAGACTTACTTTTAACAACACAGACTGGGAAATATAAAAGTGCATATAAAAATAATGGGATGAAGTCAAAACCAGAGTGTCACAGAGTCTGATCATCAAAACACAAGATGCAATTCAAGGTTAAAACAAAGCCAAGAGACCTCCTACCTCCTACCTTTGGTTAAGCGTTAGCCACTGTTTCTCCCCTGGCCTATGTTTAAATGCATTTTTTCTAAATTTTTGTTTATTTTTCATTCATAATATATTTTTTCTATATTTTTTGCTTATTTTTCATTCATTTATTACAACCATTAATGTTATTATTTATACGTATTATTTATACAATGTATTCTGTTAACAATTTTTGTTAATTATTTGAATTCTACGTGTGGATGCTTGTTCTGCCATGACCTTGTACTTTGGAATGGCTTCCCAAGAGGTGGGGCCACCTGTGAATCTCCATTGAGGAATTACTCCAAGCACCGTAAAGGCTCATGGGAACTGCAGTCCCTCCGGCAGTACATTGTATAGACTTGGGCACTGGTGAGTTCTCTTTTTGTTAATTGTTGGTCTTTTGATTTTAAGGCTTTTTGAGTTTATTTTTGCCATATTTAAGGATTTCGATTTTTGACTTACTGTATGTTTTGGAACTTGTTAAAAATGGATTGCTTTTTAAGCAAATCCTTATTTGATCTTGATTTTGTCACTGAAATCTTAATTTTATAAAGATTTCTTGTGGGACTGGTCTCTGCTCCAACTGGAGATACACAGGTTTCCCCCTGGTGAGACATCTTCAAGAATCTAAGACTATTTGCTATTTTTTGAACTTTAAAGCATATCTCCATTTTAAAGCCTAGTCAGGCCTTACGCCTCCTATTCTCCTGGGTCAGGCTTGCCTTGGGTGAGATCTTTTTGGTGGACTCACCCTTTAGCTATTTTGTGGAATCAGAGACTCATTACACCTTTTATTGATTTTCTTTAAATAGCTACACAAGCACCAAATTTGCTTATTTGAAAATAATCCATAAACTTGGACAAAGCATGCAGCATATGCTGCTACCATTGTTGATCACACGGTAGCAACGCAGCATGTTAAGTATCAACAATCTACCACACTGCTAGGAAAAAACACAAAGTGGCAGCAATAGTAACCAAAAAAAATAGAAAATGGTGGTGTGGGTTGTCACATATTTTAAGAATAAAAAATGAAGTCCAAAGCAAGAAATAAGCATGAAAATCAGAAATGTTCAAAATGCTAAACTCATGACACCAGCAGACATAAGCAGAAACAGATAATAAGCATGTTAATGTCAATAAACAGACCTTACCCTCAAAACTTATGAAGTATTATAGATTCATATTTAAATACATATTTTAAAAGTTTAACATTTGTAAGAGGGCCTGGAATTGCGACTGGCCTACATTTCATGTGCTGTATTGGCTCACGCCTTTATCCAAAGTAACTAATAAGCTCAAGATACAATACAGTCATTCATGGCTATTTTTAATAGAACACAGCATCATCCAGTGAGTTGGGGCAGGAACTGAACCAAAACTATGACACACTTGCTGCACAAATGTACAAGATGCTGGCTTTCTGGTGAACTACAACACATCACTATATTCATTCATTTTACAGTATGCTTATCAATTTTATGGTGGTTTCTGCCTTTCCTCCCATGGGCTCGCCCTGGACGGGGTGTCAGTCCATTGGAGGTCATGCTTAATGACTTGCTGACATGGGATCATATTGATGCCTCTTGGGCAAGGCTTTTAATTGACTGAAATTCCATCTTGGGGCTGTGGGTTGTGGCTTCGACTAACCTTTAACTATTTTGCATTAACAGTTTAACAGAACATATGCAGTACTGATAGCTTTTTTGCTTCTTTTTATACAGCAAATTGCCTTTGGTAGAAGCCAACATTTGCCAAGAGCTGATCTTCAACAACAACATTAATAACAACATTTATTTATATAGCACATTGTCATACAAACAATGTAGCTCAAATTGCTTTACAAGAAGAAAGAATTAGGAATATATAAAACATAAACCAACAAGATTAGGCAATAATATTATAAAGTGTGATATATGGCCGGCAGTTTATCCCGGCCAATACCCCCAAGCTGACAGATGGAGCCCTCCCTGCAACATGGAGATGACCTGAATTCCAGCAGGGCATCATGGACCTTGGAGTTTTCCTTCACAGCCCTGCTGGATACCATGGGGACCGCCAGAGGACGCTGCAGGGAGACATAAGGATTTATATATGCACTATAACCCGGAAGTTTGTCCTAGTCACAGGGACAGAGGAAATGATGTATTTCCAGGCTGAAGAAAAAGAGTTTTCACCCGGAAGTGTTATAAAGTCACATGGACTAAGGGACAGAAACACTTCCGGGTCAAGGACTATAAAGGATTCTGTGAACTGAGCCGAGTTGGAAGGAAGGGTGACTGAGCTGCTGGGAGTGGAGGATTGTGATTATTGTGTTTGATTGTTTATTGGAGAATTGTGGAATGGAGGGTGCTTTGTGCACAGTATTATTATATTAAATTCATCATTTGGACTTTTATCTGGTGTCTGATGTGTGGTCTGAGGATTCAAGGGGACGACAGTGCCCCCTATCTGTCACAACAGTATGTAACATGGAAAAAGGAATGGTTGGATGGCCAGGACAGAAAAAAAAAATCTCCAGTTAGGCTGAAAAAAAATAAAACTAAATCTGCCAAGGTTCCAAGGCCAAAATACCACCCAGCCCCCACTGGGCATTCTACCTAACATAGATGGTCTAAATCAGTCCTCACGGTTTACAGGCTTCACATGGGAAAATTTGATGATGATGGTCATATAAACCAGGACTGGCTGGAAGGTAAGGGGTGTAAATTGCACTATTAAAGCCGATGTCATGTTATATGGTTTCTAGCCTTAACATCTGTAGGATTTGCCAACTGCAGTTGCTGAACTCATCACTGGACCATGTCAATATAAATGACTGAAAATCGATGGTTCTATGCAGTTTTAGCAACACAGTCATGTTTACCATTAATGTGACAACCAATAATGCTTTGCCTGACATAGCCAGTGCTGTGTGAAGGGTTAGCATGTCTGGCGCACCTACTACCCGTTTTTTCTTTTTTCATTCTGTTGTGGTATGTAAAACACAAGACATCAGACGGACGAGTTCCTCGCCTCTGCATAGTATTTTCAGATTAACATTCTTTGGTTGTCTGCTCTGGTGCACAGAGAGCTCACCCCGACGCCTAAAGACAAAATCTAACCTGTTTGATATTGTCAGACATTTTGTCAGTCACATTATGTGACTGATCTTTACAGAATTATGTCGCAGACTGCCCCTGACTCTCAAAGATTGTGTAAGCAGAAATGTTACATGATGTGACATGGCCTTAACGAACAGGCCTACAAATCAAGCGGAGGACAGGTGAATGTTTAAGCAGACCCAAGATGAGTTTCACTGCCATTACATGGAATTGTACCTCAGGGTTGGAGTGTCACTGTGTAAACAATAAAAAGTAGAGCATAAGAACAACTGGTGTTGGTAGTCTGGGCCTGATTCCTAGGTGGAGCTTTGGTGCTTTGAAGTGAATGTTCCTGGCAGACAGGTGTTATTTACTGTGAGTGAAAGCAGTCCGAGTTAATCTGGGACACGTTTGTGTTATTCTTTGAACAAAAGCACTTTTATCTAAAGGCAAATCACCTCTGTAAACACGCAGACACCATTTGATAATCACGTGTGCTTGTGAAAAGCAGACTATTTTTCCATCTAACATTGCAAGAAAGGACACAGGCAGCAATTATCAAAAAACATTCTGGAATAACATTATTAGATGGAAATTTTTTTTTTCCAGGTAAGTAAACAATCCAAACAAGGTAGGGAAAAGCAAGTGAAGCATGCAAGCAAAAATAATCATTCACCCGTGAGCTTGTCCTCATTTTTAATTTATTTTCCTTTAGGGGTTTTGCAGCCACTTGTAAGCTATGCTGAACACATACCTACAACATAGCACAGGCTGATAAGAGGGATCCACAGGGAACAAGGAACTCATTGACTCATTTTTACGCCAAAGAGGCTTATGTGGACAGGGATAGCATTGGGAAATTTAATTCAAATTAGATTGTATTAACACAACAGCTAAATTGTGTTAGAAAAACAACAGGCTAAACTCCACAATCATACACTTTCAGTAGTTCCAGGGTGGTTAAACCCACCATATGGCAAATCAAAGACAACCCTAAAGAGGATGCCAGTCCATCACAAGGCAAAGTGACAAAAATATTATCACTCTTACAGGGCCAGTGTAGAGTAGCCACTAATTCAAGCACTTACATTTTTGGAATGAGTGTACTAAACAAAAGAAGACATGGGGAAAATGTACAAACTCTAAGCAGAAAATGACCTGGCTTGCATTTTGGATCCCAGACTCTGGAACTGTGAGGCAACAGAGCTAACAACAGGACCACCCTTATAAAAATAGTAAAAACCATATCGGTGAAGGGTGCTGGCAAATTGTTCAAAAGAAACTAAAAACAAAATCAGCATAAACACACTAGAAGTGATTATCTGGGATGGAATCAATAGAGTGCATAACATACGCGTGTGGAGCCTATTAAAATAAATGTTAATAAGATACTGTTGGAGTAAAAGAACATTTGTACCAGTAGAAGCTACAATTCCAGCTGAAGCGAGTGAGTGCTGTCTGAATGGATTTCACTGTTAGATTTCTAGGTATGTTTATGCATAATGCATGAAGCACCTATTGTAATAGCCCATGGCTGTCTGCCCATCTGCATGCTTATGCTTCAAAAAAATTTGTTGAGACGGTTCAATTTTTGTTCAGAAATCTTAAACAGATGACACTGAACAAAGTTTTAAAATTTCAAAAATTTCCCATTGAAAGCATTGGTAAATTTTTAAACTTGTCCATCTCAAAATGGAGGAACGTTCTGTGCAATTACAACTAGGAATTAGTTTACTGTTTCAATTTTTCCTTGACAGTGGTTGCTTTAACTTGTATATTTTGTAGATTTTCATCTTTTACTCACCGGACAGTTGCTCAGATGCAAGTCAGTTAAATGCTGAGATGACTGTGTGAGCATACAGCTCATAGAGCAGCACCTTTTCCCGCAGCTTTAGTTAAGTTAACTAAAGCTTAACTTAGTAGAGTACAGTATAGTAACAGAGTACAAAAAAAGTCACTTCATGGAAAATATATGGAAGGGGAAAGCAATTATGTAAGCACATATAAGATTGAATTGATTGAACAATATCATCTGCAGATTATTATTGTAAAGAACCAACGTTATCAACCTGAAACTAAATGGAGTTTGAACTAATTAATAATATGGAAAAAGCTGCCCTAACTGATATAAACATAGGATAGTGGTGTTGGGAGGTGGGAGTCTTCAATGGCTTAGGATCTCTAAATCAGTTCCATTCCAAGTTCTTATTTATTTATATATTTTAACAGATTTTTGTGTTTTAACTAATATTAATGGCTGGATGGCGAACTTATTTCAGTTCCTTTTTTCCTTTCATAGGGTAATATTGATACTGTTTTTATGCTAGTATTGGTAACCTTGTATTAACAGATATTTTTCAATTACTAATTACTAGATACTACTCTATAGGATATACAAGCATGTTATGTTTAAGAAAACTGAACAACAATTAGTCATAAACCCTCCACCACTAACACACATCAGTCGAGGCCATTTTCACATCACTTGAATTGCAGTCTGCTGTCCATGAAAGCTATTGAGCCACCATAGCCTCTTTGTGCTCTGTTTCTAACTCCATTGTAAAGTGCTGTTTAATGTTGTCTGCTAACACATGGAATTACATTCTATTATCGTTAATACATTTGAATATGACTAATTGTTGCAAAACTATTTAATAATCAAAAACATAATAACTGACTCATGGATAAAGTAAATTAAAAAAATATGAAATGCTCCAACTTCCATATCAGTTAATTTAGTCACTGAACGCACCTGAACGCTACACCATGTGTACATTATCTAACTTGTTATAATTTACTGTTTAGCTCAAAACATAAGAAAACACTAAAAATTATAAGCCAATACTTATATACAATATACAGTGGTTCTCAAACTGTGGGGTGGGCCCCCCTAGGGGGGTGCGAAGTAACAAAAAGGGGGGTGTGAAGATGTGTAAAAAAGAAAATAAGAATCGAAAATATGAAAAATACATCTATTGAAACCAAAACAAATTAACTTAAACTACATTCTGATACTAGAAAAATAAATATTGAGTTAGATAAATGTCGATAAAAGTTAAGTAGGTATAATAAAATATGCATCTATGATATATCATTAATTAAAAAAGACCAAATTGGTATCAGTGGGCTCCTTTCAAAAAAACGTTAGGGGGGCGCGATTAAAACTGTTATGAAAATTTGGGTCGCAAATACTTAAAGGTTGAGAAACACTGCAATAATACATGAATTAAAATGTCTTAAAGTGTCAGGTTGTTAGAGTGAAGAGTGGCACTGATGTCTTGCTCCTTTAAAGTCTGGTTCAAATTCCAGCCTGATCACCATTTGTGTGCAGCTTGTATGCTCTTCCATGTTTGTGTGAGTGTCTTCTCACATCCTAAAGACACACAGGCTAGGCTCACTAGTACCTAGTGAATGTGTGTGTGTGTGTGATTCTGTCCTGTGATGGACTGGTAAGTTGGTTCTTGCCTTGTATCTGGTGCTGTTGGGACAGATTTCAATTCCACATGACAAAATATTAGAATAGGCAAGTTTAGAAAATGGGTGAATGGGTGCCAGAATGAATGCTAAAAAACGGGACAGAAGGGGCACTGTTGTCTCCTCCTGTGTTATGCATGGACATCACCTGTAAGATGCTAATGGCCCAAAGACAATTGAACATTTCAGTGAAAACTGCTACTGGAATTCTGATGACAAGGTGAATAAAATTTCTTCTTATCTTCAACTGTTGGACCAATGACACACTTCTCACTCTCATTAAGTGCAGATCTGTTTTTGCACACATGCACATAGGGAGCACCTACAGGGCTCCTGTGCATGAAGGAAACACAATCACCTTCTTCACTTTGGCCTGCAGACCAGAAAATGAGTCCTGACATTGGCCATGACAACACTTCTGGTTCTACCCAAAGGTCAAGCCCCATCTGCTCTGGGAGCTATTTAACCTCTTTAGCGTTAGACATGAGCGTCACTCAGGCTGTAAAGTGTTGACAGCATTAGTTCCGAGCATTACTTGGGCAACAGTGTAGATACATCTTCTCCTAGCCTCATAATGACGTCTCATAAGAAACGCCTCTCATCAGTAGTGCGGACAAAGTGAGTTTGTTTTCAGGAAGTGAAACTGAAAGTGGTTCTGTGAATTTGAAAGTGCAGTGTGCTGTTCATATTATTATTTTTCCTCATTATTATTATTTGTATCATCATTATATTTTCTACACTTTTTACTTTGTAGTTTTAGTGTTTTGCATGATTTACAGTAGAAAGATGAGATTTAATAAAAATTTTAATTTTTCAAGCCAAAAAATACAATGCCTTTTTACATGTTTTTTTGAGAAAAAATGTTAACACTAACGAGGTTATAAAACTATGGTATCAGAAGTTGGTGTTCACTTCCAAAGAATACGGAGCTTCATGAAAGAGAATTCTTTACTGATGAAATTCGAAAATTACACAGCACTAGCAAGCCTAGGATTCCCTTGACGTGAGATGTCCACGATTTTTTTAGTTGAGCCTTTTTCATGTTTTGCTTTCATTGAACAGGGTAACTGGTTGGTCCCTGATCCTTCACATTCTCTTTCAATCCTTCTCTTCACACTATTGACACAATGTCACTGACATCCATTAACTTATAGATTGTGCTAAAGAGCTTAAAAGACAGGCCTTTGTGGAGATCTGGTTAATGAAGACGGTGGATCAGACATGCATCCTTCTTGTGAAAAAGTCACTCGGCCACCATGCACACTTAAATTCCATACTAATATTATCCTACATAAAAGTAGTTTTAGATGACATTAAAAGCAGAGGGGACTTCTAAAAATGGTAGCCTAGTAGGTATAGTGACACCTTACCAGTTAGTGTTGAAAAATTGCAGCAAATATTAGTTTGCTTGCATTTGCACTGGGTGGACTGTACCCTTTTAGGTATCTTTAACAATGAGTAGTGACCCTACTATGGACTATTTTCAAATGGGGTAATCCCAGTTAATTGTTGCTTTTAAGCTCTGTACTATGGCATCTTAAAGAATAACATTATGGCTGAATGCCTGGGCATACATTTCCGAATGTTGCAGGTGTACTGGTTTTAACTCCAAAACATGTCCGGCCTGGAAATGAACTGATAGCACACGGGTTGGGCCACTGTTTGTGCTTGGCAGCTATGTCTGTTAATCTAAGGAAGGAGATAACAGAAGAACAACTACTCCAGAAAAGCATTATATTTTAATGACAATTACATGATCAAAAGGCACTACAATTCTATGTTTGTATATTTTAAAGACTAGGCAGGCTGACCAAATAGGAAGTCACAGGACAGGACTGAGCCATTAACCCTATGGTGAAAATCCAGTGCCTTAGCCATTAGGCCTCACTGAATAAAAAAATATCAATTTGTCAATGAAGGAACTGTATGAACAATAATTTTTCACAGGATAAATGAGATCTCCATAGGCACCTAAAAGAGCTACTCTAAAAGAGCCATGCAACTGAGGACAACACATCCCTAATAAGAACAACTTCAAGTTTGTTCCAGCACTAAAAGAGCCATTTCTTATTTTATTCCCACTAAAACAGGAGAAAGAAAACTTTTCAAAAGTGACCTACATAAGGACAAAGCAAAGCTCCAGAGCAGAACACGTCTGACACCATACAAGTTCATTTCCCCACTGATTCAAAACTGCATTCGCGTCCATCAAGGCAAAGTAGGCCGTTAATTAAAAGACAGATTTGACAGGAGTGAGAGCGTGGTAACAACTCCCTCGACTGACATTACATTCAAAGTGCTGCATCAGAACCACCTTCTCTTTGCCCTTTTCACTGCCTGTCTTGCATTCGACAAGAATGTGGAACTGAGGAAGCAGTTATTTCAGCTTTTCATCTCTCACATTCAGTTTTATGAATGATCTTCAGTCACGTTTTGTTTCGCAGTGCAGTAAATAAATGTAGGCAAATTATAATCAAAGGCTTGCATAAGTGATGATTTAAAGGGAGGACTTGGTTAAGCCACTGAAACAAGTTACGAAGATTTTTTTTTTCTGTAATAATTAATAATAATAATTCTTTACACTTATATAGTAGTGACCATAGAGTGAGTCACAGTGGCAGACAGTATACATACTGCATGCTGAGCAGCTGCAGAAAACTGGGGCTGAATCCTTGGTGAGGTGAAAACCCTAAACCTAATATAAAGCAGTCTAAACATATTCAGAAGGTGGGATTTCAGGAAACAGCTAGCATGGTCTAGGATAAAAATGTAGACTCTTCACATATTATGTCCAATGGTGGGGAAAAACATATCAGGTTGTGTAAATATGACCACAGCCTAGTCATTCATCACTGCATTGTGTGTGGCCTCTGCTTATCAGAGTCTTTTGTTCTTTTGTTGATATTCATTCAGGAGTTACAACAGGCGACATGAGTGCTTAGCAAGGCCACAGCTTTGACAGATAGACAGAGAATTGCTTTGTGCCACAGGTGATTTATGCAGGTGCCACATCATCATGTTGCCTGTGTATGAACAGCCATTCCATAGCATCCATACAGCATATATAAAATAGTAAGGGTTGTCTGTCTGACACAAAAAAACTTACACACCCCTGGGCTTTGAAGCTTGATCTTGATATCAAATTGAGAGCTTACACAATGGTATGTGTAACATCACTGGTGAACTGTTCAGGTGGATGGGACACCATAGGCATGTAATTCGGCCTCAGGTCCTCTTCACGGAGGTGCGGCACAAACACCTCTGTGACACACATTGCACGGACAACTCCGGGTTACTGACACTGATCGACAAAGTGACATGGCTGACAGAACAACTCTATAATTGACATGTACAGACGCAGTACTATGGCAGAACAAACAGTGTTGACAAACAACTGTGTAATACGAAAGTATAGTGCAAGACACAGTGACATGACAGGAAAGAAAACCAGCACTAGACTGGAGGTCCACTTGTTTCCTAGTAGTATATACAAATATAATTCATGTCATTGCCTAGAACACATTACCATACCATCTTTGCTGTAAAGACTGAGAGTCATTCCATGGCAAAGGCATTTTATGTGGGGACCATGAGTATATCATCATGTTTTTGGATTTTGAACCAAGATTTACACTATGGCATAGGTAATAAATGTAGTGGAATTCCATGGCCACATATGAGACCTGTAAATAGCTCACACTCAGTGTGGCAGTGAAATGTCAACACGTTCCAGAACTGTACTGTGAAATTTAGATGTAGCACATTTGTAATCTTTACTTTATTTTCTGTGCTATGCTAGTAGATATACAAGGAACAAGTGCAGAGCAAAATGTTAGTCCATCTCAGGTCACCTTCACGTGTCCATCCAGATTGTGACAATCAACCTGAGATCATGTTCTGCAAATTTCTGAAAGAAACTATCTTTCACAGCTTGACTGTATAACACGACAGGGCTTTAGTGGCTTGCCTCTACTCATAGAATGACCATAAAGTTAATAAAAATAGCACCTTTATTTAATACAAAATAAAACATGGGAGCAGTGAAAGGCTGAACATAAAATACCTCTCTGGACCTATGCACACAGATCTGGAACCACTTACCTACCGTTCCAGTACCAAAACACTCTCTGCTCATCTTTTGTCTCTAAACCATGGCCTCTCCTCCTCTTGCCAGTCAAGCTTTGACCTCAATATTCCGCTTGCAACTTTAGACTCAAATTCCTTTTACCCATCAGACAGCTTTTAAATCCTGAAAAAGTTCTTGGATGGCCTTGCCCTAATTCCAAGACCTCACAGCTTGAACTCCCACTAGCAGGACCTAGCATCCCATTATTTCTGAGCCTTTAGTTGCCTTTTAATGGAATGGCAATTTAATGGCAGAAAACACATTTATTAGCTGTCAAAAGGGCTGGAACCACCATTTAGGCAAATTATGCATTCACTTAAGGTGCAGATCATAAGGGAGGGGGGAACCCAGCCACACTGGCTAGCTCCCGAATAGTCAGTTGGCGCACTAATAAATTTAGCCTAGGGCACAAAATAACCTCTGGCTGTTAATTATAGTTTTTGAAAAATAATTTATTAAATATTAATATATAATGATAATTCACTTGAATTTAATATTTTCTAATATCAAAATGTATGTTTAAAGCAAAACAGTTATTTTATTCTAAAATAAGATCAGAATATAGCTGCAACTGAACACGGTGATGAGTCAAAGCATCTGGTAGCAGCATGTGAAGCCGTTAGAAGCCCGTCTTATCTCTGTAAGTGGATCAGCAGAGACTCAAATTTACGTTTGGTTCAGAAGGAACAATCCACTTGAAAAAAACAACAGCTTGGTTCCAAAAACATCATCCAACCTACTGTAGCTTGGTTGGTCCACATAGACTGCTGCTACCACCCCTTCATATTAAGCTTGGTTTGATGAAGCAATTTGTCAAAGCACTATCAAAAGATGCCTCCCATTTGTGTTTGTGCTGGCTGTCTCCAGGTCTGTCTGAGGTGAAACTGTAAGAGGGCACTTTTGACAGACCTGGGGCCTCATGTATAAACGGTGTGTATGCACAGAAATGTTGCGTACGAACGTTTCCACGCTCAAATCGCAATGTATAAAATGTAAACTTGGCGTAAAGCCACGCACTTTTCCATGGTACCTCATGCCCTGGCGTACGCAATTTCTCCGCTCGGTTTTGCAGACTGGCGGCACCCAGTGTCAAAGCAGTGCTACTGTTCCTGTGTGGTCACCCTTTCTTTCTTAGACCCACATTCCTGACGCGGCTTTATAAATACACTGAAACTAACTGCATATTGTTTATTAGTGTAATGCATCTGATTGTAATTAACCTGCAGCAATATAATGGTCCAGGGAATAGCCATAGTATTCCAAATACCATAACTGCTTTAGCGTTGTTACTCTCAATGCATCTTCTTCTTCTTTCAGCTGCTCCCGTTAAGGGTTGCCACAGCAGATCATCTTTTTCCATATTACTCTCACTGCACCTCTCAGAGTATTTATATAACTGTATCTGAGTGGGGAATCACAGCAGCAGCTGATCGGAAAGAGAATTATTGGTATACAGCATGAAGCAGACACAGACTCAGCCACGGCAAAACGTTTCAGAGACTTCCCTGTACGGACTTCGCAGTTTAGAAAAAGTTTCATCCCAAGAACTATAAACGCACTAAATCAGTCCATCAAGTGCTCCTTGTAGAACTGTTTGGACTTATAAGTACAATCACCTCACTGTAAACTTGGGATACAGTTATAATATTGCACAACCTGCGTCACTTTATAAAGCGCATATTTACATATGATGACGATATCATTTTTAAGATGAAATGCAGCAAACTATGTTGATTATATTATACAGATAAAACTTTAACTTCATTTAAATAATCTGTATTGTTAATAATTAAACATGCGAGGACACAGTGCCACAGCGCTAGCTAGTTCATGGATTGTTCCTGCATTGCGTTGTATTCTTGCTCATACTGACGTGACACTGGAAGGATAGATGGATAGAATAATTAAACATGTACTACAAAGATATTTCAATGTTCCTTAAAAGTTTTGAAGAATCGGCGTTTTAAGCTTACAGATGGCTTCACATCTATTACAGAGCTGATTGTGTGGTGATTGGGTATTTGGAGAAAGAAAAGTAAGGACAGGAATTGGAGGTTAGTACGTTTGAAAGAGACAGTACTTCTGTAATAAATTATTTCATCGAAGGTCACGCATGGCGCAGCAAGCCTCTTGCGTGAGACGTGAACAAGCACTGCACCACCGTGTTCCCATGTTTAATAACATGCTTTAACTCCTATCATCATGAAAAAGATATCACGTATACATCTCAGTATTTTAATTATTCAGAGAGCTGTAATATCACGAATGTAATGGATTATGTGTCCTGTCGGAGAAAGAGAAAGCCCGTTTAAAAAGCAGGTAGTGATTCACACACAGAGCACAAAGAAGATCAAATACAGAACAAAGCATTTAACGTGCTACTTTAGTTACAATGGGATTTGAGAAACTAGTAAATTAAACGATTTTAAGATGAAGTTTATGGTGTTCTACTTTAATGGCAAAATAAACTACGTGATTACAGTGGAAATTTCGAGATTAAAGTTGACATTTCATGCTTTTTTTCCCCCACTGTGTGCCTATTTTTTTTTTGTCTGTACCCTAATAAGCTTTCATATGACACTCAGATGGTGGGCTACGACTTGCCTTTTCATGGCGACTTTGATATGTGATTTCTTTTTTATTTCTAGCACTGTGCGACTTTGTGAACTTGACCTTTCGAGTTTCTCCGACACTCTGTCACTTAATCAACTTAATTTTGTTGATTATACCACTATTTAAATCCCTGATGTTAGAAAACTGATTTCAGTTGCAGAATTTGAAAGAGCGATGAATAGCTTGGAACAAGATGATCGTGTATCATTTAAAGCAGTTATTTTTGGGTTTTTAGGAAACAAATTATAAGGAAATTGTGAAAAATATGTTAGTTAAGAAACTGGGTTGCAACTTGACTCTCAAAGTTCACTTTTTGAGTATATATTTGGATTTTTGGATTTTTCCCTGAAAATCTTGGAGCAGTGAGTGAAGCGCAGGGTAAAAGTTTCTATCAGTGTATCAAAGACATGGAAAGATGGCACCAAGGACACTAGTATTTTGGTCTGATGGTGGCTTACTGCTGGATGATTCATAGGGACGCACCAGAAAAAGTAGACAGATGTAGGACATCAAAAGAAGTTTTGGATCAAGAAAACTATGAAGTGACAAAAGTTAGAGAAATTATACTGCATGAAAGTTGTTGTTTTCTTTACATATGTTTAGATTGCTTTATTATGTTTAAATTGCTTTAGAACACTATCGTATACATGAGTAAATTGTGTAATTTGTTCAATTTTAATTACATTTTTGTACCTAAATGTGACATGATGGAAGCATTCTAATTACATTTTTTCTATGTTCATGAATACAAATAAAATATATTTAATCAAAATTAAATTATGTTTTAATCAGTAGGTATTCCATAGCTTATGTGTATTTTCCTTTTATGGTTATTTCTGTTGTTTTCGAGTTATTGTTATGTTATGTTTCTTTGTTATTATGTATAATAATCTTGGTAAATATAGTTATATTTATTTGTTATTTAGTATTTATGGATTGTGTATTTATGCTGTTTGCCTTTTTTTTTCTTGTTTACTGTGGGTGGAAACCTAAAGAGGTGGGTCCACCATGACATCACTTCAGAAGGAACGCCCCCGGCTCCATATTTCTGGCTGATGTGTGGGTCCCTCAGAGGTTCACTGATTCCTGTGGTGTGCATTTCGTTTGTAAGGAACTTCTTGTTCTTAAATTTCCTTGCATTGGATAATTTTGCTTCTTGATTCAGGATTTTCTCTTTGAATAATGGATTGGTCTTGTTTGACTTGGATTGCTTTTTTAGGTATACCCTTTTTGCTTTTTTTTTGCTTGCTTATTCATCCTTTGTTTTTCATTATAATGTAATTCATTAAATTAAATGGAGATTGTTTTGTTTTGCCCATTCAATCCAGAACTTCCTTAAAGGGCATTTTTCTACATTTAAAGTGTTTTGAGCTTTTAAAAGCCCCATTTTGGACTTGTGCAGAGCTTTAAGACGGCTATTTAAGCTTGGAGCCAGACTGCCTGAGGCAAGTTCTACTTTTACAGCAGTGAAGTTTTGGTCTGGCTCTGTATTTTTCAGGCCTGTACCCCCTTTAATGATTTCTGAGTGCTACAAATCATACCACCCACATGGCAGATCTGCCTCAATAGTACAGGCATCCCTGCTTATTACGTTCCAGGGCACTCAGCACACATGCAGGGTACAACTACCTTTAGAACCCTTGTGCAGTTACATTGACAGGTGCAGAACCTGTCAGTGCGGTTTTCTCTGTCCTGGAAGTTTAGTGAGAGGCTGATTGCTGTGCCAACATGCTCCCTTATCCCGGGAAGCTCTTGCTACCCAAGCAAGTACAAATTATAAAAAGTCATATACTGTATACATTTGCCTGGTTAACAAGGCATAATGAGGACATGATGACATCACAAAAATGTGACAGGGGCCTGAAAGCACTAGGTGCAAGGCAAAAAGCAAGCCTGGATGGAACACTAGTCCATTGTGGGGCTCTCTCTCTTACACCAGGCCAATAACAAGTGAAGGAACCTGCCCATTTCTGATCAGTGGTAAACAAAAAGTAAATACAGCCTGTCTCCAGGTTACACTAACCTGCATCCATGTAAACATGGTGTCAGATGCAAATGATTTATGCCACTTAGGTAGGCAGCACAGGAAGATCTACTAGTCTTTTGATGAGTATCAAGCACACAGAATAATACAGAAAGGCAGCGGGCAGTATGGCCAGAATTCTATAGCATCCTTTATCTTAAAATATCCTTGCCCGATCAGGTCCACCTTTAGTGTGCATGTCATGGCTTGCCCCACATCATGGATCAAACTCATAGCTTCACAACATAAAGTATATTGTTTACCATATACAGTATTCAGTTTCACTGTTAGGAAGGTAGGTGCAAACAAACTTTGCTTATAAACAAAAGTCGTGATCAACATAGAATAAAAACTATCAAGTTATTAATGGTACATAAGACAAGGTTCTCTAGCTACTACTTGAAGCAACTATGTCCCCTTTCACAAAGAGCAGCGCTTTGGCATTAATGCACATGAAGTTTTAATGGAGGAGAAGGAACCATAACTAATCAGATATTCCACACCAGACAGACTGAATGTGTAAATTAAAAAAAAAAAAAATCAGTAAATGCATGAATGAAGGTTTCAAGAGGTTACCCATCGTAGAAAGAACTGCCTGGAGGAAAAAAAAATGACACCAGAGTACAACAGGCATTCAGTACAGCTTACTTGCCAAGTCACTGAACTTGTTTAAATTCCCACCTCTTGCTCACTGTACCTACTAGTCATGCCCACAACCAGTCTCAGGCTGCTTTCCCTGCTGTCTGTTTCTCTTTCTTTCTTTTTTCCTCTACAAATTTCTCACCTTTTCCATTTACTGAAAAGTAGTTCCTCTGTACGGGTGGGATGGTGGAGCAGTTGGTAGCACCACCATCTCACAGCTTCAGCATCCTGGTTGCTGTCTGTGTGGAGTGTGCACGGTGTGGAGTTTCTGTATTCTTCTGGGTACTTCATGTTTCTTGCTTCATCACCAGTGATATGCTGCTTAACACTAGAATTACCAGAACCTACGAAAAAACTCGTAGATCCGGCCCACCTTAAATCCGTTTGTACCTCTCCGTCAGCATCTTTTGTCCTGTAAATGTTCCCATAAAGACAAGCAGCAAGCAGCCTGCTATTTCATCTCCCCACCGCTGCAGAACGTGCACAAAGTTCTCGCAGCTCATGCCTTGATTATCTGGGAGTGAAGTGTTGGAGTTTTAGAGTGCAAATAATAGATCATTATTTGGAACACATGAATTTCATGTGTGTTCCGTTTCTACAATAATCTGTGTAAACGCATTGTTAAAACAGAAACATTTGTCATATTTTAGTAGTAAATGACAAAATGTAGGCATAAACTATATAATGTGTGAAGCCCAAAGATCAAATAAACACTTTCACAAAACGTTCAAGGACAATACAACAGCTTCCGTGGCATAGCAGTAGGATTTGCTGACTTGTAATCAAGAGTCCCCGGTTCGATCCTGACTGACTCCTGTATTTGCCGTTTTCAGTAGTGAAAATAAAAGTGAAAAAAAAAAACATGGTAACTTTTACAAGTACTATAAATGTACACTGTCTGTTACAGACGCAAACCAAAATGTATGTGTGTACTGTATAATATTAATAATAAGAGCAGCTCACTACTGAAAACGGCAAATACAGGAGGCTACCGGGATCGAACCGGGGACTCTTTATTACAAGTCAGCATCTCTTACCGCTACGCCACGGAAGCTGTTGTATCGTCCTTGAACCTTTTGTGAAAGTGTTTATTTGATCGTTGGACTTCAGGTTTCACACATTATATAGTTTATGCCTACATTTTGTCATTTACTACTAAAATATGACAAATGTTTCTGTTTTAACAATGTGTTTACACAGATTATTGTAGAAATGGAACACACATGAAATGCATTTGTTCCAAATAATGATCTATTATTTCCTCTCTAAAGCTCCAGCACTTCACTCCCAGATAATCAAGGCATGAGCTGGGAGAACTTTGTGCACGTTCTGTGGCGGTGGGGGGATGGAATAGCAGGCTGCTTGCTGCTTGTCTTTATCAGCACATTTACAGGACAAAAGACGCTGATGGAGAGGTGCGAACGGATTTAAGGTGGGCCGGATCTACGAGTTTTTTTCATAAGCTCTGGTAATTCTAGTGTTAAGCTGTCAGGCAATGCCAAATTGTCCTCGTGTGGGTGAGAGTTTGAGTGGGCCCTTCTATGGACTAGCGCCCTGTTCATAGCTCCTTCCTGACTTACTTCAAGTTATGCTTAAACAGGCTGTGGTCTGCCTTGAGCATCATTTGGGCTTGAGAATACTATGAGTCCCATTTGTCCCCAGTAATGTATGGTGTTCTAACCCCAGTTTTTTCTAGTGTGATTTTTATCCATAGGACAGTTTAAAATTTAACAAATTAAATCATACAAAGCAGAAGTAAAGCATAAAGCAACTACTTTGGAAGTGTTATTCCTCCTTACCTAAGATTGCCATAAGGGTGAGAGAACTGATAAAGCAATATTTTTATTTAGTCTTCATTCAGAATTAGATGGGGAAGCGAAGGAAGAATCTACAAGTCACTGAAAATGAACTGGCCTACACAGAGCACAGTGTGGACAGCATGTCTACTTCATTATCCCACTGAGTGAAATACTCAGGTTGCCTTTAATAAATTGCCTACATCTCGGTATCTATAAGTGTGTTTATTTTTTCAGACATACAGTACATGATCTTGTGCATTTCTTGCTAAGGCTCAGTCAAGGTATTTAATAACCTGCTGGAACAAGAGACAGTGCTATCACTAACATTGTTATTTCTTTTCTCCACAGTGCCGAGTGTGCAAGAATAATTTAAAGGTAACCATAGCTAAGTATTTTAGTCTGCAGTGTGTACATTGAAATATATAAGAGTTGGTTTTGGAAAACTACCGAGATGGTCAAGTAAATAAGGAATTTACCAGAAGAAAAGTTGATGTAATACATATTCATCTCTTAGTCATCTTTCAATAGATGTTAAGAAATCAGCTGATGTCATGTAAACAACAACAAAGGACAGTTGTTATATGCACAGAAATTTCAAGGGTAGTGGCCCAACTCAAAGGTATAAGATGAACCAGAAAACAATTAAATAGACTTTTATTTTGAACTAGCCAACCCGCGGCGTAACATACGCTGCATAATTATGTATTGATGGGTGAACACTTGCTGAACGACACAGTTGTCCAAATGGGGTGGGTTTGTGGATACCACTGTGAATGAATGAAAAGATGGACCTCTGGAGAGAGCAACATACAATTGTCCGTGACTGAAAGCGGAATCGTCTGTGACGATGGAGGCCACGCTGGTGAAAGTTACTTCGTCGGTAGGGATAAGTTTCAGCACTTGTTCATTAAGGTGTAGCGAGTCTTCGTTGTTGACGCTTAATATAGCTTGCGTACTGAGTTGTTCCAGAGTCACAGTTGAGAAACACTTTTTTAATGTCTTTTAAGCACAGGGAAAAAAATTAACATGTGAAACATCCGTAATGTAATACGCCACCAATAAAAGTAACATTGCAACAATGCACGCTACGATCCGATCGCTATAAACAGAAGTGAAAACAAAATCGAGGCCGGTGCATTCTTTAACTGCCTTGTAGCACAATGGTAGTGCTACTGTTTTGCAGTAAGGAGACTGTGGAAGATTTTGGGTTCGCTTCCCGCTTTCTCCCTGTGTGGATAGCGCTTTGAATACTGAAAACACTGGTATATCAATGTAATGAAGTATTATTATTCTTATGCGTCCAGCGCTCTCTCTCTCCCGCACCTGTATGCGTGTGTGTGTCGCTCGCTCTCTCTCGCTCGCTGCACATGTTCCTGCAGGCATACCAGTAAGTGAATGAAAAGATGGAACTCTGGGGAGAGCAACATACAACTGTCCGTGACTGAAAACTAGTTTTGGCAGATACATGCACATCTTTTTGAAAGTTTGGCCCTGTGCCTTATCAATTGTCATCGCAAAGGCAAATCTAACAGGAAATTGTCTTCGTGTTAAAGTAAAAGGCAAATTATCCGCGACAAACAAACTGTTTTACAAGCTGCATACCAACCCGCGGCGTAGTATACGCCGCATAATCATGTTTTTTAAGCAGAGGGAAAAAATGAACATTTGCAAAATCCGTAACGCCGCTTTCAGTAAGTACAATGCACACACGTTTAATTTGTCAGCCACTTTTTGCCAGCCGTCTTTTCTGGTTTGGGCTGCTTTTGCAATGTTACCGCTTGTGCGTATTAAATCTTGAAATCCTTCGAGTAACTAATTAACTAACTAACACCCACCCAGCTTGTGAGAAAAAAATGTGCCCGTTCTTTTATCATTTTGTTGCAGCCTATCAAAGACTTGCTGATCATGTTTTCTAGAGTCAATATACAGTGGAACCTCGGTTCACAACCATAATTCGTTCCAAACCTCTGGTCGTAAACCAAGGTTCCACTGAGGTTGACTAATGAAAAGTTAACGTGGCTCAGAGCTGCATGTGGACTGTGGCACAGACAAACAGAAATGACGGCATGTTTTCTGAGGCGTCGCGTCCGAGTTGGTGGGCATGGCTCTGCGAGTTGTCGTCGTATCCAATGGTCTTAGAGTTGGTGGGCGTGGCTCCTTCCTGCGTGCGCCATGGGTGTCTTACTTGTCGGCGGCTTAGTGAATCCACGCCCCTTCCAGCGTGCTTTCTATGGGTGGCTACTTGTCTTCCAGCTTAGTGAATTATATATATATAGATAAGTCATTTGTGTGTAAGTGGATGACCCAACCAGAGAAAATGTTTGACACTGTTGTGTAAATTCCATTGCTTATAACACACACCCATACCCTTAAAATTTCGACCATTCTGACTATGCTTTAACAGACTGCTGTGATGAATGTTCCCTCTTTGTGAGAGATATTAAAGACGCACAGGACACCTCTCCTGCCTTATTTATAATAATCATCTCATCATCATCATCATCATCTCTGCCTGTGATCCCATCTGGGGCCTTTTTAGTCTTGGGCCAGTATCTCCAGCTGTCCCCATATGTGGCCAATCCTCCTCATGTCTTCCTCCAGGTGTTTTTTGTCTGACCCCTCTTCCTCTTCCCTTGTGAGTTCCAGTTGAGGGTTTGTCTTGTGATGCTGGCTGTAGATCTGCATAGGGTGTGTCCAATCCACCTTAGGCATCTTTGAAAGATGTCATCTCCAGCGGGCTGCTGTTTAGTTCGTTGCCACAGGTCTTTGCTGTTGGTCTTGTCTGGCCAGGGCATCTTCAGAATCCTTCTGAGGTAGGTGTTGATGAAAAGCTTGATTCTTTTCATGGTGGTGACTGGTTCTTCAGGTTTCAGTTCCATAAAGTAAGACAGGCTACACAATGGTGTTGAAGACTCTGACCTTGGTGTTGATTTAAGAGGACCTCCAGAAAATCCATTGTCGCCTATTCATAATAATAAGAGGTTCAAATTTTAAGTCAAGATTTCTTGCTTTAATATATCTCTGAATTTAATTTCATCCACACAAGAAGCCACCCAGTGAGAGTAATGGACCCTGCCCCATCCAGCCACCCTGGAAGGAGGCATCATTACTGACTCGAGCAGCCTGCCAGACAGAGCTCTGCTAGAGATACAACCTTGGCTATCCAACCCAACAACCTTTTGTTACCTTGATTAACCCACATAATGGGAAGCTTGCCAAAGAGCATTTTCTTTTGTTTTTTTTTGTTTTGTTTGGTTTTCAGACAATAAATATTCTTGAATAGCAGAGCGGCTATTCCTGCACCCAGCCACACTAGATATATTAAAATCAAGAGAAATGCACATGAAACTGTGGAGGTTCATATTCCAAGGCAAACCCATAAAATATTAAAGAAGTAACCATATTGTCTTCCTACCGTATGTGAATGAACCTCACATAAAGTAATGCATGATGTCACATCCGGTGTGATCGGACGTGCATGAAAAGCTTTGCTTTTTAAGAATAAGAAGGGAAAAAAAGCAATGCTCAAATGCAGAAGAAGCGTAACCTTTCACCTTATAGCACTATATAATCTGTTCATTTCTTACACGTAGTAGGCAACCTGTAACAACAAGTAGATAACAGTAACTTATACAACATCATATGAGACAAAGGACTTCCAGGTTATCTTCCAGTAAGCACTTGTCACATTGGGGGACAAGTTGCTGTATATTTTAAATCATTTTCCATTTCCACTTCTTAAGCAGGTTCCAGGAAATGCTTGGTCTGTCCCAGGAGGAAGACTCAGGACATACTGTACACCCACACCCACATTCAGACTACTAGTGCCATTGATTCTCACGTCATTCTTTTTTAGGATTCCTATTGTGAGACCACCCAAAAAAAGACCATAATAAAATATAAATGTTTAGTGGCTTAACTAAACATGGAAGATTTAGTCAAAAACAGACATTTCATAAAGTGAAGTCCCCTGTCACACTGGTTATTTTTACATGCCGCAGAAGGAAACAGCTCCATGAGTAGTGATGCTGCATTGCTTTCACCTTTCACCTCATTGCAGTGTTGCATTCTTGTCTCAACTCCAAACAAAGCTCCACAAAACAAGTAGGTTGACAATAAACACAATGTTTCACCACTTTTAGTTTTATATTTTATGTTCTTTTTTTTTTAAAGCAACAGGCACACCTTGTTGTGGAGTTCCTCTTCTGTCAGAGGGAGAGCAGAGTGAATGCAAGTGGTAGAGGATTTAACTGCAGAGGCTAAGGCTGATTTTTTTTAGTTGTTTTCCCAGATTCCTAAATATATGCAGGTTAAAGAAACTGGTGACTCCAAATCAGCCCCTGTGTAAGTGTGAATGTAGGTGTAGGTGTGTGGACTCTACAATAAACGGACACTCTGTCCAGGATGTTTCCTGCCTTATGCCCAGTCCTGTCAGGATAGTCTCTGGCCCCCCACAAACCTGAACTGGATTAAGTGGGTGTCAGAATGCAAAATTATGTTATTTTGTTCCCCGTGTACTATATGTATGGAAGAATCAACTTCAAGTGTATAAAAAGTGCTTGACAAATAAATGTAATTCTCATTTGGATTCATAGGAGGCGCAATGTTAAATTTAATGTTAAATTTAATTCAATGTTAAATTTTCTAGCCTCTTTGCTATTCAAACAAACAACCCAAAAATGTTTTAAAATGCTCTGAAGTAGAATGTCCATGATTAAAGATGTGTGACTCACAAGGCTTTAATACTGGCAATCACACATTAGGAAATCAAAAAAAAAGAAAAAAACATTTTCATATACTAGCATTTAACAGTTTATTAAGGAAAGATTTTGTGACGGGTGGCACTTCTGTGAGCAACCCTGATTCAGTACCAAACAATCTCAAAGTCCAGTGCCTTTAACTCTTTCACGGCAGGTGTCGACTTATGTCGACACATAGGGTTAAGGTGGATGTCAACATTAGTCAACATCCCGGGGGAGAGGGCGATTATCAGCTATAAACATCAACCAAACCCACTGTTACATTATAGTTCGATTCTCTTTGCTAGCAGAGTGCTACTTGCAGAATGTGTTCCACTGGTGCTGCTGTTTCAGCCATCTGTTGCTTCATATTGTGGCCGCTGCCACCAGTCACGGGCAGTCGATGGCTGCCAGCTACACAAAGACAGCTGCCCGCGGCTATGGATGGCCACGCAAAGACAACAGCTGACCACACGAAGACAGCTGCCCATGGCTGCAGACGGCCACAGGCAGATGATGGTGGCTGGCTGTACAAAAACAGCTGCCTTCGCACAGTGACAGCGGTCACAGTATGCAGTAAGAGATGTCTGAAACAGCGGCACTAGTGTAACACATTCTGCAAACAGTGTAATGTGGCAATGCACACCATTGGCTGCTTCTAACGCTATCATACCTTGCAGGACTACATAATAGGTAAGTGAATTCACATACTGTAGAGGCTCATGGAACATAAAACACAATGACTTTTGTCATAAATAAATACATTATGTTGATTTATGTGTGAAGCCATTGCTTTGTGTGCTTTTCAGAAAATTGCATTTTTTAGATAAACTATTCAGACTTGGGCCAAGACAGACAAAGAAATAATTAACCCACAAATACACCAATACCAAAGGAGGGATAGGAAGGACATATTTTAAAGCATTAAGCAAATGACTAAACCACAATGAAAAGACGTTCTGCCCCACTCCGCCTGGGTACACAATGGATTGTTCCCTCACTAGTCCAATGCAGTGTCTTTCTTTCTTATCCACCTCTAAACTGTGGTCTCTCATGAATTCTGACCTTTCTACTTCCTTTCTAGAAAGCCTCTGCTCTTAACTGTTAAGGTCTGTGATTATTTTGAGTTTATTTTATGCACATCTTTTGAAATTTCTTTTTCATCTTGAGGTTATGGAAATTTTTATCATGATTTTTATTAGTATTTCACAGACGTTACCATTTTGTGTTTTTTCTTTTGGTCATGGATAGATTGTTTATGGTTGTTTGGGGAATTGCTAAAGCGTGACCAGAAGCTATCATGGCATGATGTCAATTTCTTATTTAAAATGACAGCGTGCTATTGGGTATTGCTCAAGTTTCTGCATAAACACTAAAACTTTGTGGAGCATTTAACTAGTTCAAAATCTTATTAGAGTGTTAGGGATGTGTGTTATTTAGACTATGAATTCTGGTTTGTCTTTTGGGCTTGGTTACTCAGTTTATTTTTGACCTTTGGGTTTTTTGACTTTGACATGTTGGGAGTCTCTTCCTTTCTTCTACAGAACAGACTGCTCAATCCTAATCAGTCAGCCCATTCCACCAAGAATTGTTAACAGGTTACAGTAGGCTAGAGGGAAAATATGTCTTCCATCCTCATTCTGCTACATCTCTAATCTGCTTTTGACATGGTCAACCGCAAGATTCTCCTTGCCATCCTCTCTGACCTTGACATCACTGGGACTACTCTCAGGTGATCTGAGTCCTTCCTCATGAGCAAATCCTACTGTGTGTCCAGGCAAGGAAAGATGTCAAGGGTACACCAAGCAAGCATGGGGGTGCCTCAAGGATTGGTGCTCAGCCCTCTCCTTTCTTTCTATACCCCTGCTCACTATGTCCTCTCATCGTGTTCAAAGGTGTTTCTTATCAGTGCTGTGTCAATGATATGCAGGTGTGCCTCTTATTTCCTCCAGAGGACCACACATTATAAGTTAAAATTTCTGCATGTCTCACTGATATTGCAACTTGGATGAAGGAATATCATTTCCAGTTTAACCTGGCAAAGATGGACCTTCTTGTTATCCCAAGTCTATGTAGCACTCCATCGCTGTTAGGCTTGGCTCATTATCACTAACACATGCCATGTCTGTATTGATGACCAGCTGTCTTTCAGGGACCATGTTGCTATGGTCTCTCAATCTTGCAGAGTCACTTTATACAAGATCAGCCAGCTGAGGTGGGCACACGTCACTCCTCTTTTCAGTTCACTGCATTGGCTTCCTGTAGTGGTACATGCTAAGTTTAAATCCGTGATGCTTGCCTAGAAACCCGTCAATGGGCCAGCACCTTCTGTCTTTCACAACCACTCAGGTCTGCTGATGAAAAGAACCTGGTGATGCCAACTCTGTGTGGCATTAAATCTCAATCCAGGTGTAGCTCCTAGCTGGTGGAATGAGCTTCCCACCTCCATTTGAATTACTTCTGTTTAACAGATCTTATCTGTTATGCTTTGTAACCTAGGAACTTCAACTTACTCATATTTTGTTCTGAGCTCTTCACTTGTGATGACCAATTTGTAACCTTGTCTTGTAGCATTTGTTCCCAAACAGTCCCCCAGACTGATGTTTACTTGATTATGTTGACATCTTTTGTTAGTTGCTTTGGCTAAGCAAATAAATGTAAATGGAGATTTTTGTTTTACTCTATCATAACTTGGTCCATGTTTCCTATTTTTTCTCTTGTGGCCCACATTTTTCTTCACTAGCAGTACACTAATTCACCTTCAAATTCCAAATCTTATAAGGCACTGGCATGAAGCCACATTGACATTTCTTTTCAATTTACAATAACTACAATGGTAAGAATAAAAACTTCTTTAAGGTGTTTTTTCTTCTAATTTCCCACTGTGCAGAAACATCAGTTTGACACATTTCACTCTGTGTATGGTACAGCATTAACTTGATCAAAGCAATTATGTCGAAGCAGTACTTTTACAGTGCTAGTAGGCTGACAGATCTGTGAAACAGACAACAAACATCAATGTGTAACACATCATCTCTTCTCACAGCTGTCTAGCACAATAAGATTTGGGTGTTTTGAAGTTCTGCATAAGTACTTTTCATAACGCTTTCCTTTTACTGAGGACAGCAGTGTCAAAATCCCTTCATAAAGACACATTGTAATTGGGATGATCAAAGGGTAGTAATGTCTGCCAATGACAAGCCAGGGATGCCACGGGGAGTTGTGGTCATTACCAGATTCTCTGCGTTAGAATACACAGCAAACTTGACTAAAAAACACAACTGATGAACCAAAACTGACAAATCCACAAGGCTTTTGTTGGTGATATATTGCATTAACCTCCTATACCTTCACTGTAGGTAACTGCAGACCGGCATGCATATGCATATTTACACCTCAGTTTTTCAACTGCAGATGAATATTTCAGATTTGATTACTCTCATGAGTGAGCAGAAAAGAGAAACAGCAAGCAAATTGCCCTTGTAGCCTGAAGCCCTCTCAGAGAGTTAGTGAAAAGTGTGTGCCTTCCATTGCATCGCAGATACATCCGTGAAACTAATACCCAGCTGAGTGGAGCCACTTACAGTGAATGAGTCTCAGACTATCTTTAAAAATAGCTGCGCTTTGGCAGTAGCAGAGCATTAGGATGGGGGATTAGCTCTCCGCCAGGCAAGGATATCAATAATGTAACACAGTGAAAACTAGAGCAACTTATTCAGGCTACAATACGTTCTTCACACCTCTGGGAAATGCATCACCAGCCTTTACTCATCACTGACTAGAATGCTGTGCAACCAGGCTTTGTGACCCTTGGGTCAAAATCCCATAATCTTATGCATTGTGCCAATGTGCAGCCTTGTATCTACTGTGCTAAAAGCCCAACACATCTGAATATTTCCTTTAAACCAATAGCATGATGATGTGTTCATTGTCATTGCTTGACTGGATAACATTCTACAGAAGCTAAACCAATCATAAATTGAAATTAACTTTAATCATGAAATTACACTGCATGAATTTCAGCATCACAGACACTGCTAAATAATCCAACTGAACAATGCACAGTAATAGTAACATGGTTTGAGCAAGCAAGGCCAGACAAAAGTGAACATAATCTAGCAGTCTCAAAATGAAGTGCCCTCAGATCATGGAGCAAAATATCCATATCTGGATGTCTCTTCATGTCTCTTTGATCTGAAGGATGACCAAAACGAAGATTCACAAGTACACTTGAGGGTGGAGATAATTCAAGTTGATACCACAGAGTTTTGTTATGATTAGACTGGAACATTCATGTGAATGTGTAAATCAACCCGACGCAACCAGGTCCTTCCGGGGGGCCTCTTGAATCTGCTCCTGCCATGCTACCACGACCCACCCGAAGATGCAAGAATAGACCTTCATTTACTTATACGCTTGCTTATCGAGCCGTGAACCTGCCTTATCACACTCCTTCCTCCTTAAAGCTGCCAGTTGCATGGGAAGGCTCCACGCCTTCACCATCCCTATGCAAATGGTGGCTCAGGTCCACGGCATGACCCCAAGATGCACTAAAAAAAATTAATAGATGAATAAATTACCCTACTCTAAAAGCAAACCCAGGCCCCCTTTAAAAATACTGGACTTTAAAAAAGACTAAGAACAGTAAAACCAATCTAATACTATCCATTATAAAAGTGCAAAATCCTTAAAAAGTCCGACTTGGCTTGGGCATGTGGGTCCTTCATAAGTATGGACACCCATCCACTTGCCTGTACTCATTTCTTCTTCATCCCTCACTGCCATTGGCCCATCCCACCGCTACCACCAAATGTGATGGTGCAGGTTGGCCACACACTACCAGGTCCTTCCGGGGAGCCTCTTGAAGCTACCATGCCCCACCCAAAGATGAGAGTGTAGACCTTCATTTACAAATATGCCTGCTTATCAAGCCGTTGACCTGCCTTATCCCAGTTCAACCGAAAGTCATTGTGATAGAATAAGGGTCTCCGATGACCCCTTGAACCCTCAGACTAGACGTCAGACACCAGGTAAAAGTCCAAATATAATATTTATTTAGACAATTATGTGCACAAAGCACCCTCCTCTCCACAATACTCAGTAATAATCAATAATTCCAATAAACAATACAATAATCCTCCACTCCCAGACGCGTTGCCACCCTTCCACCCAGCTCAGCTCAACGTCTGGGATTTCCCATCGTCCTTTTATACACCCTGACCCGGAGGTGTTCCTGTCCAATCTGTCCACAGTTCCTTATCCCTTCCGGGTCAGGGTAAACAGTCCTTTTCTTCAACCCAGGAGCACATCGTATCTTCCTGTCACGTGACCATGACGTACTCCCGGGTTATAGGGCACATAAGAGCCTCCGAGTCCTCCTACAGCGACTCCTGGTGGCCCCCAAGGTATCCAGCAGGGCTGCGTATAAAAACTACATAGTCCATGAGGCCCTGCTGGAACTCGGGGGACGTTCACGCTGTTGGGAGAGCTCCTCCTGGCGGCCTGAGGGTGAGAACCGGAGTGACAGGCCGGCTATATCCCACAGTATTTCCCCC
This sequence comes from Erpetoichthys calabaricus, assembly GCF_900747795.2. Taxonomy (NCBI): domain Eukaryota; kingdom Metazoa; phylum Chordata; class Cladistia; order Polypteriformes; family Polypteridae; genus Erpetoichthys; species Erpetoichthys calabaricus. The sequence goes on along the minus strand of NC_041401.2, from coordinate 67,296,199 downwards.
CCCCCCAGCGAAGAACCAAGGTTCAAAGCGGCCAGCCCCGCGAGGGACGTCCTCCTCCAGGAGGATCCATGGGTCGGGCCATGGCTACGTCGTCGAGACTCCTCGGAGAACCTAGGGGGAACGTTGTATTGGAAATCCCTCTGATCCCCCGTCCTCCGAGGACAACTTCGCCATAAGTGGCCCGGCCGGCAGCAGTCGTAGCATAGCCGCCGTCCTCCCGTTTGTAACCCTCTGCGTGACTGGAAACGCCTTGGGAACTCCGTCAACTCCTCCCTTTTCTCCGCCAAGGGAGGTTTTATAGCCGCCTCAGTATACTCCGCCCTTCTCTCTACTGTGTCAGGAGACCCGTATTTTATTTTGGGGATCTCCTGCTTTCTCTGGGGCTTGTGCTCAGCTTGAGGCTCTCTATGGAGAAAAGAGAGCCTCTTTGCTGTTTGCACGCCCATTGTCCTACGCAATTTAGGAGGCGGCGTCATTAGCACCACATCGCTCCGGGTAACAGCACTTTCCAGCTGCCCAGGTTTGATTGGCACTTCCTCCGCCCCTCCAGTACCTAGTGATAACTCCCTCATCACTTTATCAGGAGACTCCCGTTTCTCTTTTAGGATCTCCTTTTTAATCTGGGGCTTTTCCACAGTTTGGATCTCTCTATTAGTAAAAGAGAGCCCTTTTTCTGTCCGAACGCCCATCATTTTTACCTTAATTAGGGGCGGCGTCTTCAGCACCGCATCGCTCCGAGAGACAGCACTTTTCAGCTGCTCCGGTTTGACTGGCGCTTCCTCCGCCCCTTCTGTCATCACACCACAATCTCTTGTAGGGCTCGCAGTGGTTTGGCACCCACTACTTATCAAATGCGGGCCCGTTTCACACTGTGTTCCTATTTCATTATATACGGTACCGGCATTTCCTACTTGTACCGCCAAATCATATAACACGGGACGCTCTCTACCAAACCGCCGTAGGTATTCATCCACCTTTCGTAACAGCGCTTCAGCTGCTGCTCCCAGCTCTCCAACAATCTTCTGTATTGTTGCCACAATCTGCAAGAAACTGTGCACGGGCTGAAGCAACTTCTCCAGCTTGTGCACGTCCAAAAAGTTATTTAATTCAGCCGGAGGTATGCTCAGGAGATTACTAGCCTTACCCTCCGGCTGGGAGCCAATTAGCACGCCCGCTCCTGGCACGTGCTCTGACGGGTTCCGCAAGGGAGCCTGGGATTTGGAGCTTTCATTTTCTGAGGACCGGGTTGCCTTCTTCGGCGGACTGCGGTCTGTCTTTTTTAATTTGTCGGCAGACCGATCAGCCATTTCTCGGCCCTCCTTACCTTTTTGTGGGTCGAGCGGCGCTTCACTCGCCTCCCCCTTCAAACAGGCCAAGACCGTCTTTTTACAGGCGAAGGCAAAAACATCAGGACGCGTACCATCTGTTTCCCCCACTCTTTCCAGGGTGGTCACGTGCCCTTTACCAGCACCCGACATGCGGAAGTCCTTCTTTTTATTTTCAGGCAGTGACGCGCGTATACCATCGTCTTCAGGAGGTTTTCCTGCCTTCCGCAGAGTCTCCGGGTGGACACCTGGGAGGTATGTGCACGGGACAAAATGGGTTATTTTAAAAAGGTTTTCAAATGCTTCCCCGGCACATACCTCTTTGAAGTCGTCCTCCTCCGGATGTCTCTCCCGAGACGCGTAACCGCTCCATGGCTCGTCTTGAGCATAGGCCATATTAAACATAGGACCTCCACTTGGGCTGCCGCTCTGCTTTGTCTTCTTCTTTCCCATGACGTCCTTGGAAACGGAAGGTTTTGGCGACGTTGCAGTGTGTCTGAACGTTGTCTTCTCAGGGTTCTGTCCACAGTAAAATTTATTTAAATTCAGGTCCTCTGCCAAATCCGATGGCCAGAGAATCCTGCCGAGACTACGCCAACTGTGATAGATTAAGGGTCTCCGATGACCCCTTGAACCCTCAGACTAGACGTCAGACACCAGGTAAAAGTCCAAATATAATATTTATTTAGACAATTATGTGCACAAAGCACCCTCCTCTCCACAATACTCAGTAATAATCATAATTCCAATAAACAATACGATAATCCTCCACTCCCAGACGCATTGCCACCCTTCCACCCAGCTCAGCTCAACGTCTGGGATTTCCCATCGTTCTTTTATACACCCTGACCCGGAGGTGTTCCTGTCCAATCCGTCCACAGTTCCTTATCCCTTCCGGGTCAGGGTAAACAGTCCTTTTCTTCAACCCGGGAGCACATCGTATCTTCCTGTCATGTGACCATGACGTACTCCCGGGTTATAGGGCACATAAGAGCCTCCGAGTCCTCCTACAGCGACTCCTGGTGGCCCCCAAGGTATCCAGCAGGGCTGCGTATAAAAACTACATAGTCCATGAGGCCCTGCTGGAACTCGGGGGACGTTCACGCTGTTGGGAGAGCTCCTCCTGGCGGCCTGGGGGTGAGAACCGGAGTGACAGGCCGGCCATATCCCACAACAGATATGAATCAGAGGTGGAAAAAGTACTAAAAGATTGTACTAGAGGAGAAGTACTACTACTTATGCATAAATCGGCTTAAATAAAAGTATATGCTGTGCGAACTACTCAAGTTAAAGCAAAAAAGTAAACTTGGGGAAAAAACTACTCAAGGAATAGTAGTTACTTCTGAAAACATATTAACCTAAATCCGTGAATATCCAATTTTTGCTTTATGCAAGCTTCCGAGGCAACTCAGGTCCCTTCTTCAGGCAAGATGTAATTTAGTTAGCCAATAAAAGGTGTCATTTTGCTTGGCTTTTCTCTACATTCATAATGGCTAACACGGTACAACACCCTAGTACTACAATTTTTGCTTTGAAAAGCATGAGCAGAATATACAGTATATTGTAAGGGATGGCACATATGGAGTGGCATCCCGACCATGGGAGAACAAAGACCAGGATTGAACAAAAAATATTGATCTCATAGGCTTGATATTGTGTTTTGTGGACATAACAGTACAAGATGGTCTTCAAATATATTGTAATGGACAGCACCCATGGACTGGCATCCAAACCAGGGTTGAATAAAGACCCTTGCCCAGATAGAACTGCTGAACATTTTCTCCCCCAGTACACTAGATGGCAGTATCCCTGGGTTGGAATTCCCACACAGAAACCCACAGGGCATGACGGGATCTGTAGTCCGGTGGAGCAGCCTTGCTGGGTTATGTGGGAGCCTCTAGGGGAAGCTGTTGGGATTTGTAGTTCCTACTTTTAGTCAACCTGGAAGTTCCCTGCTACTGGAAGTACTCCCGGGTCATAGATAAACAGAGCCACTCAGTCTTAGCCAGGCGAGTTGCAGTTGGGAGGAGCTGGACAACACTCGCCTGGAAGGAGTCAAACAGAAAGAAGAAGAAAGTGTCTGTTTTGCTATATTGTATGGAGCTGTACTAAAAGGAAGAAACCTGTTAACAGTATTTTTGGTAAATAAAAAATGTTTATTTGTACCTGGGACTGTTTTTGTGTAGTTTTGTCAGGGGTTTGGGTCTTGGTGACACCCACTGGTGGTCACAACATAGCTATCCAATAAATTTTGTCTATTAGACATACTAATGATGTATATACACATACACATATTTACAAATAGAAACAGTGTTCTGCATATGGCAAACAAATTTCAAACTTTTCAAAATGTACAGTCTCTATTTTATAAAGAGTGTGGCCGCTGGTGCCACTACGCCAAGAGCTTCTACTGCATCCTCCGTTGCACAGGTATCTCAGAATCATTACGTCACTGCGTGTTAAATTTAAAGTGGGAGCTTTTACAGTTCATGCTCAGTTCTTGGCCAAAAAAATAAAAACGATATACTTAGATAAACTCACTAACACCACCAGAGAAAACTGTGTGTCTACTGCATTATTTAGTGAATCACTTCATGCTCCAAGATCCTGACCTGCAACATCAAAAATATTTACGTGCAGTTTTATTTTAATTGCCCATTATTTATTAACATAGTCGATCAGTTGTAATTGGCAATGATCCACTTTGAAAAAAGTAAAGTAGAATTGTTAATAAATAATATACTTTTCAAAGAGTAATAGTATTTCCATTAAAAAATACTTTACAAAGTATGATTCCCTACACAATTTACCCAAGTACAGTAAAGAAACTGAATATAATTTGTTACTGATATGTAATGCAAAATGGGAAATTAATGCAATTCAAAGGACTTAGGATGTAAGGATAGCAAGGTCATGTACAGAACAAGGAGGTTAAGAATTACAGATCGACAAATTTGAAGTCAGACTAACAAAGCAAATCATTTCTGGTTACCTAAAGATTCTTTCCCCAGTTTACTTAACCACATGCAGATATAGATATATATACACTTTGTATTTTTATCCAAATCTTAGAAATCAGTGACACTGCTCCGCCATCTTAAATACTGTCATGTAAATGATGAAAGAACGTAATGATGCTGTCCAAACACGTGGTTAACAATGGACGTTGTTGTCATATACAATATAACTGTGCCTATGAAGCAAACAAAATGATGCCACAATGATGTCACAAAAGAAAAGTAAAAAGCAGTAATCATAAAAATATACCATAAATACTACACAAAAACAAGCAAAATCAGATCCAGGGCAGTAAAAACTGAAATGCGCAATAAACTTAACGGAGGTCATTAAGAGTCTGGCTTTAAAATGTCTTGGTTGCCTCATATGGTTAAAGGAGGCTCTTAATACAGGAAGACACTTTGGGGTGCTGGATCTGAGAACACAGTAGGTGAGCAGCAAATCTGAAAACAATTCTTTTGTATGTTGTAATGTCATTGTAATCAATCAAGCTGGGTTCTGGGACTTGGCATTTTATACATACATGAACTGTAAAAGAGACATTACATTCAGTGCCAGTTACTGTACCATATATTACAAATCCAAACTGGCACGGGAACTGTCCACTACACAAGTGTGGAAGCAGACATGTTTGTACAATAACTTCTCATCTGGATCTGAAGCTGCCAGGCAGGATCACAGTGCAAAGGTTTGTGATCCAGATCAAACTTTACAGTTCTGATGTGGACTGCTATCATACTACCCCCCAGTATCAGCATTGTATGCATCAGACAGAGAAAGAAGGAAAGCTCACAGGAGAAAGACGGGCATTGTTAAATATATTTGCTCCTCTTTGGAGATAAAGAAGTTTTTCAGCCAAGAAAGAAAGGAGGCGTTAATGAAGACTGCATAATATGGGAATAGCTTCTTGTGTAAGATATGGAAGTATGTAAATAGGCTTTACTGTATGCAAATCAACATCAACAGATTATTGAATTAAATGTGCCTGTAAACTCTTTACCTTCTCATTTCACACACAAACACAGTCAATAACCTAACGCCAGAAACTTATAACGAGTGTGTGTGTTAAGTCAGTGGGTTCTCATCAAGCAGGTCCTTCATATTTGAAGCACACAGCAGGTCCAGATGAAGTCAACAGGCCAGACGGAGTCACTTTTTCTTTTTGACCCAATCAATGTTTTCATTTGCAGCTCTCCTTAAGTGAAGGATAATAAAGCTAATGTACAATAGTGGACACTCATAGCCATTAGGCGTGCTGAGTGTGGATTCGTCTTAAGTCATTCTCTAAATATGTTTTGATTTGTAGCATTTGTTCTGAAGCCAACATTCTGTAAAAGCACCTAACCAGTGCCCTTTAGTATCAATGTTTAAAGGGGGTGATGGTGAGCATCAAAATGGTTATTTAATGCTTCTTCAGAAGGGAGTATTCTGCAGCACAGTGGTGCAGTAGTAGAACTGCTGCCTCGTAAAGAGACTGGGATTCGTGTTCTGGTTGCTCCCTTATAGAGTCTGCATGTGTTCACCGTGTCAGGTGCTCCTATTTTCCTTCCAAAGTCCAAAGACATGCAGGTTAAGTGCACCACTAAAAATAAAGGAGCCAGAGCGGCTCTTCAGTGTGATGACAGAGAGGAACCCTTTTTTTGTTCCCAAAAGACCCATCCACAAGAAAGTACCAGAAGGAACTTTTATTTATTTAAAGCTGTAACTGCCACCATACAGTAAATAACCATGAATAGATGGTTACAGATTTTTGAAATACCAATGACTCCTGATTTTAAAAGGATTCTTGCTGCCTACAGTACAGGCTAAATCCAGGTTTTCTTATCTGTTAGTGTCCTGCTAGGTTAGCCATACCATATATTACAGATTTCAGTTTTTTTTCAACATATTGGAACGTTTTTCAAAGGAGAAAGAACCAGCTTCGTATGCAAAGAACTCTTCCCAGAATTAAATGGTGCTTGTCAAGCAATAGTTCTACGAAGAACCACATGACTCAGGAACGAACCATAAAAAGCCATTAAAGAACCAGCATTTTTAAGAGTGCGGATTAGTGATGCTGTATTGGCCCTCATGGGTGTGTGGGCGTGTTCAACCTGTGATTGGCTGGTGTACGTGTCCAGGTGTTGTTCCTGCTTGTTCCCTTTGCCTGCTGGGATAGGCTCCAGCTGACCTGCACACTGTCAAGGATAAGCGCGGGTTTAGAAAGTGGATGGTTCCAAAATTAAGTTTTAAGCTCCTAAATAATGCTTAAATAATTACCTACAAAATTAAGATTGTCAGAGGTAAATAGTACCTAATATCTTACAGCAAATGATACAAAAGTAAAATATACTCAATATAACTTGGTAGTCTTTATCTGATTTATGTTTGTGACATTGACATGCTCAATGTGCAATATTAGGTAGACTTTATTTGATTTATTTGGATGTTTAATACATGAAATTTGTTTTTACGTGCGGCTAAATTTACTCAAATAAACGGGATGCTAATTGCTGCCTCAAGTTTTTCAGTAAACCTTGCATCATACTGCCTACTTCTCATTCAGAAACTTCACATTTAAGAAGCAGCCGTAACAAAGGAAATGACGATTTAAAACAGCAAGTAGTAAGAGCGATACGGAGAGAAGAGTGAGTAGCGGCACTTTAACTGTTTTAATACGAAAGTTTGTAGGTGTTGGGATTTTTTACGGCTGATACTTTTCAGCAATTTCTTTACACCTGTCTAGAGTTGCAGAGATTTGCGGATATGTGGATGAGACAGGCTCGAGAACACCGATGAGCAATCTTCACAGAGAAGAAGTCGAACCGGAGTCCTAGTGATGAGAACAAGCCATGCGGTTCGCCAGTCAGTCACAAAATCCGGACTTCTCTTTAGAACTTGGCAAAATAAATTATTCATAGTAGTACATTACTAAAATGTGCAAACTAGGAAACCTCACAGATAACAAAAACGACACGTGACATTGTATTTACGTGAACGAAGACTATGCAAAAAATTCACTTAACTTTTGAAAATGAACAGAGATATAATTGGTAACACTTTGGCGGACTTCCCACTGACCAACTCTCAACTGCACAATATAAAATAGGAGTCGACTGACCCGCTTGCAGCGAAGTTGGGAATAGTAGCGATTGAAGCTTCAGCTGCATAACGGCTTTGTTCATGAAATATCCAGCTGCACTAAAACAAAGACAGCCTGAATAAAAGTGACACTGAATGAAACGGGGCATGCGGTTTATGTGACAAAGACTCGGTCGCATATAATAACCCTTCTGTATCTGATGTCTACTCTTTTCTCGGTCAGCCCTCCACTGGTCACTCTGGTGAAATGCAGCAGATCACTTGTGCAGAAAGAGCAAAGAAGTAAACTGATGTCATGCTGATCGTGTCGACCGACTATTCCACACTTGGATCCGCGGCCGTTAACTTCTTAAACAGCTATTCCCAAAGCAGCCCGGTTCCATTATTGTGGCTGGCTTGTCACCCCGTTCTCTTTCTTTGCATGACCCGACGCACAAGGCAAAGCGAAATGACTGTTTTTTTAGTGTCCTTTAAAGCAGAAGCTGTATTTAGCACAAAGGGGAATGGACTTGCACTTACCAGCCAAAGCCCCCAAAAGACACGCTGCGTTTTCTTCGCAACATCGCTCAGATTCCACCAGCAAGAGGACAGCAGCACAGCGGGATTGCAGAGGTTGTGCTGGTGCAGCAGGTGTACCCAGTGGTTCTCAGCTGAGACCCAGGGCGGGTCTGACTAGGAAACCACAGCGCTGCAGAAAAGACCTGCCCTAAAAACAGGAAAGGCACTCCGACCACTTCCTTGCAGTAAGTACTTTCGTTCTTTCTTTAAAACTTGGGGAAAATGCTGCCTCACACCACACAGCTCTCAGTAATCTTGAGCTCTCTTTATCACGCTGGCTTTTTCTTGCATTTTTATTCTAGCAGACACGCCCACCACCCCTCCTAAACAAAGGTGGCAGAGTACTGAACGGCTTCGTGGAAATGCGCAGCTACAGCAGCGCCCACTTGAAAAAGTCGTAGCCCCTTTTACATTGAGGATGCTCTGTCGGGCTGCGTTTCGTGTTTGAAAGTTAACGAGTGAGATTTCATGTTTAATAAATAGACGTTTGCAACGATCGGGCAAATGCACATCAAGTGGTTAGATTGGCTTTTTTAGTTTGGTAAAAACAAGTTTCAACATAAGTTAAATACGGAAGCCAAGTTTCTCAGATCCAGAACCTGCACCAAGTAAGATAAGAGTCTAACGGCTAGACTTCTGCTTATATGTGGACATCTTTTCTTTTTAAATCTGCCTCAACAGGTGTGCAGGTAGGCAGCCTTTCAAAGCCATGAAGATGCAGCAGAGTCCTTTAAGCAGTACTGCCTATTTATTTGGCAGGCGGTTTACTCAAGGTGAGACTGTAACTCTTTAAATTAGGGGCATTAAAGGCCTAATATAGTGCAACTAGTCACTTATAGCTACTGTATGTAAGACAAAGTGTTTGATAATGTCTTGTTGCATAACTGGGAGAGGCTGTGTAGGCAACCCCTTTGGTGCTTTGTATGCCTTAAGAATGAACAAAGCATCTGTTAAGGTTTTGTTACATAGCAGAATGAACAATGTAGCCCCTGCTCTAAAGTGTTATTGCATCTTTGTATGTCTTAGTAAGACCGCAAAGTGTTGGTTAAAGTTCTAGTTACATAGCACTAACTGACCAACAGAGGCACCTTACACCATTTTGAATTGTTGGCTACAACTGGTTACATATATTTTATACCTGCAGTCCAGGCAGCTGTGCTTGAGGGTCACAAAGTCGGTCAGGGGTCAAAAGTGCAGTTAGCATCCTATTGGTTTTAAAGTCTGGGACCCTAATCTTAGGCTGCCCACAAACACTAATAGCACACCTTTACGGTGACTTGTACAAAGCCAGTATCAAATATAAGTAGCAAAGGCAAATGCTCTCTACAGTTTCTGATTCTGTCACAGGTTTTAACCCAAACTTCTGCTGAATTTTAGGTTTGGGAAGTGGTATAACATTTAAATTTCACCATGGATAGTATAATATGTCCAGAATAGCACTCGGCATAAAAGTATTGCAAAGCTACTGGGATAATATAGCATGAAAAGTAGCAAAAATGTCAATATTAGAAGTTGCAAGTGCCTCGCAGGTTGGAAGGGCATCCTCACATATGTAAATGCTATATATGGCAGCCCTAGCTGTGTTTAGTTCTGGGGTGGGGAACAGCTTTGTGCCCTACTGTGGTTAGATTATTCTCACACAAGCCTGATGGATTATATGAATGTAGCTGTATACTTTTCTTTTGTTGTTTTTTTGGAGCATCAAGTTTGACACCACTTCAGTGGCTAGCAGTCACTAGTCACATTGTTTCATCTTGCCTCTAAAGCTGGTGGTAAAACTACTGGCAAAAATTAAGTCAAGATCTGAACTCCCCATTCTGCAAAGTAACAGTGTATAACAAGGGATTACTTTCACTGTCACAGCCCTTGCTTTTCTGTGCCACCCAAACATTGACCTCTAAAGTCGCCAGAACAGATTAAAAATCTTAAACCCAAATTAAGATCACTCTGATCTTCTCTCACATCAGAAGAGAAGAAAAATCTACTTATTAACATTATGCTTCAGCTGTGGTTCCCCCAGGGTCTGGGGTTCAAAATGCTCTTCTGTGTCTGTTTTGTTTATTTATTATGTTATTCATTATGTACCTTTGCCTATGTGCCATGTGTTTTGTGAGGTCAGATTAATTCCTATGAACAGACTGCTGTCAGTCCTAAAAAGCCTGAGGAAAACCCGTGGTCCCTTGCGGTTCATTAAATTTGCTGGCGTTGCTGAGATTATTCTGTGCTTATTGTGAATGTTCTGGATTTTTGTGACCTTTTGCTCTGTTTTTCTACCATTCTCATTGATTACATTTTGGGACTGTGTTTCCTTTTGGGATTGGCTATTTTAAAGGCATTGCTTTTGTGCCTTTGTGCTCCTCAGAGATTATTTTGTGCCACCAAGCATTTTTGTAAAAATAAACCTTTTTATTTATAAAGATTCTACATTTGCTATAGTGCTTGAAGTGGAACTAAATTACTTGCGGCAATCTGTTTATGGAAATACCTGCTATCTGATCAAATTGTGAGGGAGGTGGAGTCCCCTGTTATGATTTCTGAAAAGGTGCCAGAATTCACTGGGATGTTGAACTTGTTGTACTGTTATGTTCCAATGACAGTGAAGCGAATCCTGGAGGATTCAGATGGGGTCTGCCGTGAAGATTTCTGGAGAGCTGCCGGGTATTCACTGAAAGGTGCCAGTAAGGTAGAATAAAAATTGTTGCATTGTTGCAATATTATGACAGTTGATTAAAAAGAGGATCCCACATTAAGATTTCTGAAGAGGTACTCTATGTACACAAAGGTACTTAACGGTTTAGGTACTCAATGGTACACTAAGAAGAGGTGCCTGCACTCCATGCTGAAACTGGAAGAGGTACCAGTACTCACTTCAAGCACTGATTTTCCCTTTTTGTGACTAGCCAGGGTTTGATGGTTTTCCCACCATAGTGGGCATTTTGAGTCATTGTTGGTACTTATTGTGCTTAGGAACCCTAAGTTCACAACAATAGTATTGTGAAAATGGCCTGGTAAAGCAACACTTCAATGTCATCAAAATGTTTAAATACACTTAAATATCAATATAATTCAAAATGTCTCTCAAGGGAAAAGGAAATATCATTGAAAAAACATCAGCTTGAATGATATAAGAATAGTCCTCCAAGAATCATTATAAATAAAAGCCATTTATTAACAGGAAAATAGCAAAAAGTGCAAAAAAGAAGCAAAATAAGTTGGCAAGAAGGCAATCCAAATAAACCAAATACAACTCTAAATATATAAATCATAATCCAGAAACAAGAGCAGAAGGAAATCAATGAATCATCAACACAACTTTTCCACTACTTTCAAGCTAGAAACTTTGCTAAATTGAACCTGCCCAATTTTCCTCAACTTCCACCTATTTCTTTTTCCAGAAGAAATATTGATCAGTCCTGAAGACTCAGATAGCATCTGCATAATTTATAAAAACATTTTAAGTCCCTTCCTTTCAAAGATGCTAGGGCACAATTGGGAAATGATCTTTCATTTAACATTTCAGAAAAGTAATGGAAGGCAGCCATACACAAAATACAATCTAGCTCCATATGCACAAAACACTCAATTATTCAACTTAAATCTTCAATCGAGAACATTTATCTCGATTAAAACCATCCAAAATGTTTCCATGGCAAGATTCATCCTGTGAACGTTGCAATCTAGCTCTAGCCTCACTGGCCACATGTTCTGGGTGTGCATCAAATTAATAGGCTAGAAACTGCATGGGTACCATGCTTATAAGGAGCCTCTTAAAAGAGGCTTTCCAATACTAACAATATGTACTGTATGTACTAATGCAGCAAGTGTGAGGGCAATAAAGTTTGGTAATACACAATTTCTAATTACATTTTAGCTTCCCACCATCTCTACATTCCCATCTGGGCAATACCAGGTAACACAGTTAGCAAAAGGGAATACCTAGGCATCTCTCGAGTCTGCCCACTGTGCACAATCTTGTGCAGTCTCTCCTTTCCTGGCTGTGGCTCAATTACGTGGTTTACTCATAAATTCTTTACCAATTCTCCTTTTCTGGTCATTCCAAAACCCACCCGCACTCCCCCATTTTGGTCAGAAGGCTCCCATGCATGCCTTAAAATTATGTCCTTTGTATGCAAAATACGGGGAATCGTATGTTCAGAAGATGAAGGTATATTGAACAAAGCATTGAACCTTAGGCCGCAAGTTTTCAGGTTTAAATAATGGCTTCATTCAGTGACTTTGAGAAATTCACTTTCCCCAACGTATAGCCTTCATTAAGGTCTACTTGGCCTCTTTACAGTTGACAAAAATTATGGAGTATACAAGGACTTTCATATTTCTAAGGGTTTTCTCCTAAAAGAATTAATGAAAAAAAGAAAGTGAAAGAACGTTTCCACCATACAGAAGACGCTGGTGAAGGCCATATTCTTGAAAATGTCAACATGGGTGAGCTGAATAGAACACAGAAATGGCCACTTTCCTACTGTAGTCACTATTGTTAACCACAGTCTCTGATTCATCTGTCTGTTCCTGATTTTTATTCTCTTCTATTTAATATAAATTATGTTTATTTTTATATTGGACTTACCTAATATATTACTGGGTGGGATTGCGATTCTACCTTATTATATTGCTTTTATAAAGCTGTGTATAATATATAATAATGCTATGATAGTGTATATTACTATATAGATTGTATATTACTGTATGCTGTTTAATTCCATGTACCTGGATGTAATAGCAAGTGCAATTCCAAGCAACTAAGTCGCATAGCAATAAAGTTCAAATTCTGTATGGTGGGCCATGACACGGAATGGCTGTACTTAATGCTTTCAGGAGAAAGAAAAACAATTTCATCTACTTTTAAAATGGAAGAGAGTAAACAGAAAAAACCCCATAAGAAGCTAAGATCCCATTAATAATTTGACCATTATTATATTATTACTATTATTATTAATGACTATATTATTGTTTTTTGAAGGTAAGTTGCATAGAAGTGTCTGCTTCATGCAGTTGTCACTTAAGGCAAAGTCTGATTACACAGCAGCAGCAATAGAAATTAGATATTAAAATGTCAGTTGGCTAACATTTTGAGTTTGATGAAGGGTCATCTGGGCTGAAGAATGTTGTTAGTGGCCCCTTGGCTCAGTATTAGCAGTCACAATTTAAAACAGAAGTAGAAGGAGGAGCAGTAGAAGTAGTAACACTGTCATGTTTGCAAAGTACAGTGAATATCTGACTTCAGTCTCCAACAAACAGGCAACATGTGGTCACTCCCTGGCGGCGTGATACAAAGGAATGCATTAAAATCAATATCCATCCATCCATTTTCCAACCCGCTGAATCCAAACACAAGGTCACGGGGGTCTGCTGGAGCCTATCCCAGCCAACACAGGGCACAAGGCAGGAACCAATCCCGGGCAGGGTGCCAACCCACCGCAGGACACACACAAACACACCCACACACCAAGCCCACACTAGGGCCAATTTAGAATCGCCAATCCACCTAACCTGCATGTCTTTTGACTGTGGGAGGAAACCGGAGCGCCCGGAGGAAACCCACGCAGACATGGGGAGAACATGCAAACTCCACTCCACGAGGCAGCAGCGCTACCACTGCGCCACCGTGCTGCCCTAACATCAATATTGTAGCTTAAATTAATTTTACTCCTTACCCCCTGATTCTATGCTCCCATTACCAGAAACATTGGGGTATAGCACAGTGCTGACATTTGTGTGAATGAAACAATCATGAGACTCTGGCAATGATGTAGAAAGTTTACGATTCATTGTACTTGTAGACAAAGGGGTAAAGGTAAAGGGGTAAGGATAAAGGGGTGTTGTGGAAAACACAAAAATATAAAAAGAAAAGATCTGGTAAAAAGACTGATGAGATCTATTGCCATAGCATTAGCTTTGATAAACATGAATCTGAATAGATAGGCATGGTCTGTGAGAATACATTTCAAATTAAAGATGCTTCCATAAAGCTACTATACACTGAATAATACAGTATAAACTTAAAGCATCACATGAAAAAACACATTTTCTTCCACCCCTTTAGAGGAAGATCATAGGACACCTATACGAATAGAGACTTGTAATGTTTAATTTTATGAATCTAGTCAGCCATTCATTCAGTTTCTGAACCCACTTGTTCAAATACAGGTCTCCAGGATACTCCATTCAATTCTACCAATGTCAATGTTGCCTTTCATAGTACAATTCCATTTACAAAGTTCAATTCCATGTCACAAGGATGAAGTCCCTCCCAGAAGAGTGGGACACAATACAGGAACCAGCCCTGCAGAGGACGCCAGTCCGTTTCATCACCCAATCAAGCACATGCCCATATAGCACGGGTGTCAAACTCCAGGCCTGGAGTTCATTCTAACCATCTTCTTAATTAGTGACCAGTTTTTGCTGCTAATTAACTTCTTTAGCCATCATTTTAATTAACTTGACTCAGAACCCTAAGTATTTTCTTTTTCCTTAATTAGCAGCCAAACAATAATGAGACACAAAACAAGCCGCCATATGAGCAGCTCACCTGTGTCCATCACACAATATCTGAAAAATAAGAAAGGTGAAGGTCTCAGTAAGGTTGATCTCTCAGGTCACCAAAAAATGTTGACAATGTTCTTAGAAAAAACAGAAAAATCAACAGTTTTGGAAATGTCTGCTGTGGCAGAATGAGAGCAGCAATAGGCCATGGAATTAAAGAACAAGTTTAATTAACAGCGAGAATGGGCTTCTCATTAAGAAACTGGTTGGAGAGAAATTGGTTGGAGTTTGAAATCCCAGTTTAGTTGGTCATCTGTTTGCTCGTTTTATGTCTCATTTCTGTTTGGCTGTCATTTAATAAAGAAAGGAATAAATTCAGAGGGCTGAATCCTTAAAAATATGGCAATTAAAATGAATAGGAAAACAATTTTAATTAGCAGTAGAAACTGGTCACTGATTAGGAAAAGGGTTAGAATGAAAACCTGCAGCCACTGCGGTCCTCCAGGCCCGGAGTTCGACACCCCTGCCATATAGGGTCAATATGGAATCACCAATTAACCTTAACATCTTTGGGAATTTGGGAGGAAAACCAGTGCACCCAGAAAAAATCTGTGCAGATAATGGGAGAATATACACACACGGACAATGAAAAAGGAATGGGATTCAATCTCCCGGATACTGAATCTCTAAGGCAGCAGCACTAATCACTGTGCCAGCATGCTGCATTCAGAGTGCTGTTCAACTTTAAAACTACCTGTCTTCAAACCGGTTTAATCTAAATAGGGCTGCAGGGGTTAATTGGAGACTAATTTACAAATACATTTTAGGGCCAAATTAAAAAGCTAAAAGGGCATTTACTAAAACGTTGGCACAAAAACACCAAAAAGCATACAGTACAATTAACATAAACAAACATATACTTACTGCTTTCTGCCCACTTGATGACTCAGAATTGTCCCAGGGTCTAGGCTTACAATTTTCCTTGCAAATAAAGGGAAGAGTGACAAACTTTCAAAGTTTGATGACTCAAGATACATTTGACACAATGTCTTGCAAACCCAAGAGAGGAAAAAAAAAAAAGAAGATCGTAGCTAAAAGAGCTTTCCATAGGTTGAAGCAGCATTATCAGCGATCCTCTCAGGCTTTTGAAGCATTTTTGCTATTTATAAAAGTAAATTAAACTGGGAGCAGAATCTCCCTAAACACTTTTCCTACTCATCCCTGCCTATTTTGCAAGTGCACAGATAAATGCAGTATTTTATTTCATATACCACTGTTAACAGCCTGCTTCATCACAAGGCACTTTACAGAGGAAACAAGACTGCAGCATAATTCTTTATAAGACAGAACATTGCATTTGTCTTCCTTGACCCAGCTAACCAGGTGGCGTTGCATGTCCACTTTCTTATCAGAGTTAAAGACTCCATCCGCCCCTTGTTTGCTGTGTCTGGACATCTTCCCTGCCAACCTTTGCCTCAACTCTTGGGCATTTATACTCAAGCAGGAGGTGCCTTTTTTTAACTACACTGCCTTTTGAAAGGTTTGCACCATAAACATTTAGCTTTTGTGGCAGACGGCTGGGACCCATGCCCG
Source organism: Erpetoichthys calabaricus (assembly GCF_900747795.2). Classification (NCBI taxonomy): domain Eukaryota; kingdom Metazoa; phylum Chordata; class Cladistia; order Polypteriformes; family Polypteridae; genus Erpetoichthys; species Erpetoichthys calabaricus. The sequence goes on along the minus strand of NC_041401.2, from coordinate 67,280,123 downwards.
GCCGGGACACCCCTTTGACACTGGGACCATGGGATACACACTATGTTCCCCGGAACACGTGGTGGCAGCCCTTCTGGGTTACACTGGGGCCACAGGCGTGGGACTTCATGACTCAGACCTGTTGGGCTCCGTGGCCACCACCCGGAGGAGCTGCATGGCTTAACGACCCTCTGTGGGCTGGAATGCAGCCACACCCGGAAGTGCAGCCTAATTAGGCCAATTACCACCTGGAGCACTTCTGGGAGGGCTACAAAAGGAGCCTGCAGCCACTACTCAGGGCACCAGAGTTGGGACGATGACGACGACGACGACGACGACGACGACGACGACGACGACGACAACAACAACAACAACAACGAGATGTGGGGGGTATTTTTCATATGTGGATTACTCGTTTAGCCATATGTAACTGTTGACGATTTGGTGTGATCCTGGATCTGTTGGTTTTTTGAAACTCTTGCTGGATGAGTTGTCATAGCAACACATCCTAATCCTCAAACCTGCTCAGAGCAGGTTTGTTCGATGTAAACAAGAATTAGCTCACACACTTAATCATGCGTGGAATTCATTTAGTCATGACTTCGCCGTTCATGAATGAGCGACCAATTGATATCGGTATGCAAATTATAAGAAGAGAATTTCATATAGAGAGGGTTTTGCGCGATCGGCAAGATCCTTTATTGCTCCCGGAGGAAATTCTTTTCAAAAGATACCACTTTAGCCGAGGGGGAATATTGTACCTCAAAAATTTATTAGGACCTTATATTTGAAGTCAAACTCGACGAAGTCGGGCTCTCACAACCACACAGACAGTATGCATTGCTTTGAGGTTTTTTGCAAGCGGCACTTTTTTTATATACTGTAGGTGATGCGGAAAATCTATCTAAAAATGCAGTTTGCCAGGTAATTTGTAAAGTCTGTTTGGCTCTGAAATATTTCCTTCAGGTTTTCATTGTGTTTCCTGGACACCTGCGTGTACAGACAAAAGAGGCATTTCATGCCATTGCAGGTAGGTAATACACAGGCAAAAACACCCACAGTTCCATAAAGAATCTCACAATCAGCCTAACATTCTCATTACCCAGGATTTTCAGATGTGATCAGGGCACATGGGACTGATCACAGTGGAGTTTGATCAAACATTATTTGAAAAATGTACCTCTCCTCCTGATGAATAATCAGACACAGTGACTTCATCAAATATTTGACCTTTGTCAATATCTCGTTGGTCAGACACAGGTTCTAGGGATATGACATTCCCTGCAACTGACCCAACAAAAAAAGAGGGCTATATGGAACATACCTATGGCACACATTGAGGACAAATACTGTATATGCAATGACCATCCTTTACCTGAAGTGAAGTGACCACTGCATCCTGCCACTGGTTCTGAGGAGGAGCTTCCCCCTGGAATGCCCTCAGAATCTGGGCGATGGGCATTTTGCTGGAGATCCAATTCTTCTGCAGGGGTTAGGTCTGGACCGCGTGGACCTCCACCTGTTTTTTGCTTGTTTGCCTTCTTATTAGCTTTAAAATGAATGTTCTTTACATTATATATGATTCTTTATGTCAACAATTCTTTAAATAGTTATATACCAATATTTATCAGTTTGAAGTATATTCTTGTACTTCACTTTAACCTGTTCCCGTGTTCTCCTTGTGCTCACGTTTGATCTGGAATTATGACATATTAAATAATTAATCTGACACATAGGAAATGAAACACTGCTTTCAGTAAGTACAATGCACATGCGTTTAATTTGTCGGCCACTTTTTGCCAGCCGTCTTTTCTGGTTTGGGCTGCCTTTGCAGTGTTACCCCTTGTGCATATTAAATCTTGAAATTCTTCATGTCCTTCGAATAAAAGGTCTTGCTCCGCTTGTGTGAAAAAAAAATGCGCCTGTTCTTTCGTCATTTTGTTACAGCCTATCAAAGACTTGCTGATCATGTTTTCTACACTCAATATACATGGGCTTTTCACTCAGCGCGGGCGGGCGCATTCATCTCGGATGATTAGATCCAGCTAGACTAATCTACTACACGACTGCGTTTGAAAAACCGACTTATCCCGGATGAGTTTTACTGGCATTAACTCATCCAAGATGAGGCATCTGATCTCGGATGATTTAAGCGACATACAGAAAATACCCCCGTGGTACACTGATACACAAGCGAGGCCAGCATGTTGGCAAAATGAAACCTCAGAAGAAAGACACACTCGCTTAGCCACTAATGCACAAGCGATGTGAGCATGCTGGCAAAATGAATCCTCCTAGGAGACAGATGCCCAGAGTAGGTCCTTTCAACTACCTGACATCTCTACATTTCAGTTTTTTTTCTGACGATTTCAATAGTTTCTAGGACCCCGGGCTTCTTATAGCACGGGCTTACACAGTTAGTATTGTATAAGCCCCTACCTGATATGAAATAAAATGAATGACATGTTTTTCTTTTTTGTACAAACACTTTTTGGACCATTGGGGTAAACAAGAAAGCTGCGCATAATGAAGGAAAAAACAGCTTTTGTTTACATGAGAGACTACCCACTACAGAGAACTGGACAGGAATGTAATTGCTCATGAGTAAAAATCAGGGTGGTATGAAAAATTAAAGTGAAATGTAAATAAATTAAAAATAGATAAATATTGAGGATGTAGTTAGAGCTGTCATCTGTCACTCCAGCTATGTCTGCTGCACTCTTACTCACTGGAAGAAAAGTGGCGAGGTTCAGTCAATAGTCAACATGTCTGATTCTTTAAAGGCTATGCTTCTTGTGGTTTAAACACACATTTGGCCATGAAAGCCATGTAGGCACTTAGAGGTCCAAAGCTAACTACTAACCTGGATCTATAACCCTGTCCGTCTTGCTTGCTTGTTCATTGTTCTGTCACACCAATCCTTCCTAGGATTGTTTTCCCTTTTCTTTCATTTGAAGGTGTTGGAAATGAAGTGCAAAAGCCTCAACTTAAAATGAACCCTAATGAGGAGGTGCTCTATGCTGCTTTGCAGGCGCTCTTTTCTATATGCTCTCCAATTTCCTCTTTCTCATGTAAGATTGACTTTATGGTTTTTTGCAGGTGTCATCAAGCATCCGGTGTCAGAATCAGTCTGGGATTCATGTTCCTTTTTCTCAGAACTATAAGCCACATGTACCCCAAGTAAATCCAGGTAACAAATCAATTAAGGAACCCAGGAAGATATCCAAAGTGTATGTCAGTTGTAATAAAATGACTCGAATTTATCAAAATGAGGTCAGCCTATCCAAGAATACCAATAGTGAAAGTCCTTGGATAAGTTATTGTGTAAGACTGATTCTTAATCCAGACTGGTAAAGCTTACTGCATCTGGAAAGCCTAAATCTTCTGCCTTCTGCGTTTCTAAAGAGTGGCTTAATACAATCAGGGCTGACGGACAAACTAACCTATGCTGGCAGAATTGGGTGCAAGGCAGGAACTACTCTTGTTCAGTGTGCCAGTCCATCAGACAAAGAAAACAGTGCTCCCAGATGTATGCACAACAGTGCCTTCAACAAATAAATAAATAGCTCAATAAATAAATCAATAAAATTGTGCTTTAAAACAAACCAGAGTCTCTGGGGGTCTAATTAAAAAAGGATCCAAGTAAATATGTTAAAATCCAAAAAATGGAGAGGTAAAATCAATATTATTCCTTTCTGCTCTTTCACCTTCCTCATCAGGACCTTGGGTGTTCCCCCGATGTAGCCTGACATATCTCCACAATACACCACATCAAACGGTCACCGTGGATCAGAACCGCCACCTACTTCACTGCTGTGCCCTTCTCCGGATGCCCTGGAACCTTCCTCCTTCATTCAGCTCCCATGGTCTCTCTTCCTCTCGCCAGTTCTGCATTTTTCAGCTGACAAGGGCACATCTACCTAGAAGAGTTCACAAAGCTCTCTGTCCTGCTCTCCACAAACTAGGTAGTCTGATAGATGCAGCCCAGCTCGTCCTCCTCTATCATCTCTCTAAAACCAGTGATTGCTTCCTCTACTACCAAGTTAAATGGGCTGTATTAAAAGAAACACCCCAAACCTTCATTTCCAAACAGATTTGAGTGCCACGTTTGAGCCTCGGCAGGCCAGAAAGCCTGTTTTTTGAGCTTAGGGCTATAGGCAACCTTGGGGAGAGGCCTTTCAAGAGGGCTCAGAACGGAAATAACTGGTTTTGCTATTTGTGTTGCTTTTTGAGGCTTGCCTGTTGCCCATTTTTTGTGGTTCTTTACAACAGACGTCACAACAGTATTCCCCTCTGACAGAATAGCAGCCATTAGAAACAGTAGTGAGATGTCTGAAAGAGGAAAAGGAAAGCATGACATTCAAACTGAAATGAATGCAAAAGCTTCACTTCCCTTGCCCGGTGTATTTATGACATTTGTCCATGCATGCTGGCAAAATCCAGGAGCCTGTAAAGCCATTTATCATGCATTACTCACCACTGCCAATGCTACAAGTTTAATTTGCAATGGCTCTGTGTAAAAGAGCAATTCGATTTTTTTTTATATAAGCAACAGGTGTCTAGGTGTATTTATGTAATTTAAACATCTTTTAAATGCAATTTACAAATCACTCAACACTTGTTTTCATATTTCTGCATTCGGCAGGACCAGGCGGCTTGCTTAAAAACACACAATGAGTCAGCGGTGGGGAGTGGAACAAACAAACCTTAGTACATATTCCAGCACTTTAACCACTGGGCCACATGGCCAGCCATTAAGAAAAATACACAATAAACAGGCCAATAGGTAAAATATGCACGTACACAAAAGGTAAAAATCCGGCAATAAATATTCTTTATCACATATCATCTTTCACTGCACACAGTGTCACAAGTCACACTACAAAAATTAGATGTCTAAAGTATGAATATTGTATTGGTGTAGAAAATTATAGCATTCAGACTAACAGTATATGGAATGCAGAGTTGCAGCACTTTTGATTGGTGGCATTGATTTTGGGCAGCCATCCTATTTTGTAGTCACAGGTCATCAGACATATACTGACAGGATGCTTGGAGCCACAAGACTTTTGTGATGAAGCTGTTCACCTCATCTCTATCTCACCTTTCCCATCAGGCCTAAAGGTATTGAAAGACCATTAGTGATTTCACTCTTATACCAGAATCTTTGTCCTTCAGGGTCTGTATTTGCTGTCATTCTTTGTTGATTAAAAGGAGCTTGTAACTGAGTGGGTTACTTAAGCAGTGATGTAAGCAGTCAAAGAAAGGTTTGCACCAGCATTCACTGCATAGGGCATTGTTTACTGTCTGTATTCACAAATACATTTATATAGAAATGTCCTAAAAGATCCTCTTGTGAGGAAAGTTAATACATGGCATTGTGTCACGAGGCACTAAGTAACTTGGCCCTAGAAATGAGAAGGCAAAGTGATAGAACAGCTGGACAAGAAGCTCAACAACAGAGAGCTTCAGGGGATTTTCCAAATGGCTGCAGATTAGTGCATGGAATCATCATGCTGGAAGTAAGTGCTGAAATTGCATGGCTGTTTTCTGGAATGCTTTAATTAATGGTGGGATTTAGGACTCCACATTCTATCTAGCCATTTTCTGATCTCAGTTTCAGGACAACTGCAGTCAGTCCTTGCAGCTTTAGGTGCAAAGCAGGACAGAATCAGTCCAATACACAGCTCACTTAAAAATTGATCTACTCATACTGAAGGAAGCAATAGATCTAAACTTTAAATCCATGGGATGTGGAAGGAAGTTGGTGCAGTCTGAGAAAACCCTCACAGACACAGGGAGAATGTGCAGCCCCCACACAGACAGCCACTAGACTGGGGGCTGAATCCTTGTTCTTGGAACTCAAAAATAGGCAGTGTGGTATGATGGTTGTGGCTTTGGACCTAGGACGTCAAGGCCTGAGGCTGTGGGTTCAAATCCTGCAACTGACACCGTGTGACCATGAGCAAGTCCCTTGAGCTGCCTGTGCTCCAATTGGAGAAATAAATGAAATGTAACCAATTGTAACACAAATGTTATAAGCTACCTTACTTAAAAGTGTATTCAGATAATTAGTAAGTAATAAAAAGGAGCAGAACTAATCACTTTGCCACCCTTACATTTAACTTTGAATATCCATTATACTCATAAAACATACATTTTGAACCTGATAAAGTGTGTATTTCAGATAATAGTGTTGTCAAACATTAGGTTTGTGTGTTAGCGGAAAACTGTGATATAAAGGCTCCCGTTATGTCAAGGTCCTCAGTACAAGACAAAAAATCAATAAGTGTACCAGCTTTTGCATCAGCTTTATTTATTTATGCTTGTTTCTTGATGTACATGTGCAAATAGCATGCGCACCTCCATGGCCGCATCCAAATTTGCTCACTCAGGTTATAATCAGTGAATACATTGGATCAGTAGCAGATTATGTATGAAAAGAGAAGTGCAGAGATGCTTACAGATATACATAGCACACCAGCTGTGGTTACACTGGTGAGCAAAACATAGGGGACTAGCTGCCCCTCCCTAAAGCCAGAACAATATTGCCATAAGGCATCAAGAGACATGTCTTCCAGTTCATAACATGTACCCTGGAGAGGTTCTTTGTGGCTAAAATGCAGCATACACATTCATGTTTTGGCATCAAAGTCCACTACTGTGGTTTTCAGAAACAAATAAATAAACAACTTGAAAGCCTAACCACCGCACCCATTACATATAAAGTAACGTCAGCATCCGTTTCCGCTTTCACATGGGTTGAGGTCGATCTGCCTTACACCAGATATGAAAGTGGGATGAAGCTGAAGCACAGATGGAGTAGCTAAAGCAGGGTGAGGCTTTCACAGATTCTGGGTGGGGAGGAACAGTTGAGAGGTGAAAGAGCGCTGATCGGGAAGCACTGACTGCACTTAAAAAAAATAACCACAAAGAATAGCCTCTGAATGCCAGCCATCTCATTGTTGAAAACATACAGAGATATTCCAGATCTACATTATTCTCCACATCTGAAAAAACTAATCAGTCTGCACACTCTTCAGTGTTGAATGACTGTGCTTCAATTCTTATTTCAGCTTTCCTTGACATTCTAATGAGATCACTTACTGGTGATCTGCCTACAGATGTACATAAAAGATGCTGGTTATGCTCTTCAGCTCTTTGAAAGCAGTCATTGTCAAGGTCTTAATTGCTTCATTTTCACTATTGACACCACTTAGTTCTTGGTACGAAGTCATTCTCCAAAATAAAGGCCTTCTGGTACTCACACACACACACGCCTTTAACAAATGTTAACAGATGTTAAGAGTTTTAACATTTACTTATTTGGCTGACACCTTTATCCAAGGCTGCTTACAACATTTATGATACAATTGGTTACATTTCTTTTTGGTTTTCCAATTGGAGCATAGGCAGGTCAAGTGACTTGCTCATGGTCACATAGTGTCAGTAGTGGGATTTGACATCCAAAGCCTTAACAACTACACCACACTGCTTCAGGGTTTGAGGAGCAAAGTAGAATGCAGTGCTCTGCCATTAGTCTAGTTGAAGCCAAGGTCAAATGAACATGAATGCTCAAATGTGGAATTGCACCATTATTGAACAACATGCCATTGTGAAATTTCTTTGGGCAGAGAGAATGAATCCTGCTGAAATTCACCAAAGAATGTTGGCCTGTGTTGATCAGTAAGCTGTCTGCGTGCCTATGTTGCGCAAATGTTTTGGTATTCCAAGTCATTGTATGCACTATGGCATGGGCAGATCCATAGCTGATATCCAAATGTGCAGTACTAGTGGACAACGGAAACCATCAGTTTTTTGTGATGACAACATTTGCAATGTCAACATGGTCTTGTGTGTGCAATGTTGATGGTTGACCAGACTGAACTTCGTCGGTTACACTTGTTCTTCCTGCTATGGTACCCGGCTGGGGTTCATGCCCGGCCGGGATGCCCAGGAGGACCGGAGGAGGGCTTGTGCCTCCTCCAGAACACGAGGGGGCGCCCACCCTGTTTGCTTTGGGGGCTACGAGTACAGAGCTTGGAAGCTCAACCCTGTAGGGGCCCGTGGTCACCGCCAGGGGGCGCCCCGATGCCTTGGGAGCCCTGGAAGAGGATTGGGGACACCTGGAGGACTTCCGGATACACCGCCAGAGCTTCTGCCACACAGGGGTGTGGCTACAGAAGCTCCTCAGGATGCACCTGGAGTCCATCCGCGGTGTATAAAAGGGGCCGCCTCCCTCGGAAGTGCTGGGGGGAAGAGGAGCAGGGACACCCGGAGTCCTTCCAGTTGCGCAGCCGGCACTTCTGCCACACAGGGGAGTGTCGACGGAAGAGTGTTGGGAAGCACCTGGAGCCCATCCGGGGGTGTATAAAAGGGGCCGCCTCCCTCCATTCATTGGCAAGAGTCGGGAGGAGTAGGACAAAGCTCGGAGGAGAGGAGTGGAGGTGGACCTGAGAGACTGAAGGCATTGTGTTGTGTGGCCAAGGACTGAAGGGGAGATTGGTGCCGAGGCACTGGGTTGTGCTCACAATAAGTGTAAATAGTAGTGTATAATAAATGTGTGGTGGACTTTAAAATGCTCTCCGTCTGTCTGTGTCCGGGTCTTATACCACACTGCTTTAAACCTTTCTACCCGTTCTACCTGTTCATAAACTTTTCGTTGACTCAGGCTGATTTTACATTCGTACTGAGCCAACATCCTTTGGTGAATTTCAGCAGGTTTCACTCCCTCTGCCCAAAGAAATCGCACTGCAATGTGTTGTTCAACAATGGTGCAATATTATAACAGAGTGTCCATGTTCACTTGACCTTGGCTTCAACAACTAGACTGATGTCAGAATGCTGCACTTTGCATTGTTGAGCTACCCATAGGCCACTGTGAATGTGTTGTATGGCATCAGCTCCTATCCATTGTAGTTACTGTATAATTTTCAAATTGCCTTTACTTTTTTGATTTAACCTCATATTTATTGATTTATCCATTTACATTTGATCTGTCAAATGTAATGTTAAAACTGATGACTGGAAAACTAGTTTTTAGTAACAGATTAGTCGATCATGTCTACAAGTATGCAATTGATTTTTATATGAACATTTCTTGCTGATAAAGGGCCATGATGGGCAGTTAGCTCTTAGTCAGGCCTTTCAAAATATAACAGTAAGCAGCAAGACAATGCATTTCAAACTACTGTATGTAGCCTTCAAGCAGTATAAAAAGAAATTAGTATAGGAGATGAGGGTCCTGTTTCAAAAATTTGCAAGATAAATGAGCTTGGTGCTTACATTTACATTCATTTGCTTAGCAGATGCTTTTATCCAAAGTAACTTACAAAAAAGGTCAACATAATTGAGTAAACAACAGTCTGGGGGACTGTTTGGGAACAAATGCAGCAGTACAAGCCTATAAAGATGATAATCACAAGTGAAGAGCTCAGAACAAAATACAAGCAAGTTTTACTTCCTAGATTACAAAACCTAACAGCTAATATCAGTTAGCGAAAAGGGTGGCACTCAGCAAAGGCGTTTCAGAAGAAACAAACTGCCTGCCAATGAATGTGAAGGTGATGCATTTCAAAAGACACTCAACTACTGACAGATTTATAAATAATTAGATGCATTCTTAACCTATAATTTATATCCACTACCTTAACGTTTCTCATCACGTCTGTTTATTTACCAGCCAGAACTAAACTCTTCTCTTTATGATAAAGTTACTCACAGTGTTCTCTACAGCTCTTGCTATCCTAGACATATTAAAAATATCTTTTCCTTTTCCATTGTGTCTAACATTTCTTCACCTGTGCATTGAGGAAATTGACTTTCACAATGAAGTGCCCAGAATGTAAAATGTTTCATCAGCTGAGAAGATTGACGATTATTGGCCTGACACCAAAGCTGAATCACATTCAAATCTTTTTTTTTCCACCATAACATTCTGTCTTGCCTGCAGGTAATTAAATATTTTTTTCTCTTTTACAGATTTATCCTTTTAGATCGACTCATGTCAACCAGTTAGAAGCCTACATTGCACTACAAATTGTCATGAATTTGAGGTCCCTAAGAATCATACCAAAATAATACAAAAATGCCCACAGTTTGGGTTCTGGATGAACAGTCAGACCCTGGCTAGTCACAAAAAGGGCAAACGTAGAATCTTTTTAAATAAAGACTGTCATGCTTTATTGCTGATTAGGGTGAAACCGTCTCATACTTTATTCAAATAAAGAGATTATCTTCAGCACACAAGCACACAGGTTACAACTGGCAAACGTCCTGCTCTAGCTCCCTTCTTCAGTTTAAGAGAACACAGTCTTCCTCATCAAGCAGGTTCAGGAGTCTGGAGGAGAGAGGACAGAAGAGTAAGCCATTTAGCTGGTCAGGGCCTGGTCTTTTAAATGTTCTAAACACCGTTTGAGAAGCACATTACATGGTAAGCCTGCAAACCTGCAGTTGATTCCGCAGAAGGCCGGTTAAGACTGTAGTTGTTTCCCATTGAAATTCTGTTTAAGAGAGAGTTTTCGAAAGGCAGTTGTATTTCTTTGCCATTAGTTTACTGTTTAACAAAGAGCAAGCGCGCAACCTAATGGAGTATCAGCGTGCGACTGCCAGCATTAAGCGGTGGGAACACGCAGTGGAAAACCTACCGAGCTGTCTTTGAGCAACATCTACAACAGTTGTTTTTGAGCTGTTGGCAAATCGGCAGCAACACTGGTCACAAGATATTTCTTTTTTTCAAAAATCTTTGTGAATAAAGGAGGGCACAAAAGGCAAAAAGTGTTGCCTGAAATAGGATATCCCATAGCAATGAATGTCCCAATACACCAATTGAAATCAACGATGAAGCAATAAACACCAGCACATTCAATGAACCGCGAGGGACTGTGGGTTTTCCTCAGGCAGCCCGACTTCTTGGGGGAACATCCACAAAACACATGGCACATAGAAAAAGATCCATAGACATATACAAACTAAATAATCAACAATGTTACATGAAAAATTAACAAAAGAGACATAAATGAGAAATTTGAATTCCAGCCAGGTGGGAAGCCCTGGCTGAAAGATGTATGAACATCATGTTTACCTCCTTTTGTGCTTCTGGCAGCATTTCTGCGGTTAGGAGACTCTGCACAAAGATTACATTTGATTTCAGCATTGCTAATTATCAGCTAAGTATTTAACCAGCCTTGCTTTTACTCAAGTTGCTTATTAGTTGGTACTTCTCTAGAGTCTCTCTTCCAGCCATTATCTTTTCAACTTCTTTCGCTCTATTGACTAAATATTTTGCTTTTTGGAGTTATTTATGCCTAATCTTAATTACGCCTCACGCCTGGACAAACTGGTGAGGAAGGCAGGCTCTATTGTAGGCATGGAGCTGGACAGTTTGACATCTGTGGTGGAGCGACAGGCGCTAAGCAGGCTCCTATCAATTATGGTGAATCCACTGCATCCACTAAACAGTGTCATCTCTAGACAAAGGAGCAGCTTCAGCGATAGACGGCTGTCACTGTCCTGCTCCACTGACAGACTGAGGAGATCGTTCCTCCCCCAAACTATGCGACTCTTCAATTCCACCTGGGGGGGGGGGGGGGTGTAAACGTTACCGTTATTCAAAGTTATTGTCTGTTATACCTGCATTTTTATTACTCTTTAATTGAATATTGTTTTTTTTTGTATCAGTATGCTGCTGCTGGAGTATGTGAATTTCCCCTTGGGATTAATAAAGTATATCTATCTATCTATCCATCTATCTATCTATCTATCTATCTATCTATCTATCTATCTATCTATCTATCTATCTATCTATCTATCTATCTATCTATCTATCTATCTATCTATCTATCTATCTATCTATCTATCTAATCTGTATGCTCTTGGTGTTCCTGAGCTACCAATACTAGTGGGGGCTACTATCTTCCCTCTAGTCCACTTTGAACTTATTTTCACATAATACTGTTTTTTGACCTCAGCAGCAAAAAAAAATGACTCAAGTCATATTTGGGACAACTTCAAGAGTTAGATCCAGAATTTTTGCAGGATTAGCAACTTTTTGTATAAAGTAAAGCAAGGCAGGTTCCAAGGGGTCAAGACGGTGGTAAATTACACAACAGAACATGTCGAATGATTTTCAGCTGTAGGATTTATTTACATAACTTTAAAATAATCACCGTGAGATGCAAACAGCTGTGGCACACAGCAGGTACCAACAATTGTATAGGCTGACACCCCCATAACCCTTAAGTGACCACTACAACACTACTGTATGTGACTCATTAAGATAACATCCATCTGGTTTGATTTCCAGTAATGAGTCACAAGTCATAGTAATAGGCTTTTGTGTCTGCAAGAGTTAACATACAATGAGCAGTCGGCCAGAAGTACAATGTACCGTCTTAAGCAATGGCAACATTGAACTGAAGAAGTGAATTGAAGAATTTAAAGGACAAAAAAGGAAATCTGAGGGTTTTAAACTTTGAAAATGAAGATCGTTAGATCATTAACACAATTGTGACAATCTTTCTGTTGTTTTGCTTCCTTGTCACAAAGAAGCAGACAGGCTGCAGTAAAGGTGACAACTACCTGCTGGTAGCTTGTTTACTATTGTGTTCTGCCCCTCTTCTTATTCCATTGTACTCCACACAGTGCTGGTGCTAGGTTATTTTGCACCCTAGGCCAAGCTTATTAGTGTGCCAACCGACTTTTAGGTAGTTAACCTGTGTGGCTGGTCCCCCCTTCCCTTATGATCTGCGCCCTAGGCAAATGCCTAATTCACCTTAATGGTGGCACCTGCCCTGACTCCACATTGACTGGATGACAAAATGAGGAAACCTCATAGTGCACTTTCATGTTGTAATGCAAGATTTGGAAATGTGATGAAACGGCATGTGAAAAATGTGTAATAAGTAAACCCTGTGATTCCTACTAATATAATTTGACATCCTAACAGGCAATAAGCTTCAGTAACCACGGTTGTTAAATTTGACATGCTCTCCGACTAGAAGTCGTGTTGAGTCCTATAATGTGATGGCAGCCTTAGTCATATCTCAAGAGAACATCTGAGCAATAAGAACTCTAAGAGATTAGATTGGCTGACAACAAAGCTCAAATCAAAGTAGCATTCCCTGCATATACATTTACTTCACTCCTGAGTGGAGTGGTGGACTCCTGTGACATGTGATGGAGGGCTGCTGCAGAATATTCAAGTGTATAACAAAGGTGTGTCATGTTTTTGGCAAAGGCCCCCAAAAACACAAATGCAGCCCTGTGTTAATTCTGAGGCAGCATAGCAGTTTGGATGATCTTCAACTGTAAGGTCCTTGATTATCTCAAAATGATGCCACAGTGATAGCAGAAATAAAGCATACACTACCATCCCACCCGGGATTCATTTTTGACCTGTCCCTAAAACTAATGCTTACTGAGCTCGACTGAAATCACATTGGGTATAAAATAAATGGATAAGAAAAACTGGAATCAAGTTTTGACAAAACTTATTATCTTTTATTATCATTTATCACATATTGCCCTTTTAAGTATAGAGATAAGAAAAAATACTCCTAAAGCATTTTATGTCTTTAACTGTTCAAGAAACACAGGCGGAGTGGCAAAAGGGCAGATTTAAAATAAAACAGCACTCCCTAAAATTCATGGTAGTTGATAGAAGGAGAATTACTCAAGAAACTCGGACAAATACAGTGAACAAAAGGTGTAAGATCACACTCCATAAGGGTTGTTATTATACAGTTCTGAATCACACACACTGGCTTTGCTATGTGTCCATGCCATTTCTGGGAAGCACATGTGATGCAACAGCAAGAGATTAAAATAGATGTCATCTCTGGCCTAAACAGCACTTTCCACCATGCAGTGAGAAAGCAGTTTTACTGTTTCATTCCATGACAGCTGCACACGTGGACTCACTCATAAGTAGTTCTACCTACAAGCAAGTGCAAACAGCATCTGACTATATAAAACAGCAACAATAACAAGAGCATGAAAAGTCATTAGTTGTTAGGAGACACTTCCTGAGAGGTTAAACCAAAAAGCACAGAGCTTGTACTTGTACTGTATGCTGAATCTTCACAATATCCAAAGTTGCATTAGAAATACAGTATCATGTGGAAAAGCCTTAAAGAAATATACAGTAAACAGAGTAAATTTTAAGGCAATGGAGGCTGAGGGGCAACAGGGCATATTTAAAATAATACAGCACTCTGTAAAATGTGGATTAATGGATAATCAGTTTTTATTCACAGACCACACAATCACTATGTGTGTTACAAATCAGGCAGCACTATTATAAAGCAAATGAGCCTTCCAAAATGGTTGAGCAAGCAAAAAAGAACCTCACTGGGGAAAAGGAGCTCAAAAAAGTGTACGAGAAAAATCATAAAAATCTCTTTGTGAACACAGGAGATGAGATAGTTAAAAAGTAAATCAGAAATGAGAAAACTGAGCTAGAGCAAAATATTGGATAAAAGTGGAAAAGTCAACCTGAATTGATTTACTATATTCACTAACAGTAAGAGAAAGGTGAAGGAGGACAAGAAGGTGAATTGCATTAAGAGCAGCAATGGGAATATAAAATATACAGCTAAGGAAATAGTATTTACTTATTGTATTTTCATTTATGAATAACAAGCTAGACATTACAGAGATCATTCAGATCATAGCAAATGATTTTAAAATTAAACAAAGTGATATTCTCAGAAAAGATCCTTGTTTAGTACAGACTGTAAAGACGTACCTTACATTTAGAAGGTCAGTGCAATCCATGCAGATTTGCACTAAATCGCTAGTCATTAACTTAATGGTGACTGAAATGACCCTGGTAATTAAAAGTCAGTTATTAATGGAAGTGATAATAGAGAAGCAGCCATGGAGTACAAATGTGTTAACAGGCAGTCAGCATGAGTTTAGACAAGAAAGATGGACTTTCACAATTAAACAACAAAAACACTTCTAGTAGAAATTGTGATTAGAGTAGTGGACACTACAAGCATTGCAATATCAAGACCTAAAGTGGACTTTAGGGTTTGAAAATGGACTGAGCTCAAATACTGGGAAAAGTGTGAATAGCCAAATGGTAAAACCAAAACTAGAGCCATGTCAATGAGAAAAATCAAGTGTCCTAACGCTAAATCTTCTTGGGAGCTTCTTGTACACCAGAAACTCTCTGTGTATTTTAGAGTTCTTCAGTCCAATGCACGGATGAGAGTATTGCCAGGGTACCATATTAAAAAGGAACTAACTAATGACAGCCATTCAATATGTCACTTTTAAAATGCTAAAGTTATTAAAAATGCTGCAGAAATGGACTAAAACAACTCACATGATGTAGAATTTCAAAGAGTAGACAGAAAAGATCCAAAATCACTAAAGAAATACAATGACCATCCAATCCCCTCATAACCAGGGCTGGGTTGTGTCGTGATATGGATGTCCTGAAAGCTCAAGTACCAAAAACAATTCCAAAATTGCCCACTAGATGGGGAAATAACTTCAAAATACCCTGACTAGAAAAGGGGGCCAAGAACAAATCTTTATAAAATAAAAGGTTTATTTTTCACAAAAGGCTGTGCAAGCCCCAAAGCTCTAAAAAGCACAAAGAGATGCCTGAATGGCAAGGTGATACACAGTAAACAAAATCCCAGTCCGGAATCCAAAAATTGTGGTCAAAAACAGAGCAGAGGTCCAAAAATATCAATAAGCGCAGTAACAAAAGCACAATTCAAGAGATGAAGTCAAAAGCAGAGCACAGGATTGAAATTTCAGAAAATACAAAGCAAAGCAATAGCACAAAAACTCACCAAAAACACTCCACTCCCAGTGCATACAGTGGAACACCAGGAACTATGGGAGGCCCTCCCCTAAATAGGATGGAGAGCTGTTCCTGGTGGTGATTGGCAGGTGGCCCCGCCTCTTGAGGAGGGCACCTACAAAACACATGGGATATAATCAAGGCCACATTCACTTATTGACACCATTTTGAATCCCAGTCAGGGGAGACGCACTGGCTGAAACATGACAAGTTGCAGAAAAGATGGAGCCTATCCCAGCAATCACTGGGAACAATGCAGGAGCAATACCTGGACAGGGCATCAGTTCATCTCTGGGTGAATACCCAAACACACACACACAAGGGGCAATTTAGCAATGCCAATCCACCCAACCCAACTCTGGGAATAAACCAAAGGAAATCCATACAAAAATAAGAAGAACATGTCAACTCCATGCTGAGAAGACCCAGGACATGAACCCTGGTCTACTTAGTGTGAGACAGCACACTACAACTGTGACACCGTGATGAACAACAAAAACATAGCACATCATAATATCCACCTCGACTTTCCATCACCTTTGATAAGGCGCTTTAATACAAGTTTAATGCCTGTACATCTTGTGAAAGAATTATTTTAAGCAAGGATCTGTTTTGTCAAAACTTTTTTTCTTATGAAAAAAAGCCATGCTTATGAGAATTCAGAGTCACGCTGAACTGAATTAGGCTAGAGTCAATGTGATTACATGTGCTCCAATAACTCAGTTATTTACAGGAGCCCGATTCTAAATTGCCATGTAAACCCTTATTCCTGTTGGAGAAATCGAGTTATTGGTCCCTGAGAAACCTGGTTAACAGATGTACGTTTCTCTGCAAATAACGCAGTTATGTGGCCATGTAAATCCATAATCAGGTTGTAAGATTTAGTAGTCTGCATATGTCCATTGCACTCTGTCAGCCTGTGCATTTGCTCTGAAGAGTCACAGAAGTGTCCACAAAATAAACTTTCAGAGACAAATGTTTGGGTGATCGCATTATCCTTCTTCTGGCTGAAATAGTCAGTCTCAAAATTTCAGAAATCGCTAAATTTATGTTGATGAGTTGAACATACAGTGCTAAACTCAGTAACACAATCACGAGAGCAGTGGACTAAGGTGTTAAAAGTAATGTCCATTAGATAGTCTGATATACTTTATAAAGTAAAATAGTAACCTAATGCAATGCTTATCTTATTGAAGTAAAAATGCCTGTGTTATTATTATTCCAGCAGCACTGGGTGTAAGGCAAGAAGCACACGTATTTTGCAATGCTCAATCACACAGTCAAGCAGAAAAGATTGAGCTGCGTGCATTTCTGTAACAGAAACCTATAAATAAAGTGTCAATTTGACTAAACATATTTATACAGCACTAGAAAATTATCACCAGCGTCATGCTTATTTTCATATTCATGGTGGCCGATGATGACATTTAACTCTTTTTTGCACAGTTTAATCATGTCATAGCTTTTTGTCAAAGGAGAACCCCAGAAGATTACTTGCCCATGTAAACGCCGATTTTAAAAGAAACCAGGTTTCTGCTTTAACCGGGTTATTCATCTTAAAACTGTTATGTGTGTGCATGTAAATGCAATCAATAAGGGTAATCAACAGTTAGGCTGATTGAGATGAGCTGTTTTGGGGTGAATTGAGAAGTGCTCCGTTAATTGAGATGTGATGAAGTTAAACATTACACTGAGCAATCTGTTTAATCAAGTGCTTTTGGGATGAATCAGGTTCTACTCGACCGGAACAAGCTATGTCAAGCCAAAGAGTTATTACAGTACACAAGTTAAAAATCAGTCTGCCCCGGACTGAATAGAGCTACTATAAACATCAAACACAATTCAAAAGTTACAATATAACTTTCTTTATTTTTAATAATAAAACAAATAGAAACACAGGCAATAAAATGAATACTGCTTCGAAAATAAGAGCAATAACATCTCTCATCACAGCAAAGACAGCATTGAGGGCTGTTTTTGGAAAAATGTTCTGTACTTTTTCAAGCTGAGATCGCTCGCTATAAAGTATTAAATCAGTGAAATGGTCAACATAGAAATCATCAGGGGACAGTAACAGAGATATCAGAATTATTAAACAGACACAGAAGCTGATGAGTCAACAGGCTTGAACTGAAAACACTGGAAATGCGACAACACAGTTGGTGCCCTCATCTCTTTGCCAGCTTGGCAATCTACCCAACAGTGATATAGCTCTGCCATCTCCTGGCTCTGAAATGAAACTGCAATGCAAAGCTTTTTTTTTTCCACATATCTACCAGTAATTATTACTTAGAACATTCAGCCTTTTCTTCATGAAAGCTAAAGCTGTAATACATAGAACAAATTACTGTCATTTAAGGTGTTAATCTTCACCACTAGAGTTCAATTATCCTTATTTCATGTTTCCTTTGTTTGGTACGCTTACCAGAGATTTAATGTTACATAACATTCTCAAACCCGCTTACTCAGAGTAAAACCAACTGCTGTTGTAATTTAAGTCAGATGGGAAAACACATGCATATAAATGTTTGAGCTACTGCTGCAATTCTTAAGCTTTGGTTTATATCCGGCCTCTTCAAATGGCAGCCTCGGTCCAGAAGCAAGCTCCAAGTGGCCTAGCCCGTGGTCCCACCAGAATCACAGAGAAAAATTGAGAAAAACACATTTTGTGAGCCTTCAGAAATTCCTATATAAATTCCTACAATAGTACAGACCATGAAAGCAACACTCCATGTAGCCTAGCAACATTCAAACTACAATGCAATGGTTCATTGTGTGTCTAGAAGTGGTGGTAGTAGTCTAAGATACTATGATTTTTTTTTTTTTGTGATGGTATGTGCCAGTATGTTGTACTAGCACCTTAGCCGCAACAGGTGCTGATGGCATTGACTACATATTAAATGATTCTACTGTATAATCAACTGTGTGCTGAGTCTTACTTGTATTCTACTTTCATCAAGTGAGTGTGAATGTGGGTTTTCGCCAGTCAATCTAATTGTTAATTCAATGAGAGCCTCATTACTGACAAGCACCGTCTCTACTCTTCTCTTCATACGATTGGTTGTTCCGTCACTCACATACTTCGTTCCTGTAGATTCGTGGCTGTTAATGAGGACAATGATCAGCCATTGGCACTCTAAGCAAAGAACGAATTAGAAAGACTGCACTTGATGAAAACATGTAAAAGTTTGGCATTTTCTTTAAAACTCAATCAAATTAAGCACTGATTGCTTTGCAGCACTACATAACATTTTTGTAGAATGCAGAACTTGTATATTAATTTGCAGTTGATATTCTTTTATTTTTCAAAATACCATGTTTATCATTTTAAACTATCAAGCACAATATTATACAGAACCCAGCCACAAGGGATGCACAAACCAGTGTGTTTCTTCGTGCTGGTCCCAAGCCCCGGATAAATGGGGAGGGTTACTTCAGGAAGGGCATCCAGTGTAAAATTTTGCCAAATCAATATGCGGACAACAATACAAATTTCCATACCGGATCGGTCAAGCCCTGGGTTAACAACAACCACCGCCAGTACTGTTAGCCAACAGGGTGCTGGCGGAAATTGGGCTACTGTTGGCCAAAGAAGAAGAAGGAGAAGAAGAAACACACAGGCAGGAGGAGAACAGGAAGGAGAACAGGAAGGTAAAGAGAGTGGAACTGAGGGTAGGAACTTTGAATGTTGGCAATATGACTGGTAAGGGGACAGAGTTAGCAGATATGATGGAGAGAAGGAAGGTTGATATATTGTGCGTGCAAGAGACTAAATGGAAGGGGAGTAAGGCCAGGTGGATTGGAGGTGGATTCAAATTGTTCTATCATGGTGTGGATGGGAGGAGAAATGGGGTAGGAGCTATTCTGAAGGAACAGTATGTCAAGAGTGTTTTGGACATGAAAAGAGTGTCAGAAATTGGAGGTGTGATGATGAATGTTGTTAGTGCATATGCGCCGCAAGTTAGGTGTGCAATGGGTGAGAAACAAGATTTTTGGAGTGAGTTGGATGAAGTGATGAATAGTGTACCCAAGGGACAGAAGTAGTGATTGGAGCGGATTTCAATGGGCATTTTGGTGAAGGGAACAGTGGAGACGAGGAGGTGATGGGTAGGTATGGGGTCAAGGAGAGGAATGAAGAAGGTCAGAGGATAGTGGATTTTGCCAAAAGGATGGACATGGCTGTGGTGAATACATATTTTAAGAAAAGGGAAGAACATAGGGTTACATACAAGAGTGGAGGAAGATGCACACAGGTAGATTACATTCTATGCAGAAGAGTTAATCTGAAGGAGAATGAAAACTGCAAAGTGGTGGCAGGGGAAAGTGTAGTTAAGCAGCATAGGATGGTGGTCTGTAGGATGACATTCGAGATCAAGAAGAGGAAGAGAGTGAGGGCAGAGCCAAGGATCAAATGGTGGAAGTTGAAAAAGGAAGACTGCAAAGTTGAGTTTAGGGAGGTGAGACAGGCACTGGGTGGCAGTGAAGAGTTACCAAACAGCTGGGAAACTACAGCAGATGTAGTAAGGGTGACAGCAAGAAGGGTGCTTGGCGTGACATCTGGAAAGAGGAGGGAGGAAAAGGAAACCTGGTGGTGGAATGATGAAATACAGGAGAGCATACAGAGGAAGAGGATGGCAAAAAAGAAGTGGGATAGACAGAGAGATGCAGAAAGTAGACAAGAGTACAAGGAGATAAGGCACAAGGTGAAGAAAGAGGTGGAGAAGGCTAAAGAAAAGGCATATGATGAGTTGTATGAGAGGTTGGACACTAAGGAGGGAGAAAAGGACCTGTACCGATTGGCTAGACAGAGGGACCGAGCTGGGAAAGATGTGCAGCAGGTTAGGGTGATAAAGGATAAAGATGGAAACGTACTCACAAGTGAGGAGAGTGTGTTGAACAGATGGAAAGAGTATTTTGAGAGGCTGATGAATGAAGAGAACGAGAGAGAGAAGAGGTTGGATGATGTGGAGATAGTGAATCAGGAAGTGCAACGGATTAGCAAGGAGGAAGTAAGGACAGCTATGAAGAGGATGAAAAATGGAAAGGCCGTTGGTCCAGATGGCATACCTATGGAAGTATGGAGATGTTTAGGAGAGATGGCAGTGGAGTTTTTAATCAGATTGTTTAATGGAATCTTGGAAAGTTAGAGTACGCCTGAGGAGTGGAGAAGAAGTGTACTGGTGCCGATATTTAAGAATAAGGGGGATGTGCAGAATTGCAGTAACTACAGGGGAATAAAATTGATGAGCCACAGCATGAAGGTATGAGAGAGTAGTGGAAGCTAGGTTAAGCAGTGAGGTGATGATTAGTGAGCAGCAGTATGGTTTCATGCCAAGAAAGAGCACCACAAATGCAATGTTTGACAAATACATTCAACGTGGAGGTGGGATTACACCAGGGATCAGCTCTGAGCCCTTTCTTATTTGCAATGGTGATAGACAGGTTGACAGACCAGATTAGACAGGAGTCCCCGTGGACTATGATGTTTGCTGATGACATTGTGATCTGTAGCGATAGTAGGGAGCAGGTTGAGGAGACCCTGGAGAGGTGGAGATATGCTCTAGAGAGGAGAGGAATGAAGGTCAGTAGGAACAAGACAGAATACATGTGTGTAAATGAGAGGGAGGTCAGTGGAATGGTGAGGATGCAGGGAGTAGAGTTGGCGAAGGTGGATGAATTTAAATACTTGGGATCAACAGTACAGAGTAATGGGGATTGTGGAAGAGAGGTGAAAAAGAGAGTGCTTGCAGGGTGGAATGGGTGGAGAAGAGTGTCAGGAGTAATTTGTGACAGACGGGTATCAGCAAGAGTGAAAGGGAAGGTCTACAGGACGGTAGTGAGACCAGCTATGTTATATGGGTTGGAGACAGTGGCACTGACCAGAAAGGAGGAGACAGAGCTGGAGGTGGCAGCGTTAAAGATGCTAAGATTTGCACTGGGTGTGACGAGGATGGATAGGATTAGAAATGAGTTCATTAGAGGGTCAGCTCAAGTTGGACAGTTGTGAGACAAAGTCAGAGAGGTGAGATTGCGTTGGTTTGGACATGTGCAGAGGAGAGATGCTGGGTATATTGGGAGAAGGATGCTAAAGATAGAGCTGCCAGGGAAGAGGAAAACAGGAAGGCCTAAGAGAAGGTTTATGGATGTGGTGAGAGACAACATGCAGGTGAAGGGTGTAACAGAGCAAGATGCAGAGGACAGAAAGATGATCCGCAGTGGCGACCCCTAACGGGAACAGCCAAAAGAAGAAGAAGAGGCACAATATTATACAGTACAATATACCTACAACGATGGTGTAATAGTAGAGCTCCTACCTCACAATAATGAAATCATGGGTTTGCATCCCGGGTCCTCCCTGCATGGAGATATATAAAGCACTCTGAGTAGTGAATAAAGTAGTATATAAATGTAAAGAATTATACTTGATGATTTGACCATTTCCAATATTAAACATTATGTTTATTCACCAAATAAACAAAATGTAGCAGTAGGACTCTCAGCCTCTATATATCTTCACAGTACCTCAGACTTATGTATGTGTACCGCCACTGTTATGATTACAAAAAAGACACTGCTAATCACACATATGTTGATTTAAAACAAGCCTCTGTTCCCTCAGTGTGCAGCAGACATTGTATTCATGCGTGTTTGTCACTGTTATCACTTGTTATGGGTTTTTGCACTGATAGCATTGATAGTTTATCCATAGTACTAACCGAGAATAAACCGGATATGGACGCAGGGACACGGCGATGGGACCATGAGACGTACTGCGCAGGCGCGCGTCTCATAAACCCGCAAGCGAAGTCGTATCCACCGCGAACGAAGAAGGAGTCACGGACCAACAACGAAAGAGCTCAACTAACATGAATGAGAAATGAAGCAACAACGCGCCCATAGCTAACGACTAACAACACAGCCACACACAAAAGAGGATTCTGCGCTGCACCCCAGAGTCAACCGTGAGAGGCTACGGAGGTCCCACAGGTCCACAAAGATAGAACGGAAGTCGCAGGCGTCACCGCTATAATGTGAGTGGCACTACTGCGGAGTGAAGGTGCAGGCGTCACCGCCATATTGTGAGTGGCACTACTGCGGAGTGAAGTTAGGAATAATGTGCTGCTTGGGATTGTACAAACCGCTGAACGCTTTACACCAAATTCAAACACAATACAGCTCAATGATACAAACACGAGCCCGCCTGGATAAGATCAATGAACGCAGGCGCCTACAACGCACGTCTGACACTGCGGAAGCAAAGCAGGCACGGGTTCAAAACGAACGACCTCGACTGACGGATATACAAACAGGAGCCCGCCTGCATAAAATCAATGAATGCAGGCGCCTACAACATGCGTCTGAAATGCCGCGGGCAAAGCGGGCACGGCTCCGAAATGAACGAGCTCGACTAATGTATATCAGGATACCCAACGCTGGGGGTAGGCGAGCAAAGCGAGCAGGGGGCAGAGCCCCCTTGTAGTTCATGTTGTGATGTGCCTGGGTCATATATGACCAAATTATTTATGTTATTTCAAAAGGGAAACACTATTTGTTTTTATGTATTTTGAAATGTGCTTGGGTCAGATAAGACTCAAATGTTTAATTTTTTTATTAAAAAATCAAAAGTGGAAAAAAAAAGTATTTCTACTAACTCAGATTCTGTTCAGTTAAGGCTTTTTATTGATTTTTATGCACTTTTTGATGTGCCTGTGTCAGATGTGACCAAATTTATACAATGAATAAACATGAATTCTTTTACAGTACATAGATTTGTGTTGGTGTATAATTTGTCTTTACCTGCTGCTTACTGACCGCTGAAAATGTCTGGCCCAGTGAAATTTCTTGGTTTGAAAATCTGGCCCAACTGAATTTGTAATTGAATAGTCCTGGTTTATATTAAATAAAATGGATTTTACTAGTGCACACTTTCAGCAGCTTATGCCAGAGACAGCAAAATCAACCATATCCAGGAGTGCCGGTGTTACCAAAGAGTAGGAGCGACCTCAGTTTGACAGGACTGCCAATTAGTCGAACACTGAATGCCACAACATAATGCAGGCATTTTGAATTTCTACACTGGCTAAATGTGTGACACTGAGAATGTCAGTGAATAGGTCTGTGTCAAAAGCAAAAGTTTGGTCTATGAGTACAAAAAATGGCGTCTTGTGAGTGTATAGCCTCTGAATTTAATTCATATTTCTAAACTTCTTTTTTCCCCACTTAGTACATTAGTAACAAATTTACTGTATTCTTGTTTAAGTATTCTATGTGCTTTTTCTCAATACAGAATTTTAGACTGATATTTTTACTTTCATAATTTATGTTTTTTTTTATTCTTTTTGCACAATTTTGTTTGGGCTCTTTTGACAAAATCACTACCTATTCCTTTTTTCTTTTATAGGTTCATTAGAATATGTTTTATTTTTATTACTGTATGACACATATTTTTAGGAAGTCACTGTGCAAATGTGGAAATTCCAAAGGACTGGAAAAAGCCCATATAGTATCCCATAATATAAAAAGGGTGTCTGGGCAAATCCAAGAAACTATAGGACAGTAAGATTAATGTGCATCACAGGTAAATTAATGGAACAAATTATTAAGGATAAGATTGAGCAACACATGGCAAGTACAGGAGTTTTACTGAACAGTCAGCATGGGTTCAGAAGTGGGAGGTTGTGTTTTACTAACATGCTGGAATTCTATGAGGAAGCAACAAAAGGATACGATCAAAGTGGAGCTTATGGTATTATTTCTCTTGACTTTCAGAAAGCATTTCATAAGGTACCACATGAGAGGTTGGGCATCAAATTAAAATAAGTCGGAGTTCAGGGTGATGTTTGTAGATGGGTGCAGAATTGACTCAGACACAGGAAGCAGAGGGTGATGGTGCGAGGACCCTCATCAGAATTGGTGATGTTAAGAGTGGTGTTCCACAGGGGTAGAATAGGAATAAGTAACAAGATATTGCCAAGGTAGGTGGATTGGCAGATAATCTGGAATCCATTGAATCATTACAGAGGGACTTGGACAGCATACAGGATTAGGCAGATTTGTGACATGAAATTTAATGTAAGTAAATGTAAAGTATTACACATGGGAAGTAAAAATGTTAGATTTTAATACGTAATGGGAGGTCTTGAAATTGAAAGTACACTTTATGACAATACTATTAACTTCCTGACAGTGTTCAAAAGCCTTTAAGGCAGCTAACAGAATGTTAGGTTATATACAGTAGCACAACGTATGGGGTACAAATTCAAGGAGGTTGTGCTCAAGCTTTATAATGCACTGGTGAGACCTCATCTTGAGTACTGTGTGCAGTTTTGGTCTCCAGGCTACAACAAGGACATAGCAGCACTAGAAAAAGTTCAGAGAAGATCTAATAGGCTCATTCCAGGGCTACAGGGGATGAAGTATGAAGAAAGATTAAAAGAGCTGAGCCTTTTCAGTTTGAGCAAAAGAAGATTAAGAGGTGACATTATTGAAGTGTTTAAAATTATGAAGGGAATTAGTACAGTGGATTATTTGTTATTTAATTTAAATTATAATATAAATTATATCATTTATATAATTTGTTATTTTAAATGAGCTCCTCAGGAACACAAGGACACAGTTGGAAACTTGTTAAGGGTACATGCTGCACAAACATTAGGATGTTTTTCTTTACACAAAGAACCTTACTGACATGGAATAAGCTACCAAGTAGTGTGGTAGATGTAGGACTTTAAGGACTTTCAAAACTCAACTTGATGTTATTTCAGAAGAATTAAGTGGATAGGAATGACGAGCTTTGTTGGGCTGAATGGCCACTTCTCGTCTACATTATTCTACAACACTATGGGCTGGGAGCCAGCCCTAGTAGGACATAGGAAGTGTGAGGCAGCAGTGCTAACTACGGTGCCACCTCTATTTCTAAACATTTCAATGTAATAACCATATTCAGGAATTTAAAACATTTAAATAAGTAAAATAAATGGAGAGGAGAATGTGGCAAGGCTAAGACAGAGAGAGATAGAGCCTGCTGTCAATGAAGAAGCACCCTCTCAGTTAGATTCTCGATTGGCTGTTGGGCTGAGGGAGTTCTCCTTTAACTACACTGGCTAAGAATGTTGATCTGTAATCCTTAGGCCCCTGTCATGGTATATACAGCCAGGGTGTCATTCCTGAATTGAGTGTCTTTTCTATTCATTTTTTATTTTTATGGTCTTTTGAATAATATTTTGTATATCTGTCAATGAAAAGTTTTCCATTTGTATTATGAAATTTCTCAAAGAATATTGTTTTTTTTTATTAATGACCTTTTATTTTATTATGTTGCTTATACTCCCACAGTCCAAAGACATGCAGGTTAGGTGCATTGGCGATTCTAAATTGTCCCTAGTGTGTGCTTGGTGTGTGGGAGTGTGTGTGTACACATGCGCGCCATGCGGTTGGGGTTTGTTTCCTGCCTTGTGCCCTGTGTTGGCTGGGATCGGCTCCAGCAGACCCCCGTGACCCTGTAGTTAAGATATAGCGGGTTGGATAATGGATCGATGGATGGATGAATGGATGGATGTTGCTTATATAATTAATTGTCCTCTGTTGTGAGTTAGGTGGTGATATATGCTAGGGTCTGTGGTTGTGTGCAGGTTTTTATTAAAAACAGTGCAGCTCAGGCACCATGGATATGCGTGTTTGTGAGGCCCCCTGGATGTTTAATTAGAGATACTGGAGCTAATCACCCTTCGCACGTGAGGACGTGTGGTTCCAATTTCTTCATCAACTCTCTGTGGGACGTAATTAGGACACCATGCCCAGAGCGGTTTAAAGAAGAGCCTGAGCGAGAGAAAAGTGGAAAAAAAAATGAATCGTGAAAGAAAGAGAAGGAGAAGGAGAAAGAGAAAGGCAGAACTGGTGAGCCAGGGCACTGTACAGGAAGCAGAGCAGTCAGTGGCCCCTCAAGGGAGTGAAAAGAATGGTGTTCCAGGCAAACAGAGGAGTCCTCCTAAGGCTCTGCTAGATATTAAGAATAGGTTGTATGGAAGACGAAGCCCTGGCTCTGAGCATCATGGCAAACACAGAAGGAGATGGAGAAAGGGTTCATAGTTGCCGGAGTCTCCGCCAGCTGTAAAGATCTAATGAGATGAGCTGGAGAGACAAATGAGTAAGGTGCACTGAACTGACAGGAGTTAAATAAAAAGGAAACACAAGGTTTGTATGGTTTTAATTATGGATTTCAGACAGTCAGTCATTATCCAACCCGCTATATGCTAACACAGGGTCACGGGGGTCTGCTGGAGCCAATTCCAGCCAACACAAGGCGCAAGGCAGGAACAAATCCCAGGGCAGGGTGCCAGCCCACCACAGATTATGGATTTTATTAACTTCATTTATTGCTGGTTTTAACCTCCACTTGAAGCGCTGTTTCTTATGGATTATTTATTTTTCTAAAAGAATTAGCACTGCACTTTGTTTTTGCAGAGCACTAATTAATAAAACAACTGAGCACTTTGTTGTCTGTGCTATGTGTCTTCATTGGTCTGCCCAGCTAGGTACATGACTATCGATGGTCCCGGGTTCAAAGGATATTATGGCAGCTGCAGCCAACCTGGACCTTAAATGTTGAGCTTAATAGCTTTTGAGAAGCCCAGTGCCAGTGCTTTGCCCTCAGTGTATAATTATATTCATTTGTTCAGTCTTTGAATTTGTTCCAAACCGAAATAATGTAAGTGCTCAAGATTTTTGTTACTCTGGTTTATGGACTTTTGCTGTTCTTTTTGATTCTGATTGATGGATTGCATACTTATTTTGGTAACTTTTGGCTTGGCTCTGAAGCAACCTTTTTTTCTGCTGGTTTTTTTTTTGGATTTTTGTAATAAACTCTTCAAAATGTTAAGAACTTTGCTTTTTGTTATTTTGATTTCTTTCTTTCTTGTTTGAGTTTTTTCAAGACTCAAATGGAAAAGAAGCCTGCTTTTCAAGTTTGGAGCCAGACTGATTTTCGATTTCCTGTGCCATCTCAATTTGTTATAAGCCTGATTTTGAGATCTGAGTGCCTGACAGAATTAGAAGAGCAAATGCTGCCTCAGCCAAAGTGAGCACCTGAGAGGGGTGCATTACCCTGACTGAATTTTTTAGCAGAGACAATAACCCTTTATTGCATCTTTTCACTATTATTCTTCACTAGCTTATCCAGTTATAGGGAGTGGCGCATTGATGCAGTTTGAATTAGTGCAGATTTTACCTTACATTGGGAGCCAAATATTTAAGAATTTTGTATAGAGACATCATTGTAGAAATGCTAGAAATGATAAACCAATAAATCTTACATGGCTTCTTCCAGACACACATTCCCAGAATTCACTTCATGTTCAAAGCATGGAGATGCAATTAATATAAAGCAAATTTGATTTTCTTTTTTTGAGACAGCACTTGTTTGGTATCTGCTCATAAGCATACTAAACTGTATCGCTCATAAGCTTCCTTTGGAAGCGTACAGTAGAAGTATTACCCTTGTAAATCAATTCATTTAAAGTAGGTAAAGGTAATAATTAGCAATCAACCATCCCTTATTTGATATAAAGCTTTTCTTACAGTCAAGGAACAAATTACACAATGTGTACAAAGTGATTTTTTTCCTCAAGTCCAGCAGAATATAATTTGAATAAAAGTTGGATTTTTTTTTCTTTCTCAGTGCACAGAGGAATTGTTCTCTGACCAGTGCTGAAGCTCAGAAGAGAAACTTGAAGAGGATGAAACCACTCAAGGATGCTTAAACACTCTTGTGTTAATCATTAGCTGCTAATATGGTATCAGGCGGCCCCTCTATTTGAAGAGAAAGCAATGCTTTGTAGAAAATTCAGTTGCCCAGGAAACTAAAGAACTTTATTTAGCACTGGAGCAGGTAAGAGAAGTGGAGATGAGAGATGACACATGAGAGTATAGCTAGCAGCATGCCTCCCTACCTGTCTCACTTAATCCCTTAATCTTTATATGCGCATGATATAGGCAGGCAGCAGCACCAAAGCATCGTCAGTCTGCGGCACTTCAAGCAGCATTCCTATTAAGGAAGACTCATGCTTATAATAGAGCTTTAAAGGAACTCTGTAAAACTGCATCATCAGCAGTGAAAGACTATTTCAGGAAGAACGATGGCAAACAAATGTCGTATTTGGTGCCTTATTATTTGGTAACCCTCTGTTCTCAGTTTTTTGGCTCTGACTACAGTCCATTATTTATGCTTAGGTATAAGAAACACTAGTCTGCTATGCTGAATTCATTTTAATGTAAGTAAGCTGCACTATTTTGCAATTCTTGACACTCCTTTTAATCAAACATTCACCTGATCATGTAACCCCTTTACATGGAGCTAAAAATGAGAACAAAACATTACTTGAGAAGTGATATGCCAGACTGAAGCGAAAACACTGGGGAACAAGATGAGTAAGGAGGATGAGTAAGCTCATGGAGGCTGCCAAATATGAGGGGAGAACAAAGAGATTTATTATTTTGCAGACAATCTGTAGATTACAAAGCTGCCAGTTCAATCCCCAATTCTGCACACTGATCAAGTGCGTCACAGACTCTCATATGGAATTAAATCCTCCATTGTGATTTGTATAGACAGTATAACAGTAGATGAGACACATGACTGGTTTAGTCCCCACTATCATTGTGTGATCACCCAAATTGCATAACATATCTCTGTGCTCCAGTTGTGGAATCATGGAAGTACTTCTAAAACATACCAGCTAAATACAGTAAATAACTCATATTCCTATTTTTAAATCACTTTGAACAAATATCTGTCAGCAGAATAGAGTAAATAACCCATATCTCCATTTTCTATAATGGAGTGGAAGGGAGATGGGTCTACCTTGGTGAAACTGGGGGCAAGGTAGGTTGTAGTTCCATCACAGGGTACATCCAATCTCTAAACCAGATCATTTAATTTTACTTACAAGTTAGGTGCCAGCTCTGAACAGAGCTCCAACCCAGATGTTGCTCACAAACACATCATGCTGCAAAAAACCGAATCTAATCTGTACCATTTTGGGAAGTGTGAGAAAAACTCAGCAAATGGCTAAACTTACAGAAACATGCTGAAAAAGTGTAAACTCTATACAGTGTGACAGACAGACAGGCCTGGGACCCAGCCAGGATGCCCCTTCGATGTGTATTCAGGGGGAGCAGCCCTGGACGGTGCAGTACCTCCCCCTGGATGCTGGATGGCCGCCCCCCTGGGTTGGAGCGGTGCCTCAGTCTCTCGCAGGGCTTCATGGGAAATGGAGTTCTCCACAGCCCTGTTGGGGTCTGGGGTGGCCGCTAGGGGGTGTAGCATGGGTCCCTGAGCCCAGCTGGACTAATCTTCAGCCCCACCCGGGAGTGCAATTGGAAACAGGTGATCAAGCACCTGGAGCACTTCCGGGTGGGCCATAAAAGGAACCAGCAACCACCACTCAGTGGCCAGAGTTGGGTGGAAGGAGAGCAAAGCTGTGGAGGAGTGGTGGGGAAAGAGAAAAGAGAGAACAGTGTTTTGATGGTGTTAAGTGCTGTACAGGGACTGTGTATTGCCTGTGGGGTTCACAGGGAAGATGTGCCCCACAGGTGAAGAAAATAAAAGTTTCTTGGCTTTTATATGTGCCTCCCTTGTCCAGTCTGTGTCGGGTCGGGTGCAATATAGTGCCTTTCTTACAACAGACAGTGATCACCCTAGGAACTGAAGCCAGGATATAGGAGATCTGAGGAAGCACCAGCCAATGCATCACTATTCAATGTGCAAAAAGAATGTAAAACCTTGTGTGCCAAAAAGCCTCATATTTTATCTGCAGTTAATATGAAGACTATAGAATTGTGCAATTAATTGAAACAGTTCTTCCTGTTTGCAAACAGACTTGGCCTCACAGTATGTGCTTGGGACCTCAAAGTTGCAAGTTCACAACTCACCATTGTTTTATTGTATGAAACAAAGTGTGCTGCCTTGCCATTGCTTCCATTATAAAAATACACCTCTTTGAACATTCTATGAGCCATTGAGCCTTTACTTTGAACAGCATGTTTCACAGACAGCAATATCACACACACTGTAAAAAGCAATTATACTGCGCAAGAGGAATCAGACAATGCAACAACTTCACTTAAAGCAACAGACAATAAAATCAAACTCATATCATATTAAAGTGTCTTGACAGGGTGCTTATTGTGAAGAGGGCCATACAAAATAAAGAATGATGATGGCATACAAAGAACTGTGGAATGACAAACAGAACATTTATGTCAGCTAAGATAGATGATGATGATGCAGATGACTGAATTCAAGAACAGCATTTTTGTACAGGAGCTTGGAGTGGCATTCACTGAGTGGTGAACAAACAAGCAATAAAATGATGACACAACAACAAAAGCAGCAGCCATTATCTGGGACTAACTACAGAGGGTTGGCAGTCTTCCCAGACAAATCCCTTCTTCCAATTTTCTCAGGCCTGAACATCCTTAGTGAACATCCTCTCATATCACTCAACACTACTGCCATCCATGTCTTTTTAGGCCTTCCTTTTGGGCAAATTCTGTTCACCCCCATCAGCCAAATTCTAAAGGACAATGAAATGGCTGTCACCATAATATTTTCTAAAGGATGATTGATGACAATGAGGAGGGGACAAATAAGTGTACTTCTAAAGTAGTAGATGTCTATTACTGAAATCAAGGGCTTATGAAATTATATTTTTATTCATGTATCAATTTTAATCATGCATAATCCAGTTCAGTGACACAGGCTATATGATATCAACTATGTATTTCCTGGATCTATACTGTGGTACAATATATATAAAAATAACATTTATAAATGCTAGTGAAACATGCTTCCTAAAATAAACTTCAACAAAAGACAAGATGTAATCAACAGTAAACTCTCCACCCGTCGTTTACAAATGTAAGAACTCACACTTGATTCTTCTTCTTCTTCTTCTTCTTCTTCTTCTTCTTTCGGCT
Source organism: Erpetoichthys calabaricus (assembly GCF_900747795.2). NCBI lineage: Eukaryota > Metazoa > Chordata > Cladistia > Polypteriformes > Polypteridae > Erpetoichthys > Erpetoichthys calabaricus. Next base: position 67,248,349 of record NC_041401.2, on the reverse strand, counting down.
GCTCCCATTAGGGGTTGCCACAGAGGATCATCTTCTACCATATCTTTCTGTTCTCTGCATCTTGTTCTGTTACACCCATCACCTGCATGTCCTCTCTCACCACATCCATAAACCTTCGCTTAGGCCTTCCTCTTTTCCTCTTCCCTGGCAGCTCTATCCTTAGCATCCTTCTCCCAATATACCCAGCATCTCTCTTCTGCACATGTCCAAACCAGCGCAATCTCATCTCTCTGACTTTGTCTCCCAACCGTCCAACTTGAGCTGACCCTCTAATGTACTCATTTCTAATCCTATCCATCCTCGTCACACCCAGTGCAAATCTTAGCATCTTTAACTCTGCCACCTCCAGCTCTGTCTCCTTCTTTCTGGTCAGTGCCACCGTCTCCAACCCATATAACATAGCTGGTCTCACTACTATCCTGTAGACCTTCCCTTTCACTCTTGCTGATACCCGTCTGTCACAAATTACTCCTGACACTCTTCTCCACCCATTCCACCCTGCCTGCACTCTCTTCTTCGCCTCTCTTCCACAATCCCCATTACTCTGTACTGTTGATCCCAAGTATTTAAACTCATCCACCTTCACCAACTGTACTCCCTGCATCCTCACCATTCCACTGACCTCCCTCTCATTTACACACATGTATTCTGTCTTGTTCCTACTGACCTTCATTCCTCTTCTCGCTAGAGCATATCTCCACCTCTCCAGGGTCTCCTCAACCTGCAACCTACTATCGCTACAGATCACAATGTCATCAGCAATCATCATAGTCCACGGGGACTCCTGTCTAATCTGGTCTGTCAACCTGTCCATCACCATTGCCAATAAGATAGGGCTCAGAGACGATCCCTGATGTAATCCCACCTCCAACTTGAATGCATCCATCACTCCTACCTCAGACCTCACCACTGTCACACTTCCCTCATACATATCCTGTACAACTCTTACGTACTTCTCTGCCACTCCCGACTTCCTCATACAATACCACAGCTCCTCTCGAGGCATCCTGTCATATGCTTTCTCCAGGTCCACAAAGACGCAATGCAACTCCTTCTGGCCTTCTCTAAATTTCTCCATCAACATCCTCAGAGCAAACATTGCATCTGTGGTGCTCTTTCTTGGCATGAAACCATACTGCAGCTCACTAATCATCACCTCACTTCTTAACCGAGCTTCCACTAATCTTTCCCATACCTTCATGCTGTGGCTCATGAATTTTATTCCCCTGTAGTTACTGCAGTCCTGTACATTCCCCTTATTCTTAAATACCGGCACCAGTACACTTCCTCTCCACTCCTCAGGCATCCTCTCACTTTCCAAGATTCCATTAAACAATTTGGTTAAAAACTCCACTGCCATCTCTCCTAAACACCTCCATGCTTCCATAGGTATATCATCTGGACCAACGGCCTTTCCATTTTTCATCCTCTTCATAGCTGTCCTTACTTCCTCCTTGCTAATCTGTTGCACTTCCTGATTCAATATCTCCACATCATCCAACCTCTTCTCTCTTTTGTTCTCTTTATTCATCAGCCTCTCAAAGTACTCTTTCCATCTGCTCAACACACTCTCCTCGCTTGTGAGTACGTTTCCATCTTTATCCTTTATTACCCTAACCTGCTGCACATCTTTCCCAGCTTGGTCCTTCTGTCTAGCCAATCGGTACAGGTCCTTTTCTCCCTCCTTAGTGTCCAACCTCTCATACAACTCATCATACACCTTTTCTTTAGCCTTCGCCACCTCTCTCTTCACCTTGCGCCTTATCTCCTTGTACTCTTGTCTACTTTCTGCATCTCTCTGACTATCCCACTTCTTCTTTGCCATCCTCTTCCTCTGTATACTCTCCTGTATTGCCTCATTCCACCACCAGGTTTCCTTTTCCTCCTTCCTCTTTCCAGATGTCACACCAAGCACCCTTCTTGCTGTCACCCTTACTACATCTTCTGTAGTTTCCCAGCTGTCTGATAACTCTTCACTGCCACCCAGTGCCTGTCTCACCTCCTCCTTAAACTCAACCTTGCACACTTGATTATGCATTCTAAATGCATATATGCACCATATCCTGCGGGACTATTGTTAGATGGGCTTGCGGAAGTTATGCTTTAATTACAATAAACTTTGCATCCCATTAGTAAAGTGCCCACTAGGTCGCCACTAACTATTTTTTTGCACTTTCAGTACATATCAGGTCATAAACTTTTGATTAAGACCAAGATCTAGGTTCTAGCCCCATTCATTTGCAAGTAATCACTTGACAAATTGACAGATGTTAGCACTTTCATACAGTATATATAAATAACAGGAGGTTAAAGCAAGCTTTGCATGTTAAGTAAGACAAAGATTGTGATTTACACCACAACTGAAAGGTGCTATAGGAAATTAAGCCTGAAGATTAACATAGCATTGCACTTGCTTCTAAGACTAATGTAGCTTCCCTATTTCGCACTTATTTACTGCTGCACTTTCTCAAAACACCTTTCCTTTTATAGGATTTCAAGGAGACAGAGTCAGATTCAACGACATTCAGCACAAGGTATGAAGCATCTCTGAACTGGACACCTTTACATTGTGGACTATTCACATACAGTCACTCATGCCAGAATCAATTAGAGTCATTGATGTGTTTAACATACATCTTAGGGATGTACAAAGGATCTGGGTCACCTGACAAAAAGGGGAGAACAGATCCTTATAGTAACATTCTACTCTGTCTTCTACATTAAAATACAGATATACAGTATATATATATATATATATATATATATATATATATATATATATATGTATATATATATATATATATATATATACTGTATATATATATATATATATATATATATATATATATATATATATATATATATATATATATATATATATTCATTGCATTCGCAGTCTGTGTCACAATCTGATTGTATGGGTGGTTACCTACCAGGTAACGCATGTGGTTGGTCAGCAAGTCGACTAACATCTGTCACGGTGCCCTCCTTCAGTTGCGAGAAGCAGATCATAGAATGGTTGAAATAGTTTACTGTCAAATAATGCAAAGAGTATGCGACACGTGTTTCGCCCTAATTCTGGGCTCATCAGCCTTACACACTCATTGCACTCCCTTACGGGAATCGAACCTCGGCGCTAGAGGCGAAGCCCCTAACGCTGCGCCACGGCGTGTGGTTCGTTTACTGATGAGCCCAGAATTAGGGCGAAACACGTGTCGCGTACTCTTTGCATTATTTGACAGTAAACTATTTCAACCATATATATATATATATATATATATATATATATATATATATATATATATATATATATATATATATATTGATCTAGGTGTCACACATGCGAACATTGGAGAATGCCTCGCATGTGTTGGTTCAAGTAAAAACAAAGAGAAGGTTTTTATTGTGAAACTGTCACTAACACAGTTTCTGTTTTGTTTTGAATGAAGGAGAACACCATGGAAGACTTTTGATGTCCCTTCTGGTTTGGACAGGATTATCCCCACCCCTTCCACTTCTTTTGCTATAAAGCCAGTCACCTGACAGGAAGCTGCCACTCATTGTCAGCCCACCTTCTGAAGAGGATGGACCTTATCCCTTCCCCAGAATGTAATGAAGCTATCTTCACTTCAGACATGATGATTATTTTATACTTCCTAGCTTTCCTTTTCTTTTTAACCATAACATTAAACGAGGTGTCCTCCGAATCCCCATCTCTTCTTTCAGCTCAACTTGATTTATTCACAAAAGTAATGCATTAATATACCTAAATGTTAGAACTTGTCCATATGACTATTATATTATTATATATATATAATAATATACAGTAATCCCTCCTCCATCGCGGGGGTTGCGTTCCAGAGCCACCCGCGAAATAAGAAAATCCGCGAAGTAGAAACCATATGTTTATATGGTTATTTTTATATTGTCATGCTTGGGTCACAGATTTGCGCAGAAACACAGGAGGTTGTAGAGAGACAGGAACGTTATTCAAACACTGCAAACAAACATTTGTCTCTTTTTCAAAAGTTTAAACTGTGCTCCATGACAAGACAGAGATGACAGTTCCGTCTCACAATTAAAAGAATGCAAACATATCTTCCTCTTCAAAGGAGTGCGAGTCAGGAGCAGAGCATGTCAGAGAGAGAGAGAGAGACAAAAGCAAACAAATCAATAGGGCTGTTTGGCTTTTAAGTATGCGAAGCACCGCGGCACAAAGCTGTTGAAGGTGGCAGCTCACACCCCCTCTGTCAGGAGCAGAGAGAGAGAGAGAGAGAGAGAGAGAGAGAGACAGATAAAAACAAACTGAAAAATCAATACGTGCCCTTTGAGCTTTTAAGTATGCGAAGCACCGTGCAGCATGTCGCTTCAGGAAGCAGCTTGCACGGAAGGTAGCTACGTGAAGATAATCTTTCAGCATTTTTAGACGAGCGTCCGTATCGTCTAGGTTTGCGAACAGCCCCTCTGCTCAATCCCCCTACGTCAGGATCAGAGAAACTCAGCGCAAGAGAGGGAGAAAAGTAAGTTGGGTAGCTTCTCAGCCATCTGCTAATAGCGTCCCTTGTATGAAATCAACTGGGCAAACCAACTGAGGAAGCATGTACAAGAAATTAAAAGATCCATTGTCCGCAGAAATCCGCGAACCAGCAAAAAATCCGCGATATATATTTAAATATGCTTACATATAAAATCTGCGATGGAGTGAAGCCGCGAAAGGCGAAGCGCGATATAGTGAGGGATTACTGTATATATTATAATATATATATATATATATTTGTTTTGTGAATGTGAAGGTTGATGTCAAATTAAATTAAATTAAAAAAAACTGCCTTTTTTTATTTAATGGATGACAGCTCTGTGTTTAGGTGAGACATCTATGGAAGGAAGGGCGAGCACATCCCAATAGAGGACACCTGTTCACTTTGTGACTGTCCTAAAGCCTGGCACAGTGTTGTGACTTTCTCTGCTGGGGCCTCTCACAATATGCACATATTCCAGCATGCTGGGAAGAGATTGGTAAGGGTAAGGGATAAGGAAACACCCAGAAAAGAGTCAAACAAAGAGAAAGCATACCATACTGGTGAATAAGGAGTAGATGGACAGTACATGCCACACCGCTAAAAATAATGGGTCTTTTAAGGCACTTTATGGCTCTTTAGTGGGTTGTGTGGTTCCTCACAGAAACCATTTCTTAAAAAATAACCATTTTATTCTGGGAATGGGTCTTTGCATATAAAATTGGTTATTTGGGCTTTGAAAAGGTTCTTAATACAATGAAAATACATGAAATACAGAAATCTTTAACTTGTAGTAGACGACCTAGCGGGATACAACAGATGAAGAAAACTTGAAGTCCACGATTCATAGGCCCATTTGAATTTTATAAATCTGCTATAATCTACTAATGTTTATGTATCGACTCTGTAATGAATTTAAAGGTTCTTTCTAGAACCTTCATGTGGATGGTTCTTTTGGGAACCATGGGAACCAAAAATGGTCCTCTATGGCATTTTTCTCAAGAAGCACTTTGGCACCTGCATTTTTAAGAGTGCATTGTGGGTAGACAGCAGCTACCAGAGGAGGCTAAGTCCTAAGACCAGTGGTTGAAGTTGTAGTATTGTGGTATTGTTGTGGGGACCACATAGAGATTTCAGCTAAATAATTATATAATTTGCAAGGCACACACAGCAAACAGGGTGAAAGCTAGAGAGCCATTTACACATGACATAATGAAAGAGGGTCAAAAATATAAACTTTATGAAAAAGAATTTGTGCAGCTCTTCTAAACTATATCAATAAAATGGAAAAAAGAGAACACAAGTTGGCGCACATGTCACCCGACACCACCAAGTGAAAACCATACTACATTTAGGATATCCACTATATATGAGGAGATATGCCTAATAGTCACAACATCTTCTTCTTCTTCTTCTTTCGTCTGCTCCCGTTGGGGGTTGCCACTGTATTGGTCTGAACCACAATTCTCCCATACCAACAAAACTGGAGTATTTTATAGATTTAGGTGTACTGAATCCAATTCTGATATTAGAATTTCTCAACCACAAACTGTTTCTGCAAGATATCAGTGAAAAAACACCCTTTCCAAAAAAGTGATGATTTTTTGAAAAATAAGTTCTGTTTGCATTACAGCATGGGTATTTTTCATGCTCAGAATATTATTTGAAGCACATTTTGAGATGAAAAATGGAAGTCTTCTTCATTTTTAAGGTTATTTGAAGTGGAAACAACCCCAAATCAAGTATTTGCAACACATTTTGTGCTCTCCACCAGTTTGTTTTTCTCTCTTCTTCTTATTCCTTTAAAATAGGCAAGAATTAATATTTGGAATGTTAGTAAGATGTTTTTTTTCTGTGTAGAAGAGATAGAGTTGTTGTTCAAATATTTTTTATAGAAAAATGGAAGGTCAGGTTGACCCATTTATTGACTTGACCAGGTAATATATAAGTAAAACAGCAGAAGAATACACACTCTATTTATTTAAAAAAGGGTGTGCCACAATTTCTTGAAAGTACAAAGGTGGAAAACAATGAGAAACTTGCTGAGGAGCCTTCCTCTTCCTACATAGTACTTGGGTGAGACATGTCTTTAAAAATCCATTTCCTATACTCTCATTTGGATTTTTTTCCTTGAAGAACATGGGAGCGGTCTCTGATGAACATGGAGAGAGATTCTGTGTTAGCACATATTTCACTCTGAAGAACACCTTCAGAGGATATGAGGAAATGGTGACAAATTTTTTTAAATTTAAATAATGAATTTTAAAGATATGTTTTTTTTCTTTAAGATTAAAAGTGTTTTTTTCATTTTAAACATTCATCTTTCAAAATCTAAATGTGATGGAACAATTTTGTTGCCAGAATTGAATTCAGCAACATCAGATCTATGAAGACCACCTAAAATTTTGCAAAAAATACCCCAACTTTGTTGCAGACTATTATTCAAGTAAAAATGTGTCTATAACTTTGGTTTGTGTTCATCAAAATTGATTGTGCCTGGCTTTTTGCCTTTAACAATTAGCCATCCATTCTGTAAAACAAAGTTCTGCATTTTCTCCTTTGATGAAAAATCTGGCCGTTCATCAACACTGATGTTATTGTTACCAGTAGCTACATCAATAGGCTTTTTGTCAAGAGCGCTGATAGAAGATGTGCTCATTTGCAAAGACTACGGATGCTGTTGTTGACTGCTCTGTCTCACTGTGTTTCCACTGTCTTGTGGCCCTTTTCCTTCTTACATTGGCAATTATCACTTGAAGCCAGAGACATACTTACCCAACTTGACTTCAGCAGAATCGGAGTACTGAGAAAAACCAGATAAAATCCAGGTAATAAAGGTTAGTGAGGACTTTACTTCTAGCCTAGCCCTGCGACCCTGAATTAGATTAAGTGGATTTCAAAAGCGGATGCTTGTAAAAGAAGCTACAGAAAGAGAGTCTAATCCACCATATTACTTAAAATATTTGAATTGGTTTTCTGAGAAATGCAAAATACACACTCATCAAGAATTTCTGAAAGGGACATAACAAAAAAAGGATTCAGAAATACTGATGAAAGGACATTATCCATATGCTGACACATAGTTAAGTAGTTAGTTGGAATTAAAAGAAGCAGGCACTATAACTCCCCTTCCTCCAGAGACTAATCAAACTGTGGCAACCCCTAATAGGAACAGCTGAAAGAAGGAGAGAGAGAGAGAGAGGTTAGGAGCACGCGCTGATACAGCTCACCACATGACAAATCAACTCAGGATCCCAGATTAAGACCCGAGTGCAGCCATGCAATGGGTGACACCTCAGTGCTACACTAGTTCAGATGGAATGGAACAGTATGAGCTTTTTTTATGGTAGCTGAAGTGCCACCCCCAGGGTTTTCCCAGCAGGTTGGAGAGGCTGGATGCAGATTAACGTCATATCCAGGATGGAGAAATTGCAAGTTAAGGGCCTTGCTGAGGGCGCAATGAAGTAGAGTCACTTTGGCATTTTACGGGATTTGAACAGGCAACTTTCCGATTACTAGGTGCAGATCCCTATCCTCACAGCCACCACTCCGCCACCACTCAGAAAGAAGAAGAATATTCATTCACTCATTCATTCATTCATTCATTCTTGTTTGTGATCTCTTTGAGTTCACCCTACAATGGGAAGAAATGCCATCAAAATGTAGCTCAAGCTATAGGAGATAAAGCAAAATACTGAAAATGTGTGATAGTATAGAGAATGAAAAGCACAGAAAACATATTACTGTCAAATCCGCCCTTTCAAATTTAGAGTCACAGTGAGTCTGGGGCCTAACTCAACAGCACTGGGTACAAGGAAAGAAACAGTGCTAGACAGGGCTCCAGCCTATCACAGGATCCACTTACACACTCGTATAACCAAACAGAACATGCTGCAGTTAAACCCTAATTTTTGGGGAATATGGGAGGAAAACCTACGCATACTCAACATGAACAATAGGGTTTGAATGCATGGATGCTGGATCCATGAAGTGGTAACACTATCAACTGTGCTAGCCCAAAACCACAGATAGCAGTTAAAAAATGCAATCAATGTGCAAATTAACTTTCAAATCATAACATGTTTATGGTAATAATTATAAAGAAAAGGCTGATAATGGTAAATGACTGATCTACTTGAATGAACACAAAACAAATATAGGAGGCCGAGTCAATACATTTTAAGACTGGTTAGTCTGTGGTGCTATAGTAGTGGGAGCCATTGGCACATGCATTTTAAATGTACAGTAATCCCTCCTCTATCGCGGGGGTTGCGTTCCAGAGCCACCCGCGAAATAAGAAAATCCGCGAAGTAGAAACCATATGTTTATATGGTTATTTTTATATTGTCATGCTTGGGTCACAGATTTGCGCAGAAACACAGGAGGTTGTAGAGAGACAGGAACGTCATTCAAACACTGCAAACAAACATTTGTCTTTTTCAAAAGTTTAAACTGTGCTCCATGACAAGACAGAGATGACAGTTCCGTCTCACAATTAAAAGAATGCAAACATATCTTCCTCTTCAAAGGAGTGCGCATCAGGAGCAGTGACTGTCAGAAACAGAGAGAAAAGCAAACAAATCAATAGGGCTGTTTGGCTTTTAAGTATGCGAAGCACCGCGGCACAAAGCTGTTGAAGGCAGCAGCTCACACCCCCTCCGTCAGGAGCAGAGAAAGAGAGAGATAGAGAGAAAAACAAACTATCAAAAATCAATACGTGCCCTTCGAGCTTTTAAGTATGCGAAGCACCGTGCAGCATGTTGCTTCACGAAGCAGCTGCACAGAAGGTAGCAACGTGAAGATAATCTTTCAGCATTTTTAGACGAGTGTCCGTATCGTCTAGTTGTGCGAACAGCCCCCCTGCTCAATCCCCCTACGTCAGGATCAGAGAAACTCAGCGCAAGAGAGAGAGAGAGAAAAGTAAGTTGGGTAGCTTCTCAGCCATCTGCCAATAGCGTCCCTTGTATGAAATCAACTGGGCAAACCAACTGAGGAAGCATGTACCAGAAATTAAAAGACCCATTGTCCGCAGAAATCTGCGAACCAGCAAAAAATCCGCGATATATATTTAAATATGCTTACATATAAAATCCGCGATAGAGTGAAGCCGCGAAAGGCGAAGCGCGATATAGCGAGGGATTACTGTAATGCTATAACTGTTCCATCTATAGTGCCAAGCACTTGGTCACTTGCAGATACACGGAAGTTGTTCAATGACACAAACTAAAAATGTCCACTTTTGAACAATAAGTCAACATCACATTTTCCTAGCTTATTTATAAATCAGCACTGGAAACAATTCAGATATTACAACAGACATTCAGTGGCTATGTACTGAGCCACAATGTTGTGTTTGTATAACACCAGTGGTTCCGAGAAGGAAGAGAATCTCTTGAAACTGATGATCAAAGTGGACATCCAGTAAAGGTATGACCTGAAGAGACACACAGTTGATAAGTTGTCGATAGCATTGCAGTGCAACTCAGCATTTCTCATGGAGGTTGCCGTGTTTTGTTCCAAAGATTCTCATCAAAAACCATCACAAGGAATGCCTGTGGGGACCTGACAACAACTGCTGATGGTAATGATTGTCATGAATTGGATGTAGAGATACTGGTTTTTATTAGTTTTTTTAACTTCAAATATTACTTTTTTGAATTTCTGACATTATGAATTTTCTAGCTTCATTTTCTATAATTTCTTTATTTTTGATTGTTTAGTATTTTACATTTGTCATGTGACACTATCTTGTTTTTTGCATGGTTGTCACCATTTTGGGCAACTATGATGCAATGATGTGTTGTTAAGGAGCAATTTCTGGTTTTCTACAACATCCCAAAGATTTCTAGCCTTTGACTTATCCAAGTGTTCTTCTACCACTCCTTCTTCTTTTTTTTTGCCGATTAGACCACAATATTCCTGGTTCAATGAATGTACTGATTAGTCTTTCATCAAGTTTGTTTGCTGTCTTTGCTATATGTTGGCAAGCATTTTCTCTAAGTACTCCTGTTTCCTACCACATTCTAAAAACATGCAGGTTAGCTTAATCAGAAATTGCACGTTTTTCCTAAAACGTTTGGCTATATTTGTGAGTGAGTATACCCTAATGCCCCAAACACGTTTATCTGTTGGATTGCACCCAGCGCTACTGGGATAGGCAGCTGCCCCAACTTCAACTGGAATGGCCAGGGATGGATGGATATTAGAACATTAGAACATTAGAACACTCTAGACGAGAACAGACCATTCAGCCCAAGAAAGCTCGCCAGTCCTATCTACATATTTCTTCCAAAACATATCAAGTCAAGTTTTGAAAGTCCCCAACGTCTTACTGTCTACCACAATACTTGGTAGCTTATTCCAAGTGTCTATCGTTCTTTGTGTAAAGAAAAATATCCTAATGTTTGTGCAAAATTTACCCTTAACAAGTTTCCAACTGTGTCCCCGTGTTCTTGATGAACTCATTTTAAAATAACAGTCTTGATCCACTGTAGTAATTCCATCCATCCATCCATCCATTTTCCAACCCGCTGAATCCGAACACAGGGTCACGGGGGTCTGCTGGAGCCAATCCCAGCCAACACAGGGCACAAGGCAGGAACCAATCCCAGGCAGGGTGCCAACCCACCGCAGACTATAGTAATTCCCTTCATAATTTTAAACACTTCAATCATGTCACCTCTTAATCCTCTTTTGCTTAAACTGTAAAGGATATTTATCAATCCTGTTGTTATCCCAGTTCAAACCCTCCCATGTAGCTGGTACTGCTGGATCAGGAGTGTGTGTGTGTAGCCTTGATCATTTACTAGAATGCCTTCTGCCAAACCAGTTTCATAAACAAAATCCTTGAAACCATTTAAGTATTAATGTACTAAAGTATACATCTTACAGCTCATGCTGGAAAAAAAGTCTTCATTTGTAAGCCTTCAAATTGGAGCAGCAGTCATTGATTTGAACTTTCACTGGTGTCTCATCAGAGACAGCACTGTCTCTAAAAGCAACATTTCGAAATCTGCTGATAGACCTTCCTCATTATATTTGCCAAAACCTACAATAAAAGGTGTGTGTATAGTTATTTCAAAATCATGTTTCACAATCTGAATTAAATATCTAATGAGTGCTTCATTAAGTGAAAACTTGATTAGTGTTAAGCCCTAGTTGCATTGCCTCACATTCCTTTTCCTGGACGTAACCCCCAAACCCAGCAACATTCAGTGTAAAATAATCACTGTCTGGTAAACAGAGGCCTTTAAAGACAGCAGGGTCATGTCCTTCAAGACTTTTCTGATTAGTGTTAGGACAGCACGCAGATGCTCTCTCATCAGTACACCCACACGCACACCTATAAATACAGATTTATAGCGTTATAAAAACTGTCAAATCCTCCCTGCAGCTTTCATGAACCTCAATTTATCTGCTGCTTTTCTCACCCTGACTACCAGCTTCACTTTAAATCACTCACGGCTGAAAGTCATGAGAATGCGCGCTAAAAAAGTGGATTTGGGAAGTACGCAGCCTGCACAAATTTCCTTCCTTTTTTCAGCGAGCTCATCGTTTACAGATTTGGGCTCATGCTCACTGTGGTGGAAGAGCAAATATGACTTCAAGTAGTCAAGAGAAAGAGGCATGCCAGCATATTGACAACGAAAGGCTTTTTCTTTTATTGATTTGTTCACTTCTGTTGATTCGGTGCATTGCCAGCAGGTCTTGCCGGGCTGTCATTCATTTACAATAAAATAAGCATATTCTTCAGTGCAAGAGTTCAAATGTCTTAAAGTCAATCAATAAGTTAATTACTCCTTCACTTGCATGTCCATGTATTGTACAAGTGCCTTGCATTCTGTACCTGTTGTTCTGTTCAGTTTACTATTTACTATGCAATGCAACAGATTTGCAAAATGTGTTCATGTATAACATCACTGATAGAATAAGATTTAAGTCTGTGTACATTGATTACATGTACAAATATAAAACAAAGATTCTAACTGATGAGTTTCCTGTCACATTTTTGATCAAAGACTGGTGTTGTGCACAGACCAATCCCTTTTCAAACACACACTTCATGGCTTTCTTTTATGTCATAAAATTGTTTTGTATATAAACAGTTAGAGGTAAACAGCAGATAAACCCAAAGTGCATGACAAAGCAAAGCCCCAGCATTTCATTAGGATGAGCATGAGAATAAAAGACAAGATGACAGACATGCATGAATATTTAACAAGTATACATATATTGGAAATCTTGCCTGTTATCCTTGGCAGATCCTTTGCAGGCTTGCATGCTTGGAGCAAACATTTTCCACAACTGGCTGTCTGGAGCATTAGAGATGCAATTTCACAAAGAGGAGAGGAGAGATGCGCAGAGAATGAGAGTCGAAGAGAGACGGAAAGAGAGAGAGAGAGAGAGAGAGAGAGTGTATGTGAGAGGGAGAAGTGGGGAGGGGGGAGTAGCTAAGAAAAACAGGAAAAAACAGCTGTTTCTTCCTGAGGTGAGAACTAAAATCCACATTGATAGAATGCAATTAAGTGTCCAGCTGTATTAATCTTCTGATGCTTTATGCTTATTAAAAAAAAAAAAAACAACAACAGTCAGCCTATTAAAAACACAGAGGGAGGGGTGAAGCTCAAGGGAGGCATCACAGTAAACCTAATGTGACCCCCAAGCCTGAAGGCTATATCATTCAATACCATCAACAGGACATTGTCAGTTGAATTTATTTTTATTTGGCATACTTCCACTAGTACACTCAATGTGCCATACATAACATTACAAATATTGCATGTTTCATAAAGGTCACTACATCACTGGTGCTTTGGTAGCTTTTAGAACACATTTCACAGCCACTGAAAATGCAGATATTTTTTAATTTTACATTTTAACATGGTTTTACTAAATCTGAGTGTTTCTGTTAATATTAAAAAAAATAACTGGTCTAGACTATAGACTTTGACACAGTGGACCATCAGATTTTAATTAATAGGTTAGAACAGTCTGTGGGGGTCCCTGGTTCTGTATTGGACTGGTTTTCCTCATATCTAACTAATAGGAGTTTCTCGGTTAGTCTTGCGGACTTTACATCGGTTACTGCTCCTCTGACTTGTGGAGGGACAAAGGGTTCAGTTCTTGAACTGGTACTGTTTCCTTATGCATCCTTTCTTTGTCTCAGATTATAAATTATTTTAAGTGCATCTCATATCACCTTTATGCAGATGATATACAATACAATACAATACAATTTATTTTTGTATAGCCCAAAATCTGCCCAGGATTGATTCCTGCCTTGTGCCCTGTGTTGGCTGGGATTGGCTCCAGCAGACCCCCATGACCCTGTGTTCGTATTCAGCGGGTTGGAAAATGGATGGATGGATGGATAGCCCAAAATCACACAAGAAGTGCCGCAATGGGCTTTAACAGACCCTGCCTCTTGACAGCCCCCCAGCCTTGACTCTCTAAGTAGGCAAGGAAAAACTCCCCAAAAAATGGAAGAAACCTTGGGAAAGGCAGTTCAAAGAGAGACCCTTTTCTTGGTAGGTTGGGTGTGCAGTGGGTATCAAAACAAAAAGGGGGTAAATACAACCCAATACACAGAACAGAATACAAAAATCCTCAATACAATATAATTATAAGTACAGAGTAGAATTCAACAGGAGATGATATCACATAATATGAATTATAACTTCAGCTTTATATCTCATTTAAACCCAATGAAATTGAGTTAACTGCTAGTCACAGATTAATAATTGGCTTTGTATTAACTACTTGCAGTTGAACTCAGGAAAGACTGAGACTGAGGTTCTAATTGTTGCTCCCCCTAGCCTTCACTCTGAGATTAGTCTTAAGATGGCCTCTGTTGCTCCAGTTGCAAAGTCAAATTTATGTAATCTAGGGGTTATTTTGATCAGTCTTTAAGCCTAGATTCACATGTAAAGTCTATTAGCAGCTCTTGTTTCTTTCTTTTAAGAAACCTTTCTAAATGGAGGACCGAATTCTCAAGACCAGAATTGGACACGCTTGTACATGCTTTTATCTCCTCGCGTCTTGACTACTCTAATGCCCTGTATATTGTATACTGGTCTGAATAAATCCTCTCTTTCTCGGCTACAGTTAGCCCAAAATGCAGCTGCTAGGTTTTTAACTCTATCTAGTCAGATGGCACATATTACTGCCATCTTGTATGAATTGCACTGGCTTCCCGTTTATTATAGAATTCACTTTAAAATTTTGGTGCTTACCAATAGTGCTCTCTGCGAACAAACCCCTGAGTATATCACTAGCCTCCAGCAGCATCATTCAACCTTCTGGGAAATTAGGTCTGGGCAACAGGGCGTCTTAGTCATCCTTCATGCCCAGTTAAACCGATGTAGGGATTGTGCTTTTCAGGCCATTGCGCCAAGGCTTTGGAATGGTCTTCTGCTAGCGCTGCGCACGGCTGAAACAGGTGAATCTTTTAGTAAGCAGCTTAAGATATTTTTGTTTAAGCAGGCTTTTGAACACAGGGGAGTAGTCTCTGCATGGACTTCTACTTTATTTTTACTTTGTTCCTGTTATTTTATTTGCTCTTTTTTATTTTACTTGTTTTGTTATGCTTGCATGGCACTTTTATCTGTTTTACTGTTGTACAGCAAATGTGATGTCATGTCTGTGAAAGGAGCTTTATAAATAAATTTTACTTACTTACTTAGTTACTTACTATAGCATGAGATATATGTTAGGGATCTAATTACTGTTACAGGCAATATAAAAGAAAGAGATAAAAAATAATGGCTGGAGAAGTCTGTCCCAATGTCCCAACAGCATTGGCTGTGGGATACATATCAGCTCGAAAGGAAGGGCAGTCCACAGACCACATATGTAGTAAAAGGTTTTTTCCTTATGGAAGTTCATTTTTCAGCTATGCACTTTTTATCTCTGATCACCAATAAAAGTAGCTATATTGAGTCTAAAGAATACTTCTTCTGTAGAACAGAAAGTTTCTGTCACAGTTGTCATGGTTCAGCCAGCATATTCACCCTGGCTGGTTGTGTTTCTTGTTTGTTTCATGTTATTTTAATGCCATTTATTTGTATTAAGTTTTATTTTGTATATTATATACATTTGTCTTTGTGTTCATTTGTCCTTGGTTATATCCCTTGTGTTTTGTGAGTGGTTTCCCAAGGGGCGGGTCACCTGCCAATCACCGCCCCTCCATCCTATTTAAGGAAGGGCCTCCCATTGTTCCTGGCAGTTCATTGAACTCACTGGAGTGGGGAGTGTTTTGGTGAGTTACTGTATTATTGCTTTGCTTTTTGTTTTCTGGATTTTTGACCCTGCACTCTGCCTTTGACTTCACCTCTTAGATTCTGTTTTGGAGCTGTGCTTTCTGATTTTTGGAACCTCTGCTCCATCTTGACTTTGATTTCTGGATTTTTGTATTGTGACTGTGTTATTTGATTTTTTTTAACCTCTGCTCTGTTTTCGAACACTGCTTTTGGATTCTGTAATTGGGACTTTGTCTGCTGTGTCTGCCTTGCTTCTTTAGGCATCTCCTTGTGTTATTTGGAGCTTTGTGCTTGAATATCCATTTTGGTGAAAATAAACCTTTTATTATATCAAGCTTTGTCTTGGTCCTCTGGGTTTCTAAATGGGGTATTTTGACAGTGTTTTCCCCCTCTAGTGGGCAATTATGGAAGCATTTTTGGAACTGTGCTTTTGAGTGATAAAAATGACTGTTTTTAATGATTATCTTTGTGCGGCTTAGTTTAAGCAACCTTTCTGATAATCAAAACTGCTGTCAATCTTTGGACACAAGTTCTCTAAATAGATGAAGAGCCAGGCCCATGACAAGGAACACTCTAAGGGCAAAATTGAAAACAAAAGCTGTGAAGGTTTGTAAAAGCTGAGTTTGGAACTCCCAGTCCCCAATTAGTCTACTGACTGAAACGGGGCACTCATCCTAGCATGAAAACGTCTTTTATTTTTAGCCTTTGTATTTTCAGGACTTACATTTTAGGACTTTGAGGTCTAGTCTGTCTAGGTTTTTCCTGCCTGTGCCCACCATTAAAGTGGAATCACACCCAATCCTCACCCTTGTCTTACAGGTGGTGAGCTCTGTCTGAGGTCATGGTTCTTTCTCAGAAATGAATGAATTGCAACTGCTCTTAGTGGAGAAGTTCAGGTATCTTGGGTTCTTGTTCACTAGTGATGGAAAAACATAATATTGACAGCCAGATTGGAGCAGGGGCAGGTGTTCTGCAGGTGATGTACCAGTACATGGGGGTGAAGCAGGAGTTGAATCTAAAGAGAAATCTCTTGGTTGACCAGTCAATCTACATCCCTGCCCTCACTTATGGTCATGAGCTGTGAGTAAAATGTGACTGCAAAGACAAACAGCAGAAGTAAGCTTTCTTCACAGGGTGGTTGGGTTGACATTCCATAAGAGGGTGAGAAGCGCAGCAATTTAGGAGAGGTTCAGAGTAGAGTCACTACTCTTCCAAACTAAAAGACGTTGGAGTTCAGGGTGATATTTTTAGATGGGAGCAGAATTGGCTCAGACACAAGAACCAGAGTTCATCAAGAACACCGGGACACAGTTGGAAACTTGTTATGTATACATTTTTCACAGACATTAAGAAGTTTTTCTGTACACAAAGAACCATAGAATAAGTGTGGTAGTGTGGTAGACCATAAGACTTTAGGGACTTTGAAAACTTGACTTGATGTTATTTTAGAAGAATTAAGTGGATAGGACTTTGTTGGGCTGAATTGCCTGTTCTCATCTAAATTGTTCTAATGTATCCAGAAGATAAAAGCTAGTTGAGGTGGTTGAGCGTGTTGTAAAAATTACCCCAGGAGCATCTCCCTAGAGTTGCTCCAGGCACATCACACTGGGTGGAGACCCTGTTGCACACCCAGGCAACGCTGGAGGAATTATATCTCTTGGTTGCCTTAGGAACTATAAATAGCCCAGAAAGAGTTGGTATCTGTAGCTGGGGACAGGGAAGTCCTAGGAAAAGCAGAAAATAAACTTAGATGAGATGATGTGATGTGAGACATTTTAGGACTCTTTTTCATTTTCAAAGAATTTATTTTGTGTTCTTTAGTTTTACCTCAATGTTCTTTTTGGTTTGTTTTTCTTCATTTATAAGGTGTTGTATAAAGGAGTTCCAAACATGGTGAAAAAGGGGTATGAAGCCTCCAAAAGATGTACAAAATAGGCCAGGACCTTCACTAACCTGCCCAGAAGAGGCTCACCCTAAAACAGCCAGTCTCCAACTACTAATTTCAGGCTTTGGCCTAAGCACATCCCAAAAATGGAGAATTGACGCAGAAAGTTCAAAATACAAAGAAAGTCCAAGAAATATATCAAAACACACTTCAAGGGAGAAGGTTACTATAAACCTCTGGCTTCTAATCAAAATGCAATGTTTAATCATTATAAAAATGAAGATTTCCATGAAAGGTAATCCAAAGCAAACAAGTCCCAATACATGATTCAAAGCAGAATTCCAATAAACAGAGCAAAAATCAAACAAAAGTAATACTTGCAAACAATTTCTTACAATCTCAATGCATCACTGCAGGCCTTTTCTTTCTGACTGAATTACATAGACAGAAGAGGGGGACCCAGCATCAGTGATGTCATGGCAACCCACCTACTGGGGTTCCACCCATGGAACACCCAGAAACATCAGAACATCTAAAGAGACAGTTCATAGATGTTAAATCATAAACAAACTGAAGAAGTTACATAAAAAATATGAAAAATAAAAATTTGAAAATAACAATAAAAGAGAGAATACACAAAGCCTATCTGATACATAGCTCAAGGTGCACATAACAATGGTATTAGGAAGTATTTGTTTATTTAAAACCCTCTTTGTGCTGCATGCTTTGATTTTTTTTTTTGTTATTTTGATCCTCTGGTATCTGCTGTGATTGGAGTTTCCTCCAAAGTAGAAAAGGTGAGGCTTCAAAACTTCAGCCAAGGCTTAGGCCAGGATCTTCACTGGTCTACCCAGCAGGCATACACTCTATCCGGCCAGGTCCCAAATACTATCTGCTGGTTTCATCTGGAGCAGGCCTAAACATGTGGAGCTGGCACAAATACTATAAATATCACAAAAAAAGTGAAAACCCCAAAAGAAGGAGGGTCACCATAAACCTTCTGATTGATCACAAAAAGGGAAACAAAGAATCTTTACAAATAAAAAAAAAGTTATTATTATTTAATGTATTATTACACACTCACAACTTCCCAGTTTTGGCCTTTGCTTTTATTTTGACAGCTCTCATCTCCCAATTTGTTTCACTGTTCTTTCTGCTCTCAGCAGAACAACACCTAATAGTATATTAATTTCTATTTTCTAGTTTATCAAGAAGAAAAGAATTCAGTTCTCTGAGGAACAAAGAAGATGGAAATCTGCTCCATGCCCTGAGCTTCAGAACTTTCCGTAAAGGTTCAGTGAACTTTGCTAGGGAATCAATGGAATGCCTTGTAATGTTTAGCAATATGTGACACAATTGTCAACGTGGAATAAAAGAACGTTATGAGGCATTTGCACCCTAGGTTATAGTTGGTTATGTAAAATGGCTTCATATTCCTTGGTTGTTATATGACCATGCAGGGGAAACATCGGACCTAATGATTCCTCAAAATGGCTGTCCATGCTGTTGTTTATTGTCCAACAAGTTTAACAGTTGACAGCAGATATTGGTGGGTTAGTGACATCCTCTGGATGTCTCCAATCGTTAACCCATCCAGATGCAGGAAATAGGGTGAAAGAAGGCTCATCAGACCCTGCAACTTTTTTCCTTTGCTCGATGATCCAGGGTTTGTGTTCCTTACACAAGGTTATATACCTTTGTACAAGAAGTTTTTAAACGGCACTCTGACCATAAATTCCATCTTTGTGGATCTCACAACAAAGTTTTTGTTGAGACTGGGTCACAAAGTTGCTGATTCAACTCATTGGTAATTTCTGGGGCTTCACTGTTGTGACACTTAGTGTCGTCTGCCTCTGGCATTGAATTTTGACTTGTTTCTGTTTGCTAATGCAGTTGGTCTACATTTCATATGTCTACATTCCATATATGCTGACATCTTTTTCAGTCTGACACAGTAATTTTGCAGTATGTGTGATGGCTGTACCTGCAATTAGGGCACTGACTAGTTTCCTCACCAGAACTTTGTCAGTTGCTTTATGATGCTTTAAAAACTCCCAAATCAAAGTGTTAATTGTTAGACCTCCTTTATAGATGACACTTACTGCTAATTGGCATTCAACCTAATATGACTCACCTTTGCAGCCGCATGCGTAATTGTGATTTAGTTACTTCACTGTTAAACTCCTTTTCATGTGGTGTTTCTATAATTGTGTCCATCCAATTGCTCTATTTTGCCATAATCTGTCAGTCTCCCCGGTATCTGATTCCATATAGAGCCTCTCTTATATATGCAACAGATCTTCTGTGACGTCGTACATTACATAACATGTCAAGTACCAACTCTCTTGGCCATGAGCATTCCTTATTGGGGTGCTGTTAATGGCATCATCAATATAATGTCAAAACCAAAAAAAAATTTAAAAAAAGAAAGCAAACGCCTCCAAATATTTACACAGGAGCATTAACATTACTCAGCCACTCATTAAAGATGCTTACTAAGCCCCATTATAAAAACACACATACATTTGCTCACACGGGAACAGCTTACCCTAGCAGCATGTATTGTGCATAGCCAGTTGGAAGAAAAACAGTAGAGAATATCTGGCGAGAATATGAGCAAAAATCCAAACAGCCATTAAAGAAATAAGCCTAAATGCTCGTATGTCATTGCCCCAGCTCTTTAGACACACAGCTAATTCTAGAATTCTTGGTCCTCAGATCCCTCGCCAGCATGTGTCAGTCTAACATCAGAAGCAACCCTAAGGTTATGTTCAGGAAGAGTTTAACAACTAGTAACAGGAAACTGAGAGCGGAACCACCAGAATTCATTTTGAATAGAGGCTTGTCGTTAGTGCTGTTTTTAACATTGGTCTGACTGCTCTTATTACAAGTTAAAGGCTGCAATCAATTTTGTAACTTTCAAGTCAGGAGCTATTTGGGATACGTAATGAAGAATTAAAGGCTTCATCTGGAGACAAGGCCACCTCACTATTTAGGCAAACTAGGCAGTCACCTAGGTTGACAAACAGACCTGTGAATATTCAGACTCAATACAACTGTCTGATTATATTATTTTATATCATCTTTGCATACTAGCGATGTTTGGTCTTAATATCTAATTACTTACACCAAGGGTCCTCAATCACAGTCCTGGAGGTCCACAGTGGCTGCAGGTTTTCATTTTGGCCAGTTTCCTTATTAGAAGGCAGTCCTTGTTCATAATGAAACATGGTATTTAACTATTTAGTTTCCATCTCTAAGAACATTATCCATGTGTTTTGTGGACCAGAAAAGATTTAAACTTAACAGTCCTTCCAATTCCCCTCTCATTTATTTCCAAACATTTTTTAACACAAATACTTCATAGTACCTATACACAGGTTTAAAGAGAAGCATGTTAGCTGGCTAGCTGCTGGTTTATTGGTTATCTGCATGTCATTATTAACTAATGTCTGGTTAAGAAAACAGGCAGCAATTAAAACTTAAATGCAGTTGCTAAATTCTAAACTAGGCAATTAAGGGTTCTGAATTGTAAAAGGGAAGATAACTAAGACCAAAAACATATTGCTTTAGTAGTAAATAAATGGGTTCTAACTAAGAAACGGATTGAAATGAAAACCTATAGCCATTGTGGACCTCCAGGACTGTAACTGAGGACCTCTGATCTACAAAGTAACTAAAATTTTGTGTTTGATGAATGAAAGCACTAACAAGGCATGTAGTTAAATACCAAGTTTCATTATGAGGAAGGACTGAGTTCTAATTAAGAAACTGGCTAGAATAAAAACCTGTAGCCACTGCGGCCCTCTAGGACCACGATTGAGGACCTCTGACCTACACAATCCAACAATAACAGACAACAACAGCAATGAAAATGATAATAATAATAACAATAATAATCCAGAAACAGTAGCATAGAAGACTCAGACATAGCAAAATTAAATGAAATGATCAAAACGCAAGAGGACTGCAGCTTTTGAATGCGATGCTAAAGGCTGATTTAATTCAAAATATAATTATCTGCCAAATGGACTAACATTAAAACTTAGAAAATATCAGAAACTTAGAATATTTCAGAAAATATCATTCTCTCTTGTTTACTTCCATCTTTGAAATTTGCTGTTGGCAGACTATAGCAGTTTTTTATAGTTCATCTCTTGTTGGAAAATTTCTGAGGATTGATTGATTATTGATTGCTGCCCAATTCCTACTTCATTTCTGAAATAGCACCCCTCAGTGGTGTATTTTTCTTGTTAAAGATGTTCCTATAAGTAGTTAACTGCCCCTCTTGACATTCTATAATTGTAAATTAAATGTTTTGTATCCAAACCTTCCAATATTTTGCTCCCCCATTGCACCACTTTGTGTCTCCAGATTTCTATGTATTGATCTGGCTGTGATAATTCCACTTAAAGCAAACCGTGGTAGCAAGGCACCATTTACAACTTTGCCTAAAATGCTAGACTTGACTCTGTCTGGAGGCTCTGCCATACCCACCTAATAGTACTAAAACATTCTTGATAATAACTACTACTACTTTTTTGACTGATAAAGAATAATATTGGAAAACACCTTGATTCACTAGAAGTTACACTAAGAATGTTAGAGATGACTCTGTGTTATAAAATTGCTTCACAGTGTCTAATTCATATGGTTACATCAACACCCTGTGATGTTACACTCTTATCCACAATAATAAACAGGTTGAAAGGCCTTTGAATGGAACTTAAAGTGAAAGTGTAATGAATAAAGCACTTTGAAATAATTACTTCTGAACTCTACATATACACTAATAAGTGAGAAAAAGTAAACAAAACCATCAGGTGTCTCTGACTAAATCTGATAGCAAATCCTTGGCCTGGTTACTGTGTAGTGTTTCCATTTTCTTTCTGTGTATTCATAAGTTTTCTATGGTTAGAATGGTCACATTCTTGTGGTCCCAAATATTGAGGAGTTTGGGTCAGCTGCATTGAAGGTCATGATGGACATAGGTGGCTTTAGAGGTGCTCAGTTGGGTTAATGTTTACACTGTTGCTATTGTGGCAACATATCAGCTGTCATGGGGCAACTACCTGACCTGTCTTCCGAATGTCTATTGGCAGATCACATTTCCTGTTAGTGGATACACCAGTAACCCCGCGATTCTCAAAAGAATCGCAAATCCAAGAATGGCAATCAGTTTCTGTTCCCTCCGATATTTGGAGGGATGCAATATCTTGGAGGATGGGTGCGTCCTGGGATATTTTTCATTTAATTAAATAAACATATTTGTACTAAAGCAGTTTCTTTTGGAGCTGTGACGCATCTGGTTCTGGTGTTTCAGAAGCACGTTGTAGGCACCTTCGTTTATTGTTTTTATCCATGCTGTCTCTTTTTCGTGTTTCTATGGCTGTGTCGTCAGGTAGAAGTTGTTTGCTGACGGCAGCGGATTCGTGTGCTGAAGTGACCATGGCAGCGGATCTGGGCATGGAGGGCTACATTACTAAACGAAGGCGGTATATGTGGTGGTGTGGGCGGTCGCATTCAGGCGGCTGTACAACCTGGCGTGCACGCTTTACCTCAGGTTTAGTTCACAGGTGAGCTGTTTCTTTTTGGAGCCGTGACTCCTTTTCCTGTGCTGTGTCAGAAGCGCGTTGTGGGCGCCTTCGTTCAAGAAGCGCGTTATAGGAGCCTCCGTGTATTGTCTTTATCCATGCGGTCTCGTCTTTGTTTTTCTGTGGCTGTGTCATTAGGTAGATGTCGTTTACTGTTAGGAATCATAATTCAACTTACTTTTAATACTGAATTACCGTTATGTGATTCAAATACGCCACACTGACTGCTGGCACAGTGGATTAGAGCAAGTTTAGTTTACAGGTTGTGTTGTTTGGGTGCCACCTACTGACTCTGGGAAGCCGCTGGGTTTGACTCTGGAGCGCTGAGGCGCAGTGCGCATAAATCCGTCCGTGCATAAATTAAACTGTCGTTTAGTAATATAGATAGCCCAGTTGCGGGAGAATTCTGCTTCACAAAAAGTAGCAACACTACAAATGATTGAAGGCAACTAGCCAGTTATCCCTGTAGTAAATTTTGTGACACTTCTTATATGGCCTATACTCATACTGAAAACCACTATCAAGAAAACTTTTGCCCTTCTTCGCCAGGCAAGGTTTTTGGCCTCCCTAAGCCTTAGAACACCAGCTTATGTGGCGTACATATACCATATTAGTCAAACTCCTCTGTAACCATAGTTGTTCCCACGTGAATATTTGATGCCAGGGGTTCCCTCTCCTGCCTTTATGTGTGAGTGAAAAAATGATAGTGAGTAATATGTGCAATGGGACGTTTACATATTTAGAATCCTGTGCCATAATTTTAAGTAGTTGAAGGCACACTCCCATCTGTCTTCTTCACTTACATTGCTCTTACTGTCCATATGACAGTTCCAGAAATATATCTACATGGTAACTTGACTTTGAAGTTTAACTATGTGCAGAGAAATGCTCTTTGCATTAGACAATGGCTACCATAAATTTAAATTTCTAGAGAGAGAAGGCTTAGGGAGAATATCAACACAGGGGAGGAGCAGTTTGGTTTTATGTCAGGGAGAGGAACAACTTATACAATCTTTGCATTGAGACAGCTCATAGAGAAGCATCAAGAAAAAATAGAAATATTTAGTGATTAGGCTTATGATGGTGTGCCACATCAAAAGGTCTGTAGGTGCATGAGAGAGAAGGAGTACCAGAGGAGTATGCGAGGATAGTCAAGGGCATGTATGAGGGAGTTAGGACTTGGGTTAAAAGCAGTGTTGAGGTAACAGACAAGATCCAGTTAATGTAGAACTGAACCAGGGATCTTCTTTAAGTCCTTACCTCTTTGATCTGGTTATGGATGTGTTGACTTATGGGATAAAAGACCAGTCCCCTGGTACATGTTTTTTTTTTTGCTGATGACATTGTGTTGTGTAAAAACACAAAGAAGAAAGCGGAGAAGACATTTGAAGAATGGTGAAGGGCTTTGGGAGTCAGAGGACTGAAGATAAATAGAAAGAAGAGAAAATATAATGGTAATCAGGATTTAGAGGTTATCTTTCAAGGAGAGCTATTAAATATGTTTAAATATCTAGGATCAGTGGTAGGCCAAGATGGAGAATTAGCTGGAGAGATAACCTCTAGAGGTCAGTGTGTATTGTGTCTGATTTGGTATGATGTTGGGTCCTCAAAGGTTACCAGGTTATTTTCCGTCATTAAGTCCACTTCCAGCATTGCTAGGGAAAAGGCCTCGTAGGAGGGGATCTATGCATAATATACGTGATGAAATAAAAGGACAGCTATGGGTGCAAATCTTTTTCTGATCTATGGATACCAAATCTCTGAAATATTCAAAGTTTTTGACGGTCTTGCTCTCTCAACCATGAATATTGTCTCTTGTATTGGATTCTAGTTTTGTTTTGCTTTATATTTTGTTTTGTTTTGTTTTGCTTTTTATGCACATATGCCAGTCTTTGATCAAAGGATTATCTGCCACTTCACTAACAGAACAGATGGAACATTTCGATGAAGTTATCAGGAGTAATGTGTGATTGAACAAGTAGGGAAAATGGTCAATGGTAAGGTTTTTAGGACAGTGGTAAGACCAGCACAGGTGTATGGAGCTGAGACATGGGCAGTAAAGGGAGCACAGGAGAAGTAGTTAGATATGGCAGAAATACGAATGATGAAATGCATGTGTGAAGATACAAATAAAGACAGAATGATAAAAAAAGAAAATCAGAGGTACAATAAAAGTGGTAGAAATATGTAAGAAGGTAAAGGAAAGTAGGCTGAAGTGGTATGGATATGGCATATGTGGGCAAAAGAGTGATGGAAATGGAAGTCTATTGAAGGAGTAAGCAAGGGAGATGGAAGCAGAGGTAGATGGTTGAAATTAAAGAAGATTTGAAGGAAATGGGTTTGAGTGGAGAGGAGGTACAGGACTGAGCTGTATGGAGGAGGGTGATCAGGCACATTGACCCCACACAGAAATGGGAAAAGATGAAGAAGAGAAAGAAAAAATAGATGAAGAAGAAGAGACGTTGGGCAAGACCAGTGAACCCAGATATGTGGTCACTACGTTTCCTTGAAGGAGTGCTTCATTCTTCAGTTTGAGGTGTATGAATGTCTGCTTTAGCACTAATTGACTAAATACAGTGGTCAAAGGAATCCCATGCTATTGGGAAGATATGCCATGTTGAACAATTTCTGTTAAGGGGCAATAAGCGCTGTTTTAAAAAATTTCTAGGAGGATCTCCTACTTGCTCCTCTCTCTCTCTCTCTCTCTCTCTCTCTCTCTCACACACACTCCTACTTCTTCTTCACTGACAGTTGCAAATGAAGAGTTTATTGACAACAGATGTGATCAATTTTGCCCTGTCATAATATGTCTTTATTAATGAAGGAGTGTCTCTAAGCTCTTCCATAATATATATTTTTTAGAACTGTAGAAAATGAGAGGAAACATGTGTACTCTAAGAATTATATCATTTATGAAAACCTAAAACATTAAATGCACCTATGCACAGTATATTACATTATTTCAGAACAGAAAATGTCTGACGCCAAAGTACTATTTTCTCATCAATAACAATACATCTGTCCCATAAAGTTTTGGAACAAATACCAATGTACTCCATTTTGCCAGAAGACTCAATCCAGAAATGCCTTTACATAAACTGTGGGGAATAAAACTCTTTTTCTGTGCACTTCAACACAATGCAATATCAACAGTCATCAAATTTAAATTTAATTAACTACTTTATTCTAAAGTGTCTTTTAAATAAATATATAAAAACATATTTATATTTGGTCTTATGTATCAGGGAACTTTGTGTAAATTATTGTCATGTTGTTTTCTGGCTCTAGTATTGTGTTGCATATTGTTACAAGTAGTTTTCAACACTGAAGGATCAAATAAAATCTTTTTTCTTTTAATTGAATACTTTGTTTTGAAGTTCATTTTTGATTTTGGACTGTTTTCCGCTGCCATTTTGTTTTTTTTGTTCAGCTGCACTAATTGGCAGTTTTTTTCCAGCAAGGGGCGTGGCTTCAGAGATCGTGATCCTGTCAGTCATTCCTCATCAGATTAAAAGGTACATTCTAGGTTCGCTTCCTTATTTGACTACTCGGATTCCAAAACCTTTCTTGTGCTAGTATTTCATTATTTTGTATTTGTTGTCTTACTGATTTTGATCTCTGCAGTCCATTTTGATCTTTTTCTTGTCTTGCAGTTTTTGTTCTCCTGGTTCAGATCCTTGCTTCATTTATATTTTTTTCTCATTTTCTCTTGCCCTCTGGGCAGAATATTATGTAAGTTTAGATACTCATTAGGAACTAGCTATTAAAAGTCTATAAACTTTTCATTATCTTTGCTATTAACATTAATTAATTACCTAAAAAATAAGACTCTCAAAATATATTGTCACTTTTTAAAAAGGCTTTCAAATTTGCAGACTATTATTAACTGTTTATAATGGTTACCTAAAGTGTGGCCATATCGTTTAATTACATATACATGTAACTGTAATGTACAATGCAGCATTGCATAATTAAATACTTCTTTGTGTCCAGATCCATAGTAAACATTCAAATTAGAGCTTTTATCATGATCTAACGTTTCATAATTATTTGGTATTTTTCCAAGGAATTGTTGCTTCATGGGCGGCACAGTGGCGCAGTGGTAGCGCTGCTGCCTCGCAGTTAGGAGACCTGGGTTCTCCTTGTGTCTGCGTGGGTTTCCTCTGGGTGCTCTGGTATCCTCCCACAGTTCAAACACATGCAGGTTGGGTGCATTGGTGATCCTAAATTGTCCCTAGTGTGTGCTTGGTGTGTGTGTGCATGTGCCCTGCGGTGGGCTGGCGCCCTGCCCAGGGTTTGTTTCCTGCCTTGTGCCCTGTGTTGGCTGGGATTGGCTCCAGCAGACCCCTGTGACCCTGTAGTTAGGATATAGCGGGATGGATGGATGAATTGTTGTTTCATTGTTAGGTAAGCTTCTTCTTACAGAACAAAAAAGTCAATAAAGCATAGGTCAAACACAGATAATTTATGCTGTAAATGCAAAACTGCAAAAAGGCAAGGTCAGAAAAATAACTGAATGAGGCACAAGGTACTGAGAGGAATCGACAAGACTGTGGTCAGGGACAGGCAGATGATTTAAACACAGTGAGTCAAGAGAGAAATTTATCATCAAATCCAAAAGATGATAAGTGGCAGGTTTTAGGAATAAAGAACCAGAAGATGAAAGTGCTAGCAAAATAAAAGGGCAACATCTGTCACCATGAGACCAAAACACTAAACCAAGTTCAAAGTCAAATATTCAGAGTGAAACATTTTAAGTCTGTGACTAAAGTTTGGTCTGTATCCACTGTTTCATATAACCAGGAATTGCAAAGCATTGAACTTTATACCCTCATAATGGTGGTGTCACATGCTGTTCACCGCCAGTCATCCTTGCAGAGCTATGAAGCAGCGTCTGTTAACAACCAACCCACAAAATTTCAGCATCCCTAGAAAGAAAAATGGTTTTCATGGAATAATGTGAAGTAATTCTAACAACTGAAGCCAAAACTAAAAATAAATAGAAGAATTGGAATCAGTGGCATAAAAATGTAAATGATTACAAGAAATGAGGTCATGTACAAAAATGTATAACTGTAAAAATATAAAAAACGTAAACATTTTCACAATGACAACCATAGAAATATGGAATATGTTACCAAGTAGTGTGGCAGACAATAGGACCTTAGGGACTTTTAAAGCTGGACTTGATGTTATTTTAGAAGAATTAAGTGGATCGGACTGGGAACCCAGCCACAGGGGAAGCACAAACCAGTGTGTTTCTTTTTCCATACCGGATCGGTCGAGCTCCGGGTTAACAACGACCGCCACCAGTACTGTTAGCTAACAGGGTGCTGGCAGAAATTGGGCAACTGTTGGTCGAAGAAGAAGAATTCTCAGAAAGATATGGAAGAAGATGATCCACTGTGGCAACCCCTAACGGGAACAGCCGAAAGAAGACAAAGAAGAACGGTGGATTGGACTGGGGAGCTTTGTTGGGCTGAATGGCCTGTTCTCATCTAGATTGTTCTAATGTTCTAAAACAAAACCAAATCATAGCAGTAGTCAAAGAAACACATTTTTTTATGAAGACATTTTAGCTTTTTGTACACTAAAGCAGTGGCATCATTAGGGTTGGTGGCACCCAAATGTAGTAACCAAGGCCGGATTAAGAAACTTGACTTGATGAACAGAGTTCCTTAAATAGAGAGTGCTTTAAAACAATTCAGTGCATGAACACCCAACAGTTTAATGCAGTGTGGTAATTCCCACTATTAAATACCTCTTGTAATTTCAACCTGAAACACTGCACAGTCATTTGGGTGTCTGATGGTGTCACCGGTGTGGTCTGCACCACCATAGTGATGCTCTAAAGACAGCTTGATGTATGAATGTCGAATGGCTGAAGTTGTGTGCCAAACTACCACTATCCATCTCATTAAAGAAATCTGCTGCAATGTAAACACCACCAATTATAACAAAAAAAATTTTTGTCAGAAACCAACAAAACAAAAAATACTTTGAGCTTTACAGCTTCAAATATTGATCTCATAGGCTTCACATTGTGTTTTCTAGACATAACAGTACAAGATGGTGTTCAAATATATTGTAATGGACAGCACACATCTCTGCTTTGGGTTTAAATTTACACCTAAAGTATATTCAAGCATGATGAGACCACAGAACAACTCCAAACTCCACAGGTATTATATACAAGTAAGCCCACGATTCGCTAGCAAATCGGAAATCCAAGAATGGCAATCAGTTTTCTGTTCTGTCCCGATATCTGGATGGATGACATATCATGGAGGGTGGGTGCGTCTGGGGAAATGTCATTTAATTACATAAGCATATCTGTACTAAAGCGGTTTCATTTTGTGGAGACGTGATTCCGTTCCCTTTGCTGACACCGACTGCTGGCAGAGTGGAGCACAGCAAGTTTAGTGTACAGGTTGTGGTGTTCGTGTGCCAGCCACTGAGTCTGGGAAACCGCTGGGTTAGAGTCTGTGACCGTTATGTGATCTATATTACTGGCACAGTGGATTAGAGCAAGTGTAGCTCACAGGTTGTATTGTTTGGGCGCCACCTACTGACTCTGGGAAAGCCGCTGCGTTTTGGGAAGCCGCTGCGTTTGACTCTGGGGGCGGGCGCCACGGCGCATTACGTTGTGTTATTTGGGGCGCCACCTACTGACTCTGGGAAGCCGCCCGCGTTTTGGGAAGTTGCTGCGTTTGACTCTGGGACGGGCGCCGCCGCGTTTTGGGACGCCTCTGCATTTGACTCTGGATTCTGGGGCGGGGCGCCAAACTGAATGACTGTTATGTGATCTACATTACTGGCACAGTGGATTAGAGCAAGTCTAGTTTACAGGTGGTGTTGTTTGGGCGCCACCTACTGACCTCTGGGAATCTGCCGTGTTTTGGGAAGCCGCTGCATTTGACTGTACAGGTTGTGTTGTTTGGGCGCTCAGAGGTTGTGTTGTTTGGGTGCCACCTACTGACTCTGGGAAGCCGCCACGTTTTGGGAAAGCCCGCTGTGTTTGACTCTGGACTCTGGGGCTGGGCGCCAAGGGAAGCAGTGCGCATGCGCCTCGGTTGCGTTCCGCCGTGCATATCTATATTAACTGTGGTTTAGTAAGATACATGCATTTTCCCAAGTTTACATTTCTATACCATGAGACACTGGACATGGAACTAACTGACACACACTGCTTTACTGGTGAACATCACAGAAAGTTTTTGCATTTGTATTTGAACTGAATTTGTTGTCTGGCTTATTTAAGATATGCTTTCTGTTTGATGGATTAGCTGCCATGCATGGTGATGTACTGTCTGAGTCACTTAGCAAGGTGTTTCTGTTCATCTCCAAGGAGATGTATTACTCCATATGTTCTCACTGAGCAAAAGAAACTTGGCATCCTTTTGGAAGTTGCTTCTATCATCTGGACTGGCCAGTGTTTTTAGATTATTATTAGACACACCAAAAGATGGGATTAATATCTGCCTGAAAGCATCAGGTTAAAGAAGAAAAGCCTGAAACAGCTGACACTAGAAGCACATGGAGTTGGGCCTGTTACTGTGGACTTGAACAACCTTCTTCTAATATCAGAAGAGACATCAGAAATGATCATTGTCATCTTAAATACACTCTTGCCAACACAACATCTCAATCAGGGATGTGCCTTGTCACTCTACTGTGACATGTTGTACAGAGTGAAAGATTTAAACCCCCCAGCATGGCTGAAACGGAATTATCCTGTTTGTGCTTCTGGCTCCACTGTGGAAAGCTGCAGAGTTTGCATGCACGCTTAATCAGCTTGCGACCTGTCCGAATAAATTAAATGGCTCCATACTTCAAATGCTATAAGATGCTTTTGACTTGATGTACCAACAGCTTTTAATTGGTAGGCATTCACAGGTTGCCTAGGAAAACATTGTGAAGAAATTGTGAAGTATTGCCCATTTTTGGATCTTTTTGCTTATTGTTAACATGGATGAGAGAGACAAAGAATAAGCAAGTGTGAGGAAATTAGTGAAAGCCAATCTGACCTGAAATGCCATATATTAAAATCAACAAATCTGACAGTGGCAGGTCTTTCAGACAGGCAGAAGCTAGCCAACAGCAAGATAAATCATCACTGGTAAAACAGTAGGCAACCACACAATGGATGTATTTCATGTGACTGGAGCAAGCAAATTGCATAGAAAGTCATGGCTATTAGGAGAAATAAATCACATTATGGCACTAAACACCATTACATAATCTGCTACCAAGCTATACAATTACACAGCGTACCTTTTCTGCTCATCTGCTTATGTTGTGGATTTTTTTTTCTCATACTGCCTTTTTTTTAAATAAAATGCTAATTACTCAAAGCTTGAGGGAGTAGGAGATGCTCTGGAAAAAACTGGAAAAAAGGAAGATAAAGACATTTTTTTTCAACTGCATTGACTTCTCTGATGATAAATCTGGAATAAACGCACAGCAGTGTGGGTACTGTGGCCAGATAACATCACGCCTGGGGCTGCTGACTGCTTTTAAACCACAACGGCGAAGTTGCCGTCAGTAGATTGCAGTGCATGGCCCATCTTAGAGGGTGTAAAACTCAGGTCCTGAAGGGCCACAGTGGCTGCACGTTTTCTCTCCTGCCACTTCCTTAATCCAATTAGTGTTGCTAATGCAACAGACTTCTTATGCCTTAATTTTAATTTCTAAATTTCAGAACTCCTCACTATTTTTTTTTCTTAACTTGCAGCCTAAATAAGATGCAAAGTGACCCAACAGATGACCAGCTTGTCATAATCTGGATGTTATATTTTTCTGATTTTTCTTGCCCTCCAAAAATAATAGTCTTTGTTTGCTGTTTTGGATGCAAGGTTGCCAGGCTATTGCTAGTCTAGAAGGACTGGGAATGTGCCGCAACTGTATACGCTTCTTGACTGTACCCTAACATGGATTAATCAAAACTAAATAAAAACCTTGCATTATTATTGTTTAAACCTCTCTTGGATTACAAATTCTTTTTTGATCTTGGAACGGTTGATTTACATCTTGCATTTTGCTTTGGCTGCGTTAAAAATATTCTGATTACTGACGGTTTCGCTATGTTTATCGATCCCTGATTTTGTTGCATGCCCCTTGTCTTTGTTTATTCCGATTATGACCTTGGTTAGTTATTACAATTTCTGATTCATCTTACTTTAAACTGCTGCTGCCCTACGCAGTCCAGTACATAGCTAACCTCTGCAAATCAAACAGTATCCAATTCAATAAAATATTTCAAAAGGAAAGGGTGAAGGTCTGATAAAAATTGATTTGCTCAGGTCACCAACACATTTTGATGGTGCTCTAACAATAAAATGAAATCAACAATATTAGAAATGTCTGGAGTGGTGGAATGAGTACATTAACTTGCCATAGAATTAAATAACATATTTCATTAACGACGAGAGTTAGTTCCTAATTAAAATGGGTGGCCCTCCAGTAATTGAGCTATTGGTCCTCTGCTTGCTCACTTTGTACCTCATTGTTGCTAAGGAAAATGAAACAATGAAGAGTTCTGTATCTTAAAAGTCAAGTTAATTAAAATGGAGGCAAAAGATGCTTGATCCAATAGCAGCAGTATGAAAATAGACATAATGAAATGTCTATTTTGTGATTAAAGTGGAAATTTCGTCTTTAAACTCGAAATGTCCACTTTAACCTCGTAGTTTACTTTATTATTAAAGTAGACTGTCGTAAACGTCATCTTAAAACTGACCCAGTTGTTAATCGCTGGTGCTTCCTCCTGACATGGACAGCAGCGGGCAAGCAGCAATAGATCGCCTCACAGAACACATTAAATTTATGATATTCCAGCTCTCTGCATATTTAGAATCCTTAGATTTATACTTGATATCACTTTTGTGATGAAATGCATTAAAATATGTAAGTCACATTTTACAGATAAATCGTTAACTTTATTTAAATAATGAATACTGTTAATAGTTACACATGTGGGGGTGGCAAAAAATCTGTAAGCCATTGCAGCCATTCAGGATCACAGTTTGACACCCAATCGCATTAAAGGTTGTGGACACTGGGGGGCACTCCAGCTCCCCAAACACCAAAAATCAAGTTAAAAGGCACAAAGAATCTTTTATTGTGGGAAACTCTTTGAATCAAGCATTTCCCACCACAGCCACAAGTCCACACACAATAAAGCACAATATAGTACAATAAATCAACTCTTTGTCTTCTTTTCTCTCAGTCACTGCCTCCTTCCCTCCTGCTCACAAGCACTGACCCACCTTTCTCCTGACTCTGGCTTGTCCCATGTGAGGCAAATGGCTCCTTTTGTCTAATCCCTAGGAGTACTTCTGGTGACATGACTCTGCATCTCCAAAGCACTTACAGGTGAGGTTGGAGCCCTATGGTGCAGGAACTCCCAAATCCTGTAGTTCACCCTGGCGGCCCCCCAAGGGACCCAACAATACCCGAAATGCCTTGTAGGCACCCATGCAGTGATCTGAGACTGGGCTCACTGCCCATCTAGTGTACAGGGGAGACAAAGCCCTGTGTAAGCTGTCTGCATCTGTCCTTCCACCTCAAGGGCATCCCAGCCGGATAAGAAAGCAGGTCATCCCTCACAAGGTATTAAGAGGAGGAAAGCCCTTATGTGGAAAGGCCTAGGCCATTTGAATTCTGAATTGTTGACAGCAAGATCCAACAATGTTTTATAATTCAGTCACTGTGCAAACCTCTGTCCATGTTACTGGTGAGGTATCAGAAGTGGTCCTCCTATTACCCTCCCCACATAAAAGTTATATAATGGATCAGTGTAGAAGACAATGCCCCCTTTTAACTTTTGAAATAATGAAAACAGACTGTCCACAAAAAAAGATAATATATGAGTTTTGAGCCCTGTGTGTGAAGCAGTGGACCTCTGTGGGGCTGATTCTAAAGGTGCTTGAAGACTGCAGTTTAAAATCCAGACAGGAGAGAAAGACTAGAAATGATAACAAATGTTAGATGAAGGCCGGTTTCATGAAAAGACACATAACCTGAGGTAGGGTTGGTCATCTGCAGATTCCCATTTCTTTTGTCAGAGTAGCCCAACAGGACAAGTATTGGCAAGATTGTTTAATCCATGGTACACAGTGGTCCAGCTGTGACCCATTACAAAATGTTTTCTCCCTCAGAGGTTATGCCTAGAAAACAAGTGTCTAATAATTTTAATTAAAGATGAGATGTTATCCAGTATATCATGGCCATGTCTATAGCCTTTACTGTGTACCCAGTGGAGATAGGTTGGATGCAGGAATCACAATGTGAAATTTCTGAGGCTAAATGACAATGACTGTGACTTCATTATGGGCAGAAAAAAAATGCTGTCATATTGATCCACAATATTTCATTCAATTATTCTCTATTTATAGATTTATTTCATATTTGTTAAGATATTTATATTTCATATCTGTGAAGATAGATATGCATGGGATAATGTCCAGAACAACATACGTATGAGGGAGTCCATCCCTTCTTAGGCGGAACAGGTACTAAGTTTGTCTACAGCTTAGAGAATGTGTGAACCAGCTGACAGATATCTTGACAGACATCTTTAACATTTCCTTGAGGCAGGCGATTGTCCCTAAGTGCTACAAGCCTACGACCTTCATACCTGAGCCAAAGAAGTCCTTTGTCTCTGCCTCAGTATTTATCATCTATAACACTCATACCGGTCATCATGAAGTGCTTCAAGAAGCTAGTCTTGGGCCACCTAAAAGCAGGTCTCCCCGCATCATATGAAACCTCTCCAGTTTGTCTATCATCCAAAGTGTTCCACTGAGGTTGCCATACCATTTAAGATTGTCTGGTCCTATCCCACCTGAACAAAAAATACCAGAATGCCGTTAATAAGTTTCAGTTTAGCATTCAACATCATCATCCCTCAGAAGCCAATAAAGAAGTTGAGTGTGCTAGGTTACAACACTCCCCTATGTAACTGGAACCTGGACTTCCTGATGGACAGAACGCACATAGTCCGCAGTGGAAACACCATCTGTAGTACCATCACACTAAGTTCCGGCACCCCTCAGGGCTGTGTACTCAGCTCACTTCTGCTCATTTTTCTGAGTCACAACTGTATGGTTGCATACAGCTCTAAAAACCATCATTAAGTCTGCTGGTGACATAACAGTAGTGGGGGCTCATCAGCAAAAGGAATAAGTCATCTTACATAATGGAGATGGACTGATTGGTGGACTGGGTGCAAGTGTAATAAACTGTCCTCTTAACATGTACAAGACAGAAGAGATGATTGTTGACTTCAGGAAGGCTAATGCTGTCCATGCCCCATAGCACATTGGGTGCCTGTATGAAGGAATTGGTCAAGAGCACCAAATTCCTTGGTGTGCACCTGGCAGCTGAACCACCTGGATAATTAAACACCACCTTCATAACCACGAAGGTGCAGCAGCATCTTCGTTTCCTGCAATGGCTTAGGAAGGCAAGCCTACCTTTCCCCATTCTCACCACACTCTACAGGGGTACCATTGAGAGCATTCTGACTAGATGCATCACCATCTGGTTTGGGAACTGCAGCATCTTTGACCACAAAGTCCTGCAACAGAGAGTGCATCCGAAAGAAAAGATCATTGAGTCCTCTTTACGCTCCATTAAAGACATCTCTGTCAAGCATTGCTTTCACAAAGCCTACAGCATCGTAAAGAACTGTTCCCAGTTTTCCTATGGTCATTTTGTGCTACTTCCATCTGGCAGCAGGTACCAAAGCATTCAAACCAGTTCTGCCAAGTTCAGCAAAAGCTTCTGCCTCTTTGCTGTCCAGTCTCTGAACTCTGTGCTGCCTGCTGCCCTTCAGATCTGTTCCTAGTATTTTTTAGAATAGACTAGATTGAACTTTATTGTCATTGAATAAAGTACAACTACTGCGACAAGGAGGTGCAGTTTTGCATCTAACCAAAAGTGCAAGTAGCAGTTAATTGCACATAATCAGATACTGTAAATATAAATATTTACAGTAGTGAGGAATTTGTACAAACAAGGATAAGTGAAAGGTATATACAGAATGATTAGTGAGAGTTAAAATATGAATATGAATTTACAGAGTCCAGGGGTGTACATGTATGGTTGTATGGTGAGGTTAGAAGATTGGAGTTGGCCTAGTGCTTGAATTTTATAATAATAACAGTTCATTACATTTATATAGCGCTTTTCTCAGTACTCAAAGAAGTTGCTCCTGAGCTTGTTGGCGCTGGCATGTAAACTCTTGTACTGCCTCTCAGAGGGTAAACAGATCATGGCTGGGATGAAAGTCCATTTATATACAGTACTGTACATCTGTTACTACTTTTGTCTTGATTATTAGTTGTTGTTATTATTAATTTATTCATTACTATTTATTTCAATGTATTATTACCTATTAATTTCCATATTATTTACTCACTTATCTCTTGGCATAGTATAGTGTAGTATAGTTTAGTAGAGTATAGCATTGTATAGGTCTTACTTGTCTTGCACTTGTCCTGTGTTTATATTATATATGTATTATTTGAGCTCATGTTGGGGAAAGAATATTTTGTGCCACGGTATGCTGTAATACCAAGTATGGATGGTATGACAATAAACCCACTTGAACTTAAACTTATATACGGATATGTGACATCATTTTTGATGATACTGCATGGCAAAACTTTTTCAAATTTTGACATCAAGTGATCATTTTCCATTGACTCACCTTAGTTCAATCTTATTATACATAACTCCCAAACCTAGAAAACCTTATATATGCTCTAAGAGTGTTGAGAAATTAGGTATGTATAAAGCATGTGGGCACTTTAATTTTTGAATGATATTGTATTCTGTACAGTATCACCATTTGCTGTAGAGGCTGGATATTCTTCACTACTCCTTTCGCAGTTTCTTACATGGTGAACTCACCTGTTATTTATTGTACACTCCCAGCTTTCATTTCACCCATCTCCACAGGCTAAAAGTCTCAAAATATTCTCTACTAATTCCATAGATAAATCGTGTAAATCACTAAATTAGTCAGCCAGTCTTAATTTTGTTAAAAATATATCTATGTTATTCCAGCTCACCTGATTTTGCCCCTAAACAAGAAAAGGAAGAAGAGAGAGTGTGGTGTAACACCCTTAATAACCTTTCAATATAAGGTTAAGTAGAACATTTGACCACCAGAGACAAGAACAACAATGAGACAACGTTCACTGAAAGGCCCATATTAGTGATACCCACACACCCACTGTATATGTCAGCTCTTGTACCTTGTTGTCCTTGTACAGTATATTGTGAAGATGTTCATTGTGAATGGTTCTATTTAAAATAAAAATTTGCTAGATTGACAAAATAAAAAATGAAAGCAAAGCAAACAGAAACACAGTGAATATCAAGGAGAGAAAAGTACAAAGTTTGCAAAGCTTAATATTGAGACAGATATAATAGAAAGGAATCATTTACTGGTCAGGTAGCTGAAGCTCTGTCCTGCTTACAAGACGATGTTGACAGGGAGGATAAAGCCAGTGAAAGGCCGTCAGTGTCCGCTCCTCTACTTTAAACTTTCCCTCTTTGACGTACCTGCAAAGAAACATTAGCCATGAATAACGTAGGACTGGCAGTTTCAGATTGATATTGTAGCTAAATATATAATAAGTATGGTTTTCAGTTTGTAGATCAGAGTGCTTTCTGTTCCAAAACAAGCTTTAGACGGCATGAAAACAGGTATGTAAGAGGCTTTCTGTAATTGACAAGATGAAAGCACACAACCGTTTTTCCAAAAGCAGTCTTGATTTTTAGGATCTGTCTATCTCAAAGCAACTCTTCAGGCATTGTTTTGCCAGTTATACATAGAAATGAAAATGTACATATCACTCCCACCCACATGAGCTAGAAATGGAATTTAGAGCTGATCTACACTTCTCTTCACCAAAGGTCATGCCCGATATTCACTATCTACAATATACTTTATGACAGTATTTCATATTGTGCGGTCCACTTTTTATTTTACAAAAGATTGTATAAGTAGTCCATTATCTCATTCTATCCTTACATATGTGTGGTACTATAAAGAACTATTTTGTAGATCACTGCATTAAAAGACATTAAATTAAAATGAAAGAAATAAGACACCAAGGGTGAAGCTACATTGGGTGGAGCCAGACCTCCCATTCAGAAGCAAGGCTCCCTCAATCTGAACAGGGGGCTCCTCTGTAACATAATCTTCAACACTGCAAAAAATGTAAGCCAATTGGAAAGTCATTAAATCTTGTTTACCCTATTGTAAGAATTATTGACTTATCCAAAAAATTTGTATTTATGATTATTTAGCTTACATTAAAAATCTTCTCAAGTAAATTTTGCTTACCCCAAATCCATTTTAAAGTTGTTTGTCTAGTTTTTGCATATGCATTTTTTGCAGTGAAGGGGGATCACAAGTATGTTGAGCAGTTGAAAACTACAAGGTAACCCCCCAAAAAAACCATTGTTTGATCGCCAACAAACCAAGCCGTGCAAAACTGCAAAGGGGACAAAGGGAATAGCTTATTGCTTGCCCACCCATTTGTTTCCAGGCCCACCTACTTTACAGTTTCTGGCTTCGCCACTGAAAGACACTATTTGAAATAAATACATTGATTCATATGCCTCAGTACAGGCTTTGTCTATCTGTCAACTAAGTTCTAGAAAAAACATTTTCTATGGTTGGGTGTGTAGAACATATGTAATACTTGTGTCCTTAATCCAGACTTCATTTTTAACCCAGAGGCAATATATGCAAACCATGAACCCCACCCTGAAGAGGACACCAGTCCAACAAAGGATACAAGCGCATACAAACTCACACACACAAATATTCACACACACACTCACAAGGGCAATTTAGAGACACAGCTAGACCAACTTCTTTTTGGACTGAAGACCTTAAAGAAAATCTGCATGAAAACAATAAGGACAGACAGATTCTTGTCAGAAAGATCAAACACTGTGAGTTTAAAATGCTATCTGTTGCCCCATTAATGTTTACACAAGTAAATACATGAATGCATTTATGCTTTGATAAAATGATTAGTGCTTCTGCCTCACAACTCCAAGGACCAGGTATCAATCCCTTGCCTCATAACTGTCTGTGTGTAATTTATATATTCTACCTGCGTCTGTATGGATGTTCTTTCTCCCAAAGATGTATATGCATTCAGAAACACTTATCTAAGACTTTAATGTACAGTATATAACACAGCCATACCCTCTATATTAGATATTAAAGAGTTAGGCCAAAAAAAGAAAGTAGTTTTCTACGCAAATAAACACAGAAGAGACCTTGTCAGGAGGAGATTAAGGACTGAGAGGTCTGAGACAGACAGATGCATGAAGGAAGTGAACTCTTGTCAAGTGCCCAAAAATCTTAATAATAATACATGGAGAAGACTGAAGTAACAGATTTAAAATAACTTGCAATTGTCTGTCTTGGCTTGCTGAAGGTGGCCAATATGCGACACTGGATAGATAGATAGATAGATAGATAGATAGATAGATAGATAGATAGATAGATAGATAGATAGATAGATAGATAGATAGATAGATAGATAGATAGATAGATAGATAGATAGATAGATAGATAGATAGATAGATATGAAAGGAACTATATGATAGATAGATAGATAGATAGATAGATAGATAGATAGATAGATAGATAGATAGATAGATAGATAGATAGATAGATAGATAGATAGATGCGAATATTAACATATAACTTTATTAATTTTTTTCCATTTTATAATCTTGCGTAAAACTGACAGTTCTAAGGCAGGATTGATTGCAGAGATAGAAGAGTTTGAATTAGAGAGTATAGGTCAAAAAAGGCCCATTTATAGAAGTCCTGTTGCAGCTGCATCCCTCTAGGAAAATTGTTTCCGAATATCAAAAAACAAGAGACATCTAAGAAAAGCATGTCTATTTCTATCACATTATTCTCCTGAATAAAAACTTCATTTCCTTACAGAGGGAGCACAAGAGTGGAAACCAAACATATTGTTGAACAATATCCAAGGGGCTGCTGGAAAAATTAAAAGAGAATATTAACCATCGACTTCCTGGAAGGCCAGTGAGTCTTGCATTTGCTAGGCTTGAGAAGCTTGAATCTGAGTCTTTTCTCTTACTCTGGGCCTGGACAAAGCCATATCACAGAGGTTTTAATATATGTGTATGGGCAGTAGTACTGACTTGAGAAAGACTGCAAACACAATCTCTGTGTCACTACTCACAGCAGACATCCGCCTAATTAGGTTTATGTCTGCAGGCAGGCAGATTTAATGTTGTTATCGGGCTGGATAAACATTACATAGCAAATTGCAGCTTGTTAATGAAAACAGAAGCGCTTGCACAATGGATGCTTCCTCAATAACTCCCTATGAAGGTTGCTGTCTCTTTTGCTTTGGCAGGTCAGCAAAGTGGCCAAAGAGTGTTGCTTAAAACCTCAAGGCCGCTGTTTTAAAAATAGACATAACTATATATGTATTGCAAAGGTGTGCTGTACAATGTGAGGCTATTCGACCTGAACGATGTTATATACAAGAAAATAAAAGGTGACTGATCAAATTATGGGTAGGAGGGTGACACCACAGGTGGCCCTATCAGCTGAAGGTCTGTGGGTTTGTTTTCTGTGTGGAGTTTATGTGATTTCCCTGTGTTTACAAGGGGCAGATAGAAAACCTATGTTATGACCTCCTTCTTTCACTCACAACTTCAAATATAAAAGGATACAAACCAAAGAAATATGTCATTCTTTACAACACATCAAAGGAAAGTGTTCAAGCATTTAAAAATATCACCATTGTTGAATTTACTCTTATAGTGTCAAATGAAACCATTTAAAATTAAACC
Organism: Erpetoichthys calabaricus; assembly: GCF_900747795.2. Taxonomy (NCBI): domain Eukaryota; kingdom Metazoa; phylum Chordata; class Cladistia; order Polypteriformes; family Polypteridae; genus Erpetoichthys; species Erpetoichthys calabaricus. The sequence goes on along the minus strand of NC_041401.2, from coordinate 67,207,221 downwards.
AATAAAAGTGTACAAAAAGAGCAGACACACATTTGCAGATAAAGTGGTAATTTAACACCAGCAATTTTGTTGTGCTGCCTTCATCTACAAGATCATGACTGCCTGCATAACAGAGGTACAAATAGGAAGATTTTAAAATCAGTAATTTTGTGTATGTATACATTGATTTATCAATGGTTAGGCTTATAAAAATTCAATACACATTATAAAATAACAGGTAGATGGATGAATCCATATTTAACAAGGAAAACATAACTTCAAGTGTATTGTGTGTGTAGTGCATAGTGTACATTGTATAATTCTTATCTGCATGGCTGCACTAAACAGTAACTACAATCAAAAGACACAAACACATAAAAATTATATATTGCGTGCAACATACACTCACCAGCCACTTTATTAGGTACACCTTGCTGGTACCGAGTTGGACCCCCATTTGCCTTCAGAACTGCTATAATTCTTCTTGGCATAGATTCAGCTAGGTGCTGGAAACATTCCTCAGGGATTTTGGTCCATTTTAACATGATAGCATCATGAAATTGATGCAGATTTGTCGGCTTCACATCCATGATGCAAATTTTCCGTTGCTCCACATCCTAAAGGTGCTCTATTGGATTGAGATCTGGTGACTGTGGAAGCTGTTTAAGTATAGTGAACTCATTGTTACGTTCAAGAAGCCAGTTTGAGGTGATTTGAGCTTTGGGACATGGTGCGTTATCCTGCTGGAAGTAGCCATCTGAAAATGGGTATACTGCTGTCATAAAGGGGATGCACATAGTGAGAAACAATACTCAGGTAGGCTATGGCATTTAAACAAGAGGCCCAATGTGTGCCAAGAAAATATCTCCCTCACCATTACACCACCACCACCTCCCCCACTAGCCTGAACTGCTCATATAAGGCAGGATGGATCCATGCTCTTATGTTGTTAATGCCTAATTATGACCCTACAAATGTCGCAGCAGACCAGGCAATGTTTTTCCAATCTTGTATTATCTAATTTTGGTGAGCCTGGGAGAACTGTAGCCTTAGTTACCTGTTCTTAACTGACAAGATTGGCACCCGGTGTGGTCTCCTGCTGCTGTAGCCCACCTGCTTCAAGGTTCAATATGTTGTGTGTTCAGAGATGCTCTTCTGCATACCTCAATTATAATGAGTGGTTATTTGAAATACTGTTGCTTTCTGTCAGCTAAAACCAGTCTGGGAATTCTCTTCTAACCTCCGGCATCAACAAGGCATTTTTTGCACAGATGACTGCCGCTCAATGGATATTTTCCCTTTTTTGCACCATTCTCTGTAAATTCTAGAGATGGTTGTGTGTGAAAATTCCACTAGTTCAGCAGTTTCTGAAATACTCAGACCAGCCCGTCTGGCACCAACAGCCATTACCATATTCTAAGTCACTTAAATCACCTTTCTTTCTCATTTTGACACTTGGTTTGAACTTCAGAGAGTTGTGTTGACAATGTCTGCAGGCCTAAATGCATTGAGCTGCTGCCATGTGATTGGTCGGTCAGATATTTGCGTTAACAAGCAGTTGAAGAGGTATACCTAATAAAGTGGCTGGTAAATGTATATACTCTATATATATTGTGGAAAATAGGGAGTGTCACTGAGCCCCAAACCCTGGGTACAACTGACATGAACACATTCACGGTTCAAATATGAATTTATTTCATCCAAGTACATTTACACAGCACTGTATATACAGAAACAGTGAATCCTTCCTCCTTCTCTTCCTCCCAACTCCTCTTCCTCCAGGCAAGTGTTGTCCCCTGCCTTCCGATTCTGACTCCCCGAGGTAAGTCAGAGGGCTCCTGGAGGAGGTACTTATGAGAAGTATGAGAAAGTATGGATGTTCCCCCAGCAGTATCCCTGACACTCAACAGGGCTATAGATAGATAGATAGATAGATAGATAGATAGATAGATAGATAGATAGATAGATAGATAGATAGATAGATAGATAGATAGATAGATAGATAGATAGATAGATAGATAGATAGATAGATAGATAGATAGATAGATAGATAGATAGATAGATGTAAAAGGAAAACTAAATATCACCAAAAACTAAAAAATGCTTTTTCTGCCATGATTGGAATTTGGTGATATTATAGAAAAATTAAACTTTGTTTTTTAATTTGTCGATAATAATACAGTAATACTGTAGGCTATGCTAATACACCATGTACTTTCACGGAGCAGTGCTGAGATAGAGCCTGGAAAGACACAGTGCCCTGCCATTTGGGACTTGCCAGTATATGAAAATGAAGGCAGCTAGCAGAAGTGATAGGAGAGGTATATAAAGAGTGGCACTGACCAATAGGGTCTAGAGCTGAGTGAAGAATGGGCGGTGTCCTGGACAGGAAAAAGAGACAGATTATCATGTGACATGGATAGTGAGGTGTGAAGTGTAAGCAGGAAAGTTTGGTGAAGCTCATGGATGGTGGGGTTGGCAAGCACTGTGAAGCTCAAGTGCCAGTGCTAGTCACTGTGGCTGTGAGTGTAGGTGTTGCTTTACCAGAAACAAAAAGGAAAGGAAAGAGAAGAGAAGTAGAGGAGAAAGCTTTGCCCTTAGGTTCAAACCAGGCTGGCAGTGATGGCATTGCTTGAACATTTTAAACTCTACCACAGTTCAGTTAAGGGGTCTCCATGATCAGAGCAGAGAAGGGGTAGACACTGTACATAGTTCATCATGCTAGTACTTTTCACCTGTTTCTTTGCTGTAAAATCCTTACTTCTTTCATGTTTTAAGTCTCATCCCATCATAAAGTGTTCTTCCCTTGGTTTTCTACATTAGCAACTCATGTATCTTCTTTCCTCTGCCAATGAAGAGGTCACTACATTAATGTACAGCCTGTAAACAATTCAACGGTGATTTGAAGTAAAGCCACATAAATAAAATATTTTTAAAAAATTATAAACAATTAGAAGCTTGAACATACAACTGATGAAATACACAAAAAACAAGTGCATGAGCGAGCAACATAAACACGTGAAAATTACAAACATCTAAAAATAATAATAAAAATAACAATACAATTCTATTTTGTACCCACCCAGTGAATATATGACAGGATATAAATTCAAAAACAAATATAGAGTAAACAAAATAAAAACCCACATCTGAAGCTGAGTTTAGTGCAGTTAGCTTGCTTCAGAAAGAACAACAGGGGATATACAATATTGATTACAAATAATACTATGTGATCGGGCTCAAATGAAAAAAAGACTGCAGCAGAGAAGAGAGACCCTTGCAGTCATATACCTGATTAGTCACTTGAGTCTGCGCTCAACTGTCTAACACAGTTGCTTTCTTCACTCCATGTGGGGTGTGGAACCAAGTTCACATCCTGTGAGCCATTTGAAACATTGTGTAACAGGACTAGGACTATCCAAGTGAAAAGAACCCTGTTACACAATAATAAAATAATATAATAATAAGCTTGAGCATACAACTGATGAAATACACAAATACAAATGATTGAGTGAGCAACATAAATAAATGAAAATTACAAACATCTGATAAGAATAAGAATAACAATACTATTGTACTGCAATCAACCCCCATCACCTCCCCAGTGAGCATTCGACTGGCTATAAATTCAAAAACAAATTCTTGAGTAAACAAAGCTTGCTACCATTTTATATTACATGTGTAGAGCACTGTGCAATTGCTGTACTTTTTATTTCTCTTTCTATAATTTTCCATTTTTTTACATTTATTTGGGGTATATATCAGTTCTTATTAGTTGTAATTTTGGCCCCCCTCTTTTTCTGGAGTAAATGGTTGTTTTCATAGACTAGGCCTGTTTCAATGTACTATATATATTGCTTTTGATATAATGCATCACTGTGATTGCAACTGGCAACTCAGAAGTTTTCTTTCTCTTTAAATTTTCTTTCTTTTTAGTACTAGGGTGTTGTACCGTGTTAGCCATTATGAATGTAGAGAAAAGCCAAGCAAATTGACACCTTTTATTGGCTAACTAAAAAGATTACAATATGCAAGCTTTCGAGGCAACTCAGGCCCCTTCTTCAGGCAAGATGACCAGGTGGAATTCTCCCGTTAATGGTCTGCAGGCAAGGGAGAAAAAGAGTCAGTGCACTTTGCCACATCCTGGTATGTCTCGGAACTGTCCCTACTCAAGCCCTTTAGCTGCCTCCCATGCACACGTGTGTGACAATATATATATATATATATATATATATATATATATATATATATATATATATATATATATATATATATATATATATATATATATTGTGACAGACGACCGGCTATGGACTCCGGTCGTCACCCCCAGGCCGCTAGGAGGAGCCCTCCGGACAGCATATTTGTGCCCCGAGTTCCAGCAGGGCCTCATGGACTTTGTAGTGTTTTGACACAGCCCTGCTGGATACCTTGGGGGCCGCCAGGAGTCGCTGTAGGGGGGCTAGTGGGCTCTGGCATGCCCTATAACCCGGGAGTGCATCCCAGTCACGTGACTGGAAGAAGCGATGTGCTCCCGGGATGAAGAAAAGGACTTTGCCCTGACCCGGGAGGAAAACGGACTTGTGGGTTTGGCTTGGAGCCACTTCCGGGTCAGGGGCTATAAAAGGACTCTGGGTAAGCCCAGACATTGAGCTGAGCTGGGAGGTAGGGTTGGCGAAGTGTCTGGGAGTGGAGGATTGTTTATTAGAGAAGAGTTTATTGTGTTTATGAGTGTGTGGAGGAGAGTGCTTGGTGCACCGTATAATTATAAAATAAATATAATTTATACTTTCACCTGGTCTCAAGAGTGGTACCTGAGGGTTCGAGAGGTGGACACAAGCCTCAACTGCTACAATATATATATATATATATATATATATATATATATATATATATATATATATATATATATATATATATATATAGCCCTGCAATGGGCTGTCACCCTGCCTGGGGTTTGTTTCCTGCCTTGCACCCTGTGTTAGCTGGGATTGGCTCCAGCAGATCCCCATGACCCTGTAGTTAGGTTATAGTGGGTTGGATATTGGATGGATGGATATATATATCCTCCGGGCACTCCAGTTTCCTCCCACAGTCCAAAGACATGCAGGTTAGGTGGGATTGGTGATTCTAAATTGGCCCTAGTGTGTGCTTGGTGTGTGGGTGTGTTTGTGTGTGTCCTGCACCCTGCCCGGGATTGGTTCCTGCCTTGTGCCCTGTATTGGCTGGGATTGGCTCCAGCAGACCCCCGAGACCCTGTGTTTGGATTCAGCGGGTTGGAAAATGGATGGATGGATGGATGGATATATATATATATATATATATATATATATATATATATATATATATATATATATATATATATATATATATATATAGTAAGATGCAACAGGTCGCTGTTACTCCTTTAAATCCAACAGACAGACACACCGTAAACAGGTTAAAAGCACGAATGTGTATTTTTAATTCTTCTCTTCTCTAAAAGTGCTCCCCAAGCACCACAGCCACAGTAAACAGGCAAGTAAATAAGTAATATACAATAATATTCACAGTTCTCTCCTCCACACTTTTCAGCAAGCTTTGTCCACCTCCACCCAACTCTGGCTCGCTTGCTGGGTTTTCAGCAGTCCTTTATATAGTCCTTCACCCAGAAGTGCTTCTGTCCTTCCATCCACGTGACTTGCTAGCACTTCCGGGTCAGATGGAGAACTGGCTTTTTCTTCAGCCCGGAAGTATTTCGGGGCTTCCATCCCCGTGACTTTGGAGTATTATTGTCTATGCAGACAATAAAATCTCCCAGGTCCCCCTGCAGCGTCTCCTGGTGACACCCATGGTACCCAGCAGGCCTGTGAAGCTGAACTCCAGATCCCATGGTGCCCTTCGGGAATCCGTGCCATTGCTATGCTGCAGGGAACTCGCCATCTAGCTTCTTGGGGAAGGCAGTGTCCCAAGTAGCTGCCTTCCCCCATCCTTCCAGTCTTCAGCATCCCGACTGGGATGACCTGCTGGCCGTCCATCACAATATATATATATATATATATATATATATATATATATATATATATATATATATATATACTAGGGATTTTCGCCCCTGCTCGCTTCGCTCATCAACCCCCAGGCCTGCACTATGCGCCAGCCACTTCGTATCTCCGCCGCTCACGTATGTGGATTTCACTTTCACCAAACAACAAATCTTTTAATTCTCGCAGATACACCTTTTCATTTGGAAGAAACACTACCTTTACCTGATGGCAACACGAATTAGACGATCTACAAGTCTCAGACTTAAAGTTTAAATCTGAAAAATGTATTTGATCGCTTTTCGCTGTTCTGTTAATTCATAGAGTAATAATTTCAATTTGTCTGCGCTAATGTGATCTTTACTATCATTTTTTTGAGACTTTCAAATTTTAGTACTTTCATTATCTCTAACCTGCTTTGCATGTGTATCGTGGCAACATTTTTGAACCTCTTTACGACGTTCTACTTTTTCATCAACTTTGTCTTTTATTTCCGGCCCTGGTCGTGGTTAAATCTCTTGGCACAAAGACTCGTCTCACGGGACCTGAACGTACCTCTCTGAAAAAGTCTCATCTCGTCCCAGAATTCTTTTATATAATAGAGATATATATATGTGTGTATATGTATGCATGCATTTATTTACAGAGTGTCTGTAAAAAAACTAATTTCCCCTTGAGGACAAATAAAGTTCTATCTATCTATCTATGGCACAATATTATAGATCAAAGCATTACATTCAAATCTGACTAAAGCTATCATTTTTAAAGAATGTTCTACCAGAGAAAATAGATCTATACCTAAAATTCCTATTATTCCTAGTAATTACCTGTTTCGTTTCAAAAGAATACATTTTCCTGTTAAATTGTGCTTTGCAATGACCATCAACAAATGCCAAGGTCAGTAAACTGTATGTATTCAGTTAACCAATGTCACTATAACTAAGGCCCATTTGTCTTAGGAAATTTCCTTGGCAAAAGAATACAGCTAGTATATATATATAACAAATGCACACAGGGCTTTTTTAATGTTTCAAAATGTCTTGTTATAATTGCCAGTTCCGTAATCTTGCCACCAGTGAATTAAAACTGTACCAGAAATCTACATGTGCAAGTGCCAATGGTCCTATACCATATGCTAGAAGGAATGAGTTAGAAAAATTACAGTGCAAGATGGCTGAGGTCTAAAATGGACAGACAGACAGACAGACAGACAGACAGACAGACAGACAGACAGACAGACAGACTTTATTTGTTATGTCCTAAACATGCTCTTTTCACGATTACTGTACTGTACTGGCTTAATGATATGAGCTATTCAGCATGATGCAGTGGCTGCAGTCTGTAAGTGAGAACCTTTTTGTGCTTCTTCTAAAAAATCTTTCTTCCTATTAATTGTACTTTTGAGGATTCATAGTAATAAGATGAAGTGTTCATCTTTTCTCTTAACATTTAGCTAACCTAATTTAAAAATTATGTCCCCAGTGTATGTTTTGACTCTTTGGTGTACTAAATAGTTTTTTAACAATGCTACAAGGTGGTGCAGTGCTTAGTGCTGATGCCTGTTAGCTTCTGAGATTTAAAATCTAGCCCAAGTCAATGTCTATAATAAAAATAATCTCTCTATTATATAAAAAAAATATCCAGGGATGAGACTTTTTAGGCTGGGATGAGATGTGACTTTTTCAGAGAAATACTTTCAAGTCCCGTGAGACGAGACTTTGTGCCAAGAGATTTAACCACACCCGTGGCCAGATATAAAAGACAAAGAGTAGATGGCAAAGTAGAACGTCTTAAAGAGGTTCCAAAACGTTGCCGCAATAGACATGCAGAGCAGGTTAGAGATAATGAAAGTACTAAAATTCAAAGTCTCAAAAAAATGATAGTAAAGATTAGCACAAACAAATGGAAATTATTACTCTGTGAAATAACAGAACAGCAAAAAGAGATTGAATATATTGTTCGGATTTAAACTTTAGCGTAGGCTGGGGGGTTGGTGAACAAAGCGAGCAGGGGGCGAAGTCCCCTAATAATAATAATAATAATAATAATAATAATAATAATAATACATTTTATTTATATAGCACCTTTGCCATGCTCAAAGTGCTTTACAGAAATTCTGAAAGAACAAAAGGGGATTTACAAAAAAGCCTGCAGCAGAAAAGAGAGACCCTTGTAATCTTATACTTGTTTAATCACTTGAGTTTGAGCTCAACTGTCTAAGACATTTCCTTTCTTCACTCCATTTGGGGTATGGAACCAAGTTCACATCCTGTCAGCTTTTTGAGACAATGTGTGACAGGATTAACACCTTTCCAAGTGAAAAGAACCATGTTATACAAAGATGTTCTCCTTATGTTTGCTTACATTTTCTAAGGGCTTTGGTTTACTCCCACTTATCATATTCATTACATAACATGCCCAAACCCACTTAATCCATTTCAGGGTCTTGGCTGGCTGTGACATATTCTTGCAACATCAGACATAAAGCAGGAATTCACTATGGTTTGTACACCACTCACAAACACAATTAAATTATCATAAACATTTTGGGATATGGTAGGAAAACCAAAGTTATGTGAGGAAAATTTGATTTGAAGTGTGATTCTAACTCAGGATGCAGGTCCCATGACACCATGTCATTCTTCAATTAATTAGCCCCAAATGAGTGAGTGTGGGTGAATGCACGCGTGTGCTCTTTGATTAAGTGTTATCTGAGTCTGTGTTGGTTATGGCTGGTGCCTGAAAATCAAGGTCACTAGTGATTGATAGGCATGGGTACAAATAAGCCCTCCTGACATCACATGTGATGAAGACCATGGAGAGGCTACTGCTTCACCACCTTAGGCCACAGGTTCAACACGCCCTTGACCCTCTGCAGTTTGCATATCAAGAGAAGGTGGGAGCGGAGGATGCCATCATCTATATGCTACACCGATCCCTCTCTCACTTGGACAGAGGCAGTGGTGCTGTAAGAATTATGCTTCTAGACTTCTCTAGCGCCTTCAATACAATCCAACCTCTGCTCCTTAGGGACAAGCTGACAGAGATGGGATTAGATTCATACCTAGTGGCATGGATCGTGAACTATCTTAAAGACAGACCTCAGTATGTGCGTCTTGGAAACTGCATGTCTGACATTGTGGTCAGCAACACAGGAGCGCCACAGGGGACTGTACTTTCTACGGTCCTGTTCAGCCTATATACATCGGACTTCCAATACAACTCGGAGTCCTGCCACGTGCAAAAGTTCGCTGATGACACTGCTATCGTGGGCTGCATCAAGAATGGGCAGGAGGAGGAGTATAGGAACCTAATCAAGGACTTTGTTAAATGGTGCGACTCAAACACCTACAACTGAACACCAGCAAAACCAAGGAGCTGGTGGTGGATTTTAGGAGGCCCAGACCCCTCATAGACCCAGTGATCATCAAAGGTGACTGTGTGCAGATGGTGCAGACCTATAAATATCTGGGAGTGCAGCTGGATGATAAATTAGACTGGACTGCCAATACTGATGCGCTGTGCAAGAAAGGACAGAGCCGGTTATACTACCTTAGAAGGCTGGCGTCCTTCAACATCTGCAATAAGATGCTGCAGATGTTCTATCAGACAGTTGTGGTGAGTGCCCTCTTCTACGCAGTGGTGTGCTGGGGAGGCAGCATTAAGAGGAAAGACGCCTCACGCCTGGACAAACTGGTGAGGAAGGCAAGCTCTATTGTTGGCTTGGAGCTGGACAGTTTAACATCTGTGGCAGAGCGAAGGGCGCTCAGCAGGCTCCTATCAATTATGGAGAATCCACTGCATCCACTTAATAGTATCATCTCCAGACAGAAGAGCAGCTTCAGCGACAGACTGCTGTCACTGTCCTGCTCCACTGACAGATTGAGGAGATCGTTCCTCCCCCAAACTATGCGACTCTTTAATTCCACCCGGGGGGGTAAACGTTAACATTTAACATTATACATAGTTATGGTCTGTTTTTCACCTGCATTATTATCATTCTTTAATTTAATATTATTTATTGTATCAGTATGCTGCTGCTGAAGAATGTGAATTTCCCATTGGGATTAATAAAGTATCTATCTATCTATCTATCTATCTATCTATCTATCTATCTATCTATCTATCTATCTATCTATCTATCTATCTATCTATCTATCTATCTATCTATCTATCTATCTATCTATCTATCTATCTATCTATCTATCTATCTATCTATCTATCTATCTTTAAAGGCTAAATAGCCCTGGTCTTTGTGAACTGAAAGCAGTCTGAAATTTATTAGAGAGAACTAACATGAAAATATTAAGAAGCCTATTTGTGAATGGAATGCCACAACATGAGTGCATCATTTTGTCAGTTTCTGTCTGCACATAGTGAACTCACAAAATGTTTAAACAAAAAATCACATTTAATAAGGAGTTTAACTAAAACTCACAGCAATAGCACAATGAACAGTTACAGCCATTGCAGCCTTTCCCACATGTTGAATAGCTCTCACGTATATTGACCCATGTAAACTATGGCATGAGTTTTGCAGAGAGCAGGAACACAATGAAGCTGCAGAAAAAGTGAAAGATGACCCAAACAGATTCTTTAAGTATTCTAGCAGTAAAAGAACAGTAAAGGAGGGGGTGAAATGTAGTAGGGAAAATAAGGATGAACTAAAATTTGCAGACAGTGAAATAGAGAATGCTCTGAACTTGCATTTTTCTGAAGTTTGCATATGTCAATAAGTTGATAACCTTCCAATAGCTACAGTGAAGTATTTAATAATTTTGAAATTGTAGAGGGAGAAGTGTTGCTTAGACTAAATAGGCTGAAATGTAAGAAATCACTGGGACCAGAAACATTTACTCTAGACTGCTTAAAGATATCTGTGAATGCATATATAAACAACTAACACTTATTTTTCAAAAACACTACACACAGAAGAACTTCATTAGAAATGCAAGACAGAAATATTATCCCATTGTTTTAAAAGTAATTGTCTTGATTTAATTAACTATATGTCAATAAGTTTAAAATGCATCATGGATAAATTGTTGGAAGAAATTTTAAGAAAAAGATTGAGCATCAAATGTCAAGAAAAGGTATACAGTATTAGTAAACATGGTAAACAGACTGGGTTCAGATAGGGGAGATTATATTTCATGAATATGCTGGAATTCTGTGAAGAAACAACAAAGTATACAACCAAAGAAAAAAAATATACAATGCATATTATAATGATCTGCTGTCAAATTATTTTTTTTTGTTGTCATAATTTCACTTTTTATATTTTTTATTTCAGTTTATGGTTTTGTTATCCATGGTATTCATTTTGGTTATTAGTTTTCTGGAATTCTCTTGTTTTAAATGTCCTAAATGTATTTTACATTTTCTCACAATGCCATTTTTGTTTCTCATGGAAGCTGCCATTTATTGCAGTGTTGTTGCTATGGGGTTGCTATGGGTGACGTCCAAGTTCATACTGCATCTGTCATCAGGGGTCAAGGGTGTAAAGGGCAGCTTCATGCACTTCCTGGTATCTGATATTGGAAAACATCTGTGTTGTGTTTGTGTTTGATTTTTTGGTTTAATAGAATCCTTGTTTGTTCTCAGATTTTAGAGAAAGATGGGGCTGACTTTTGGTCAAAGAATCAAGGTCCAGACTTTTGGTAACATTTTATATTCTAGCAATCTACGGTCTTTTCTTGCCTGTTCCTGCACAGGAAATAACAAAATCTCAAATAAAAAAAGAGTGCCCCCCCAAAATGAAACATGTTCAAAGGGTGATAAAGGGATTGCAGGGGTGGGTTAAAGATCTACAAAATCAAATGACTGAACTTGATTCTGACCTGTACAACAATATGTATGACATGCCAAAAGAGAGAAATAAAAACTCCTATAGAGGAAAATGGGACATGTAATGGCAAAAACTATAAGGAACATAAGCAATCTTCATATGGGAGAACTGAGTTTGCATGGGGAACCTAGAGAAAAGTGAACTACTCCCTTAGCACTGAAAAGGCTGATGCCTTGTTATACCTGTATGAGCCAGATGAAATTTTATCAGAGTCTAACCTTTGTCACATGTGCATGCATAAGTGGGGCCTGAATGGCTCTGCTGAAGTAAGTGGTACCACTCCAGGATGGGGGGATCACTGACACTAACAACGTCTCCCATCTCAGCCACAGCTCTGAGACATATGCAGCACAGGACGCATAAGACCTTCCTGATGGTCAATCCAATCCCAGCCCCTTTCTTGGTGTTGAAGTTTTTATTTAGACCAGTGACAGGTAGAAAGTCATCCTTTGGACCCCGGACTTCCCATGTGATGGAGAGGTTAGGAGCATATGCTGATATAGCGCATTGCCCCATCCACCACATGACAAACCAACTCTGGATCCCAGATTGGGACCCAAGTGTAGCCATGCAATGGGTAACACCTCAGCACCACACAAGTTCAGATGGAATGGAACAGTGTGAGGTTTTTATGGTGACTGGAGTGCCAATTCTGCCACCAACCCCCAGGTTTTTCCTTGCAGGTTGGAGGGCCTACATGCAGGGCTGGATGCAGATTAACGTCATACCCAGGACGGAGCAATTGCAGGTTAAGGGTCTTGCTCAAGGGCCCAATGAAGTAGAGTCACAGTGCAAATCCCTATCCTCAAAGCCACCACTCCGCCCCATGTAATGGAGCTCCAGGGGAATTCAAGATGCCTGAGATGAGCAACACTTGGAAGTGAAGCTTTTTGTGCTGTGCACTCCTATTATTTTTGCAAATACCTTTTGTTCATTAAATGGGGATCACCAGGCTGGAGTCCCAACTTTATTTTGGCATTCATCCTGTGTGTATACCATAAGAAGTGGAGCAATTGTCAGGATTTTTGCCCATCATGAGTGAGCTGGTGGACTTACTAATGATCATTTAACAGTTGGGACAACAAGTTACCAGGCTGCAGCTACAGCTAACAGGTCAACAAACAGACATTTCTGAAGCAGAGACCAATTGGGATGCAACCAACACTCTCAGTGAAGATTGAGCTCAGGAGCCATCTCAAGTACTGATGCCTCTTAGACCCATGTACCCTCCCCATATTTGTGTACCTTCTCATATTTGAGAGGTCATCCACTCAACATAAATGGCCCAACAACAAATGGTCCCAGATTTTGCTAGGGTATACTAGAGTGTGGAAGAGCATGCTACAGACATCTATACCACATTAAAAAGTTGCAACATATGATCAAGATGGTGGCCTTCAATTCCCTAATTATTTGGCCCACCCTGTGAGACAGCAATCCTAGACAACAATGGAGAGGCTGATTGTGACCCTCAAGAGCCACAGGGCTGCCCTACAAGCCGTGAACCCAGAAGAAAAGAGGCAACTTAGAGTGGTGCAACCCCTGAAACCAGAATCAACACTAAGGAAGCAGATGCCAAGCACACAAAGATGACAGCAGTCTCCCCTGTCCCTACATTGTCACAAATGCAGGGACCAGGGACACATCGTGGTGCAATGCCACTATATCAAGGAGCCCATGAGCAGTGGGTGGACAAGGAGTCAATGATACAGTATGGCCATTCAACTGGATCAGGACTGGCCGTAAACCAATCTCAATAGGATTCAGCCCGGACTACCAATGAAGCAGAGCCAAGCCTTGAATTAGAGTCTCTCCTCCAAAGGTATCCCCACGCTGCAAATAAATGGGTACTACAGACACTTTGTGGCCAAATTTTTGGAAAGGACCTCAGCCAGAAACAGTTGACATCATAATGTGAAGTCAGGCAAACTCAGATTTGAGAGACCACATTTGAGTTTGTGAGTAGTAATTAAGAGTTTGGGGTGTGATTTCTTTACATTTTCTGAATCGGAAGTGGAAATTGCAAGTTCAGAGTTTTAGTCAAATGCAGCAAAAGTTGATCTTGTTTGAAACAAGAAAACTATAGATAGGCTGACAGCACATCTCAGAAGAACAGTCCCATTTTTTACAACTGGAATAGTTAACAAAGCCCCCTTTTAACAGGCTAACCATTTAATAAAGGTATATTGTTGTATCACGCATACACGACTATGGATCATCCTCCGGTCTCTTGCATCCCAGGTCGAGAGGAGGCGCTGGTGCTAACTTTATCCTCTGCTTCTTCCCCACAGTACCAAGAAGATTCCCCAGTAAGGGCAACTGACTCCACCCCTTCCAGTTTCTCATGGTTCCTGGAAGGAGGTGTCACTCATTACAAGAACGCACCACAGAATGGAGCTCCTCCCTGCTGTGACTTTTATTGATGGCCACGAGAAACGTTCCTGCTTTTGTTTATTTAGTGCTATTGAGCGTGTGTTTTGTTGGACTCACATTTATTATATGGAGATGACTGGGTTGACACCCCAATATTTTCTGTTTTGTGGGCCTACAGTTCTTCCAACTACCACAGTTGCTACAAACATAGATCCAACACAATCTCTCAGTACGGACAAAACTCTGAGATTTAATATATAACCAGCAACTCACACAAAATTTCAACCCTTTATAGACCCATATTTGATCCCTTGATTAATAAGTTGTGTCCTGTTTTGGAACTATGAAAATCTGGTCATTTTAACTACAGACCTCTGTAATGTCATCATTTCAAGGATCTTGAATTTCAAATCACCATTCATGAATGCCATCAAACCTTTATTTGTTAATTTTCTGAATCTACCAATTCCAATACAGCACAACCAATTAATTGCAGGGCATATCATCTTATGAAGGGCAGATATAGCATTAGCCTTCTACCTAATCTGCAAATTTGTGGGAAGATGGAGGAAAAACAAGAACTGTAGAAAAAACCCATGTGGAAATTGGAAGAACGTGAAAACTCCAAACTGAAACTTTCCAGCTCATGATTTGAATGCAAAGCTTCAGATCTCTGAGAAAATCTGGTCATGTTTATATTTTAAAGTGCAAAATAAAATATACCATAACAAACAGAAATTAGATGATAGCAACTGTTGGTACAAAACGTTGCTGCAAAAGAATGAAAAGCACAAATGGTAGAATAAAATGAGAGGGTTTTCAGGTTTAATGTGAACATTATGATCAGCAGAGCCTCACCAACACACCTAGGATGAGACTTGAACTGAGCAGGAAACACAAAGATGAAAAGTGCTTGAAGACAGTTCAGTGCATGGAGGGGAGCTGCTTGTGATGCCACAGGTAACTCCGAGATTGTGACTGTTGGTTTGCTTCAGGAGGGAATAATGCAAATGCTGAACAGCAATATTAACAAAACAAAGAAGGCCGTGTGCAACATAACGACTTCTCTTATAGCCCATTTGGTAATTCTTCCATGAATTATAGGATTGCTAGCATGCAAAACCAATTAGTGGAAAGAACAGTGACGTTGGCACAAATGACTTTTCAGCAGAGTGCTGCAGTATGAGTGACCTCTAACAACACATATAGGAAAGTCACACGCCTGTAGAGCTGCTGGATGAATGCAAATTGAAAATCATCCTGAATTCTCCTCCTTTTGCCCTGAGAATGTCACGAAAGTGAGGCACTGCATCTATGAACATTACTTACCTGTTTAAGGAATTAATGGCTGTTTTGTATGTTTTATATGAGGTCTTTCATGGTTAACATTCTGTGAAAAACAGTTAACTTGAACGATACAACAGTACTTTCTTTGAGAACTGGCTGTGTTATTATTTTGTCAATTAAAAATACAGATGATCACATACAAGATAAAACATTTGCATGTGTGTTTGACAAAAGAATATGTAGCAGAGAGCACAAGTGTGTGTGCCCTTCCTATATTCTGGCATGGTCCTTTAAATAAACAAGTGATGGCAGCGATTTTAAAGGGAGTGAATTAAAAGCATAAATCCACATCATCACACTGGAAAACTGCACTCAGAAAGAATGGATCACCTAAAGCAAGGTGTCTGCTTGATTTTTGTAAAGTTTCAGTTACAGTAGGGTGTGTAAGTCAAGTCTTGAAAGGCTGCAGGTTTTCTTACCAGCCACTTTCTTAATTAGTAACCAATTACTGTTGCTAATGGACCAAACTTGTGACTTGTGTTTTACGATTCAGAATCATTGATTGCTTCTCTTTCCTTTAGCCAGAAGTAAAACAATAAGAAGATGGAAAATAACCCAGCAGATTGCGAGCTAACTCAGGGTTCTCAAACTAAGTTTCCTGGACGGCTGCCATTTTTGCTATTTGAAGCAAGAAGTCTTGCTGTTAATGAAACTTGTTATTTAATTCTATGGCTTGTTAGTGGTTTTATTCTTCTACAACAGAAACAGTTGTTATATTAGCTGCAAAGTTTGCATCAGTACTTGGTTAGTAATTACAAAAGTGGATTGAATGAAAACCTGCAGGCTCTCCTGCCATCCACAATTTGAGTCTGGCACTCCTGACTTAGGGGCTAACATATCATTTAAACAGAGACATGAGAAATAGCATGATTATTTTAGTTTGCGTGTTGAAATTCAATTGCGCCCAATGAACTTTGAGATAAGCAGACCTCACACATATCCCTGCCAGTACCCTGTTACACATACCCAAATGGCCCTTCCTTTTAAGGGCACTTACTCAACAGTGGTCATCACAGGGTCCTTTGGTTAAGCTGAGGTGCCTGAAACCATAAAGTGAAATGCTAAGAATGTGGTCTAATAATAATCATGCAATGTACTTTTGCTTGATTCATGCTGGACTATGAAAGGTGCAATATAAAATAAGATTTGCCTTTAACAAACATACATTCTACAATCCAGTTAATCCGATTCAGAGTTGCATGGGTCATCCAGTTAATTCAATTCAGGGTTGCAAGGGGCTAAGCATATCCCAGCAACACTAAGCAAAGGCATAAAACAACCCTGAGGAGACTCACAACTCAGAATTACCAATTAACATAAAATGCACATCTCAGGGTATGTGGTAGATAAACCCACACAGATAGACTGAACATGGAAACTACTACAAGGAAGAAGCCCTATCCATTAAATCACAATGTTGCCCTGCCTGCCATTAAACCACCATACTACCCTGCCTGTTGCCTCTTAACATTCATAAATTAAGGAAGTTCTTCATACAGTCCATCTCAACTTTGTTTTTATTGATGGCATCTGCAAGAAGGCTGATATTCTAGGAGGTCAGACACAGGATCCACAAAGCCATGGGAACTTGCTAAAGTATTATAAATCACATGCCCTAAATGATGGAAGGAAGCTAGCAATAGGTAACCACCAAATCAGGGTGCATTAGGCTGACAAATTCTGAAATTTGGCATGTTGGGATATGAGAAGTGTACCGATGGATGAGGGCCACGAAGAAGCAGTAGTTTAAGATAGTCTTGGCCCTCAGTTACCAGAATTATGGTTTCCATTTGACCATTTTTTTTAATTTTTGTGTCTGAACATGACCTAAACAAAAATTGACTTGGAGGAAGGATATGCTGTGCATTAGGAATTTGGGAATTTGTGGCAAATGAAAGTCTGGCAAATGATGGTGAAGACAACTAGGCAAGCACGGAGTAAGTAAATAAGTATGTATTACGTAGGTAGTAGTTCATTTTTTTGCACTTACTGTACATGGGTACACATGCTTAAGAAGTGACATTGCTTACCATTTAGAAAGTATAGGGTGCCAAGGTCATAAAATAGAAAGCTTTTGGTATGATATCTGGGATGAAAGGAAATATGTAAAGATTCATATAAATCATGATAACACATTGACATAGACAACAAAGCTGTGTGCTGCATCACATCAAAATATCAAGAAAGGTCCAAACACCTGACCTAAAGAAAACAATATTACACTGGAATTAATGAAATACTCAGAAATAAATTAAAATGCAAAAGTAACATTTAGGAATTGAAAAAAATGGACAAAAAATAGTAGAAGCATAAAGAAGCCACAAATGGTTTCAGTAAGTTATAGCAGAGTGGACTTTAAATGTTTCCAAAAATGCTTTTAATAGAGATCGTAAGTTTCTAACTATACCTGTAAGAACAAAAAATGGATTATATGTAAGATGCTTAACCACTCAGATGACATCCACTTCCAAGAGTTTCCCTTCAATAATTCATTCAATCTATTTTTATTTTATATAGTGTCATTTCTAGTGGGCACTATTACAAACTAGTTAATGGAGAATACAGCATTACAAGATGCATCAAATAATGCTTGAGATTTACATAAGAAAGAAATTAAACTCAATAAGACAGTCTATTTGTGAGGGATAAATATGATAAAGGGAGAAATAATTTCACAGTCAATCCATTTTTTAAAACCCGGTTTAACAAGTACAGGGCAGAGGAAAGCTGGATCTTTTCTCAGCAAATTCAGGCTGAGTTTAACAATGATCTGCTAATAGGACGCCAGTCCATCACACACATCCACTTTAAGTCACACTGGGCTAGTCACAAAGTAGCCAAGCATGCACGTCTTTGTATAGCAAGAGGAAACTGGACTACATGGACACAGCGAGACTCAAATGGACACAGAGAGACCGTTCAAATCTCACACACTCTCAGGGTAAAGAATCAATAACAGGACCCTGGAACTTATAAATATCAGTGCTAACCACTGTGTTGTTGTTTCATCCCAAGAAATAGTATGGATCTGAGCAGATTATAATTCCTTAACATACCATAACACACCACAAGTATGTTTCTCTTAAACAACAGGGGTCACCAACAACATCTGTGTTCTAACTAAAAGACAAAGTGGTGACGGCACATTAAAGCAATTATTATGTATCTTCAAGTGTGACCCAGGGTAGTAAAATAGTTCTGACAGCCTGAAAAGCTGTGTTTTATTCAGTTCTTATGTTAAGCTACTCCTCTGATGTGCTTAAAGCCCCTTTTAAAATCAGCTGTGACATCCTTGAGGCTCTGCCTTAAACAGTGGCTATGTAAAATGGATGGAAGAATAGCACTAACATTCCATGGCATCATTTTTATAATAATTGTTTTGGATGATCCCAGCCTTATTTAGATGGCAAATTAAATTGTGCTTACCTCTTGGCAGGCAGGGATACACTAGCCATAAAAAGAGTCCATCTTTGCCCTACTTTAATCAATGAGCTTCAACAAATTCAGAGGCACACTGATACAAAATGACTCATCAGAACGAAAATGATGAGGAAAAATGCTTGAAAAACAATGGCTCTTCACCTGGCGTCTTCCTGACATGGGTCACAATGTGGCAATGTTCAAATCTGAGTAACAGCAACTATTAGCAGAAAGATTTTGTGTCCTCTTCTTCATGATTTCATTGAATGATTGTTAATATTTCTAACACAATATAATACTGATCATAAAAAATTGACAAGGCTCAGCTCTAATTTTTTAAGTACTCAGATTTAGATCAGATTAGATTTAGATTTTATTTGTTACATATACACACATAGGGGTATACAGTGAAATGCAGCTCAGTGAGCAGCATGTACTGTGCAATAAAAATAAAAAGTATACTTTAAATATAAATATTAAATATTAAAAGGTGCAGATTAAAAATACTTAAGTAATTGTAATTGTGTAGCACATATGCACATTAGATGTATAATAATTGTTAAATAATTATTAAATAATAAAAATAGTTACATTTAAATAAAAGATTGACTATTTTAACCATTTTGAGGAATGCCTGACAAGATGACCATTTGTTATTTTTATTGCCTGGGAAATAAAGTTCTTTCTCTGTCTTACTGTTCTTGATTTGAGGCAATGCAAGCTCTTGCCAGATCTTAACCATTTAAACTGGCCATAGAAAAGGTGAGCGGTGTCCTTTATGTTCCTGGATATCTTGGTAATGCACATTTTTATATATTGGTGTTGTAAGGATGGTAGTGATACGCACAACACTCTGTAACACTATATGGTCCTTATTTGAGCCATTTCCATACCAGGTAGTGATGCATCCTGCCAGCATGCTTTCAATGGAGGAATGGTTCTAAGACTTCAGGACTCTTTTTGACACTCTGAAGTTCTTTACTTGACTGAGATGATAAAGGTGGTGCCTTGTCTTTCTCACCAGAATGTCTGTGTCACTCCTGATGTTGATTCTCATCTGAAACATACCTGAAACACTCAACCCTCTTCACTGCAAAAGAACTGTGCACTTAGTTCTTTGCTTCTCGTTCCAACTGCTGAAATACACTAAGAACTGTTTTGTTTTCCTTATGTTGATGGACAGATTGTTTTCCTGAAACCGTAGTGACAGGCCAGCCAGTTCATCTAGATAGGGCTTTTCATTTTTAGCAGCTGTGGTGTCAGCAAATTTTACAATAATGTTTGATCTGTACCTGGCTATGGAGTCATGTATATATAGTGAATACAGCACATGACTAAGAACACAACCCTGGGGGGTGCCGATGTTTAAGGTAATGGAACTGGAGGTGTATTTTACCACCCTGACTGCTTGGGATCTGGGTAAAAAAAGTCCAGCATTCATGTGCCTAGGATAGAGCTAAGACCCAGATTCTCTCATTTTGTTGCTAGTATGGTGGGGGCATTTTTTAGCAGTGGCCAAGTGAAAAACAGCAGAGAGTAATAACTTAGAAATGGCATCATCTGTGAATTTGTTTGCCCTGTATGCAAATTGAAATGGAAACATGTCTTTGGGAAGGCAGGAGCAGATGTGGTCCTTAATCAGATGTTCAAAGAACTTTATAACTACTGAGGTGAGAGCTACAAGGTCAGGAGTCATTTAGACTGTATGAGAAGGTGTTCTTGGGGACAAGGACAATGGTGGACCTTTTTAAAGCAAGTATGGGCTACAGAAGGGGACAGAGGTGTGTTAAATATGGCGGTAAACACAGGAGCTAGCCAGTGTCACACACACACGCACATAGGTGACAGCCAATGGGCTTAAATAAGTATAATGATACGCTGAACCAGGGAGTGGTGTTGTCCACTATTGCATTCTCTCTTTCCTCCTCTGTAGACTTGCAGAGGGAAATTCCACCTGACTGTCCTGACCTCACTTCTGGTTCCAGCCCTCCTGACTTCACTCCAGAGACACACCCCTTCCTGTCAACTTCCTGTATATAAAGATCATCTTGGTCAATGCACTCCAGTTCTGCTATGAACTCGCTTTTGTAAATGTTATAATATTGTTTCATTTTTGCCTTTTCCAAACCTTCATATTTCTCCTTGTGATTATTTCCACACTAGATAGCACAGAAGTTCACAACCATTTATAGCATAGGGGCCTGCAGCTTTTCCAGTGTTCATGCACATCACAGCTCTCCTCACACTGTGATCAGACACAGAAAAAGGTTAGTTACCTCTAGCAGGGGTAACCTCTAGGGTACCTCTACCTCTTACTTCTTGTTATGTCTGTTACAAGAACAGCAGAAATGTGGAATGGGTAAACAAAAGGAATGTAAGAACAGATAATTGGCAATATGATCTGCTAGTCAGAGTTCTGGATGGTGGGGTCGCATCACAATAAATTCCTTATTGCAGTTGTCTGTGACATCCTAACTACTCCATCTACTTTCTTCTTTTTGGGTAATAAACATATTAAACAGCCCTTGTAACTTGCAAGGAGAGCTAAAGCACATACACAGCTATTATATAAAAATCAGTGGAGAAGTTGTCTAATGAACTGGTGCTGAAAACTTTAGCAGGCACCATTAGCAGTTATGTTTATCAAAGTCAAAGTCTTCAGCCTGTGAGACAGGCCATTCAGTTTGTTACAGCTGGTGCTCGGGCTCTTGATACAATGATGCAAGACTAAGTCAAAGTCAAAGTAGTCCGACAATATAGGTAAGTGGGAGGGTGAAGTTTATTATTTAAATAACTATCAGCTTTGCTTTTGGAAATGCTAGCAAATTAATGAGACTATTGATAACTCTTCTAAAATGATATTCCTTGCCTTTCTCTGTAGATTAGGGTTTTAGCATATAGATCCTATTCATTTTAAAGAAAAAAAATGATACTATTCATTGATGAAAACAGAGATTATAGAAACAGGGTGATTGTTTAAATGTAACAACAAAAGAAATACAAGAGAAACCAAAGAAATAACTCAGAGAATCACCACTTCTAGGTTTGTTTGGAGGTTTTTAGTTTTCCCAATAGGAAATGTCTTTAGTACAAGTCTTTCTTTACAAAGCTGTTTTGTCTGCTTGTGACTCTCACATCGTGTCACATTCAGCAGGCTGTCAGCACCCTCAGTTGCGCTAATGCACAACTGTGACTTAGAAAGTTTGAATTGAAAAGCTTATTAAAACTAGTAGATTTCCCAGCCCAACTAATATTGATTTGCTTTACACCTTATGAGATAAACATTAGCAATAGTTTTGTTGTCTGTTTATTAGCTACAGTATAAGCTGCTTTAATTTACCTTGGCACAGACAAAGCTGTTAAAGTTACCCCAGGCTCTTAATTCTCATCATTTTAATGAGTATTTGATTTAAAAATTATCTTTGATGTTGTGATAGAGAGCATACTCATTTGAACATGTGGCCTTTCATTCCTTTTCATGTTGTTTCCTTTGTCTTCTTCAGCTTGCTTTGTTTGGTGGCTTCTTTGCCATGGGCTCTATAGCCTCTTTGGAGAAAGAATGATTTGTCCTGTGGCACCCAGCTAATGTGAGAGAGATATTGCTATTTTCCAGGATGCACTGTGTGAAATGGTGGTGTTCCTGCCTTTAGGAAAAGTAATTCATTAACTTTCCCCTTGGCCCCTCTCAGCAGATGGCATTGTTTTGCAGTAATCAAATAATTAGTAAACTCTTCCCAGTAATTTAATGTATTGTTACAATGTTTATAGCAAACTCAATTTAGTCATCATAGTCAAATTTTTCCAATTTTTTATGATATGTTCAATACAATATCTCAGTGTTTCCCAGCCTTTTTTTCTGTGGTGGCACACACTGTAGCCAAAAACATCCCAAGGTACACCAGTATTTTACTGACCTCAAACTCATTATATCTCATAAATGTGCTCAATTGTCCAAATGGGTGGGACTACTGGAGGCCCTGGTAATTAAAACAGCGTTCACAGACACAACACTTAGTAAGTACTTTGGTGCCATCTCCCAGCTGCTTCATCCCTTTGCCTGCCCCTTTCTGCCTTAGAGGCAACTCGTAAGTCCACTATCCACCCATGGTGTGAGGCTTGCTGGTGACCACATACCCAGGGCAGATGGACTCTAGCAGCCTGGATACGTATCTTAAGTGCTCTAAGTGCTGTGTCTGCAACATAGCGACTGCGGAGCTACTTTTATGCTGGCTTCTCCAGGTAGACCTGTCTCCTCTGGCAGGTCTCAACCATCAGAGGAGGTTGTCGCTCTCCGGTTCAGAACTACTGTACTACACTATTATTTCCATGGCTCTCACGGCGCACCACTGTGCCATGGCAAACTGGTTGAAAAATACTGCAATATCTTTGTCAAAAAAACTATTTCTTTTTGGACTATGTACATTTTCTTCGTGCCTGGTGCCAATAGCTTCTTTTCTGGGTTGCTTGAACAGGCCCTTGTATCCTGCAATATTCTTAGCATTCATTTAAAATGTGTGCACATGTGCAACATGAACTGTTTAGTTTGGTCTTGGGGCTTGATGGACCTTTTAAGCGACCCATTAGTTGATTTTTTGTGACTCAATTTAAAGCATGCATGAACTTTTATATCTTCTTGTTTTGGAGTACTTGTTATCACTATTATGAGTCCTGTCGATTACTTATGTTTAATAATATTTAGCACTTTGTATGTGATCAAAAATTGGATGTTTATGAATATTCATTTACATTCCTGTTTTTTACTGAGTATTTGATTTTGATTTCGAGATGTTTTTTGGTACTATGATTTGGTACATGTACTATATGACAAAGTAATATGTTGATAGATTTTAATTTTGTGTGATTTCTTTAATTCCATTATTCATTTGACATTTAAGTGTCATTGGTGATGGTAGCCTAATATATCATGAAACAACATATCCCTCTCTTATTCTCTCAGGCAATCTCTGGCTTCACCTCACACCACTCACTTGGAGTCAAAGGCAACACCATCTCCATGAGCCGAACGGATCCAAGCCAGAATCCTCTCCAACATGAGCAGTGGCCACCTATCAAGGTCAATGGATTTAAGCAGAGGAACAGATTTTGTAAGTTTTGTTCTTTAAGTATTTGATTATCTTTCTCACTCTCTTCTACAAACACACACATACACATACATTCACACAATCTGCACAACTTCTCAGGATAGCTCTGTTCTTTGACACAGCATTTAGGTTTCTGTGGACCCACCAGAATTTTCATACCAAAAATACCACTGATTTTAATACTCATTTTTAAGCAAGGCTTTTCTTCATCCTCATGTTGAATTGTGTCATTGGCACAGAACAAGAGCTTTAAAGACAAGAGAGAACTCCACACTTACTGTATTTGTGCACATCTATTTATGGACAGCTATGTTGAGGACTAATATAAATAGAGGGATATAGCTAGTTCAGTGACTGCCTGGGGCCACTTGATACCTGTATCTTTCATGCTAATAAATCCCAAAAGCACTTGCCAACAGTTAAGGCTTTAGAACATAAAATGTTTGACTAATGAGAGGGCAACATTTAGTCTATTAAGTTCATGTGCTTGTTCTTGACCCATTATTTAAAACTATCCCAAAGGAGATGAATTTAAGTCTCACTAAAGGCAATAGATACGTCATCTCACCTGATTACTTACTTCTTATATGAAATTCAGAAAAGAAAACTGAGTATTGGTCTTAAATATAATTTGGTGGTATAGGCTACAGAAAGAACTCAGTTTAGCTCAGGACCTTACAAGTAACTTTGTAGTCTTTTGTTTGCACTGAAATATAGAGTTGCAAAGGAAGGAAGAGCTACCCTTTTGCTAAAAACATTTCTGCATTTGGTTCTTATATCTGCTGTTTTAGTAGGGAAGGCTTTGTGCATTATGTGCCTTCAAAAGCATAAGAAAATGCCTACTTGGTTCTAGCAGGCAGTGATCACACATATTCTGGGCAGGTAGGTAGTCATTTGAGAAAAAGCCACATAGAGGAGACAAACAAGAACAAGAGGAACAGATATATGGACCTGGAATATCAGTGACACATACAGATGCAAGAATCAGGGTGCAAGCCCATCTAAATTGTGGTGTAGAAGTTTGGTGGGTAAACACCATGCATTTCCCATAGTCTCCAAGGCATTACAAATGTGTACATGATGAAGACCATAATAGTCACCAGAAAGGCAGTAGAAAGGGCTTCGATCCATGCATATGATCTGTGCGTAACAATGCCACCAGGACACAAGTTCGCTGGAATGCCACAGTGAGAAGTTATGGTATATGATCCCAAGTTACATCATTGAAGAAAGGTCCAGGAATATTAGATCATTAATTATTAAACTTCAAAGGTTTTGCCATAATTAATCAAATGAAAATGGTATTTTGTATTAAATCCTGATCCAGTCTTCTTTATGTAAAAATCAATTCATGCCAGAGGAAAATATTTATAAGATGTTTGATTCTACAGGGCATGTTTTCATTATATATAGTTTCCCATAGGGCCCTACATTCAACTAAGAGAATGAATGGATGGATGGATGGATGGATGGATGGATGGATGGATGGATGGATGGATGGATGGATGGATGGATGGATGGATGGATGGATGGATGGATGGATATTACTATTCCAGTTTTAATCATTATGCATTTTGCCTCTTAGCCTGTGATGCAATGTTATATAACAGAAGCATATATTAATGGTGAAAACAGTGAATTTTGTTGATATATTAAATTTATTTAACCACTAAAGCCAGTAAGGACCTTGCTTCTGTTTATCAACTTTTGAAGCCTAAGGGAGAAAGACAACTTCAATAGTGCTAAGCATAAAATAGCTATCAAGGTCATCCTAGTAATTCCTCTTGATGAAAGATGCAAGGCTTTCTAAATGCTGTCAAGCACACCTAATCTCCGCCCAATTTTGCCAGCACCAAAAGCAAACACTCCTGTGCTTTTCCCACATTGCTTGTCTATTTTAATTGCACAACATACAAACATGTGGCTGGCGTATATGCACAAGTTCACTTCAGTTTTGCTTCCTCAGAAAGCCAGGTAAGCGGCAGCTGCATACCAGCAGCAGAACATCTACTGACTCCACTTTTATGAGCTGCACCATTAAAAAAGCTAAGCCACTCAAAAACTTCACAATGGCTTTAGGATAGGACACTATTAGGGTACAATAAGTTATTTAACTTCTACACTCAAATATAACTACTGAGCACTAGATCCTAAGTATGAAGACAGATGCATGCTATCAGTTAATTAGTCTTCATTTTATGTAGTGCTTTCTAGAGTGCTCATCACCACAACAAGCTTTTTAAAGCAAACAGCTATTGCTCTGACCAGAATGGTCCACAAAAGCAAAGACAGATAGAAATGTATACATCAGCATGACAATCTCATATAATACAATTGTTTAGCATTATATATGAGTTGACTTAACTTAATGTTAATTTTATTTTTAACTGTATCCTAATTCTGTTCTCATTAAAAATAAACCTAATGAATGTTGTGAGCAAAAAGTCTTGCTACTGGATTTCTGTCAAAACCAACTCCACTCCAACACTCACGCCATCCACAGGTGCTCATAGTCCCTCTTACACACTCATATATTCCAGAATGCATACAAACATTCAAAGACACAACAACAAAGACAGAACAATTCAAAACCACACAAACCTAATCTCACAACTTGGTTAAACAAAGTCAGGTACATGAATTGAGCCCTAGAAGATTGATTTGACCCCTTCAGATATTCACACATTAGGCAGGGTGAACTGCCAGGGTTTGGAAGTTGGTCTCAGTGACACCTACAATTTCCACAAGGCAACTCACCATCTGACGAGCTGCCAGTGTCTGTCTGCCAGCTGCTTCTTTGATGCCATGGTTTTGCAGGGCTTATTTGCAGGATCGGGAGATGCCCTTGGCTTTGCGGCCGTCTGTACTGCTGCAGGGACAAAGAGAGATTGTGCATGCAAGGGCGTTGAGAGAGTGAGAGAGAGGGAGAGGGAGAGAGCATCAGATACACGGAGAGAGAGAGAGAGAGAGAGAGAGAGAGGATGCTGCAGTCGACTTGCTAGCACTGTCAGCACACACCGCCTGCAGCTCCTTAGTGAGGAGAAATGTATTTTTATTTTGGTTTTCAATCTTGCTTTGTCCCAAATGCTTCATAATGGCAATCAATTGCAGGCTGTCACTCACTGAGAAAGGAAGCCATGTGCTGCCCCTGGCCTTTAAAAGTTTTATTTCCATACTCTGATTTGCTGCTTTTCTTTTCCCATTTCAAGTAATACATTAAAAAAAATATCCATCTCCACCTATTGAAAGACACCTTATGATGAATCCTCAGGCAGAACAACACAAGCATGAAAATGGGTGCAACTTACAAATTCATCAAGTGCCCAAATCTGCTAGTTCCTGTATATGGTTGTCTTGGGCACAACACAGGAACTTGTTGTGGAAGGGATACCAAAACATTATAGGGTATATTCACGTACACAGGGACAACTTAGACCTATCAATCAACCTAATATGCAAGGCTTTTGGGATGTAGGGGTCCCCATGGGAAACCCACCTGCACATGAGGAGTACATACTAATACCACACAGACGATGTGTTGGCTGCATTTCTGGAGGTATCAAGTAGCAGCACTAACCACTGTATCAGTTCACAATTTTTCAGATGGTGCATTTATCACACTGCCTGTGAGAAACAGACAAACACTTAAGTGGTAAAATAGGTACTCCAATATACTATAGGCACACAAAAAGAAAAAAACAAAAATTATACTATGATAACATTCATATATATTAGTCAAACGTCATAATCATACATAATCAACTGGTATACACTAGCTGGTTACTCATCACTTGGTAGTAAGCTAGACAATTCATAAACAAGACTATCCAGACAAATTTCAAAACACATTTCAATAAGAAGAACATGGTCTGACATATAAGTAGTGCTGTATACACTTAAGTAGAAGAGCAAACAAAAATCAGGTTTATACATGCATTACAAAATGGATCATTCTACAAGCTGATTAAACCCTAGGTGACCTCAACTTACATTACGCTGACCAAATACGACACAGAAATGTTCAATACCACATCCCTGAATCAGGTATTGTTCCCAGAACTGGTGTCTATGCAACGGCTCCATAGGAGGGAAAGATAAAAATAGCCAAGTGTATAAGTTGAAATAACCAGTGGCACAGGTGAAACACTTCTACAGGACACCAGGAAAAACTGTTACAGTAAATGAAGGAGCATACTGACTTTTAAGTGTATAGGTGCCTTTAAGAAACATGTGCAGAAAAACAGTTTCTAGTGTGGAGACAGCATAAGGGAAAAATCTGTAGAGGGGCATCTGAAATTCTGAGGGGGCGGTGATATTTCAGTTAAAATGGAGCCAATATTACTGTGTAAGTTGCTATTTTATTTGTTATTTTAAAATCAATCAGATTTTTAGATAGATAGATAGATAGATAGATAGATAGATAGATAGATAGATAGATAGATAGATAGATAGATAGATAGATAGATAGATAGATTATTTGTCCCCAGGGACAAATTTGGCTTTTTATAGAAGCTCTTTAAATAAATGCATACATAGATACTTACAGTATATATATATATATATATATATATATATATATATATATATATATATATATTATATACAGGGCTGCCCTTTGTCTCTGATTCTGTTCATAACTTTTATGGACAGAATTTCTAGGCGCAGCCAGGGTGTTGAGGGGGTCCGGTTTGGTGGACTCAGGATTGGGTCACTGCTTTTTGCAGATGATGTTGTCCTGTTTGCTTCATCAGGCCGTGATCTTCAGCTCTCTCTGGATCGGTTTGCAGCTGAGTGTGAAGCGGCTGGGATGGGAATCAGCACCTCCAAATCTGAGACCATGGTCCTCAGCCGGAAAAGGGTGGAGTGCCCTCTCAGGGTTGGGAGCGAGATCCTGCCCCAAGTGGAGGAGTTCAAGTATCTCGGGGTCTTGTTCACGAGTGAGGGAAGAATGGAGCGTGAGATCGACAGGCGGATCGGTGCGGCGTCCGCAGTGATGCAGGCTCTGCATCGGTCTGTAATGGTGAAAAAGGAGCTGAGCCGTAAGGCAAAGCTCTCTATTTACCAGTCGATTTATGTTCCTATCCTCACCTATGGTCATGAGCTATGGGTAGTGACCAAAAGAACGAGATCGCGAATACAAGAGGCTGAAATGAGTTTCCTCCGCAGGGTGTCTGGGCTCTCCCTTAAAGATAGGGTGAGAAGCTCAGTCATCCGGGAGGGGCTCAGAGTAGAGCCGCTGCTCCTCCGCATCGAGAGGAGTCAGATGAGGTGGCTCGGGCATCTGATCAGGATGCCTTCTGGACGCCTCCCTGGTGAAGTGTTCCGGGCACGTCCAACCGGGAGGAGGCCCCGGGGAAGACCCAGGATACACTGGAGGGACTATGTCTTCCAGCTGGCCTGGGAACGCCTCGGGATTCTCCCGGAAGAGCTAGAACAAGTGGCCGGGGAGAGGGAAGTCTGGGTATCTCTGCTCAAGCTGCTGCCCCCGCGACCCGACTTTGGATAAGCGGAAAAGGATGGATGGATGGATGGATGGATACTTACATACTGTATGTATTTACACACGTACACACACACACACTGACACACTGTAGTCTGAAAAACACAAGAATGACTAAAAAGAAAGAAAATTTCTGACTTGCCAGTTACAGTCACAGTGAGGCATTATGCAGATGTAGGCTATTGCTATTGGTATAAAGGAGCCCCAGTAGAGTTTCTTGACACACTTCTGCTGAATAATTTGTTGGCTGAAAATCCTCATTGCTATTGTGTCAGAGAGAGGACATGTAGCATTGTTGATAGTGGCAGTTAGTTTTGTTTTAATTCTCCTCTTTGCTACAACCTCTAGGAGGTCCAGAGTGTGTCCTATAACTGAGTCTGCTCTTTTAATGAGCTTGTTGATTTGGTGGGCCTTTCTTGAAGTGATGTTACCAACCCAGCATACCACAGTATAGAATATTACACTAGCCATCACAAAGATATAGAAGATGTGAAGGATGTCACTTCCCACATTAAAGAAATTCAGTTTCCTAAGGAGAAATACCCTGCTCTGCCCTTTCTTATATAGTTTCTCTGTGTTCCGACACCAAGTCCAATCTGTCATTAATATGGACTTCCAAGTTCTTGTTTGTAGGAGCATATCACCTGTACATTCATTCCTTGACATATAAAGGCTCTTTGGTTTGGCTTTGCTAATGTAAAGATTCAGGTAATTGTCTTTGCACAGAGAAACAAAGTTCTCCACCTGACTCCTCTACTCCGTTTCATCCCCTTTATCAATACACCTCATAAGAGCAGAATCATCTGACAATTCCTGAAAGTGACATGACCTGGTGTTATATTTACAATCTGAGGTGTACAGGGTAAAAAGAAAAGGTAATGGGACTATTTCTTGTGGCGTTCCAGTGCTCCTCACATCCATATCAGAAACACAGCTGTTGAATCACAAAATTCAATCTGCAGTTTGATTAATTTGATTAACTGATATTTCATTATCCTACTGATAACCTATGTGAAGAACAAAAAACTATTATTGTATTTCTATAATACTCTTCAACGTTCTTTATCTACCTGAACAGATTGATGATATTCAGGACAATATGTTTATTAATATTAATGCAAGATGAACATGCTATACCACATTGACCGCCACTTTTTCTGATCAACAAGCTCAATTCACTTGCTAAGCAGAAACAGCCTCAAAAATAACCTAAAATTTCAATGAATGTGTTTTGTTAGGAAATTACAGAAAAAGACTTTTCAAAAACTACAAAGGCTGCTATTGTTATTCCGACTTGTTTCTGAGTCAGTATGAGCTGGACAGGAGAGTGCATACATTGTGCCAATGTGTCGCTATTGGTGAGAATTAATAATTAGTTTAGTTATCTGACCACTGACAATGATGCAAGATAATTAAGATAATTAGGAAAGAGTATTTAAAAATCCTTCCATCCAAAACCGGGGGTGGCATGGAGCAGATTAGTTGAGGAGGACTCCTTTGCGTACACTGTGGCACCAGTACTACTTTAGTGTACTGTGGTAGATGAAGGTTTCGAGCTTGCATTCTACTGGCATGTTATTCTGGAAAGTAAAAAAAAAACATGGACATAAGCGCATAACATATCTAATTTTCCACATTCGCTACCAGCACACACTGGCTAATGCATTGAAATACAGTTAGGGAGTTCAGCTTGGAACATGGTAACCTTCTATTTAATTAATCAGACTGGTGCTTACCATGTGTTTGAGACACTAGGGCAACCTAGGGTAATAAGGGTCAGAGAAAGTTCAGGTCGAGTGAATTGCTCTTTATGAAGAAATAATTTGTGGGGTTGATTTTAGCAGAAGATTTGAAGATGTCTGAAACAGCTGTTCTCACACTTTGTCCTGGGGACCCACTGTGGCTGCTGGTTTTAGTTTCAATCAACTTTGGTTTTTAATTCAACTCCTAGTCTAATTAAGGGACGTGTTATTTCCCATTTTCTGTGTTTGGAACCAATGTGGAAATTAGAAAAATAAGTTTTGTAAATTTTCATTAAAACACAGTTATATGGGGATAATGTATTTTTTTTATTTTAAACAATGTTTTCGTCCTGATTTTCATTCTGCTTTCCTGCATTTAAAACTATAGAAAAAAATAAATATATATTCCTAAATGTCTTATAATCATAAGCATCATATTGTTGCACTCTAATTACAAAATAAGAGAAAATAAAAATGACCAGCTAATTAAATAAGTTAATTTATTATCAATTATTATCACTGATTGTGAGTCTGGTTGGAAAAAACCTACAGTCACAGTGGATCCCCAGGATCCACTGGTCTAAAGAAAAAGAAGCAACTGAAGGGACTCTAAGAAGACCACTAGCTGCCTGAAGTATGGACCATGCAATTATGGCAGAGCACCCTCAAAGTGTATGTTGTTTAGTTTAGACAGAAAAAATGTAGAATAACAAGTTTTTAGATGTGTTCTCATATAATGCGCAAAGATAGCCATGTCTGTTTAACTGTCTGTCTGTCCATCTTTTTTCTGCATAAAACAACGCATCCCCTTGTGGACCAATTCTGTTGAAATGTGACACACTTATTCTTCAAGGAAATTTGTTGAGTCAGTTCAATTTTCATTAAGATATTTTGAACAGATCGCAACCTAGCCACAGGGGATGCACAAACCAGTGTGTTTCTTCGTGTCGGTCCCAAGCCCGGATAAATGGGAAGGGCTACAATCAGGAAGGGCATCCGGTGTAAAATTTTGCCAAATTAATATGCGGACCACAATTTTGGATGATCCGCTGTGGCAACCCCTAACGGGAGCAGCTGAAAGAAGAAGATTTTTTGAACACATCGCACTGTACACAGTTTTAAAATTTTAAAACCTTCCACTGTAAAGCATTGGGAAATTTGCAAAATGGTCTATCTCAGAATGGGGAAGCAATTTTACTGTTTCAATTTTACCTTAACAATGATTACACCCACTTGTATGCTTTGTATATTTTCCTCTTTTTCACCTTTGATAGCCTCTACTGATTGCAAACAGATCCTCAGTACAAGTTAATGAAACACCTAACAGACTGTGTGAGCAGGTTGGAAGTCCTTGTTACTGGCTGCCTGTGGAGATGATCCTCTGTGAGCAAGTCTAGCTGGGCACACAAATAATAATAATAATGATAATAATAATAATAACAATAACATTTATTTGTATAGCACATTTTCATACAAAAAAGTAGCTCAAAGTGCTTTACATAATGAAGAACAGTAAATAAAAAAATATATATGTCACAGGTGTCTGGTCACACTTATAGGTAATCTAACTTAGACACCATTAAAATATCCAACTACGCCACCCAGTTTTATTAAGAGACTGGGAACTCCTGAAATTTACTAATAATAGCACACAGGTTTCTTTAAATTGGGCGGTGAGTAAACACACAATGAAAGACACAACAGTAATTTTAGAAAAAAACAACAGTAAGTTCTATTACACAAAACAATATAAGGTACATTAAAAAGATGAATGAACATAACAAAAACTAAACATATCAGGAATCAATTTCCCTTTTTTTAAAAGGAAAATACACAGTCCACCCTCTAAAAGTCCGTTAAAAACAAGAATTGGAGGATACAACCTTTAGTGGTGCAGAGTCCAGTTTGGGCACTGTGTTACCCCAACACTTAATTGTTCAACTGTCCATGGATGCACTCTGTTCCCCGGCAGAAGTTGTGTCAAATTGTTGACTTCCTGTCAGTATCTCTTCGTTGTTCCTTTTTCTTCCACTCTGGGCTCCTTGTGTGGCTGGGACCTAGGCACGCCTCATTCCTCGTCTGTCCGTTTCGCTTGGTCCTCTTTCGCTGGACCCACAACTGGCGTCTCCTTGTGGAGCTGTCTCTTCCTCCCTGGAAGTAAATGTTGCCGTCCTTGTGCCTCACGTTGTGCCAGCCAGGTACCCTTGTCTGCCTGCGAGCCCCTGTGCCCTGTCTGAGTGTCTTGGCAGTGTTTCCTGTGGACTCTCCCCTCCTGCCTTCTGCTGCCCAGGAGTTTATAGTTACTTCAGTCCCTGCTGTTGTCAGTCCTGGACAAACAGTTTAATCAATGACACATCTAAATTGCCTGGGTTTAACAATTAATGAAAACACAAGTTAACAAAATGTATGGTTACCAAACATTAATAAGTACAGATATGCTGATTAGGAACCAATATTTCCAAGCTAGGTAAATACAGGCATCCTCCAAGGCCAGACTTCAAAGCAGTGACTCCCTTGCAAGACAGCAAACCCCATTAATAAGTACAGATATGCTGATTAGAAACCAATATTTCCAAGCCAGGTAAATACAGGCATCCTCCAAGGCCAGACTTCAAAGCAGTGACTCCCTTGCAAGACAGCAAATACCATTAATAAGTACAGACAGCCTTTTAACTTCTCACCCCCCAGTCCCAACAGTGGGTGCCTAATGGAACCACCCAGTGCACAAAAAAATGTAAAAGTGTCCCCCTCTGACATATATATAACAACATAAGAAATTAAAATAAGACAATATTAGTTAATATAAAAAAAAGAGTAAGGTCCGATGGCCAGGGTGGACAGAAAAAAACAAAAAAAAAACTCCAGTTGGCTGGAGAAAAAAATAAAATCTGCAGTGGTTCCAGGCCAAGAGACTGCCCAGTCCCCTCTGGGCATTCTACCTAACATAAATGAAATAGTCCTCTTGTGTCTAGGGTTCTCACGGAAGGACTTGATGATGATGGACATGCAGACTTCTGGCTTTTAATTCTTCACTGTTGGAACATCAGGGTGCTTTGAGTAGATGGTGGTGGCTTTTCGCCACCACCAAAAGGACACCGGAAAAAGAAACAGAAGAGAGAATAGGAGTTAGTACAGATTTTAGAGATTCCATGGATAGTTATTATAATGAATTGGATATACAGAGTATCAGGATTAAATTACAGTGAAATTATGAGAAGGCCATGTTAAAATACTGTGTTTTCAGCAGTTTTTTAAAGTGCTCCACTGTATTAGCCTGGCGAATTCCTATTGGTAGGCTATTCCAGATTTTAGGTGCATAACAGCAGAAGGCCTCCTCACCACTTCTTTTAAGTTTTGCTCTTGGAATTCTAAGGAGACACTCATTTGAGGATCTGAGATTACGATTTGGAATATAAAATGTCAGACATTCCGATATATAAAATGGGGCGAGATTATTTAAGGCTTTATAAACCATAAGCAGAATTTTAAAGTCAATCCTGAATGACACAGGTAACCAGTGTAATGACATCAAAACTGGAGAAATGTGTTCAGATTTTCTTTTCCTTGTTAGGATTCTAGCAGCTGCATTCTGCACTAGTTGCAAACGATTTATGTCTTTTTTGGGTATTCCTGAGAGGACTGCGTTACAGTAATCTAGTGAATTTTTGACTGAAAACAAACGCGTGAACTAATTTCTCAGCATCTTTCAATGATATAAGCGGTCTAACTTTTGCTATGTTTCTTAAGTGAAAAAATGCTGTCCTAGTGATCTGATTAATATGCGATTTAAAATTCAGATTACAGTCAACAGTTACCCCTAAGCTTTTTACCTCCGTCTTGACTTTCAATCCTAATATATCCAGTTTATTTCTAATAGCCTCATTGTATCCATTATTGCCAATCACTAAGATTTCAGTTTTCTCTTTATTTAGCTTGAGAAAGTTACTATTCATCTATTCTGAAATACAAGTCAGACATTGTGTAATCAATAGAATCGGGGTCATCAGGTGCTATTGATAAATACAGCTGTGTGTCATCAGCATAGCTGTGGTAGCTCACGCTGTGCCCTGAGATAATCTGACCTAACGGAAGCATGTAGATTGAGAAGAACAGCGGACCCAGGATAGAGCCTTGTGGAACACCATATAGGATATCATGTGTCTTTGAGTTGTAATTACCACAACTAACAAAGAATTTTCTCCCTGCCAGGTAGGATTCAAACCAATTTAAGACACTGCCAGAGAGGCCCACCCATTGACTAAGGCAATTTCTAAGAATATTATGATCAATGGTGTCAAATGCAGCACTCAGATCTAAGAGGATGAGAACAGATAAATGGCCTCTGTCTGCATTTACCCACAAGTCATTTACTACTTTAACGAGTGCAGTTTCTGTGCTGTGATTTGTTCTAAAACCTGACTGAAATTTATCAAGAATAGCATGTTTATTGAGGTGCTCATTTAACTGCATAATGACTGCCTTCTCTAAAATTTTACTTAAGAAAGGTAGGTTAGAGATGGGTCTAAAATTTTCAAGAGCAGAGGGGTCAAGATTATTTTTCTTAAGTAGGGGTTTAACTACAGCAGTCTTAAGAAAGTCTGGGAAGACCCCTGTATCTAATGATGAATTTACTATGTCAAATAAACCTTGTTTCTGTTTTATGAAGTCTTCCCAGCAGTTTGACTACAAGTTACGAGTGCATCAGCATTTCACACCTCTCGATGCTTTAAGTCACCTCTCGATACTTTAAGTCATAACAAGTGAGTTAAACGATCTTCCTAACCAAAAGAGTATAACATGTAAGCAAAGAAAACAACAAGATATCTACATATGAATGAAGTAGCATGTATGCTGTTGTGCACAGAACAAGTGAACATTTACTCAGTATTTACCTAACACAGTTCCATTGTCTGCTGATTATTTTGATTCAGTATTTCACTTTCAATGGTATAGTGACCTCAGGGTCCAGACCTCAAAGGTGTAATGCTCCACAGGTGGTGGCAGACTGTCTGAGTGGGAGGGAATAGCTGCAGAACCAGGCTATAAAGTGGTCCACTGAATATCAGGTGGGGTGGGGGTGCAGGTAAAGAGCACTTTGGACACATCTTCTGGCTGCTAAATCCCACCAGTCAACATGCAAAGCCACCAGCCAACCTTGGAGCCCATAGAGACAGAGAAAAGTGCAGCATACGAGTAATAGTGCAGGATATGGGTTGCCTCTGTCCCTGAATGACAGTGCACTTCACACACACCCCCAAGTCATTGCATTGGTGGCAACTGTGGGATAGAACAGACTAATGACCACCATTGACTTAGTACCAATGCTGATTTTCCCCACGATCACACCCTTGACTTCTCGCTTCAGGCAAAGCAGACCAGATCACCTTGTGCCCCCAAATGTCCCAGCAGATGGAGTTCCTGTTAAACATCAACGTTGAGATTCCTGTTGATGACCTCAGAGGGACATACTCCTCAGGTGGTGGCAAACTGTCTGAGATGGCAGGAATTCCTGGGGAACCTGGCCATAAAGAGGTGCCATGAACAGCAGGTGGAGGGGTGCATATACAGCACCTAAAGAGCACTTTGAATGCGTCTTCCAGCTGCTAAAGCCCACCTGTAGACATATATGAAGCTGCTGGCATGCCTTGAAACTCACAGAGCTTGGGAAATGTGTGGCATATGGGTTACATTTGACCACAAGGCAGCAAAGTGAGACAGAGCTGGCATGTAGGAATGGACTAAGGGACAATACAGTTGGGAGTGCATGTCTCTGACAAAACATCAGGGCAGTTGGTGAAAAAAGTGCTGAAGAAAGCCAAGGGCCCTTTCCATGGCTGCACACCAGTGATCGGCATAAAAAGGCTAATTTCATTCCTCCATCTCTTGCACCCTCGGGTTATTACAGCATAGTTTACTAAGATAACCAGATATCCCAGTGACAGGGCCAGTGCCGATTTCTGTCTACAGTATGTGTCTCAATAAATAAGTGAAGAATTTCATCTAATAAAATATTGCTCGGCTAAATATCCAAAACAAATATCCTTACAATATATTTAGAACTATGAGTACAAAACTCTAAGAGGGGCCTCAATACCACCCCCTGCTCCACCCCCTCGATGCAATATACATTTAATAGCACGTTGAAAACTCTACAGTGAAAGCTTAAGTAAGAGTATGTGTTAAATTTGAATAGCATTGCGATAACAACCAAAAAGCAGACAAAAACAGAAAGTACTACCATTTATTTGTGTCTACCGTAAAAGAATGTGTGGACAGATGGGCATCTTGGCCAGGTTGATTAATGGTGTCTTTCCTGGTCGCAAGACCATTGGAATGGAAGGACAGAGGGAGACTGTCTCACAAAGCCAAGTATTCCTTCAAAATGCTGGATGGCAGCATCCCTCTGGTATGGCTCCCGTTTGGACTCCTACAGGGCTGCATAGGAGTTGTAGTTGTTGTGGGTGGCCCTGTTGGGGTCCATATGTGCCACTCCAGGGACCTGCGAGGACAGGCTGACCTGTTAGGGAGAATTTTCGCCTGGCCTGGAAAAACTTCCAGGGGGAAGTCTTGTTGCATTGGAAGGATTCCCAGGTCCAGGTTAAAAAAATAGCACTTCACCTTCCCCAGGTGAGTCAAGAGTCTGGAGAGTAGTTTGGTGAAGCTCACCTGGGAAGTGTGGAGGATTTAAAGAGAAGACAAAGAAAAAGATTCATTGTTACTTCTGGAAGGAGAATTGATTGCTAAAGAAACTTTATAATAAGGAAATTTGTCTCTCAATTATAAAAAAAAATCCTGCAGAGAAACAGTAGGACGTTGAGACGTGATCTTCACGTTAAGATCACGGCAGACACTTAAAAGACCTGCGAGACTAAAGAGATTGGCCACGGAGCGTCTCACGGGGACCTTAAACATAAGACTTTGAACCAAGAGATTGACCCAGGACTGTCTCACGATGACATAGAACATGAGATTCTTGCAAGATACGCCCTACTTACAACCAAATAAGAGCACGGGCAGCAACACACTCAGTCGTGTTTTGGCTTTGAGCACACACAGATCCAGGGATCTCAGCGCATATAAAGCATATAAGGACAATACATTATAGATGAAATGTAGACGTCTAAGTAAAGAAGAAAGCAGCCCGTAGAAAAGAGACTCAAAGGCGTTGGAGAGACAAAAAAGAAAAAGAATAATCTAGGTGCAAATTCAGAAAATAAGGAAAGTAATTATCAGCCCGGAACAAGTGGAATTGAAAAAAAAGCACTTCCAATCCGGACGTTGGTGCTATACACATGCAGAGCAGGTTAGAGATTATGAAAGCAATGGAATTCAAAAGGCTCATAAAAAAAAAAAACGGCACGATACACATGTGGAGAAAGTTAAAGAATATGAAAGTAGGAAAATTAAAAAGTATAAAAAAAAAGAAAGTAAAGATCTCCGTAGTGCAAACAAACAGAAATTATTACTCAAAAAAGGGAAAATAATCACCACGGACCAGGTGTCATTGAAACAAAAGAAGGATAAAGCGAGGTCAGAAATAAAACACAGAGTAGAAAACAAAGTAAAACGTCATAAAGAGGTTAAAAAACAAGGGGGCCAAACACATGCAGAGCAGATTAGAAATAATCCATCCATCCATCCATCCATCCATTTTCCAACCCACTATATCCTAACTACAGGGTCACGGGTGTCTGCTGGAGCCAATCCCAGCCAACACAGGGCGCAAGGCAGGAAACAAACCCTGGGCAGGGTGCCAGCCCACCGCAGGTTAGAGATAATGAAAACTGTAATTCAAAAGCCTAAAAAAAACATAGGTGCAAAACACATGCAGAGCAAGATACAGAATATGAAAGCGGAAAAAAACAACAGTGTCAAAATAAAGAAAGTAAACATCGCATTGGCGCAAAGAAAGATAAATTATTACTTGGAGAAATAACGAAAAGGCGAATAGAAATCAAATATATGAACATAGGTGATATGTCAGACATATATAAATATTGTAAGGCTTTGAAGTTTAAGTCAAGAGAATTTCAAAAACGGAGTTTACCTCACATGAATTTATTGGTTACTTTGCAAAAAAAATTATTAACTGCTGATGATGTGGATCGTTTTGTCTGTGCTGAAATTCCAAACAGAGAAACCTATCCTGAATTATGGTGCAAATCATTAAACACATCTCACGGACCTCATTAAAAAGATTCAGCACATTGGGATCCGAAATAAAAGTGAAGCTAATGAAATAACAACAATTCAAAGAAAAAAAAATCTTAAAAGTGTGTATCCGGAAAAACAAAAATGAGGGTTGGTGAGCGAGGTGAGCAGGAGGCAAAGCCCCCTAGTTTATTAAAAGATTTTGTTTTTCCTCGGACTGCACATGTAGCAATTGGGTGAAGGGTTTGAGGCTTTGGGGTGCCCTGTAGTGGCTACAACACATCAACCATTATGAAGAATCATACATGCTCATTTGTAAATGTGTTTTTTCCCTGTTCCCGGATGCCTCTCTTTTGAAGATGATGAGTTAAAGCAGGCATTAAACAAATACGGATTAGCTTTTTGTGTGGGTATACATGCTACACAAGTGCCCTGGTTTGGGGCTTTGAAAATCTGGCCATCCAATAATTTACTATCAGAGTTCCACAAACACCTTGTATCCATAATAATAATAATTATTAATATTTACATTTGTATTTAGTGCTTTTCTCACTACTCAAAGTGCTCCCCACACTTTCCAGCTTTCTTTTTTAAGGTTATGTTAAGTGCCAATTGCAAATTGCAACTGTGTGCATGTTTGTGTGTAAAGTGTGAGTGAGTGATGGTGATCCCTGTGATGGACTACAGTCCTGTCCCTGACTGTTTTTAGCCTTTTACTCAATCCTAGTGAGGTATTCTTTGGTCCCTGGAACGCTGAAATGGATTTAGAAAGTTTTAGAACTGACCTACATGAACTCAGTCCACTGAGGGATACAGTGCCTGCACAGTCCTCGAAAATACCTGAATATTACACCAAACATATAGTATCTAACTTGTTTATTTAAGATTAAAGAAATGTGCAGTGCAGCCATAAAAATGAGCATGACTACAGCATGATGTCTACAGACTTGATCAAGGTACTGTGCTCAGGCACTGCAGTTATATTCATGAAAAGGTCTGTGATAAAGCATTAGATCTGAAAAGAAAATTATTATCATGCAACATTTAATTGAAAAAATCATTTCATATACCAGGGTCAATACTTTGAGGATCCATAATTTTGGTGAAAAGTGCAATATTACAAAATGCATTAATGTTTTTGTGAAGCAGTTATAGACTGCACATTGCCAAGAAGTGGAGGTGGTTATACTGTAACAATCCAAGTAGCAATAACAAAACAAAACCTAACAATCCTGGTCCCAGTGGGCCACAGCCTATTCCAGCAGCCTTTGATGCAAGAAAGGAAATATCCCTGTAAGGGGCATGTCTGTCAGTGGGTACACTGACATACACATCCACATTCAATATATAATCTATGATTAACCTGACCTGTATGTGTCTAGGGATGTTGAAGGAAAACCCATAATGACACATATGAGAACATGCTCACTCCACACACACAGCAACCAGATGCAGCATTCAAATGCAGGACATAGGATTTACGAGGCAGCGGAGCTAACTACTGCACCTTTGTGTCACCTTTAAATTGTAATATATATCAAAAACATTTTAAATATATATTTTTTTCATGTTATGTTTCAGAGTATTTATCAAAATACACACATTTTATTGGTCAGTTCTGATTCTTGGTTGAGCTATTTTGACACTAAATACCAGACCTCATATGACATTTGGGAGTTCAATCACATACCAGCATTAAACATTCTATATAAATAAAATATATTATTATTATTATTATTGTCTGTGGTGGACTGGTGCCCTGCCCAGGGTTTGTTTCCTGCCTTGCACCCTGTGTTGGCTGGGATTGGCTCCAGTAGACCCCCATGACCCTGTAGTTAGGATATAGCAGGTTGGATAATGGATGGATGGATTATTATTGTAGCAATTGACTAGCAGAAAGCATTCATTGTCTACACATAACCAGGCCTTTTAGATCCACTTAGAGAAAGTGAGGTTGCTCAAGCAGTCTACACAGGAGTTTTGCTTCATCTTACTTTAAAGCCTAAACCATTAAATTACACAAATCTAGAAGGACTCTTTGCCATTGTTACAAACACAGGACACACACTCCATCTTTGCAATATCCGTTTATTTATGTTGTGAAGCCCGGGCACATATAGACAGGCAGGACACACAGTCCACACAGCACACAGTTTATTTACAAGTGAACATTCCAGCAACAAGGTAAAACACAAACACAGTCCCTTTTGCTGCCATTTCCAGTCCTCCTAACAGGCTTTGTCCTCATCCTCCCGACTCTGAATATTGACTCCTAGTTGCTGGCCCCTTATTATAGGGCACCTGGAAGGACTCCAGGTGCCCAACAAGCTTCTTCCGGCAGCACTTTCGGGTGTGGTGGAAGTGCTGCCAAACAGGGCCCAGAAAATGTCTATGCACCCCCTGGTGGTGGCCAAGGGCCCCAACAGGGTTGAACTTCTATGCTCATGACCCGTGGCCCCACTGGAAACCAAGGGGCCTGCCCTCTGTCAGTCCAGGGGAGAAACAGTCTTGAAAATACTCTCTCCACCAGTCCTTCCATAATCAGGGCTTCCAGGGTGGGTAAGGGCCCCGGCCATCCACCACAATGTATATGTACATTTTCTTGACCTGAATTATGGGAGTCAATCCAGGAACCATATGCAGCAAGACAACAAAAAACCCTGGTTGGGATATTACATTGTCAACGTGAGTTCTTACCAACACCTATCCCCAAACACACTCACACAGCATCAATTCATTGTCACCAAATAACCTATCCAATAAATCTTTGTGTTGTGGGAGAAGAAAATCACAAAAGTACAAGGAGATCATGCATGCAGTATGCAACATAAACAGTGAATGGAAATCAGACCGTGATTCCTGGAGATGTATAAAAACAGAGCTAACATCTGAACCACCATTCAACTACCCTTTTACAAAAGACAGAGAAAAGCAAACATCTCATCTTATTTGATTTTAAATAGCATCTTTCACATACAGGCACACAGAGGAAAGCAGATGTCATTCTCAGTCTTTGTTTCATAGTGCACTTTTCGCACACCAACAAACAGAGAAACAAACATAAGCACAAGGGCATATTCATCCTTGCAAGTAGACACATACTGATATACAGTAAGCATGCATTTAGCCATTAAGGCCATTCATCCATATTTGAACCTGCTTACTCCAGTTCAAAGTCCCTGGGGTTGGAGCCTTCCTTGTAGCACCGTGGATAGGATGACTAAATCCTGACTGCTGTAATTAATTGACTTATGTCAGCCTTGGACCTTTCTTTAAAACCTTAATTGTTTTGGAAGGACACACATAAACTGCCCCACTTTCTCCTTTCTTGTCCATTTGTCAATTTCTGTATTTTTTTTTTGTTTAACCATTCTTCCCTTTCTAAACCATTCTTCATACATACACAGTTTTCTACCCACAGCCCATTTTTGACATAAGTACCTGACATCAGAGTTCCTGTAACCAAGCAATTAATATGTAAAGGCCTACCTTCAAAATGTGTGAATTTGAGGAAAATATCCTCTTTTATGCCATTCAGAGGAATTTCCCATACACTGTCACAATATAATTAGTTCAAACTTGAATTTCACTCCCAGATGGAAATAGCATTTATTTAAAAAGGAAATTCCTCTAATAAACTGAAGCCTGATTTCTCCAAATTGGTTGTTTACCTCAGAAACAAATTGGGAGCCCTGTGGCCATACATGCTACATCTCTGCAGCTGCCCACAGAAAATACTAATGGTGTAGTGATGTAAATGCCAATATGTAGAAGATAAATATGTCAGAATTCTGACTTGTTGCTGTAGTAGCAGCTCTTCAACATTTCCACTCTACTGATTCCATTTGTAGGACACTGACCTATTAGGCTTTATCTATGCCACATGCTGATGTGATATCTTGCAGAGTAAGCAATTGCCTTTCAACACATTAACAAACATATGTTATCCACCTAGTGTGACAGTAATATGATTATATATTGGAAGAAGAGAATCTCATGTTTTCAGTATTGCTGAAGTTATCTGAATGTGTATGGGCACCAGGGACTGGGAAAATGTGTAGGAAAAAGATAAAAGACAGCAAGCCTGAAACTAATGAGCTTGTACATGGTTCTATAGCTACAGAAGGAAGCTTCTCTGATGATACCCTAGCAACCTAAAACACCAGTTGCATTATAAACATACATGTAGGTAATTCTAAAAATGCAAAACCACTCAGTTACAGAGTGTTGCATGCAGACTTAGTAAAAGGAATGAGACAGGTGGAGCTTCTTCTGATGTAGGAGGGTAGAGAGATTCAAGGTGTAGGATTCCATGACAATATGCTCTACCATAAGCCTGTTCACTTTTGTTTCTTAGAGGGACACATATGGACTTTAATAGGATAATCAGCCAATATTAATAAAACAGGTGTGGTTTAAAGCATATCACTTTTTGTTTTGTAAAGATAGTCTGCAAATAGTTTAAAGGGTGAGTGTTGACAATTTATAAAGAAAAATGACAGTAGATTACAATTAATTTTGTATTAACCAGTAGTCTACACACAGATGAAGCTATAAGGTAGAGAGGATGAAGTATAGGAAAGAAAATGACATGGCTTTATCACAGTTTCATTATGGCCAAAATAATGCCCCATAAACCTATAAATAGGGCGACAATTCGGTCAGTCATGTTTATAAATGAATCACAGAGAACCAGAGGTGCAGAGTGAAAGAATCATCAAAGAACTAGAAGTTGTTAAAGCCAAAGAATGAAAAAGAGCTGGTAAATAAAACCAATCTGTAAATCAAAAATCAATAGTCAAAGAAGTCATAGCAGAGGTACAAACGTTTACTAATTAAGCTTTTTGATAACTAGATTCAATCATAAGGCACTTAGGAAATCCAAAAGCTTTGACCTTGCATATTGAGTGCTGCCTATTTAAAGGTGGTAATTTCAGGGATAATAAATACTAGAAAAATTATGGTGTGATAATGTGACAAAAGTAACATTAAAAA
Organism: Erpetoichthys calabaricus; assembly: GCF_900747795.2. Lineage (NCBI taxonomy): Eukaryota > Metazoa > Chordata > Cladistia > Polypteriformes > Polypteridae > Erpetoichthys > Erpetoichthys calabaricus. The sequence continues at coordinate 67,162,741 of NC_041401.2, read as the reverse complement.
TTCAAAATATTAATAAAACTAAATTGCTTTAATCAAAAAATTACACCAGAATAATTGCATCGAATTTCAAAATGAATATGATAAGCTTGCTTCTCTTTCTCTTGATCTAAGGGCTGGGGGGCACCTGAAAAATCAGACAAGGAACTCTTGATGCATCAGGTTATGTTGTTATAGTTTCCCAGATGGAGATAGAGAATCAGCCTGAGTAGAACACACCCAAGAAGGTCACCGGAGACCTGTGGTCTAAGGGCCACTCACTGAGGGCAACATGGAAATCGACTTGCCCATTTATTCAGGTGACTCAGGGACTGACAATAAAAGGGACAACACAAAGTACAGACAGTTTAAACTTAACCACTAAGAGAGATAGAAATCTGCCAAGCTGTAGCTGTAACAACTTCATGAAAAAACTTACATGCTTCACCCTGGGGGAAAGTGTAAAAACCAGGGGCACAGAGAGACTCTTTAAGGACTCAGGCTCTGGCCAAAGACCAGCAGGCTAATAAACTGAACACAAAGTTTTGTTCATCTTTTAAATCTTGAATTGAGAGTACAACAGAGTACAATATGTTTTGTGGGAGTGAAATAAATCATTTTTTAAATAAAAATTGCATGAAGCAAAAGTCTCTCAACTACAAATCTAAATGTTCCGTAGCAGCCAACCTGCATATTCTCAAGCTTTTGTTTTACAAAATAAAATTTTCCTGTTCTTTTAGTTTAGAAGCTTCACAGGCAGTGAACAACAGGCCTCAAGTTAAATAATCTTTCTCCAGCACCTGTGTGCGAAGCTCTAATTTAACTGAGCAGTCTCAGAGGAATTCAAAGATCTGGAGGTTAGGCTGATTGGCTCTATACATGTAAATAAGAATGTGTTATTTAGGTGTTTTGTGATGGACTGGCAACCAATCCAGTGTTGGTTTATGCCTTGCTCTTTATGGCAGTGACACAGGAAACATATAAAGTCTATGGACCTGGGGCCCCATATATAACGCTGTGTGCAGAATTCACACTGAAACAAAGTGTATGGACAAAACTGGAAATGTGCATATCCACAAAAAAATCCAGATGCATAAAACTGTGCATACCCGAAGTTCCACACGCTTCCCCTTTATAAATTCCAATGAACGTGAAATTTAACACACATGCACATGCCTACAGCCCCAACCCGACTCCTCCCAAAATTTTGCATATTTGATTATGCAAATCTATATAAATAGCCCCTTCCATTCAGTGTTTTGTTAAAAGACAATGGCAAAAGCACATGGAAAAAAGAAGAATTTCAGCGAATATAAAGTGGAGGCAAGCAAAAAAAGTACTACTTGTTGGGTTAAGCAGTGGTATAAGCAACAAAAGGAAGTTGATGGAGGGATACAGCAGAGCGGAGACACTCAAAAGTTCAAGTTCAGAAAGATGCACAGTGCCCTAAATAAAAAAGAAGTGGTCAGATATCAAAGTCAACGTGAAAAGGTGAGTCACAGCCCACCTGTATTACAAAAGCTGACCCCCGTGCCAAGCATGCAAATCCAAATGGTGCTGCTGTGCCCAGCATATCTGGGTGTTCCATACACACCTTGGAAACCGTTGGGTGACCATCTGGCTGTGTGCTGACAGACGTTGTTCTGGAGTCACAAATAAAACAGTGGATGTTGTAAGAGGGGCGGCACGGTGGCGCAGTGGTAGCGCTGCTGCCTCGCAGTTAGGAGACCCGGGTTCGCTTCCCGGGTCCACCCTGCGTGGAGTTTGCATGTTCTCCCCGTGTCTGTGTGGGTTTCCTCCGGGCACTCCGGTTTCCTCCCACAGTCCAAAGACATGCAGGTTAGGTGGATTGGTGATTCTAAATTAGCCCTAGTGTGTGCTTGGTGTGTGGGTGTGTTTGTGTGTGTCCTGCGGTGGGTTGGCACCCTGCCCGGGATTGGTTCCCTGCCTTGTGCCCTGTGTTGGCTGGGATTGGCTCCAGCAGACCCCCGTGACCCTGTGTTCGGATTCAGCGGGTTGGAAAATGGATGGATGTTGTAAGAGATGTTGCCAATGAACTAAGGAATATAAGGGCTGTACTATGTGATATTGACCACAAATTAAATGAATTGGTTAAAAAATAAATGCTATATCTGATTACCTGTTTTTACATTCTGCTAATTACATTCAAATGAAGTTGTTATGCTGTCCGATTTGGCTGATCATTTGGTGGGTTAGGGTCAGGTTAACAGAGTGAAAATACTTTCTATTGACATAAGCAAATTCATTCCCTGAAGGCGCCTTTATTGTGTAGCGTCATAGCAAGCGCCACAATGGATAGATTCTCTGATCTTTACATGTCTCTTTGAAGTGATTCGCTATCCATAAAAAGACTGCTGGCCTTTCACTGTACTAGTTGGAAAAAGCACCTGTGACTGTGCGGAGTTCCCATTTTTATAGGCTCTCCTGCTATAGATAATGTAATTCAAGCTCATTCTTTTGGTGATTCATCCCTGGCTGATGTAACTTGTCTAGTATTGTTTCAATAGCAATTTGCATGCAGTTAACCGCTCCGATCACATTCAGAGAACCAGACATTGCTGCAAATTGTGCTTGATGTTTTCCAGTTTAACCAGTGTTTGGAAAACTTATATATCTGGATGACAAGTGGATAATACCATCCTATACAGCTGGCATGGTGCGACTCAGTGATGTTTGTAAAATACCTGATTAGTCAGCAAGTTCATGATGAAAAGCTCATGTAGCCAAAAACCCGAGAGTGGACAAAACTTGCAAAGGAGCATGTAGAGCACAATTCCTGCTTTTGTAAACCTGGCACCAGTTCAGCACACAGCTGCAAGAGGATAGCTCTTGGAAATCTACATCAACTTAGAAGCCGGTCGTCATCATCTATAAATACATGCTCTCTTCTAATTCTTCCTATTCTGATGTCTTCTAACAATGCTAAAGCAGCTATGGAAGTTGGAACAGTTTGGCCATTCCGTGCACCATTATATTGTTACAGAATGATTACAATCAAGTGAATTAGATTTTTAAACAATATGCAATTAATTTCGGTATATTTGATAAAGCCTGCATCATGGATGCGAATAAGAAAAAGAAGGGAAATGACACAGAAACAATAGCACTGCTTTGGCACTGGGTGCCACAGTTTGCAAAACCAAGCAAAAAAAATGCATACACACGGTGTCAGGCTAATGTGGAAATGTGCATGGTTTTACACCAAGTTTAGTTTCTATACATCTTGAAGTGAGCATGGAAATGGGTGTATGCAACATTTTTGTGCAAAAAATATGATGAACTGAGCAAAATTCATTTAATCAAAAAAGATATTAATATTATGATTATTTATTACATCAATTGAATAAAATATTAACAGAAATATGTTTAATCCCTAAAACATATATTAAGCTTTGTAAATAATGTTAGTTGGATGGAGTGGAAGAATATACAATTAATTTTTGATTATGCTTCTGCATGCAATATTTTGAATGAGACTTAGGCTCAGAAAGGCTACAGTAACTCTGACTACCACTCTGTACAACTGTGGTAAGCAGAAAAGTATCTCACGTCGAACCTTGAGGTGAATGGGCTACAGCAGCAGAAGATCATGTTAGGTTCTTTTCCTGTCAGCCAAGAACAGAAAGCTGAGACTACAGTGGACACAGGCTCACCAAAACTGGACAGATGAATAGTGCAAAAACATATTATGGTCTGATGAATCTTGATTTCTTTTGAGGCACACAGATAATAGGGTCAGACTTTGGTGCTAACAGCATGATTCCATGCACCCAGCCTCCCTTGTGTCAACAGTCCAGGCTGGTGGAGGTGGTGTAATGGTGTAGGTAATGTTTTCTTGGCACACATTTATCATTATAGTTTGTGTACTTTCACAAATAGTTCTAAAATCGATTTAGTTCTTCTGAGCATCAGTACATCACATGCAGTGAGGTAGTGCATTTTGAACATTGTCTGATCAGGCCACACATAGTTGCTACAGTAATTAATGCTGGTGTAGAGATAATGCTTTGTCTTGATTTCCCTCCTAACCTGAACTGCACCCCTTTCTGATAACCCTGTAACATCCTGAGAGATGACCCTCTGATTGCAAATGGTCAGCAACTTCATCAGGCCCATCCCACAACTGCTAGAGGTGTCCAGTCGTGGTGGCTGCAAAGAGATGGTCACACAAGATAAGAAAGGGCTGCAAGATGGCAGTTGTTTAAATTTACTGTTGTTGCTGATTTTTTTTTTCTGCTGTTGAAAAAGTTGTATTTTTTATTCTAATTTCCGTGCAGCACGTGTTGTATTTCTCTGTTTTTCATCAGTGGGTATTTAGCCGCTGATACTGATTGAAGGTTTGCACCGTGAGACAGGTTCCTTGTGACAAATGTCCAGCAGCAGTTTGGGTGTGGCACAAATAAGCATCCGTAGAATTACTCGACTTTCGTTTCACCACCTCATACTCGGGTTTGTTTACTTAGGCGTTGGAAGAGGGGTTGGACCAACTGAGGTAAAGCTCGGGGTTGTAGTGCTTAACCACATCCTTCGGTCCCAGGCACATTCTTTATGTTTACGTATTTCTACAAGGTTTCTGCTAATAACGTCCCCCCCTTCACTTTATGGAATGCCGCCCATATGCAGCCCCGGGCCAGGCCAGCTCGAAAGGCACGTTCCGAACACTGAAAGCCGTGCGTCACTGTTGTTCCGAAAACAAATAGCAGAGGCTTACAGTCGCGGCCTGAGTTTTGTTACAGGCGGCTTTTATCTACCCATTAACAGCGCTTGTCATCGTTTCGAACTCTTGAAATATTAAGTGGTTTCACTTTCTGTTTTCCTGAAGTGAAAATAAGCCGGAAAATGGAGGCAGAGGGCGAAACGAAGATCTGCGAAAACTGGTAAGAGATGATCAAATAAAAGTGTTTCTCAAGCGAAGGAAGAGAGATTTTTAAGGCAAATGAGCAGCGGGCGATCAAGTAGGCTACGATATACTTGTTGGTGCACTTGTTTGTCTGGAATATCTTCGATGTTTTTCAAACCTAAAATGATAAACACTGCACTAGTAATGTCATTACAGGTTTCATTTAAAAAGTAAACCGGCGCAACAAGTTAATCATAATTGGTCTTTTAAACTACAGGATAAGAAACTGGCGAAGCTTTCTTCTTGTACACCTGCAGCTGTCTTTTATATTGTGGTTTTGTTAAACCTGGGAGTTTTCATCAAACCTTTTGATCTCATTAAGTCACGTTGAGTGAAGGTACCTGCCACATAAAGAGTAATACAAATACACCCGCCTGTTGTGCTGCGTGTCTTTATGTCGAAAATAGAGACTCGTCGGTAATTCACTGAATAGCTATTAAAGACTTGACAAGTAGAGGTTCGCGAATTTCATTACTTATTTTTAAATAGAGTAACAAGTTTTGTGTTTGGGGTCTTGAAGGTAAACTCTGCAGTATTTTATTTGTGTTGAACAATTAAGTAATTATGGTATATTTTTACATTGTTAAATAAAAAAAAATTGTTTTCATAACAAAATCTTCAAACCCTTCTAATTTAATTTAGTATCGTGGCGGTTGGAGCCAATTACAACAGGTCTGGTGCACAATCTGCCCTGGACTCTGCACTAGTCTATAATAGGGCCCACTCATGCACTTACATTGAGAGTCAGACCCGGGCTGATTTGAAACTGCCAATTAACCTAACCTAACCCAGTGGGTCCCAAACTCAGTCCAGGGGACCCACTGTGGATGCAGACTTTTGTTCCAACCGACTTCTGTTTTTAAACGGACTCCTTGCCCAATTAAGTGAGTTGTTATTTCCAAGTTTCTGTGTTTCAGAGTCAATGGAGGAATAATAAAACTAAGTTGGGTAAATTTTTATTAAAATGTACAATGGATTTATAGAGGGATTTTTTTTAAACAATTTTCAACATGGTTCTCATTCTGCTTTTCCAGGTGTTCTGATTTTTTTTTTATTTCTTATCTACTAATTAGTGAGTCTGATGCTGATGTTCTTGCTGTGAGCTCTGTTTGTTTTTAATGATCATTAGGATACAATGAAGGGTGCAAACTGAACAAAAAAAAAATAGGACAACAACAAAAGAGATATATTTCTAAATGTCTTATAAATGTAAAAATCATACTACTGTGCTTTTCTAAAGGCAGAATAAGAGAAGGGGAAAAAAGACCATCTAAATAAATTAGATCAGTTATTATCACAAATTGTGAATTTGGCTGAAATAAAAACCTGCAGCCACAGTGGGTCCTCAGGACCGAGTTTGGGAACTACTGACCTAACCTGTATATCTTTGGGATATGAGAGGAGAGCTGGGGTACCAAAAAGAAATCTCTGGGGTGTAAGCAGTAGTGAAGATCACAACAATTTTTTTTTGAAAAGTCTTGCTTCCTGAAAAGTTTTTGGTGATTGTGACAGGTACCTACTGGGTATGCACAAATATAGTTTTGGTTGTACTGCATCACGTAGGAACTTTGAGAAATGAACATTTATATGTTTACTGACAATAATGTATTTAGTCACGTTTATGTTTTTCACATAAGCTATTAAATTCAGCAGAATTAGAAGTGTTTTGCTCCTGATTTTCTTTTGTATTCAATGTCTGGTGCATCACGTTGCAGTGTCCCAACAGTATTCGGCAAACATTGACGGATTCCAGTTGCCCTGGTATCATTTCTCCATCGTAGCAATGTCCTGGTGAAACCTTTCACCGTGTTCGTCACTGACAGCACCGAAATTGGTGGGGAAGAAGTCCAAGTGTGAGTGGAGGAAATTAATCTTGAGTGAAATGTTGCACTTCATTGTCTTGTATGCTTTGAGAAGTTTGTCTCCCAGCTGAATGTGGTTTGGGGCTGTGTAATTGCCCAGAAAATTGCCAACAACGTCTTTGAAGGCTTTCCAGGCAATTTTTTTGTGGTCCAACTAACAGATTTTCAAAAAGCTTGTCACTCATAACATGTCTGATCTGGGGGCCAACACAAATGCCCTCTCTGATCTTGGCATCAGTTATTCTTGGGAATATCTCTCTTAAATAACAAAAACCTTAGCCTTCCTTGTTCAGTGCTTTCACAAAATTCTTCATGAGTCCCAATTTTATGTGAAAAGGAGGCAAAAAATATCTTTGCCGGGTCGACAAGCAATTCATGTGCCACATTTTTCTGTCCTGGAACTAACTTTTTATGGAGTGGCCAGTTCTGTCGAGAATAGTGCAATTCTTTTGCATGGCTGTCCCATTCACAGATGAAACAACAGTACTTTGTATAGCCGAGCTGCAGTCTTAGTATCAGAGCAACGACTTTAAGATCTCCACAGATATTCCAGTTGTACCTGCTATACTGGACGTGCTTCAGCAACACTTCCATATTCTCATACTTTTCTTTCATGTGTGCTGCATAGCCAACAGGTACTGAAGGATAAACATTGCCATTGTGTAGCAGAACAGCTTTCAGGCTAAACATTGACGAATCAATGAAGAGACGCCACTCTTCCGGGTTGTGATCACAACCCAAGGCAGAGAACAATCCTTCAATGTCACAACAGTAACAAAGACTGTCGACTTGTCCAAAAAATTTGGTTATATCATGATGTTGGCCTCGAAACACAGAAATTTTTGTACCTGGTGACAGCAAACACCATTCCTGCAGTTTCGAATCCAGCAGCTCAGCTTTTGCTTTTGACAGACCCAAATCTCTCACCAAATTGTTCAATTCGGACTGTGTTACCAGATGTGGATCGCCTGATGAGCACGGTTCAAAATCCGGGTCAATGTCACTGTCAGTACCCTGCATTGCAGTTTCTTCATCTGGTTCGTCTAAGGTCCAGTCCTCTGGTGGTTTGGAAATTGGAAGACTGTTGTTATGTGGCACGGGTCTCATTGCTGAAGGCAGATTAGGATATTCAATTGACTTCTTGTTTTTGGCAGAGAAACCAGACACATTAGTCAAACAGAAGTAACGGTCCGTCACATGGTCTTTCTGTTCTTGCCATATCATCGGAACAGCAAATGGCATCGTCTTTCAAGTGTCTCTGAGCCAGGCTCTCAGACTGACAGCACATGTCGCGCAGCAAATGTAAGTCGCCCATTCCTTGTCTTCATCGCCAATTTTGCAGCTGAAATACAGATGATAAGCTTTCTTCACAAGGGCAGTCATCCAGCGTGTCTGAGGCGCAAGTGTATATTCGCCACAGATATATTGTAGCAGAATGTATCGCGGCTGTTACAACATTGACGAGACATATCGCCCGACACCAAAATGTCTATAGTATCAAGCTTACTTACTGTTATATTGCTACAGCTACTATAACTTTACTATACATACACACTGACTATCTATATTAACCAAATGAGCAGGATCAGTATATGCAAGCCACCTTTATAGCATGCTGAGACAGCGTCAGACTTGTTCAGACCTGCCCAGGATGTCAACTTCCACAGAACAGCTTCCAGCCTGGCCTGGCCGGACATGCCCAGGCTGCACAAACCGTTGTTAATAAGTCACTTACGGGAGCGAAAATGTTTGGATACAAATATAAGAAACAATCATGACAAAACGAAGGTTTCTCTGAAACGAAACAGCTTGTGGAATATTATTCTTTCATATAAAGTATTTTATTTTTCATTATTATTATTACTTGGCATATGTTTCCATTTTATTGTAAATTCCTGGTTTTTGCTTTTATTATCAGCCAGTCATGTCAATGAGAAAGTGTAGTATTTATTGGGCTTTGAATGGGGAAATGCTGCGAATGTTCTTTGTTTCCAGAGATTACTAGAAAGGGTGAAAACGCCTAATTAGACAATGTTTGGTTTAATGTACCAAAATAATATTAAGTTACAAAAATGTGTTACCACACCTTGGACCTCATGTATAAATGCACTAAAATGTGGTGTACACCTGTTTCCATGCTCACTTCAAGATGTATAAAAAGTAAACTTGGTGCAAAGTGAGTGGTGGCTCTGAGGCTAAGGATCTGTGCTGGTATCCAGAAGGTTACCGGTTCGAATACCCGTCACTGCCAAAAGAGATCCTACTCTGTTGGGCCCTTGAGCAAGACTTTTAACCTGTAAATGCTCCAGGGGCGCTGTACAATGGCTGACCCTGCACTCTGACCCCAAGGGTATGTGAAAACTAACAAATTCCTAATACAAGAAATTGTCTAAGGCGAAATAAAGAACAAAAAAAAAAAAAAAAAAGCCACACACATTTTCACAGCAGCCTCAAACCATTGAGCGCTCTTTTCTGCTTGGTTTTGCAAACTGGCGGCACCCAACGTCAAAGCAGTGTGACTGTTTCTGTGTGCTCTTTCTTTTTAAGATTCATTGTCTATGGCACAGGCTGTATCAAATACACTGAAATTAGTTGCATATCATTTGATTACAATCAAATGAATTAAATTTGTATTCTGTAATAATATAATGGTTCATGGAATGACCAAATTATTCTACCATAGCTGCTTTAGCATTGTTATACTCTTAGTGCACCACTGAGAGTATTTTAACCTGTTTATTGTATTTGTGTGTGGTATTACAGCTGCACAGGTTTTGTTGAGAGTGCAGAGGATAAACCTTCCAGCCCTGGAGGACATTTATAGCACACGCTACCTCAGGAAAGCCACCAGCATTTGCATGGATTCCACTCACCCATGACACAGTCTGTTTGAACTTCACCCATCCGGAAAACGCTTCAGAGCCTTTTCTGCATGGACCTCGAGGCTCAGAAACAGTTTCATCCCAAGAGCTATAAATTTACTCAATCAGTCCATTAAGCGCTCCCGGTAGAACTGTTTTGTACTTATAATTACAATTACCACACTGTAAACTTGCACTACAACTGTAATATTGCACAACCTAAGCCACTTTATGAACCATTTTCACTATCTGCACTATATGTCCATATGTATTGTACTTATGCTTTCAAATTGTATATTTTTTTCATTGTTTTTTATCATATTAGTATTTATAATTTTATAGGAAAATAAATATGGAGGAGTTGCATATTGAGTCTCATTGTATCATACAATGGCAATAAAGGAATTCATTTTAATAGAAGAGGTTGTGTATTTACAGATGAATATGACAGGCTTCTTAGATGATTTAAATTGCCAAGAGCTCTCCTCTTGGAGCTGTGTGCTGAAAGAATACTAGGATGTACAGTATACTTGATATTTCTATAATAAAATGCATTAAAAGTATGTATATTACATTTTACCAGTAAATTGTTAACTTCATTTAAATAATTTATACTGTTAATAATTAAACATGTGGTGGCACGGTGGTGCACCTGTAGTGATGATCTGGTGCCCCATCCATAGATTGTTCCTGCCTTGCGCTCTGTTCTTGCTGGGTCTGACACTGCTCCACTGTGCCCTCACATGTTTAATACATGCTTTAATGCAGTTCTTCTTGAAGAACAGGCAAACATCTTAGTTTTCTAAAATGTTCAGAGAACTGTAATATCACAAATGTAATGTATTTTGTGTGGCGGTCACTGTAAGAGAAAGCTTGTTTAAGAAGACAATGCGGGGATGTAGAAAATTATGGAATACAGCATTTTAATGGGAAAATTGTGAACTTAAGTCTAACACTAAATAGACAAATTATATGCATCTTCTCTGAAAATGTGTTGGTCTAGGAAACCAATGAGAGTTTTGTGTTTTGAATCTCTGAATATTGTTAAGCACATAAATTGTTCGTGGTTAATTCTTGTTACTGTTGTTGTGTATGCAAATCAGAGGGAATGAGTTTTCAAACTGGCATTCTATACCAGGAAAATAATCAAAAAGCATGCTTTGCTTTAAAAAGTTTCAACATCATAGTAGACCTACTGTAGGTGGAGGTCCGGCCTTAGTTTGGAGATTCCCATGGTCCCATCTTCAAGGAAAACCAGGCAAGTACTGTAAATGACAAGTACTTGTGAACTTGGCTTACATGAAGGTGTAACTTTATGCTGATTGTGAGTGATTTTGAAAGATAATTATTTCCTTATACCACGTTATTCATTGTATTCAATTTTTTGATACAATTTAATGCAGTTCCACAGTAATAAGGAGTCAGGCCACATTGTGTCATCATCACGCACAAGGCAGCAGCCTTTAGTTTATTCTTGCATAATGCTTTTTACTGCAGTTAGGTTCAGTGTGCTTGCAAATACAAATGATAGCAGAAACATATTCATGGAGATTGTGCGATTATAAGCATTCAGTTAATATAATAGTAGAAATCTGTAAATCTAATGCAAAATGTGAGAGAAATGTGGCAGTTCATCAATCGGCCTTATTAACAATTAAGGAGAGTAACTAAATTGCACATAACAGGGTCCCTGAGGGGGAAAATAAAAACAGACCCTGGGGAGACTACAGTAATTGGAATATGATGTGATTTTGCTTTTAATTTTTATTAGCTCTACTTTAATTTTAAAAATAATTTTCAACCTTATTAGCTGTTTTTGAGATTAGATTTTAAAGTCACAAGTAAATACTGTTGACAATTTCTTTGTTTTCTATATGGATGTCATTTTGAGAGCCTGTTTTGCTATGACATGGATACTGGTCACATGGTGCAGCATGTGTTTCAGTAGTTGCCGTTAACATTCGATTCCTATCCAAATTCACAGATTTTTCCTGAAAATATTTAAACTGTTTATTTTACCTCTGGATCTCAAAATTTTTGATACATATTTTTGGCTAAAATTTTTTTGTTTGTTTTGTCCTTGGTAGTAGTACTGATTTTTGGCTATGAACTTTGTGCACGTTTTGACTTCATACTCTTCTGATCCTCCTCCCTAAAATACTGTCTGTCTCTCTTTGAGTCTATATAAGGATAGTCTGTAACAGCTTTTCATGGACATTTTCATAGTTTTATTTAAGAAAAACAAATATTTACAGTTTAAAGATCTGAATGTAGATACATTATGAAAAAATAGTGAGTCTTAAATGCTTAAATGAAAGTGTGTTCCTTATACCAGATGCAAATAGTTTTAAAATTTGTGGGTAATATACCAAAAAACTCTTAACTTCTATTTATCCTAAAAATTTTAAGAAGTGTAGTGTCGGTGTCCATTACATCTAAGCATAATATGTATGCTAGTTTAAGTGAATGATATCCTTTTAAACTATAACTCTTTTTTGTAGGATTTGGAGTGCAAAGAGTTTCAGTCTTAGCGCCCAGCTTGAAGGGGCAGAATGTCTAACTTGACACTGTAAAAATGGAGCACTGAATTCCTGCACATTCCATTCCTGCACATTCTGAAAACATTTTGATAAGAATTAATCAGACCATTATAAGTACAGCATTTGACAGACCGTCATTGTTGCTCTCATTTACACAAAGCTTGCTCCTCTCCTCCCACTTAAAGCAAAATTAGTTTGACTAATTGGAATGAGTTGCTGGGTATGTCACACTAGGTAACTGCTGATCACTGGAGTGGGTCACAACTGGTCCACCCTCACTAACATTACGTAAATGAAGGCTACAGATGATAATTGCTGTAAACATTGCATAATGTAATATGGCCATTAGGTACTACAAACCTAGTTCAGAGGTGATCCTTTACATATACAGTAATCTCTCCTCCATCGCGGGGGTTGCGTTCCAGAGCCACCCGCGAAATAAGAAAATCCGCGAAGTAGAAACCATATGTTTATATGGTTATTTTTATATTGTCATGCTTGGGTCACAGATTTGCGCAGAAACACAGGAGGTTGTAGAGAGACAGGAACGTTATTCAAACACTGCAAACAAACATTTGTCTCTTTTTCAAAAGTTTAAACTGTGCTCCATGACAAGACAGAGATGACAGTTCTGTCTCACAATTAAAAGAATGCAAACATATCTTCCTCTTCAAAGGAAACAGAGAAGAAAGCAAACAAATCAATAGGGCTGTTTGTTTTTAAGTATGCGAAGCACCGCCGGTACAAAGCTGTTGAAGGCGGCAGCTCACACCCCCTCCGTCAGGAGCAGGGAGAGAGAGAGAGACAGAGAAAAACAAACTGAAAAATCAATACGTGCCCTTTGAGCTTTTAAGTATGCGAAGCAGCGTGGCGCTTCAGGAAGCAGCTGCACACAGAAGGTAGCAACGTGAAGATAATCTTTCAGCATTTTTAGACGCACCTCCGTATCGTCTAGGTGTGAGAACAGCCCCCCTGCTCACACCCCCTACGTCAGGATCAGAGAAAGTCAACGCAAGAGAGAGAGAAAAGTAAGTTGGGTAGCTTCTCAGCCATCTGCCAATAGCCTCCCTTGTATGATATCAACTGGGCAAACCAACTGAGGAAGCATGTACCAGAAATTAAAAGACCCATTGTCCTCAGAAATCCGCGAACCAGCAAAAAATCCGCGATATATATTTAAATATGCTTTCATATAAAATCCGCGATAGAGTGAAGCCGCGAAAGGCGAAGCGCGATATAGCGAGGGATCACTGTATACCGAATTTTGTGCACTATAAGGCACACTTAAAAGCCTTTAATTTTCTCAAAAATCCACGGTGCGCCTTTAAATTCGGTGCGCCTTATGTGTGCACTGAGTTCCAAAATCTGTAAAAATGTTGTTGTGCATTTTAGTAAGCGCTCCGCTTGATTGACTGTCGGACCATTTCCTGCCAACATAGGGACATAGTAATACATACACTACGTACGCTGGCAGCGATAAACCAATTGCAGAACATAACGTAAAGCCACGTACAGACGTACGCTTACCTCTGCCACGCCTACGGCAGGTAGGTATATTGTACTACTGGTGCGCTGCGAAACAACATTTGTTTGGCTAAGGACCCTGAAAATGGCATCAGAGAAGAGACATGCTTACGATGCACAATTCAAACTACAGGCTATCAGTTACGCGGTTGTAAATGGTAATAGAGCAGCAGCGAGAGAATTCAAAATCAATGAATCTATGGTTTGGAAGTGGAGGAAGCAGGAGAATGAATTGCGCCAAGTTAAAAAGACAAAACAGAGTTTCCGCGGGAACAAGGTGAGGTGGCCAGAGTTGGAAGACCAACTTGAACAATGGATTCTTGAACAAAGAGCAGCCGGGAGAAGCGTCTCTACAGTCACCATTCGACTGAAGGCAATAACGATAGCACAAGACATGAAGCTCGAACACTTTCAAGGAGGTCCGTCTTGGTGCTTTCGTTTTATGAAAAGGCGCCATCCGCGCACGAAATACTGTGGCGCAACAACTGCCAGCGGATTACAAAGAAAAGCTGACCATTTTCCGCACCTACTGCAGCAACAAGATTACCGACAAAAAAATCCAGCCCAACCACATCACCAACAATGACGAGGTCCCTCTCACTTTTGACATCCCCGTGAACCATACTGTGGAGAAAAAGGGGACCAGCACGGTATCCATACGCACCACGGGGCATGAGAAGTCGGCTTTCACTGTTGTTCTTGGTTGCCACGGTAATTGACAGAAACTACCACCTATGGTCATTTTTAAGAGGAAGACGCTGCCAAAAGAAAAGTTTCCAGCCGGAGTCATCATTAAAGCCAATCCAAAGGGCTGGATGGACGAGGAGAAAATGAGAGAGTGGCTGAGAGAGGTGTATGTGAAGAGACCGGGTGGGTTTTTCCATGCATCACTGTCTTTGTTGATCTGCGACTCCATGCGTGCCCATATCACCGATACTGTGAAAAAACAAGTGAAGTAAATGAATATGGAGCTTGCCATCATTCCAGGAGGATTAACAAAAGAACTCCAACTGCTGGACATCGGTGCAAACAGGGCGTTCAAAGTGAAGTTGCAAGCGTCATGGGAGCGATGGATGAGAGACGGCGAACACACCTTTACTAAGACTGGGAGGCAGTGCCAGGTGAGTTACGCCACCATATGTGAATGGATTGTGGATGCCTGGGCTAAGGTGTCTGCTTCAACTGTTGTCCGAGCTTACGCGAAAGCTGGAATCATTGCTGAACAGCCACCCGGCAACGAGACTGACTCCGACAATGACGAGAGGGAACCCGGCATGTTTGATGGCGAACTTGCCCATCTGTTCAATTCAGATACAGAAGGTGAGGACTTCGATGGATTTGTGACAACAGACTGATCAAAAAACAATGTGAGTGTATTTTTAAATACGTAGTAGAATAAGGTTTAACTAAACTCATTGTTTTGCTTCTGTTACCTTGTTTTTGCATGCGCCGAATAATACGGTGCGCTTTATGTATGGCTTAAGTACAGAAATAAGCCCCGCAATTGAGAGTGTGCCTTTCAATCCAGTGCGCCTTATGGTGCGCAAAATACGGTACTTTCTCTTTACCCACATTTTAAAGACATGGATGTTAATACAGTTGTTTCCTGTGATTATAAAGTAGCCTCAATGGCTGTTTTTGTTGAACATATCCAGTTTCCTTCAAATGCATGGCTACATATTGTTGATGAGAAAATGGATGTTAAACAGAAAAAAGCAGTCTGTATTGATGTCTTCAGTGTTATCACAGAAAATGGGTTTAGAGTGCAGTTGTAGATTAGAGGTGCATCTCAATAAATTCGAATATCATCAAAAAGTTAATTTATTTCAGTAATTCAATTCAAAAAGTGAAACTTTTATATAGATTCCTTACACACAGAGTGATATATTTCAAGCGTTTATTTTTTTTCATTTTGCTGATTATGGCCTACAGGTAATGAAAACTCAAAATTAAATATCTCAGAAAATTTGAATATTACATAAGACCAATAAAAAAATATTTTTAATTCAGAAATTTTAACCATCTGAAAAGTATGTCCATGTACACATTCAGTATTTGGTCAGGGCTGCTTTTGCATGAATTACTGCATCAATGCGGCATGACATGGAGGCGATCAGCCTGTGGCACTGCTGAGGTGTTATGGAAACCCAGGATGCTTTGATAGCTGCCTTTAGCACGTCTGTATTGTTGTGTCTGGTGGCTCTCATCTTCCTCTTGACAATACCCTATAGATTCTCTCTGGGGTTTAGGTCAGGCGAGTTTGCTGGCCAGTCAGGCACAGTGATACCATGGTCATTAAACCAGGTATTGGTACTTTTGGTAGTGTGGGCAGGTGCCAAGTCTTACTGGAAAATGAAATCATCATCTCCATAAAGCTTGTCAGCAGAGGGAAGCATGAAGTGCTCTAAAATTTCCTGGTAGATGGCTGCGCTGACTTTGGACTTGATAAAACACAGTGGACAGCTTTGACCTGGTGAGGTATTAGTGGTGTAAAGTAACAAAGTAGATTTACTTTTATTATTGTACTTTTTAAAGTACAGTTTTTCTAAATGCAAATACTTGTAGTGTACTCTTTTAAAAAAGAATATTCTACTTTATTCCTTTTTCAAGTTGGAAATTTATTAAGTATAATTGACTGGCTGTGTTCAATATGTAAACTTGACAATGACCAATTAAAATAAGATTGCACATGTATATTTGTAGGGTTGTACATTATGATCTTGGAGCGGGAAGTGTTTCAGTAATTAATGCTCTGGCTGTGCACTTTTGTCTGGCTTTGTAAGAGGATGTATCACAGCCCAGTGTATTGCAGTATAACATTGCAGCGTATCATGGTATAACAGCCCAGTGTATTGGCTAAGAAGTGAGAATGCACTGTAAGCGCTTCTGCCATCAGTCTAATGTGCAGTGACTTTATGTCTCTGAGATACCTGTTCAATTGAGGGTGCAGCAGAAAGTTTTCTGTATAATGGCAGCAGCAGCACTCTTTATAAAGTGGAGAATGTACCTGGCCACTCTTAGAGCTGTTCAGTCTCCTGGACATAAAAACAGCAGCTTTATTATGCTGTGTAAACACTGTTTTCCCAAAAACTGTGAAGTTATCTGCATGCAAGAAAATTTCCTCAAAGTACATAAAAGTAACTCAAATTAGCAGGGTGTTTAAAATAATAAAGCATAAATGATCAAAATCATTGTTGGTGACATTGAAAAATTCTACAGTAAAATTTTTATAGCCACATAATGTTGCAGCTGAAGATGTCAAAAAGAATAAGCTACAGTAACAGGTGGCATCATTTTAGAAAAGATGTTCCCCTTTCAGTGTGTAATGTACGAGTGAGGTTTATTTACCGCATGGTTATTTCCTAAATGTGTTTTGATTTTATTAATGTACATTGGCAAGTTTGGCATATTTAGCAGTCATTTTCTGTGTAAGATCTTGGTGACTTTTTGGACTTGCCATTTAAGCAATGGGTTCTCTCAACCACCTGCATCAAAAAGCTCCCCACTAAGGATTGTGATGGCAACTACAAACCGCCTGTTCCTTGTACTGCTTCTAAGAACTGACAGTATGGAGGGCTGTTGGCAATAGCCACATTCTTTTACCAGAGACTTTACATTTTATGCCACAAATAACTAGCAGGTGACATAGTGCTGTATTTGTCCAAGAATATTTTTCAAGTCACAATTGAGAAAGTATACTGTACCTGTATACCGTCGATACTTTAGGTCAACAATGACTCTTTGTGTTTGGAAAAAAAATCCTGCCCTACCTGCATACATATTTTTTTCCAACAGTTTCATGTATGTAAGAGAGTGTGATGCAACCACAAGAATTTCAATTTTTAAAAATTGCTTCTATATGTTTATGCTGTGTGTCAACATGACATGATTGTTTGTCAGTACCATTGCATCTTACTTGCAAATCTGTAAGCTTTTTTTTCTTTCACTGTTGTCTTTGTTTTATCAAATTTAATTTATAATTGACAACTACAATGTTAATTGATATTTAGGAATGACCCTGATTACTTGCTTACCATGCATTTGTTGGGAGTGAACATAAAAATTGGATTTTGAAATTTAATTATCATATACAGTACACTTTCAATTTGTATTGTATATGTGTCATTAATATAATATCTAATAAATAAAATCTATTGGATTGCTTTGCATATTCTGAGCATGTTTTTCAAAGTACAACGTGGTATTTACTAATATAGGTTAATTTGATTTATTTTTTTTTATGTGCAGTAACTAAATTGTACTTTTACTGTAATTTTTTCAGTGCCTACACTATTTACTTGGGTAGTTTTTACCTCATATGCTTTTACATAAGTAAATGTTTAACTAATATTTTAATTTGAGTAGAAGTTTTGGTGCACTTTCCATCTCTGGTATCAGTGCATTTTCAAAATAATCTACCCATAGGATTTAAGTTTTACTTTCAGGTAGTATCTTTTCAGAAGGCATTTATGAATATAGCGTCTAGATAGTAAAGGAACTTATGCCAGAATACTGTTTCTTGATTTAAGTTCAGCTTTTAACACCATTGTCCCTGGCTGTTGTTAACTAAACTTCTACAAACTGAACTGAATCCTTCCATCTGTAAATAGATTTACAGTTTTCTGGTAAATTCGAAACAATACATTCATGTGGGCTTCTACCTCCCTGACTGTCTCCACATTAGCATTAGCACAGGTGCCCCTCAAGTCTGTATACTTTACTCCCTACTTTATTCCTTGTACACCAATGGTTGTAGGTCCACTGATCCTTCAGTTAAAATCATTAAGTTTGCTGATGACACCACCATTATTGGACTAATTACTAATGGCAACGAAACACATTATAGAAAAGAGGTGTCTCGTCTTGTGTCTTGGTGTACTTCCAACAACCTAGTGCTTACTCAATACCTCCAAGACAGTGGAGCTGGTCATTGACTTTTGCAAACAGCACTGACAGCATGTCCCACTAGAAATTAATGATTCTGCAGTCAATAAGATGAAATCCTTCAAATTTTGGGCACAACTGTTACAAACACTCTCAGCTGGGACCTTAACACCACCTATATCACTTATTACGACAACTAAAGAAATTAAATATTTTCCAGCCAATCCTTGTTAAATTTCACAAAGACATACAGTGAAACCTCGGTTCACGAACGTCTCGGAACACATACAAATCGGTTTTCGACCAAAAAGTTCGCCAAACTTTTGCATCTGTTCATGACCACACACTCTGTATACGAACAAGCCAGTTTCCCTTTCGGTTTGTACATGTTCAGTCTCTCCCTGTGCATTTCCTGTGCAGTGAGCAAGAAAGAGAGCGAGAGCGCGCCACACACACACACACACGAGAGAGAGAGACGCACACACGCACGAGAGAGAGAGAGACACACGCACGCACGCACACACACACGAGAGAGAGAGACACACAGGCAGCGTGAGAGAGAGGGCTGGACGCATAAGGTAGGAAGGCAGTTAAAGAATGCACTGGTCTTGTGTTTGTTTTCACTTCTGTTTACAGAAGTTCGTAGCATGCATTGTTGCAATGTTACTTTTCTTGCTGGTTTATTAAATTACGAATTTTTTCAAATGTTCATTTTTTCCCCTGTGCTTAAAACTCATTAAAAAAAGTGTTTTTAGCCAGCGGTTGGTAGCGCTATAGCGCGAACTATTGCAGTGTTAGTTTTCTCTGTTGTTCAAGATTTTCTCAGTGTTATTCAATGTTTTTACATTTAGTTTACTATTACGCTGTGCATTCTATGGTTTAATTAACTGTATTTTTGCTTGAAAGCTTAAAAAAAATATATTTACATACAGTTCGTATGGTCTGGAACGGATTAATTATATTTACATACAATCCTATGGGGGAAATTGCTTCGGTTCACGACCAAATCGGGTTACGACCAGAGTTTTGGAGCGATTTATGGTCGTAAACCGAGGTTCCACTGTATTTGAAAGTGTAATCACATTTTCCATTGTTGTCTGGTTTGGTTCAGAAACAGCACACTCCAAAAGTAAATTACAGAGTGTTGTGAGGTCGGGTAAGAAAATAATTGGCTGTATTCTTCCATCGTGTCACTTACCATGTCAAAAGGAACACCACAGACTCTTTTCACTCTGCTCATCACTTATTCCATAAACTCCCCCTTGGTAAATGCTTCAGGTCAATTAAAACTAAAACTAACCGACACCACAATAGTTTTTTTTTCCCCAGATCATGCACTCTGTCAGATACTATATGAATGTGTATGTGTATGTATGTGTGCATGTGCATACACACTACACACTCGCACTTCCTTTATAATTTTACTATTCTCCAAACTTGTATGAAATTTTTCTTTTTAACTTCTGCTATTTATGTATGTGATGATGTGTTCTGTTATAAGCAGCTTCAAATCTACCAAGTCAAATTCCTGTACGTTAAGTACTGGAGATTAAGTGATTCTGATTCAGCCGATTTTTGCTGGAAAAAAAAAAAAGACTTGATCGATGAAAAGGCTGATCACAAAGAGATTTTTCAGACCCTGCTTTTCTAAGCTTAATGGTAATTTAGTTGTAGTGCTCCTGTATGCCAGGCATTATGGTAGTTGAGCCAGCCAGGAGTCTTTTTTTTTCATTTTGCAGCAAGTGGAAGCTTGTTTTTATCAGTGAACTAGAGGCAATTGGTATATTTTCCTTTACTTTAAACAAAAAGTGGAGTAATACACTGAAAAAAAGTAATCAGAGAAGTCTTCCTGTGCAACTTGACAAGGCAAGAAAAGCTATTTTATGGAATTCAGACCTTTTTATTTTGTCCTTTAAATTACAGTGGACACTGTTTGTTTGAGTTTGGACAGCGTGCTTGTTTAAAATGCAGCAGCTCACACTTTTAATTGGAAAAGGAAAAGATAAACATGAATTTGAAATAGTTGTTTAGTAAACAATAGGCTTTTTAAAAAAATTTGTTGTGTTTGTTATTTGTTGCTGTGTGTCATACAGCATAAGTATTGGTAAGAAACAAGTACTACATAATTTAAATGGTAATCCATACTTTAGAATTACACATCAAGAATTACAAAAGTGTAACTGATACACTGAAGAAAAAAACACAGTAAAAAGCTGAAATGATTTAAATGATTAAAATGTGCATTTATAGTTATTTACAAATATCAATTAATTGATTGTGTGAATTGTGTGTATGTATGTATATATAGATACATAATTTCTTTATTGTTAGTGAAATGGTAAAAACTACTGTTTTTAATTAAGCCTTGTTTCAGAAAGGAACATTACAGAAATAAAGTAAATATGAGAAGCATTTTATTTTCTTTTATGTCATATGTATTATGGATAGATATTTTTGTGCATATTTTATTAGTTAAACATGTATTTTAAGGAAGTTTTATTAATTTTAGTATTTTATGGTCACTGAATAAAAAGTCTACGGAATTTAATTTTGTTATTAAAAATAAATAGTTAACACCTGTGGTCTTGTGGTCTATAGTTTAACTATTAAAAATACACTTCCAGTGTAACAAATTTTGTTAAAAAAAAAAAAACTGCAGTCGGCTGATCAGGTAACATGAAATCGGTATCTGCATTTAAAAAAATTGGATTGAAACATCCCTAGAATAAGCCTTATGGCACATTGATCCAATATTTGAACATAAGGAAGTTTCTGTAAAGTGCATTTATTTAAAGGAGCCTGGATGGTTCTGTGGTTAGTGGAGCTGCTGCATCAAATTTTCATGGTATTTGATTGAATCTGATACCTGATTACTGCCTGATTACTAAATTTCTGGAGAATGACAATTTTCCCTATGTGGTTGTGGTGTTTCTTTGTACAGCAGGTTCCTTGTACATCCTAAGAACATGGATGACTCTAAATTGGTCTAATTTAAATAAATATGGGTTTGTATATGTTAATCTAATCTGTGTTGCACTGGTGTCCCCACTGATACCTCCTTTGGGCTACCCTAATAGCCTCTGACTGCCATCAGCATCGTAATGGAAAACAGGTTAAAAAATGGATAGATAAATGAAACTAGTACAAATGCTAATGTACATGTTGAAAGTTCCAGCTGAAAGCTTAACTGAATGTAAGAGCGTTAATGAATAGGATTAGTAAAACTCGGATAAGCAAAGTAGGATGTGATATGAAGGAACAGCATTAATCAGGAAATCCAGACAAAGTCGGCAGATGTAAGAGGAGTTGGTGAATGTCACCTGCCAGCTTGTTGATTCCATCAGGATATTGAAGAATTTGCATCAGAGGACAAACCAATATGGATTTCATGGAAGAAGGTGTGCTACTATTTTAGCTAACACTAAAGAGAGAGGAAAGTAAGGACGAGAGAAATATCGTATAGTAACACTTGCCCTTCAAAATAATGCATAGCTTGGGTAGAGCCCAACATAGGTATCAAGGTTGTGATGGTGATGTTTCTGACAAGGCATTGGGTGAATGGTTGTGATGAAGTTAGCTGAAGTTAAAATATTGTGGCATCTTAACAAAATACAGGTCGAGTTGGCCGGTGCTTAGAAGAACTAAAGCACTGTACAAAAACAAAATTTTACTTTATTAAATGAGATGCTTGTAAAGTCACAGTATATCATCTATCTGTTTATAAATGTTTAGAGTTATAAGAGTAGCTCATTAATTTGCTGGGCCCTTTATCCTTTACCCATCACTAGGGGAAGGTGTTCATGAAAGATGAGCAAGCAGTGCATGAACACCTCCAATAGGACCATTTCCATCTTATATTGTGAACTCTTTGTCTCAGTATTCCATTTATTTTGCTGTATACTACAACACTTTATAAATACCTTTCAACTTGCAAATTAAACTGCAGTTACAAACTGATTTTGGTGCTCATGAGCCACTTAAAGGCTTGGCAGGTTTTATCACATGATAATCTTATGATAGGTTCGACATGCATTCATGTCAGTCTAACTCATTAAAGGTCCTCATGATATTGTCTGTGCATGACCTGGTAGTTTAATTTCTTTGTCCACACAAGCCAAGGCTGTAGTTTTTCTGAAATAATGCATAGTTCTTCACATGGAAAACTGATGTATTAAGTTGTGTTCTGAATTCTCCTTTTATACTTGTTTACTGTACTATTTCTGGTATAGCCAACATGTGTGAATAGGCCTTCTGGGATGTGAGAGAGGGTAGTTTCTTGGATTATTACATGAACATTTGAAATATTATATTTCTATCTGGAAATAAAGCTGTATTCACAGGAAAAGACTGGGGTTTGTCATCACCGTGTAATTAGCCTGTAAGCCTCATTTGACTTAATACACTGTAATTTGCTGTTGCTTTATAATAACTCTTATTTCTCAGCTGTTTACATAATGTGCTATGTCAGGTTGCCCTCTAGAAGCCATGGGTCACCTCTAATAATTGCAGTACAGTTACTAGGCTTGACTTACCAGATTTTTCTTTTTATTACTTTAAAAGCATGTGAATTATCTCATTTATAAACAAGGGATAAAAGACTAAATCAAAAGCATAAAACAAGAATTTACAAAAATGAAAATGTATCTTTTTCTATCAGCTATCATGACATGTACCCTTGCATTTTTACTTCTAGAATTTCTGATACTCCCACTTTTCCGCAATGACTGCTTTGTGGTCCCTAAATTCATAAATATTACATATTCAGTTGTTAGTTTCGAAGTTGTAAAGTGGCATTTCTATTTTATATATGTAGCTTGGCATTTGCTAATCTGTTTGCCAAACCCATCTATTGCAGTGGAGGGTTTTGGATGGGCTAGGCCAGTCCTAGCAGTATCAGGTGCAAGGCAGCAACAGAACATCTGACTATTTCAAGGCACTTTCAGTCAAACTGGACCAATTTAGAGTCTTCAATTAACCCAACCTGCATGTCTTTGAGATGCCTGTGTGCTTTAAAATAGGCTTCACAAACAAACAAATAAAGGACAAATAAAGAAAATGCAAACTCTGTGCAGACAGTAACTAAGCTGAAAATTGACTCTTGAGCTGTATTGGAAACCGCAGTAACTACTATTTTGTCTGTTTGAATTGATGTTGATGACAAAAGTTTTTTTTTTTTTTTTTTTTTTTGAGAATGTAGCTGTTTTGGAGCTGTTGTATTACATATAATTAACAGACCAGCATTTTTGTTAGTAGAACATTTTGTGGGTGCGTGACCAGTGATTGATTCTTGTCTTACCTGTGATGGTACTGGGAGAAGATTCAGTTTCCATGACCCTGAATAGGATAAATCGCACAGAAAATAGTGTGTTTAGCAGGTCCACAGCTCAGATTGAAAAGGCCAGTTTTTAAATAGATAAACACCGCACTTGCGGTTTAAAGAAGGGGGCATGATAGTGTGGCTGGAGCGGTTCCTGGACGCTGCTTGAGGCAGGCATTTTCCTTGCTTATGTGCACAGGTGAGGAATCGTCCACATACCTAATTAAAGCCGGGAGCTGCTAATTGCCACACCTGATCCACGTCCCCATAATAAACAGGAGAAGCGCGATGTGGAAGAAAAGAGAGGACGGTAAAAATAAAGGAAGAGGCAGAGAGCGCAGCATTGGGGAAAGAGAGTGGACGAGCCAGCCCGCTGTAAAATTAAGAGAGGTCAGTGCAGTCAGGGGTCCCAGATGAAGCGAGTGATTGACGCTCATGGAACAGGATCGCTCCCACTGAGGCTTTTGATAGAGTGGGTACGATCGGGGAAAAGACCAACCTAGGGATCCGAGGGATGACTAAGTGTAAGAAGGAAGACTGGAGGACAACCAACCCCGAGCAGTCAGGCAGACACTGGTGGAGGCAGCCATGACAAGGGTCAGTAGAATGAGGATCGCGGTGGCTGAAGTCTCTTCCGCTGAATATACCTTGAGTGAGCTGGAGAGGCTGGGAAGGAGCAGAGCTTGGCTGGTGTGACCCCAATGTCTTTAGAAGGATTTTAATCTAATTTTAGCCTTGTTTTAAATGTCTTGAGATTTTTACCTGTTTTAATGGATTATTTATTTAATGACTGCAACACAGCACTATTTATTCAGACACTGTTTTTGGTTTTGTTTTAAATAAAAGCAATTTGCACCATTCCCTTTGCACCATGAGGTCCAGCTCATCCGGTTACATTACCGATGGTGTCGGGTTTAAGAGCTCCCAAACTGGAGATGGGAGCCTGGAGCAGAACCCGCATCGTCACAAATGGATGGATCGAATCTTCCTAAAAAGATTTTTAAAATACAACCACCGCACAATTGTACCATAAAGCTTTTTGTTCTGCATGTGCCAACCATTTTTTGTAATTTTTAATTTCTGGAGAAAAAAATGAAAAAATAGACCTGATCACTGGCTGAAATCAGAGTAACTTTGGGAGACATTGACATATTGTTTTGGTTTATATGGCTGCTGGCCTCCTAATCAACAAGCAAAGCTCTCGGGTAACAGTAATTTCAGCTGTGAATGACTTTCAATGGATCAAATGATAATATGATGGTTTTTGGTTGCAGTTTACCTAAACTTGTAATCCTTGAATGAATTTTTGGCTGCTCATCTTCTAGCATTTTAAATTGTTTTATGGGTCTTTACACTAAGGAACAAGACAATAAAAAAGTAAAAACAGCAGAATTGGGAAGAAATGTAATAAACCACATTCATTTTTTTGTGTGATAACTTTCACCTTGTGCTTCTTCTCTGGGCATTCATGGTTCCCTTGCCATTCCAACAGTGTATATATACAGTATATATATATATATATATATATATATATATATATATATATATAATATACATATATATATATAATATACATATATATATACAGTGGTGTGAAAAACTATTTGCCCCCTTCCTGATTTCTTATTCTTTTGCATGTTTGTCACACAAAATGTTTCTGATCATCAAACACATTTAACCATTAGTCAAATATAACACAAGTAAACACAAAATGCAGTTTTTAAATGATGGTGTTTATTATTTAGGGAGAAAAAAAATCCAAACCTACATGGCCCTGTGTGAAAAAGTAATTGCCCCCTGAACCTAATAACTGGTTGGGCCACCCTTAGCAGCAATAACTGCAATCAAGCGTTTGCGATAACTTGCAATGAGTCTTTTACAGCGCTCTGGACGAATTTTGGCCCACTCATCTTTGCAAAATTGTTGTAATTCAGCTTTATTTGAGGGTTTTCTAGCATGAACCGCCTTTATAAGGTCATGCCATAGCATCTCAATTGGATTCAGGTCAGGACTTTGACTAGGCCACTCCAAAGTCTTCATTTTGTTTTTCTTCAGCCATTCAGAGGTGGATTTGCTGGTGTGTTTTGGGTCATTGTCCTGTTGCAGCACCCAAGATCGCTTCAGCTTGAGTTGACGAACAGATGGCCGGACATTCTCCTTCAGGATTTTTTGGTAGACAGTAGAATTCATGGTTCCATCTATCACAGCAAGCCTTCCAGGTCCTGAAGCAGCAAAACAACCCCAGACCATCACACTACCACCACCATATTTTACTGTTGGTATGATGTTCTTTTTCTGAAATGCTGTGTTCCTTTTACGCCAGATGTAACGGGACATTTGCCTTCCAAAAAGTTCAACTTTTGTCTCATCAGTCCACAAGGTATTTTCCCAAAAGTCTTGGCAATCATTGAGATGTTTCTTAGCAAAATTGAGACGAGCCCTAATGTTCTTTTTGCTTAACAGTGGTTTGCGTCTTGGACATCTGCCATGCAGGCCGTTTTTGTCCAGTCTCTTTCTTATGGTGGAGTCGTGAACACTGACCTTAATTGAGGCAAGTGAGGCCTGCAGTTCTTTAGACGTTGTCCTGGGGTCTTTTGTGACCTCTCGGATGAGTCGTCTCTGAGCTCTTGGGGTAATTTTGGTCGGCCAGCCACTCCTGGGAAGGTTCACCACTGTTCCATGTTTTTGCCATTTGTGGATAATGGCTCTCACTGTGGTTCGCTGGAGTCCCAAAGCTTTAGAAATGGCTTTATAACCTTTACCAGACTGATAGATCTCAATTACTTCTGTTCTCATTTGTTCCTGAATTTCTTTGGATCTTGGCATGATGTCTAGCTTTTGAGGTGCTTTTGGTCTACTTCTCTGTGTCAGGCAGCTCCTATTTAAGTGATTTCTTGATTGAAACAGGTGTGGCAGTAATCAGGCCTGGGGATGGCTATGGAAATTGAACTCAGGTGTGATACACCACAGTTAGGTTATTTTTTAACAAGGGGGCAATTACTTTTTCACACAGGGCCATGTAGGTTTGGATTTTTTTTCTCCCTAAATAATAAACACCAACATTTAAAAACTGCATTTTGTGTTTACTTGTGTTATATTTGACTAATGGTTAAATGTGTTTGATGATCAGAAACATTTTGTGTGACAAACATGCAAAAGAATAAGAAATCAGGAAGGGGGCAAATAGTTTTTCACACCACTGTATAATATACATATACATATATATATATATATATATATATATATATATATATATATATATATATATATATATATATATATATATATATATATATATATAATATACATACATACATATATATACCAGTCCCTTTGTGAGTATTGAGCTCACCAGTACGTTCTTTCTTCTTGATTATATTCCAGACAGTTGATTTAGGTAATTCTAAGCTTTTACAGATGTCTGTAATTGTTTTATTCATATTTTTCAGCCTCATAATGGCTTCTTTGACTACTGTTGGCACAGCTATTGTCCTTATGTCGAACAATGGCAACTACAGACACCAAAGCAGTCTCTGAATAGAAGCAAGAAACACACCTGAGTAATCAAAAACATGTATGATGCCAATTTTCCCAAACATTGTGGTGCCCTGAAATGACCATATAAAAAGTGTTATTTCAACATGGTGCGACCGAAATATATGCAAATGCCCTTAAAGTCTGCAAAGTGCACTTTAATCATGTCTGAATTGTTTGGTTGGCAATTTTAAACTGGAGCTGAGAGGTAAGTCAAGGAAAAATGTGTCTTTGCCCCAAACATTATAGATGGCACTGTGTGTTATGTGTGTATGTATATACTGTATATTATAGAAAGCGAGAGAGATGGAGGAATTTTTATTTTTATGTTGGTTTGATTATACATACCACTCTACTTTGAAAGTAGGAGCATAAATTATTAAGACTCCTCTTCTTGGCTTCAGATATCTGTACTGTTTCTCATAAAACCAATCTATGAATAATGAGAGAATATTGAAATTTAGAGATTTTCTGTCAAACAATATTCCCAATAGATGAATCAATAGTTTTCCCAGTATCAATTTTAAGATATGTAAGTTAGAAAGTAAAGACGGTGAAACACAATAACACGTAGTTGGACTTTGAAGCTGCAGGGAGGAGATCTAGGTGGTGCAAAATTTAAATACCTGGATGTCTGCCTTATGGATAGACTGAGTTTGTTGAACAACCCAGACCTGTTGTACAAGAAGATACCAGAGAGCGTATGTTAAGATGACTTATTTTCACATTATTGGCACTCCTGGTAAAAATGAGTAAAAAGTGTTGTAGAAAATAACAATTTGGTGAATCACCTTAATCTTAAAACTGAAAAATGAGAGAAATCCAACCTTTAATTGAAGTAAATTTTATTCTGAGAAAAAATAATCCCTCCTCAAGGAATAACTATTTTTAACAAAGCCACATGTACCACACTTATTGGCACCTCTAGAAATTCTTATGAACAAAGTGTAATTGAAACAATTTCCATTTATATCTGGCTTTTTTAATTGTAAAAGTGTGATAAAACATTCAAGAAGTAATCCATGAGCTCCTCTTTCACTGGGATATACATATGAAGTAGCACTGAGTCCATAATACAGTATTCATTCATTAACATGGGAAAGATAGGAGAACGCACAACTGAGATGAGTGAAAAGTGTGTTGACCTTCTTAAGCCTGGGAATGGACTTAAAAATTGTTACTTGCCTGAAAATACCCATATCTACAATTAGGGCAATAATTAAAAAGTTCAAATTAACTGGAACTATTATCAGTTTGCCTGGAAAAGGATCTAAGTTTATTTTGCTTCCACACACAATGACCATGATTGTAAGAGAGATTAAAAAAATCCCCAAGAATCAGTGTTGGAAAAATACAGAAAGAAGTAACATCTTAAGGTCTCCAAATTTGCGATCAGATGCCACATTCATGCCAACAGATTATTTGGAAGGCATGCCAGAAAAAAGCCTTCCTTGTAATATAACCATAAATGTACCGGTAAGTGGCTGGTGTTTGCTAAGCACTATTAGAACTTCAGATTGGAACTGTGTTCTATGGTCAGGTGAAATGAAAATTGAGCTTTTTGCAACAAACACTCAAGGTGGGTTTGGCATTAAAAGAATGATAACTATAAGGGGTGAGCTAAAGAGGAGAGGGCACAGGGAACCATACGTGATCTGGAGAGATTCTGTAAGGAGGAATGGTCACAAATGTTTTTTTCTGCCCTGTGTTCTCCAGCCTCATTCAGTGTTATAGAAGTCTCTGTACTGGCAAAGGAAGGTTGTAAGAAATATTAAATGCAGGGTTGGCAATAATCATGGCACTTCAGGCTTCGTAAAAAAATATTTCCTGATGAGGAAATTCAGTTTCAGGTTGAATTTGACTATTTTTTTTACTGTTAGACTAAGGTAGTTCATCAAAAGGTGATTTTTATAAACATTTTTACTCCTCTTTAGCAGAGGTGCCTATAATTGTGGAGGAGACTCTGTGCGTGCATGGGTGTGTGTGTGTGTATATACAGTATGTGTATATATGTGAGTGATTGATAGGCTGCATTATCTGTCCTGTGAGTCTGTGTCCTTGTTTTTTATTTTCTTTTGCTGTATGCATTTCAATTTTCCCATGGGATTAATAGAGTTAATCAAATCTAATCTAATTAGTAATAATGGAATATGTATGACTATCACTATCGGACTAATACATAGCTTTAACGCTCTGTTTCCATGTAGAATTTCCTTACTTTCCCATTTGAAACTGCACTTACAGTGGGGCAAAAAAGTATTTAGTCAGCCACCAATTGTGCAAGTTCTCCCACTTAAAAAGATGAGAGAGGCCTGTAATTTTCATCATAGGTATACCTCAACTATGAGAGACAAAATGAGAAAAAAAAATCCAGAAAATCACATTGTCTGATTTTTAAAGAATTTATTTGCAAGTTATGGTGGAAAATAAGTATTTGGTCACCTACAAACAAGCAAGATTTCTGGCTTCCACAGACCTGTAACTTCTTCTGTAAGAGGCTCCTCTGTCCTCCACTCATATTAATGGCACCTGTTTGAACTCGTTATCAATATAAAAGACACCTGTCCACAACCTCAAACAGTCACACTCCAAACTCCACTATGGCCAAGACCAAAGAGCTGTCAAAGGACACCAGAAACAAAATTGTAGACCTGCACCAGGCTGGGAAGACTGAATCTGCAATATGTAAGCAGCTTGGTGTGAAGAAATCAACTGTGGGAGCATTTATTAGAAAATGGAAGACATACAAGACCACTGATAATCTCCCTCGATCAGGGCTCCACGCAAGATCTCACCCCGTGGGGTCAAAATGATCACAAGAATGGTGAGCAAAAATCCCAGAACCACACGGGGGGACCTAGTGAATGACCTGCAGAGAGCTGGGACTAAAGTAACAAAGGCTACCATCAGTAACACACTACGCCGCCAGGGACTCAAATCCTGCAGTGCCAGACGTGTCCCCCTGCTTAAGCCAGTACATGTGCAGGCCCGTCTGAAGTTTGCTAGAGAGCATTTGGATGATCCAGAAGAGGATTGGGAGAATGTCATATGGTCAGATGAAAAAAACTCTACTTGTTGTGTCTGGAGGAGAAGGAATGCTGAGTTGCATCCAAAGAACACCATACCTACTGTAAAGCATGGGGGTGGAAACATCATGCTTTGGGGCTGTTTTTCTGCAAAGGGACCAGGACGACTGATCCGTGTAAAGGAAAGAATGAATGGGGCCATGTATCGTCAGATTTTGAGTGAAAACCTCCTTCCATCAGCAAGGGCATTGAAGATGAAATGTGGCTGGGTCTTTCAGCATGACAGTGATCCCAAACACACTGCCCAGGTAACGAAGGAGTGGCTTCGTAAGAAGCATTTCAAGGTCCTGGAGTGGCCTAGCCAGTCTCCAGATCTCAACCCCATAGAAAATCTTTGGAGGGAGTTGAAAGTCTGTGTTGCCCAGCGACAGCCCCAAAACATCACTGCTCTAGAGGAGAGTTACATAGAGGAATGGGCCAAAATACCAGCAACAGTGTGTGAAAACCTTGTGAAGACTTATAGAAAACGTTTGACCTCTGTCATTGCCAACAAAGGGTATATAACAAAGTATTGAGATGAACTTTTGTTATTGACCAAATACTTTTTTTCCACCATAATTTGCAAATAAATTCTTCAAAAATCAGACAATGTGATTTTCTGGATTTTTTTTTTCTCATTTTGTCTCTCATAGTTGAGGTATACCTATGATGAAAATTACAGGCCTCTCTCATCTTTTTAAGTGGGAGAACTTGCACAATTGGTGGCTGACTAAATGCTTTTTTGCCCCACTGTATTTCATCCAAACCTGTAGGAAATGTTTTTTTTGCCAGTATATTGCTCAAGTTTTGACACTTGTTTCTATAAAAAATGTGAAAAAATTGGATCAGTTATTTACTTATGTACTGTATGTATGCATTTATCTTCTGCTACTCTTAGCAATTTACTGTATTTGTTGCATCATTACTGCAACTGTGACGCAAAAATTACGCTATACTCTCGCAGTGTACATGATAGTAAAGATCTGTTATCTCTAATCCGATCCTTTCACAACTTGGTTTGTCATTTTTTCTGTGATTGGTGAGGCTAAGCAAATTGCTATTTATTACTATTCTGCTAAGGTAAAACATTTGTTTTCTACATTTAGTAAAGTACCCCTAATTATTTATAAATGAACCTGAATTTCAGTCAGTGAAGGAAAAAAATTGCCTCTTAAATATTTTTTCCACCCTATCTGTGAGTTTTATTGAAATTACTGTTTCATCATCTAACCAAGTTATATTGCCATCTTCAGAGGGAATACAAATTTGAATTTCCTTCTTTAATTTCATCATTGACCCAGAAAAGTGCAGACATAGTCTAAATCTACAGGGAAGAGGATGGCTTTTCTTGTATCCAATATACAGTAATTCTAAACACCATAGCACAGTGTACAACAAGAATTAATCCAGGTGTTTAAAAATATAGGAAAATACTGTTGGTGGTTCAGGCATTACTCCTGAAATGACTGCCATGACAATGTCGTGTTCGACTGTCTTTCCTGGATATAGTACCTGACATTTGGCTATTCTTTAATTTGGATTTAGTAGTCTTCTTGGTACTTTCCACTTGTTCATCACAAATGAACCCACATAATCTTTAACAACAGGAAAATAAAATGTCCCCTTTTAATACTATTTTATTTTGATATTTGCAGTAAAAAGGAGGTAGCAGTAGCCAATTTCTCCCTCCATATTGTACATTGCCACCGCTTCCTGTCCATTTGCCCACTTTGTGATGAATCTGTTCCAAGTGACCAACTGGAGGAACATCGGGACAGAGAGCACCGGAAGGTAGGGAAGAAACCTGATGAACATAGTTTTATGGTTTGCATTGTAAACAAAAAAAGAAATTTAAATCATTTAAGTAAAATGATTTGTGTCAGAGGTCAAGAGAGAAAGTTGAGCCTGGGACTTTTTGCATTTAAAGAATAAGTTGGATATTTTTCAGGTGAAATTTACTTTTTCCCAGGTGTGTTATATATTAATTTGCAGTTGGAAATTGTCTTCTTAAGTGAAACATTGTTTATAAATTGTAAATAAAATAATACAGTGCACATGTGTAAAATTATTTAGCATGTAATTGCTTTCTATTCTTCATGGTCAGATATATCCCTGTCATATGTGACAGTTTATTCATGTATTTCCTTACAAAAATCCTACTCTAAGCTCTCAAATCTGAAGCATTCATTTAGATTTACACTTATTTGCTTAGCATGCACTTTTATCCAAAGTAACTTACAAAAGAGGTAAACAATCTAGTAACATTGGGCTAGGACATTTATGAAAGAAGCTACAGGAAACCAACCTTGGGGTGATAAATGTAGGTTGCCACAGAGGGGACTGGCAATGAGGTGAAGAGCATAGCCATACTTCTTAAGAAATATCACAATCTCTCAAAAAAAAATGACATTGATAAGTTTTAAGATCATTTGCCCTATAAATCCCATTTGAAATTATAATAACGAAAGCAATATTTTTAGAAATGTATTTAATATACTTATGAGCACAATCGTCTGTGGCAATTGAATGTGTACCATGATTGTGAAATAACAAGTGTGACTTGAAAAATGCAGAATTTTCATTTTGATTAATGCATGCTAAATCTGACCATAACAACACAATATTTTAACAGAAAATAAGTCGAATGTGCATTCTGGACCTGATACTGCTGGCGTAGACCGTGGCTCCCAGTGACTCTTGAAGTGCATTTCACAACTCAGGAAGTTAATAGGCGTTATTTTGTGCAGCGCAGCTTATGTAAAGTACAGTAACAAATATATTAGAATGAATGCAATGTGTAAGCATGTACTGACAGTGTTCAGTGGTATTTAGATAGTTTGATCCATAACAAGGTGTACAGGTGAATATCTAAGTAATTGGCATAAGTGGGCTTTCTGATCACTGAAAAAACAAAAACTCTGCAGCAAGACCATTGTAATTACCTTTATCTACAATATTAGCAAATACACAAAGTGTCGTATCTAATTTTTAATGTAGTTAGTGCACAATTATCACTACCTGTAGAGTTTTTGCCTGTAATAGAAAAACACCTAGGGTCATTTCTGCTGTGCATTATGTTGTTGCTGCGAAATCTGCCTCAGTATAAGCACAGTAGCATCCTGCATGTATTTATAAACATGCCAATTGGGCACAACATTAAAACCACCTGCCTAAAATTGTGTAGGCCCCCCTCGTGCTGGCAAAACAGCTCTGACCCATGAAGACATGGACTTCACAAGACCTCTGAAGGTATTCTGTTGGATCTGGCACAAAGATGTTAGTTGCAGATCCCTGAAGTGCTGTAAGTTGTGAGTTGGGACATCAGTCAATTGGACTTGTTTCTCTAACACATCCCACAGATGCTTGGCCAGATTTAGATCTGGGAAATTTGGATGGCAAATCAACACCTTGAACTCTTTATCATTTTCCTTAAACCATTTCTGAACAACTTTTGCAGTGTGGCACACAATCCTGTTTAAAGAGGCCACTGCTATCAGGGAATATCACTAACATGAAGGAGTGTACATGGTCTGCAACAATCCTTAGGAAGGTGGTACGTGTCAAAGTAACATCCACATGAATGTCAAGACCCAAGGATTCCCATCAGAACATTGCACAGAGCATCACACTGCTTCCTCTGGTTTGCCTCCTTCCCTTAGTGCATCCTGTTGCCATCTCTTCCCCAAGTAAACAATGCACATGCACCCAGGCATCCAAATGTTCTAAATGAAAATGTGATTCATCAGACCAGGCCACCTTCCTCCGTTGCTCCATGTTCCAGTTGTGACTCTCAACTTCCTCCTCTACACAGCAAACTGTGATGTACTATGTGTTCTGACACCTTTCTCATGGCCAGCATTACATTTGTCGATTTTTGTGCTATGGTAGCTCTCCTATGGGATCTGGCCAGATGGGCTAGCCTTTGCACACCATCGGCATTAGTGAGCCTTGGACACCCATGACCCTGCTGCCAGTTAATCAGTTGTCTTTTCTTGGACCACTTTTGATAGATATTAAAGTAGAAAGAAAAATACTTAAAGGTGTATTGCATTACTTTTATGGACTCGATAGTGGACTTCACTTCTACAATGAATTGGTGCAAAAGCAATAGTGGAAGGTGAGGACTGAAGTAAATCTCTACCCAGCCATTCATCCCATTAATGTATTTCAGTAATAACACCTTCAAAATGTAATAGTGATGATCTTTTTTACACTTTACCCTTATTATTTCATTCAACAAAAATAGCATATCACACATTTATTTCCAAGTGAAATTCTCATGACATTTTAAGAGAGGTGGGAAAACCTGACTTCCTACTTAAGTCTACATCTTTTATCTTCTATTTTTAGTTATGCATTTATGATTAATCTCCAAGCCAGGTAGCTGGGCTTCTTTCCTTACTTGTTTACTAATTGAGTTAATTTAATCTCGTTCTGAGACTGTATGTATCATTGAAAATAAAGGGCAGCTAACAATAATGCTGACTGATTTTTCTATTTTACAGGTTCCGTGCATACAATGCAGAAAGAAAATTGAGAACTGCAAACTTGAAATTCATAAGGTAACTGATAATCCTTTAGTCTACAATAGGGCAAAGCTTAACATCTTTACATTTAAGGTGTACATCATTTTTGAAAAAGTGAGTAAATAGCAGGATATTTTACGTTTAAATTACACTTCAGTGCCTTTAACCAGTTATAACAACTGCAGCTGGCCTTTAGATGGGACATTTTAGACCTCTGGGGAAAAAGAGTGTCAGCAGTGATGCTCTAAATTTAGCCACTTTTTTTTTTTTCTTCTGCAGATTCATGTACTATTTTGTCCTTCAGAGCAGACATACAGGTTTGAGGAAAAGTTTGAAAGAGCTTTGACTTTAATTTCCTCCTCAACCTGAATCTCTGTATGTCTCTGAGACAATTCCTCCCACTTCCTTGGTTCATTCAGAGAATGCTGTGTAGGCAAGTGTATAAAAGATTTCAAACCTAAAATCTGACAGTTGAAATTGTCTTTGTATTATTGTAATCACTGTCTGCGTATCTCCAAGAGCTATATCTCTTTTTCCTATCTCAATTATCATAGTTCTATTTCTTTTATCTTGACAACGTGTTAAAAACATATTGAATCTGGAACAAATTTAGAATATGAGACAGCAATCCAGAGTAAAATGTATAAAACCCATGGTTAAGTCACTCCACAGCATAAAAAAAACTCAACACATTTATTAGGTTTCAAGCAATAATTTTTGTAAGGAAAAATACTCATTATTTTTATTTTTAGAAAGTTACTTATTTGTATACTGTTGAAATTTTCTAAAACATGCTAATTAATGCCAAAGTTAATATTTAATCTTTTTGGCATTTAACCAAAAATAAACATTTCAAATATTTTACCATTGAATTGTTGCCTGAAGAAGGGGCCTGAGTTGCCTCGAAAGCTTGTATATTGTAATCTTTTTAGTTAGCCAGTAAAAGGTGTCATTTTGCTTGGCTTTTCTCTACATTTATAATGGCTAACACGGTACAACACGGTAGTACCATTGAATTGTATAATTGGTTATCTCATAAAATACTACATTTTTAAAGTAATAGAAAGGGTCAGCTGTCGGGGTTGATTCCACTCTTGTGCCTGATGCTGCTAGAATGGACTGTTATCAATCCCTACCTACTACCCCCATCCCCCCCCCCCCCCCCCCCAAAAGACCCATAACATGACTATGGATGGTGTGCCGGACAGCTGGCCGGGACACCCCTTCTCTATATGTTCCAGGGTAGCAAGCATGGACTGTGCAGCACCTCCCCCGGACCACTTGGTGGCAGGCCTTTTGGGTGACTGTGGTGCCTCAGATACCTGCAGGGCTCCATGAGAGATGGAGTTCTCCACAGCCCTGTTGGGATCCGGGGTGGCCACCAGGAGGCTCTGCAGGGGTTCCTGGGCTGCCTCCAGCACCTGAAGCAATTCCGGGTGAACTATTAAAGGGGCCAGCAGCCACCACTCCGGGAGCCTGACTCGGGAGGAAGTGGAGGACAATACTTGCCGAGAGGAGTGGTGATGCAAAGAGTAGTGTGTGTTTTATTTTGGTGCTTTTGGGACTGTGTACTGCCTGTGGGACACAGGGAAGATGTACACCACAGGTGAAGAAAAATAAAAGTTAATTTGCTTTTATATGTGCCTCCAGTGTCAGTCTGTGTCGGATCGGCGCCTATATAGTGCCTTTGTTACAATGGAAAGGACCTGTTGACCACTAATTATAGACTATTTAACAAAATACAAAGTCACTGTATTTTATTAAAATATTAGATGGCATAAAAGTTATGTTAGATTTACTTTTTATTTCATACTTTTATGTATAATTATACACTTAAACAGTAATATATCCATCACATGTAAACCTGTCCTATGTGATTTTTCATTACTGAATGAATTTATACGCCTCAAGAATTGATACGGAATTCTAATGATTAATTGATTTTCAGTTTTTATGAACTTCTTATGAAGTCAATATTAAGCCAGTAGCTTTTTGGAAATTTGAAGATTTTATGGAGTGATATTCTACCAATCATTAAAGGGCCTGAGATAAGTAAACTGGCAGACCAGGTTTAGAATGATGTGCAGGCCTTTTAGATCTAGATGCAGTAGTTTTGTTGTGTCATAAATTGTTGCAGCTCAGCACACGTAGAGGTATTCTGTAATGTTATAGTGATAAAGCAAAGGTTCATTTAAAATTGCTACAAATCACAATGGAATGAAACTCTAAAGTAAGATCTGCCCCATCCTAAATGGATTTGAATACATGTCTACCAACATGCAATTAGACGGTTTTAGGAAAGTATAAGTTACTTATTACTTTTACTCACTCAAAAAACACGTCCGCCATTGTTCTCTTTCTACCATCTTCTGAACACAAAAACCTACTCTGCATGCGTCATAGAAAAAAACAAATTGTTGCTTCTGATCGTGGCCTTTGCTATAGCGCATGTTCTTCTTATTATGAGAGCAAACGACATGTCACAAAAAACACACAAAGCTGACTTGATTTGTATTGCCAGCTTCGAATGTATAATCTGCAAGCAGGAGGACAGTGGCACTTTTTTTAATAAATGTAAGGCATTGCTTTCATATATGGTGTAATCGGTAATGACCCTCATTGTTAAAAGAGGAGAAAATTAAAGTAGATTATGGAAATAATAAAAAAAATAAAGGTTTAAGGTTATAATAAAAATTTAAAAAAGGAACAGTGTCTTTGAGTGATGTTACAGTAAGAAACATCCCTGACTGCCACTTCTCCATAGTTATGGCCATGGATAATGCCCTGCCTGTTGCTTTTCTATTTCATACTGCCAAAAAAGCACACCATCTGGCTATCCTGACTTGCGCACTTTTCCTCCTGTTGTTCCCATTAGCTACTCGTTGACACTCCCAGCCCCTACAGCCTGCTCTAGCTCTAGTGCCAAAACCAAATGCTGAGTCGGGCATTTAAGCTTATAGACCTGCCACTTCACAGCCAAATCATTACATGAATTGCCAGCAAGTAGTGCTTAAAGTGGAACCAAATTACTGGCAGTATTCTGTTTAATCAGTGTCTTTTTCCTTCTCCCAATTTATTACAATTATTGGATGTCGAATCATGTGTATATTAGTGAAAGATTTTAAAGAGAAGGGGGGGTGGTGTCCCTTTGAAGCTTCTTGTTCCGGCACACCAAGTACAGCAGGGTGGTGCTACAAATTATACCTGTGCTCCTCCCATTCAAACATTGTGTGTGACGCAGTGATCAGGCTGCCATCCTCAGCTACAGCACACTCTTGCTAAACTAGCTAAGCACAGGAATCTCACATAACCTCCTTCAGTGAATGAGTCATGCCCGACAGCTTTTTTGTGAGGCATGCAAAATTAAAAAAAAAAAAAAGTGATGGCAGCAGTTTGGTACTTTGAGGAATATTTCTGCAAATGTTTGGAAGCAATCAATGATTTTAATTTCCATCAATGTTGTGTTCAGTCAGTTAATGATAGACTTTATAACAGACCATCGGCTCAGCTCTACTATATACTGTAAGCTTAACCTAACCTCCTATTAA
Organism: Erpetoichthys calabaricus; assembly: GCF_900747795.2. Lineage (NCBI taxonomy): Eukaryota > Metazoa > Chordata > Cladistia > Polypteriformes > Polypteridae > Erpetoichthys > Erpetoichthys calabaricus. The sequence goes on along the minus strand of NC_041401.2, from coordinate 67,124,183 downwards.
CCTCCTAAATTGTTCCTGTACACTGTCTGAATATAGATGGTGACAATTCCACTGCAACTCCTAGGTCCATCTCATAAGGCATATTTTTAAGTTTCATGTATTCAAATCTAACATTTTTATTCTTTATGTATAATTTGTTATATTTGCTTATATTAATTTTATCTGAGTCAAATCTCACCACACCTGCATTCTGTCCAAATCCCTAAGCAATAATTAGGCAGATTCTAGATGATCTTGCATTCTACATAGTTGGGTGTAATCTACAAATTTAATTTGTTTTTTTACTTTCTTATCCAGAACACTCATGTATTAAAAACTGAAGCAGACCCAGCACTGATCCCTGAGGGACATCACTTTAACATCACCTAATTCTGAAAAGACTCATGTCACCATAATCCTTTGTTTGCAGTGTTGAAACAAAATTTGTAGCTGTCTGCAAAATGTAACTTGAATACCCACTTTTTTAGTTTAATTACTAACTTTTTATGTAATACCTTATCAAATGCGCCTCTCTGGTCATACACTTTTGTTCCATCCTTTCCAGCATGCAATATGATCCCATGCTGTTTACCAATACAACGTACCTGTTCATAACATGTGATACTTAACCTTTTCTTTAGTCATTTTTTTATTGCTTTAATCAGCTTACCCTCGATGCCTGTTAAACTTTATGGCCTATAGCTACTTGGGTTAACCCACCATTTGTAAATTATGGAATAGTATTTGCTAGCTTCTATTTTTAAGAATTCGTCTTGTGCAGTGTTTTTTGAAAAAAAAAAAAAAAGTTAATGGTTATGTGTATTCATTAACCTCCTTAAATAATCTAGGATAAATATTATTTGTTAGATTGTAGCCTCTATTCTATTCAGCACTTCTTTCACCACAATTTCCAAATCACTAAGTACCTCCTTTATAGTCTGTCTGTTTTCAGAAAAATGTTCAGAACATTTTCTATTTTACTGTTTGCATATTTTCACTACTGAAATACTATAAAAATCTGTTTGGGTCATTTTTCACCTTTTCTCTTAACTGTCCTCCTGTTGTCATGAGCCCTACAGTTAGCACTTAACTTATTTGCCTGATTCGTTTTTTTATTTTACAGCTGTTTTTTTTTTTGTTTTTTTTAACCACCATGGAGTTCTCTTTAATTCCTTACTGTTTTGTAATTGCAGGATTAACTGGTCTTGTATAGCAGTTTTTCAACCACTAGTTTGGGTCGCGAGTTGCATTCACTAGGTTGCCATCCGCTGAAGTGATCCTAAACGCTTTGCAATACTGACCCTCCCCCGCTCTTGTAATCACTTTTGTTTCACCAAATTGGGCATCTCTTCCAATCTCGCTCTATTCACCCAGGTGGAACCCCGAAACCTACCACCCTTCCTTATTGCTGACTGTTGGTCAGCAGTGAACTAAAATAAAAAAAAAAAGTAAAACTGAGTCCTGAGATTGTAAAGGTTGAGAAGCACACTGCTTCTAGACTGACTCCACACTTATAAGCATATATCAATTTATCATTTTTAGATTTTGATGCATGTGATCAAAATTTGTACTAATAATGTTAAACTTAAAACATTTACACTCTATTGTACTATGGCCACTAGATCCTAATGCTTCAATCACATCTACCCGGAAATTCTGTTCTGATTATTACAAAATGCTAAATCTAGACAAGCTTCCTCCGTTGTTAGCATTTTAATATACGGTGTTATGCTATTTGTAAAGCTGGCTTAGTTAATATTTATGTAATTATAGCCCCACAGGTCCTATTTCTTAATGTTCTTACTTTTTACAAGCTATTTGGCAAGGTAGTACTCAAGATTTATCATTGAACCACAGGAGGCAGAATTTCATGGAGCAGGTCTCAAAAATGGGCTGCTGCTGTTGCTACTATTTATAAATGGTTTACACAAAATATGTTACAAATAAGTTAATTTTGCAGATTAGAAAATGTATTTGTGAAAAAAGCATTTGTTTTAATTTATATGAAAGAAAACACCATGTATTTTGGACATTTGGCAACCAAGGTATGTAATGGCAAATACATGCAGGGTACATACATACATCATAGAAAAATATTTTTGACCCATTGATATATATCTGTATTTTAAATGTATTTTTATTATAATAACAACTGCTCTGTTTATATACAATACATACATCCATTGATGTTAATTTAATCAAGGGATTTCAAGGGACATCCATCTATTTCATGCGTTGGGTACAAGGCAGGAACTACCCTAGACAGGTTTTAGGCACTAGTCATGCCTGAAAGACACTTATTGTTTATAACTCCTGGATTGTACTTAAAAATAAATTACACACATTATGTTACAGTTTGATTGTTTACTTGCTTCTTTATATTTCTTTGTTAACTTCTAATTATAATTTTCTCCCTTCATTTGTTGTAACATTATTAATCGTTCTGGTTGGGTAGTCACCATTGTTTATGTACCTTGTGAAAATGTGATAATAGGGTGAAGTTAAAGCTTTGTGAACTTGTTTTCTTTGCTGTTAAAGTAGTTGCTCCTTTCAGCTTATATAGAATCCGCCAAAATGAAGAGAATGTGTGGCCGGTGGCAAGGTTCTTGGACTTTCAACCTTACAAAGAACTAATACTTTGGTTCTTGTAGCAGTTTTTGTTTTGTCTGTCCAAAGAGCCAAAACTCTGAGACTACTTTAAAGCAGCAGCAAGCAGTGAAGATGACCATCCATGATGCAGATAATTTTTCTATCTTGAAGCTTTTGCATAGCTGATTTAATGTTGAGGCCTCAAGAGGTTAGTTTAACTGCTGTTACTGGATGAATTTTTCACGTTTGTACAATAAAATGAAAAGGGACTGTGACCAGTGGATGTTGTTTGGTTAAATACTTGTTGATTTTGGTTTTCCAGTGTGCAGTTGTTGGATATCACACTGCAAAGGCAATTGAGGTAAAAAATAGTAGCTAATTATGAAGGCTTTTGGGGGGCCTGGTGATGTTGTGTGTGTGTTTACTATTATGCTTCACTTTTATATATTTTGGAACAGCAGCGAGTATGGGGGTCTTTCGGGCTTTGGAAATGTCAGCAGCACCAGTATATTGATTGGCTTGCTGCAGCTCAGTGATCTGTTCTAATATGATCTTAGAGGTAGCCGGTAAGTTGCCTGTCATTGAAGATGCTTTTATGCGTACAGAAATGAAGACTTCCAAAGTTCATGTCAATCTCTGTGCATAATAGTGTTGTCACACTGACCAGGGAGATGTTGAAGAATACCAGAGTCAGTAGAAAATATTTTTGAGGATACCCTACAGATGGTCTATCTTAAATTAGTTTAGTTTACTTTGTTTATTGTCATATACTATAGAACAATTGCTTAATTTCTAACTTGCATATAAAATAAACAGTCAGATGCAATGGAATAGTTTTAAAATGTTAACAATATTAGGCTTTCAATATATAACATGACGTGTAATTACTATAATATGTTGAGGTATCATTTTAAAAGGTTTGACTGCTTGTGGAAAGAAGCTACTTTTGTATCTAGGTATGTGCTTTTATACTCTACAGTGCTTGCTAAAGAGCAGGATAAAAAAAATGTAAAATGTGCATGACTAGTCCTTGATTTTTATTCACTGCTTTCCTGAGGCAATGGTCTGTCTGGAAGTTGTCTTCCCATAATAATATTTACTGTCTTTGCTGCACAACATTCAGAATTTACCTGAGTTCAGTACAACTGGTTGGTAAGTATTATTTCATATTTGAAGACAATCAAAGCATACTAGAAGATAGAAAGCGATAGAGTTCATGAGCCCGGAATTAACATAATTAAATCAAGTTAGATTATACAATACAATGTAACTTATTTTTTGTATTCACTGAGTGCAGGCACAGAATGCTGTGAACAATTTTCAGTTAAAATACAACTTAATTTGTATTTTAATTTGTATTTGTATTTGTCATTAATATCCTTTCCCTTGGACTCAGATTTCATTGTTGTTTATCAGAACAAGAGTGGGTGGTGTAGCCAAAAATCCCTATCATAACATAATTGAAATTCTGATATTTGTTTCGTAGATACTGGGATAAGTATACACTTTTCATAAGGAATTGTATTTTTAAGTAACAGTAACAAGTTTATTAATGATTAAATTTACACACAGGTGTAATCATCAAAGCTGTTCTTGCATTTTAAAATGGATTTCATGAAGTAGGAGCCCAAATGTGCAAATAAAAACCTTAAAACTTACCAAGTACATCAATTTTTCAATCCAAGAGTTTTATTGATTTTTGTGTTGAGATAACACACTTGCTGTAAAAAAGTGTATACACATCATTTTACTAAGGTAAAAAAGCAAAACATTTTTATGAGATTCAGCCAAGTTAAAAAAAATCCAACAGTGCATTTCACCTTGCTGAACATCTGCTTCCAGAGAAACCTTTTAACTTCAGGGATATGGTTCCAATTTGAAAGGTCATCTCTGCTAAATGTTTATGTGAACTGCTGCCTTTGCCCAGTAGACAATTAGACAATAACCACCATATCCTCAACATGCACTATAAAATTTGTAGTTTATAACATAAATGGCCTTTCTCGTTTTCTCAGTACTTATTTTCTGTGGACACGACACACTACAGAAATTGCATATTTCTTGGTATTGATTGCTCCTGTCAACTTGGTGTTGATGTATAGGTAGCCTAATATAATAGTTGAAAAGACACAAACTGTGACTGTGTGATTCAATATGTGTGCCGGCATTGCCTATAAAAAGTATGGTTTGAATACACATGGCATAAGAAAATATAATTTGAAACGCACATGCCATGGGGATTGGCTCAAGAATTTCATCCCATATACCTAGTCAACTAGTGTATCTCCCACTCCTATTTCATACCTAGGATAGCAATGTTTTTAACAAATCACAAATTCTTGAGTAAACACAGAGTAAAGTTTTTGGGGATTGCAGTTGTATAGATGGACATTAGCCCACATATTGTCAGTCAGGCTTTAACAATATAATTGGATTGTGTACTTCTCTGTATTGCTGTTTTGGCTATGGAGAAAATGGTTCCAAACGTAAATATAGCCATTGATTAGTAGCCTTTTCTTCTAAATAAAGAAAGCTGCAATATCCAGTCTGCTGGAGAAACGACTCGAGGGCTGCTGAGTTTCGGTACCTTTTTGTCTGGTTGTGTTTTAAAAGTTTTTCCATCCATCTATCTGTCTGTGCATCCATCTTCCAGAGCAGGTTTGCAGAAAACTTTATGCCTCTCTAAGCAAGTATTAGGCACAAGTCAAGAACAATTCCCACACAGCGTGCCTGTTCATCACAGAGTGAACATACACACACACATACCAGGAGCCAGTCTGGCATCACCTATCCTCCCCACCTGCAGATATGTGGACTGTGGGGGAGGATACCAGAGTGCCTGGAAAAAACCCACAGGGAGAACATGCCAACTCAGTTGTCTTCCCAGAATGCTCACAGTGCAACAGAGCAGTTGACAGTAGGATGTAAGTGCATGTCCACATATGCCTGAGCATAGTCTTGCTAGAGCACACTTTTGCTCTGCAGTCCTCTGGAATTTTAGAAAACCCAGTAATAGTGTATTGAAACTAGAATACACGACAGGAGCTTTTGCTATGGGGTGCCTATGAAGTAACAAGACATGTATACCATCTCTGCTTCCTAGTTTACCATAAATACTAGCCAATAGCTAGAAGCCTTTAGCAAGAAGTTGCTGACAGTTTTTGAATAAACAGAAACTGTGTGTGTGACAGGACACCTTCCAGTTGTGTGCCTCTTCTAGTTAGAATCTGTTTTTGAAATTATATATTGTAATCAACATGAATGTACTGGTCATTGAGTGTGTCCATTTTGCTCACTTTTCACAGCTGGAAGAGTGTCTACAGAGGATGAACATTTGCCCATTTTGTGATTTAGAGATGCCATTCTGTAAGCTCCCTGAACACAAAGCAGCCTGTGGAAGCCGGACACAGTTGTGCCCCGACTGCAACAAATACATAAAACTTGTTGATGAGGAGAAGCACTATGATGATTGTCCTGCCAAGCAACAGGACATAGACCAGGAGGAGAATGAGGATGTTAAGGAACAAGATGCTAACACGGGCGTGTATAGTTTTGCAGATCGAGGTGTGTATGGGTCTTGGCTACTGCTTCTATTATAGTCACCTGTAAAGCAGATTAAGGAAACTAATAAGAAAGGTTGTAACATTAATAGAAAACGATGGCTGAGTTTTTGTTGTATATGTCCTAAACATTAGGCAGCTTAGTCTTGATGATTTTCTGTGCCACCTTCACCAACTTCTGCAGTGCTGTAAGGTTTTGAGCTGAGTGTGTCCTTTACCAGGTTGTTGGATTCCACTGTACACCTGTTGAAGTCAGTAAGAACAGACGGAGAAATCTGTGTTTTCCTGAGATGTCTGAGAAAGCAAAGCTGCCTAGGATTCTTTTTTGGCCAGAGACAAAATGTTTTGTGCCCACTTCATTACATCAGTGAACATTACAAGAATTTTAAAACTGCTTACCCTCTCCATAATATCCCCTACAAATAAGATGGGAGTGTGTTCTACCTTCTGCTTTCTGAATAATATGCCAAGCCCTTTAGTTTTGCTGATGTGAAGGGTAAGATTGTTGTCCATACACCATTGTTTCAGCAGATAAACCTATTCCCTGTAAGCTGTCACATTACTGGTGGTTAGGCCTATGAAGGTGGTTCATCTAATTTTAGTCTGTGCACCTTTATGCAAGTGAGCTTTTCAGTTCTTTGTTACAGGTATGAAGGGAAGACTAAAGGAATTGCTGATCCCACCATGAAGTCCACTGCTGTTACAGTTAGGCCATTCATACTTAGTAGCTGGAGGTTACATGGACATTTTTCAGTTGCTTTGAACTGTTATTCCTGGGGAATCTGCTTTGGACCGCTGGATAAAAGATCCATAATAATATTGAGATCCTTTATGGTTTCCTTTTCTAGGCTCAGGTCTAGAACACTCCTGCTGGTACTGTATGAAATCCATCCCTGCCGCTGAGATCAAGAAGCATGAGGTATGTTATGTTCAGCATACCCATGAGGGCTAATAGAATCTGAAATAAGTATTCTGTGGTGGTAAGTTTGTCGCCAAAGTTTAGTCATTTCTGTTTTTTAGTGTGTTTCTTGTTTAAGCATGTCAAAAAACAGAAAATCAAATATTACGCTATCATTGAATTTCTAATGTTAGAAAATTGAACACCACTGGAGATAGATTTTTGCCTAGTCAAAACCTGATAAGTGTTGAGGGTGTAGTCGTTATTAATAAATGGCCAGCATAACTGGTCTGATTTGGTTTGGCATCGGTAGTGGTGGTCAGTCAAGTAAAGGAGTGAGGAAGACTGTCAACCATCTTCCTTCTGATTCATGAAAATGCTGTCACAGTTGCAAAGGCTGCTGTCTAAAACTGCGCACCCAAAAAAGTACAACACTCGCCATATTTTCTACTTGTGACGAACAACTCTTATTCCTTCTCCAATCTAAAGAGCTGTGTCCTTTGGACAGACTAGACCAACGTTGAAAATGTTGAATCCACTACAGAAGAATAGTTGCACAAGAAGGGCAACAAGTTTAATTTGAGTGGCAGAAGAAAGTAAATGTTATAAGAATTTTGTTATTGTTCACAGGGATTATGTTGTAAATAAAACTTGTTTGGTTTTGCTGGAGTTTCTCTTAATACATTAGCTTCAAAGCTTTCCGATCTCACCTTGTAAAGCCCTCCTGCACATGTACTGTAACAACTCAGACCTCTGTTCTCGTACCATTTTTTAGAGGGACTGCCGTACATTCTGTAGTCCAAGTGCTGGTATGTTTGATGACCCTAGGCCTCATTTTGGGGTACACCGATCAACAAAATCACCCCATTTCCTTCCCTGGAGTCATGAGGGGTTAGGAATGCATGAAAATGATAATTCAGATGAGATCAGAACTTGTGTAAATTGCCATCTTGCCCTGCCCACTGAAACACTCAAGTGGCATGAGGTAATTATCATTTTAAATTAAAGTAACAAACTATTCTCTTCAAAAACCACCTTTCTTGTGGGCATGGACACTGCAGCCTTTTCCTTTCTGCATGATTTAAATTGTTGCTTTCTACTTTGGAGTCTTATTTGTTGCCTACATGCTAATTCCTACTCTGTGCTCAATAGGTAGCTCTGTTCTCACAGCTTACAAACTTTCCTCTGTTTTATAAGCAATAGATACTGTAATTGAAGGAAGCAAATGCACCTTACAATAAGGTATTTACCCATTAACCTGTTTTCTCTTTCAACTAGGCTAAATGCTTACGCTATCAAGGACAAAATAATCTAGAGCCACATGGGGCACAAGGTGATGAGAAGAGGTAAGATGGTAGGGTGAGATGGGAAAGAGAAGAAGGTTCTTAATAGTGATTGAAACTTCACTGTTAACTCTTTCTAATACTTTTTGTGATTCATTTCTCTCATGAATAAATGCCAGATAGATTGGTATACAGTACATATTTTAATAATGCCAAGAAGACACTGCAGCACTGCTAGATGCCACCTTACTGCAATATGAACTTCATGCAGTAGGGCAAATATTTCAGACTGTCTGCATTTTGCTTTTAACTTCAGTGTGAGCACGCACCAGACCTTCTTTTGCAATAGAGATTAAATTAATATCATAAAACCAGATATTTCTTATTGTATTATAAAGGATATGAGAAATGTAAGTTTTTATTCATACGTTATCAAGGTAATGTACCACTACTCAGGTTAACAATAGCGTCTCATTTTACAGATCTCTTGAGGAAACAATTTAAGATGACCTCCTTCCTCCATTGATGGGTGTGGGAAATGTTCAGGAGACTCATGATGTTCAACCTGTTTTCATTACTGGGACATTCACAGCTAAGGATGATCTCCTTTGTCACACTGTGATGCAGCACAAGCATGAGTCTCTGTAAATACAGAACTGCAAACTGCACTTGTGCTCAAACAGTTGAATCTGATGGGAGTATACAGTCTTTTTTTCTGTATATACATTTTCTAAAAATGTAATTTGAATGGTAAAAGAATGAAGTGGTAAAAGTACAGCTTTACATTATGTGGGAGTGGGAACTGTCTGTTAGCTTTGGATGGGTCAGATCAAAAATCGTACTGAACATCAGCATCTGTGCCTGACAGTGTCAAACAGTATTAAAAGAACACCCGAAACATTCACCATGGGAGAAAGCTGGTACGCCTAGATCATAACACACAGAACTTTACAAGACAGACATATTCTTCACCTCTTGGTTGCAAAGTAGCTTGTGTAAGTGAAACTAAAGCATATTTCCATTATGTACAGCTTTCAACGTAAAATGAGTATTTGTCGTTATAACATATATTACCTTGTTAGCAAATGAAAGAATCTACATAAGCAACAGAATCATTGCATTTGGGCATGTTGAGTTCACACACCTTTTTCAATGCTGGTTGGTATGGTTCTGTTTCCAAGCACGGAAGTAAACATGATTTCCGAACAGCCAGCCCCACCTCAACTTCACAATCAGCAAGCCTGTCAAAAGGTGATCAGATGTATAAAAGGAACTAATACTCAAAAATTTAAAAAATTGACAATTTCTGAGTTTGTGCTTGGCAATGCTGTGGCTATCACTGCTGCTTTATGGCTCCCAGGATTTGAATTTGATTATTGATTACATTTGTGTGAAGTCTGCAAAATCTCCCAACATTCCAGTGGGGTTTCACCAGAGTTGAGTTTTTCCTTCTGTATCCATAGAAATGTACACTCAATTCACCTTAAATGCTGATTTTAAAGTGGCCTTGCATGGATGTGTGGACAGCAATGGTTGATCTGTACCTTGCATGTAATGCTTCCCTTCATAACGGTATGAAAGATGCAGAGAAACCCAGACTCTGTCTAATTTGATAAAGGAGGTGATTGTGATGATTCACGTCAACTGTGAGGCAGTAGCACTACGCACTGTTTCTATGTTTTCCCGTGCCAGGTACCTAACAAAAAAATCTTCAATGGACTGTGTATTTAAACATTTGTAACAAATGTCTTGTCTTTTCTGAATCCAACTTAATTACAAAATGTACAACCTGTTTAAGAAGCACAAAAAAAAATCGTAATTGTGATTTACATGATTTTAATTAATTTGTGATTTGTTAGTTTTCCTCTCTGGTACTCTTTTCAATATCTTTCAATCATTCAACATGGTAATAATAATCATTTTCAATTAAACTTGTAGGATGTATTTAATATTGTGTGATATTATCTTTTTTACAGGATGGTGCAGATTTTATTTTCTGCTTAATATTGGCAGAACTAGTGAAGAACAACAATTTGCTGTAGTTCAGATGATTAGAACTCAAATGTTAGAGTGCCTTTTCAGTCAGCTGCATAATGATGTAGGTATGATTTTAGATACACTATATGACAAAACGTTTTGAGTTTGGGTATTTCAACTGTACCATTGTTAACGGGAGCATAAAATCAAGCACATCAAACATAGCATAATCATCGGATGGCACCTTTGCCACAGGTCCGTATGTGAAATTTCTGCTCTGCTAGATCTGCTCCAGTCAACGGTAAGCGCTATGCTTGCAAAGTGGAAGCGTCAAAAAGCAAAAGCTCAGCCATGAGGTGGTAGACCACACAAACTCTCAAAGCAGGGCTACATGAGTGCTGAAGCACATAGTGTGTAAGAGTCGCCATTCCTCTTTTGTATCCCTCATTAAGAGTTTCAGACAAGAACTATGTGGCAGAAGCTTCATGAAATGGGCTTTCATAGCTAGGCAGCTGCACACAAACCTAAAATGTGATGTAATGCACGCCACCATTGGATACTGGAGCAGCGGAAACATATTCTCTGGAGTGATGATTCACACTTCATTAGCTTGCAGTCTGAGTTTGGTGGATGCCAGGAGCATTCTACCTTCTGAACAGCATAGTGCCAACGGTCAAGTTTGGTGGTGGGGGATAGTGGTCTGGATTTGGGCCAGGCCCCTTGGTTCCATTGAAAGGATACTGTTAATGCTACAGCATACAAGGGGTGGCCTATACAGAGCCCTGACCTCAGCCCTATTGAACACCTTTGAGATGAATTAGAACATCAACAGCAAGCCAGGTGTTCTCTTCCAACATCAGTACTTGACATCACAACTGCTTTTTTGTCTGAAATTCCCTACAGAAATGCTCCAAAATCTTGTGGGAAGCCTTCCAAGAAGAGTTTAAAGGTATTATAACTGCAAAGTGAAGTGGTTTTGAAATGGGATGTCTAACAAGCTCATTTAGGGGTAATACTCCAGTGTATATGTGCACAAAGAATAGTAATACAAATTACAGTATTACCAATAGTTACAATACAGTCTGTTAGAAAAGAAGTACAAACGAAGACCCATTCAGAAACTAAATGTATACTACAGTAATTCTTTGCAGTTGAGGAATATTGTCGAAGAGATTGATATTCTCCACCAAAGTTCATGGGAATGAATGTTGCCACGATTAAAATAAATTTCAGAGAAATTGATGATATACAGTAGCAGGTCAACTTTAATGACGGTGAGTATCATTCTTCAAATGGACATAAGTAAAATTTGGAGCTGCCCTGAAGCGGAAACTGGTGCAACTACAATGATGCTCCAAACATTGTCTGCCTCCTTAGAAAGGAAAAGAGGGGGTATGCAAAGATTTAAAAGACCCCATCTTAAAAGGTTAATATGAAATAAGAAATGACTGAATAGTGCATTGCTGTCTGCTGCAGTTTGACAAAAGTATATGGCCCATAAGAGTAATGTTCTTTGGGTAGATGAGTCAAAATGGACCCTTTTGTGTGCTCTAACAATGTTATGATTGAATAGTCCTAAAAAGAAAGCACGAAGAGACAATATTAATGGGTAAGCATCACTTTAGTTTTGTGGGTGAAACTTTGGCAGAGTGAGAAGACTACTATCTTATTTGCCTCACTGATTTGAGCCTTGTAATCAGCATAGATTTTTATTCGTGGGTATTTGTGCTGACAGCATTCCAGGGTTTTATGGATGATTTTGTACCTAATGGCTAACATCATTATACCACCTGTGGTATAATGTGATCATGAAGATAACTCAGCTACATCACATTTAAAGTTATAGTATGTTAACACTGACTGAAGGTAATGGTTTTGGAGAGAAAGTAATCCAAACAAGAGATGGTAAATTTGTGACAACAGTCTTCAGTCACCAGTAAGGGGTGATAGAGATGGACTCCGGTGATGGATTGCAATTAGTGAGGTATATTCTTGACAGTGGTTGAAATTTGCATATCAGCTTCAAGCCAATGCCAAGCACTGCACCTCAAGAAACAGTCATGTAATGATCTGAGGCAATCCCACATTCAGTGAGAAGTCAAGCTTATATTGCCCTTGAGATCCCAAAAAGAAGCAGTTCTGTCTTGTTTGCACCATTTACAAAATGGAGTGTACCTCTACCTATCCTCTTTCTATACACACTGGCGTTCTGAAGGACTCCTCCATTCAGCAGTTTGGATAGCTGTTTGAAAGTACTACCTACACACTGTTCTATACCATGTTTAGCCAGGAGGATGTCATCATCAGATGTATTCTTTTAAGAACTGCAACCCTTACTGAAAACAAATTCATTCTCCATTACCTACGGTGGAGCTACTAAGATTCAGAAATACAAAACTAAAGGAGGGAGAGTCGTTGACTTAGCTTCTAATGTTCGCTTTTAATGTTAAGCACCAATGAGAATCTCCTGATTTGCAAGGCATCTTGTAGTCCTTAACCGAGGATGGACTGGGGTAAGTAGTCATAAATTAACGCCATTTATTGTGCTGAATGTTATTTTTTTTATTTTGAAGCATTCATTTTGCAGTATTTTATACTTTTTATTATCTGGACAAAGTTTACTTTTCATTTTGGTTGTTTCTGTCTTTTGTTTATGAGATACATAGGTGTGCAGATGTTCTGCTATAAATATGGAGGCTCTGTAGCATAATGTTAACCCTTGGTTAATTAATGCTGGAAAATAAACCCCTCTAGTGTAAATAGCTTCTATCCAATGCAGGCCTAGAGCTAGTTTTCATTTTGGCTTTGACTTCCTTCCATCCCTAACCCTTCTTTTGATTGACTCTCATGCTTTCCTTACTTGTAATTTTTGTCCTTTCGCTTTAGATATATATTTTTTTTTTTTTAGCTTTTATTGAATTTATTTAAAGCTGGTAACATTCCAAGTCAAACTTAACAAAACTAAATTCAATTCAACCCCTACCCATGCGAAAGAAAGGCGAACAGCCAGAGTAAAACATTTCAGAGTAGTATAGAGGGAAAGGAGTCTTTCTCCCCAATATGTGTTTATTCTACAATATTATTGATTAGATCCTGCCAAGTTTTAAAAAAGTTTTGAACAGATCCTCTGAGAATTTGATTTTTTCAATTTCAAATAGTATACAAGGGTTGTCTGGGTTCTGCGCGGAATCACTCGAAATAAGTAGCCAAGGATTTTTTTTTCTATTTTTCTCATGTACTTCGATCCTTTTTAAACTTTTTCTAAGTATTCACCACCAACATCAATGCACTTTTGGGCTCTTCTGACCCACGCCGCAAAACACTCGCGAAAGGCTGTCTTTGGGAGGTTGTCCAGCTGTTCTTTGACAGCTGCAATCAGTTCCTCTCGAGTTTCGAAGTTGTGGCCTCGCAGGGGTTCTGTCACCTTCGAGAAGAGCCAAAAGTCACATGGTGCAAGATCAGGTGAGTAGGGTGGCGGGTTCAAAACGTTGACACCACTGTCTTCAATGAAATGCTTCGTCGCATTAGCCGTGTGGGCTGGCGCATTGTCATGATGCAAAAAGTGCCTTCGCAAGTTCTTGGACCGGCCTCTAGCCATCGCAGAAAAAACGTCAGGCAGGCACTGAGTGGTGTACCACTCAGAGGTCACAGTTTTCCTCTCCATCAGCGGAATTGACGCGACAATGCCATCGATGCTGAAAAAGATGGCAAACATGGTGCGTTCCACCGAGCGGATTAAACCATCAGAAAAGTCGTAAAAAATCATCACTCGAAAGTCACGCACGCACGGAGTCGGGAGCTTCGCCGCTAGCATCGGCTGCGCACTCTCAGTTCGTTTGCTTCTCGTGTTCATTCTGAAGGAAGAGAGGGAACAAAACATCTGAACAAAAACATGCAACCACTTGAATAATCCCTCTACACAGCAGAACAGGTTTCGACAGGCTGACACTCGACAAACGATAAAATTCTGCGCGGAACCCAGACAACCCTCGTATGACATCAGTTACCCACTGACTTAAATGAGATGGGTTAGGATTCTTTGAGTTGAGCAAGATAAGTCTACCTGCTAATAGTGAAGTAAAGGCAATTAGTTTGTCTTTCTTCACTTTAAGCCCATCTAGGAGTACACCAGACAGTTATTAATGAATTAGGAGTGATGGTGACACCAGGCTGTCTGATAGGCATTTCAAAATTTTTGTCCAGAGATTTTAATTTGGTACACTCCCAAAGCATGTGGACTAGTGAAGCTGGAGCTTGATTGCAACAATTGCAGGTTGGATCCTGACCCTTCATAGGCATTGAGTAGGCAAATATCAGTAAGCTCGGCACCTCCAGTTAGCTTGTTGGTAAACATGAGCAGATGCTCCCAGATTTAGAATTTAGATTATAGGAAATTAGCTTCTCCAAATTTCCAGTTTTAGTTTCACATATCTCTCTCTCTCCCTCTCTCTTGCTTTGCTCGGCAACCCCTGGGCGGGCGCTACGTGCTAGCTACTTCACAAATGGTATGCGGATGTACAATTTAAACATTGTTATTTTCATGGGAGTTCTTACATATGCATAATAGAACTAACTATTTTACATCACAGCGAGTAATTAACCATAGTAAAAAATAGTAAAACATAATAAATTAAAAGAAAATTATGTTTCATGTTTTATTAGAGGTATTCATTGCGTTACACGTTTTCGTTCTGTTTGGCTTTGAAATTAACACGCAAATACTTTTTAAACTTACTGAAGTTTTACAGTACAAGTGTAAAAGCAATTTTTTTAATTAACTTTTTGTTAATATTGCATTGAATTTTCATTCCATGTTTGAACTTACATCGTGACAACGCAACGTATAACTGCACCTGAGTGAATATCGTTTCTTGAAGCTATTCTAACGGGAAACTGTAAACATTTTAATACGAATGGCATATCAAGATCTCCTTTGGTGTCTAATGTTATCCGCGGAAGATTTACTACATTACTATTCTTGTCGCCTTTCAAAATTGTACATGTCAGAATTGTTCGAACAATTTTGAATACAACTAATCTTGTCCTATTGCATAGCTCATCACTCAGACATAAATTACGCAATAACATTACATCCTTCTTTCAACAGTAAATCAGCCAGTGGAAGATCGGATGGTGTTAATGGTTGTAGATATTCTACAAAATATTGTAAGTTGATGTTTTCATCTTCCACACCGTCACCACCAACTGTTTCAGCATATTGTATTGATACACATTTAACCAATTTACCGTGTAACCGATCAATAATTTTCGCGTTAATTTGACTGTCATTTATCGGTGCTAGGATTGCCTGTGTACTCATTTCTTCTGTTGATAACCCTTTGGGATGAAATTCTTCAATAAGATTTGGACATAATATGTCTTCTTTTATTGGGAACATAAAGTGAGGAAAACGTTAAAATTTATAAGAGCTGAGAGTGCAGAAACTGTGTCTGAGTAAAGCATTAACATGAATGAGAGGTGAGAGGACCGTGGTTGAAAATGGTTGAGAGGAGAGCAGGACTTGAAAAAAATCTCTTGACAAAAGTCTCATCTTAAAATTTTCTTTTATAATAAATATATATATATATAATAGAAGATAGCCCGGCTACAGACAGACACACAGACTCAGAATGTCCAGAACACACTCTTTTGTTTATTTACACTGTCCCGCACACAATACTGTTCTCCAATACCCAACTCCACTCAATCCTTTCTTCTGCCACCTCCACTCCTCACTCGCAACCTCGTCTTCTGCCTCCCGACTCCGGCCCCTGAATGGAGTGAGGCAACCTCCTTTATAGTGCACCCGGAAGTGCTCCGGGTGTCCCATGATTAACCTCTGACAGCACTTCTGGGTGTGGCGGAAGTGCTGTATGTCCAGACTTGAGCTGTCCTGGTGATGACCACGGATCCCCAGCAGGTTGAGCTTCTATAATCCAAATCTGTGGCCCCGATGTAAACCCAGGGGGCTGCCCTCTCGTGTCGCAGGGGAGGTACTCCTGGTAGTGTGTCCATTCCCCCGGTCATCTCATATAAAGGGCGTCCCGTCCGGGCAGGATCCTCGGCTGTCCATCAGAATATATAAAAGAGAATCTTTGTACATCTCAACAGTATTTTGAGGATGCCATTCACTGTACTAATTGGCCATTTCTGTACTGTGACCAAATTTAATTCTGTAAAGATTCAAAGTGATTAATTACACTGTATATTGGACTGTAGCTCCACAGGTCATATGTTGTTAACCTTACTCAATACATATTGAAGCATTTAATGAACCTGTTGCTGCCCAGGCATCCTGTTACTGACAACTTGAAAAAGACTTTTGGAAATCCTCTTTGAGTTACCATTGGCTCAGGGTACAAGTCTTGCATTACCAGAATATCATGGTGAAAAAAAAAAACAGCAGTTGTTCTGAAATATTAAGCATGCATGAATCATAAAAGAACAACCCGATAATAAAATGAAAAATCACCCACAGCAAGCATAATGACATCCAGATGATTTATAAAGGTAATTCAGCCAAACTAATTCCTGCATGAAGTTGACAAATAACTTCCTACAGCTGCTAGGCTCATCAATAACATTGCCGAAAACAGAAAATGCACTTGTAGCCTCGTCACATTTCTACTGAATAGAGATGCCTAAAGGTTTATTGCTTCATTTTCAAATGTCATTATGTTAAAATTTGTGTACCTGACATTACAGTGTGGTCAATGGGAACCTAGGGATTCAGAAAGTACTCTCCTACAGTTTTTTTTGTCTGTGGTAATGGAAGACAGCAAGAGATTTGTTCTTGAGATTATTGAATAACATACCAGGCGGCAAATGGAGGAAAACACATCAAAAAAATATAAGGGAAAAATCCTGTGAGGGAGTTCAACAGAAAGTTAAAAGGAGAATGTGACCATGAGTTGATTTAATCATGGGTTCAAAAAAGAAAGGTGACTGATTAGTAAACAGCACAGCAATACAGGAGGAGGAATGTTAGCATGGGAGCATTTTTCTTACTTAGTAGGGTAGGTGAGTAGAGAAGGTCACTGGCTGAAGTGTAGCAGCAGGGAGAATCCTGATTCTTATCCCACTCATCGGAGAACCCATAGACATTTTATAGTTCTGCCTTTTCATGTAGACACTGAACATTTGTTGAAGTCTAAAGCTTTCAGGCACAAATGTAAACAGACTGGAATCTAAAGAACTGTGTAGGACAGAGAGCTGACCTCAGGGGTAACTAGGCTTTACCTCTTACCCGTAGATAAACCAAGGACCCTTTGCCATGGTTAGTCACCTTGTGCAAGGAATCACATGGCTCCCCTTTACCATTTTTAGCAATACAGTAAATAGGTGTTACAATTCATTAGATCGTTCCATAAAAGAGTGAGCAAGAAAGCGTATTCATAACAAGTGAGACTAGTCAGGGCCAGATTAGAATTATTTGTAAAATGACTGCTTTAAATCAAAAAATCATAAAGTCAGGACTCAAAAACCATTAAGGAAATTGCTGAAGACACAAACATTTTGGCCTTTAGTCGAGTCTTTATTCGAAGCACAGACACTGCCTGAAGACACTGCTAGGTCACATGATTCATGGAGTCAAGCTGATCCCTTCTTTAAAATGGCAGTGTGTGAAGATGCCACAAACAAATAAGTCAAGAAAAAAACCAAACCAGAATGAAAATGTACATGTTATTTTGTTCTGGCTCATGACAGTAGTTTCCTATCTTTTATTATTTAACACCTTTGAGGGTTAAGAAGACAAATCTCAAAACCAAAACTGTTTAATGTGTTGGCTACATTTGGAAACATTTTAGTCTCTTCTACTAGTTCCTTCCAAATTTAACATTTGTGGAATGTAAAGGTTAAAATTTTAGTTCTGTAATAAATTATCCTCATTAAATTGAAGAATGCTGAATATTGTAGACACTGCTCATCTATTCTAAAAAAAAGTTGACACTCTGATCATGTGGTAAATTGTGTTGATGTTTGTGTAATAAAACAGTAACTTCTGCAGCTACAAACCAATCCTGATAATTAAAATGAAAAGCACTTTATTAAATGTTTCTTTCCAAACATTCACTACACTATTGAGTATTATTGCAGTTTTAGTGACAATATGTACACTCTGATAAGCCCTTCACCCTCCTTCCCATCATCCTTCTGCTCAAAAGGTGTTGATGGCAACACTGCTCCTCATCTGTGCACAGAGCACTTCATCGATGTACAGCGTATTGGCCTTGACCTGGATGTCCTCCTCTAGTGACAACTGACTTCGGACCAGCCCACGTAGCTCTGCTTCAGCACGGACCAGCGTCTCTTCAAGCCTATGAAACAAGAGGAGTATTGCACACCAAATAACATTTTGTCATTTACCCACAGAGAATAACCAGTTCTGTTCTAACTGTTGAGTGAAATGTAAATTTGGAGAATGGGTTTGGTGATGTTGTAATCCATTAAGTGAAACTTTATTTACTGAAATGGTACATTCTATTAGTAAAATGAAGAAAGCAGTGTTTGAATTTGTATCAAAATGGAACAATCCTGAGATTTCACAAAGAGCACAGTATAAGTAATGTGATCCAAAAACATTGTTATACATGTTTGTAATTATCTCCATCCATCCATCTGCTGTACCACTGTATCTAATTCATAGTCACAGGGGCCAGAGCCTATCCCAATAGCTTCAAATGTTGTACTGCGTTAAAACCACTGGGTGAGTTGGTGGTCAATAACAGGACACACATACACTCACCCATGCTGACTGGTGATGGGGTCATTTTAAAGTTGATAGTTCATCTAATCAACGGACCTTTGGATTGTGGGATAAAGCCAGAGGAAAACCTTTGGAGACTGGCATTGCCCAGGCCAGGTGTCCAATCCAGAGCTCTAGAACTGTCATCCATTAGCACTAAACATTGTACTATCATGCCACTCAACAACACTACAAATTATGACATGTTAAGCTTTCCATTTTTTTGGAAAATTGTTTTTAAATTTTACATATAACAAGTAAACAGCGGTAATGAGGAGCTACAGCCTATCTTACAATATATTAACCATTTAAAACATAGATGACCACATTAACAAAGTCTTAATATATATATTTACTAAAGAACTAAACATCTTAATCAAAAGTTAAAAAAAAACTAGTTCTATACTTAATGAGGGAAAAACATGAAGTAAGAACATCAAGAAGAACAAAGCATCTGCAAGAAAGAAGCAATGTACAAATAAATGTAGAAGTGTATACCTACTATACATGTACTTACAAAAAGGGTGGCTGCCCTTTCATACTGTTTGTGAGACTGCACTTTGCTACATAGTTTATACTGGGCTTCTGTCTGGAATCAATTGCAGATGTAAAAATTACCATGGATAGTTCTTTGAGCTAATGTGGTCACCTAAATTAAAGTCTAAATGTACCATTTTGTTCTCAAGCACAAGTGTGGATCCACATATGCAAAACATATGAACTAGCCTTACTTCTGTCTCATGTACATGTACATATAATGTAAAGTAGAATATAAAATAAACTTTGTCTATTTGAATCCATCCATCCTCTTCCGCTTATCCGAGGTCAGGTCGGGGGGGCAGCAGCTTGAGCATAGTTGCCCAGACTTCCCTCTCCCCGGCCACTTCTTCTAGCTCTTCCGGGGGAATCCCAAGGCATTCCCAGGCCAGACGAGAGACATAGTCCCTCCAGCGTGTCCTGGGTCTTCCACGGGGCCTCCTCCCGGTTAGACATGCCCGGAACACCTCACCAGGGAGGCGTCCAGGAGGCATCCTGAACAGATGCCTGAGCCACCTCATCTGACTCCTCTCGATGCGGAGGAGCAGCGGCTCTACTCTGCGCCCCTCCCGGATGACTGAGCTTCTCACCCAATCTTTAAGGGAAAGCCCAGACACCCTGCAGAGGAAACTCATTTCAGCCGCTTGTATTCGTGATCTCATTCTTTCGGTCACTACCCATAGCTCATGACCATAGGTGAGGGTAGGAACATAGATCGACTGGTAAATTGAGAGCTTCACCTTGCGGCTCAGCTCCTTTTTCACCACGACAGACTGATGCAGAGCCCCCATTACTGCGGATGCCGCACCAATCCGCCTGTCGATCTCACGCTCCATTCTTCCCTCACTCGTGAACAAGACCCCGAGATACTTGAACTCCTCCACTTGGGGCAGGATCTTGCTACCAACCCTGAGAGGGCACTCCACCCTTTTATGGCTGAGGACCATGGTCTCAGATTTGGAGGATCTTGCTACCAACCCTGAGAGGGCACTCCACCCTTTTATGGCTGAGGACCATGGTCTCAGATTTGGAGGTGCTGATTCCCATCCCAGCTGCTTCACACTCGGCTGCGAACAGATCCAGAGAGAGCTGAAGATCACGGCCTGATGAAACAAACAGGACAACATCATCTGCAAAAAGCAGTGACCCAATCCTGAGTCCACCAAACTGGACCCCCTCAACGCCCTGGCTACGCCTAGAAATTCTGTCCATAAAAGTTATGAACAGAATCGGTGACAAAGGGCAGCCTTGGCGGAGTCCAACTCTCACTGGAAACGGGTTCGACTTGCTGCCGTCAATGCGGACCAAGCTCTGGCACTGATTATACAGGGACCGAACAGCCCTTATCAGGGGGTCCGGTACCCCACACAGAATTCCCCGAGGGACACGGTCGAATGCCTTTTCAAAGTCCACAAAACACATGTAGACTGGTTGGGCAAACTCCCATGCACCCTCCAGGACCCTGCTAAGGGTGTAGAGCTGGTCCACTGTTCCACGACCAGGACGAAAACCTCACTGTTCCTCCTGAATCCGAGGCTCGACTATCCGACGGACCCTCCTCTCCAGGACCCCCGAATAGACTTTTCCAGGGAGGCTGAGGAGTGTGATCCCTCTGTAGTTGGAACACACCCTTCGGTCCCCTTTCATAAAGACGGAGACCACCACCCCGGTCTGCCAATCCAGAGGCACTGTCCCTGATGTCCATGCGATGTTGCAGAGGCGTGTCAACCAAGACAGTCCTACAACATCCAGTGCCTTCAGAAACTTCGGGCATATGTCATCCACCCCCGGGGCCCTGCCACCAAGGAGTTTTTTGACCACCCAGAGATGGGGGAGTCCACCTCTGAGTCCCCAGGCTCTGCTTCCTCATTGGAAGGCATGTTAGTGGGATTGAAGAGGTCTTCGAAGTACTCCCGCCACCGACCCACAATGTCCCGAGTTGAGGTCAGCAGCGCACCATCCCCACCATATACAGTGTTGACACTGCACTGCTTCCCCTTCCTGAGACACCGGACGGTGGACCAGAATCTCCTCGAAGCCGTCCGAAAGTCGTTCTGCATGGCCTCCCCAAACTCCTCCCACGGCCAAGTTTTTGCCTCAGCAACCACCAAAGCCACATTCCACTTGGCCTGACGGCACCTATCAGCTGCCTCCAGTGTCCCACAGGACAAAAGGATCCTGTAGGACTCCTTCTTCAGCTTGACGGCATCCCTCACCGCCGGTGTCCACCAACGGGTTCGGGGATTGCCGCCACGACAGGCACCGACCACCTTACGGCCACAGCTCTGGTCAGCTGCCTCAACAATAGTGGCACGGAACATGGCCCATTCGGGCTCAATGTCCCCCACCTCCCTCGGGATGTGATCGAAGTTCTGCCGGAGGTGGGAGCTGAAGCTACTTCTGACAGGGGGCTCTGCCAGACATTCCCAGCAGACCCTCACAACACGTTTGGGCCTACCAGGCCTGACTGGCATCCTCCCCCACCATCGAAGCCAACTCACCACCAGGTGGTGATCAGTTGACAGCTCCGCCCCTCTCTTCACCCGAGTGTCCAAGACATGTGGCTGCAAGTCCGACGACACGACCACAAAGTCGATCATCGAACTGAGGCCTAGGGTGTCCTGGTGCCAAGTGCACATATGAACACCCCTATGCTTGAACATGGTGTTTGTTATGGACAATCCGTGACAAGCACAGAAGTCCAATAACAAAACACCACTCAGGTTCAGATCGGGGGGGCCATTCCTCCCAATCACACCCTTCCAGGTCTCACTGTCATTGCCCACGTGAGCATTGAAGTCTCCCAGCACCCCCTCCAGGGACTCCAAAAAGGGTGGGTATTCCAAACTGCTGTTCAGCGCATACGCGCAAACAACAGTTAGGACCCGTCCCCCAACCCGAAGGCAGAGGGAGGCTACCCTCTCGTCCACCGGGGTAAACCCCAATGTACAGGCTCCAAGTCGGGGGGCAATAAGTATACCCACACTCGCTCGCAGCCTCTCACCGGGGACAACTCCAGAGTGGTAGAGAGTCCAGCCCCTCTCAAGCAGATTGGTTCCAGAGTCCAAGCTGTGCGTCGAGGTGAGCCCGACTATATCTAGCCGGAACCTCTCGACCTCGCACACAAGCTCAGGCTCCTTCCCCTTCAGAGAGGTGACATTCCACATCCCAAGAGCCAGCTTGGGTGACTCTACTTCGTCCTTAACCTGTAATTGCTCCATCCTGGATATGACGTTAATCTGCATCCAGCCCTGCACATAGGCCCTCCAACCTGCTGGGAAAAACCTGGGGGTTGGTGGCAGAATTGGCGCTCCAGCCACCATATAAAACCTCCCACTGCTCCATTCCATCTGAACTAACGTGGTGCAGAGGTGTCGCCCATTGCATGGCTGCACTCAGGTCCTAATCTGTGATCCTGAGTTGGTTTCTCATGTGGTGTGCGCGGCAATGTGCTGTATCAGCGCATGCTCCTAACCTCTCTCTATCTATCTATTTAAGAACAATGGCATAAACCACAGCCAGCAAGAGTTTATAAGAAAATATACAGTCTTAAGAGTCTTGTCTGATCTTTTTTAAAGAGCGAGCCATAACAGTAAAATAAAAATATGTTATTCAGACTTGGATACATTTCAACGAGAAATAGATGCTGAAACACAGTCACTGGCATCAGTGGGATTGACCTGCGACCTGCATAAGAGGCAGGAGAGAAAGAGTACAAAAAAATTGGAATGCTCTAAGTGGGGTTTGTCATTATTGGACCTGTGCAAGGACTGTCAATTCTTCTGTTAATTTTTAAACTTCTATTTGAAATTGAAGAACAGTAAGCAAACCTATGAAATTTGAAGATGATGTTAAAACTGAAAGCAACAAACAAAAAGAAATCAGACAGACCTAGACAAAGTTCACAATCTGAGAAGTTCTGTATGCAAGTAAAAGAAGCATTCATTGTATGTACAAAATCACTGACTTTGAGATGGAAGAAGTAAAATAATTTATGTAGTTACACTGCCACAACATCAAAATGCAAAGGCAATTAAAATATCAAATACAATTATAATAAACAAAATAATTGAAATCAAAGAATATTATGGTTAGACACTATAACACACTAATGAGACCATAATTTGGGTATCGGGAGTCATACTGGTCAAAAAAAATGACTTAACAACATGAAAAGTTGTGCATAAAATAACTGCTATTAGCAGCCTTGACGTGTATGAAAGGCAAAGGGGACTGAACCTATGACGCTGAACAAAAATGGTTACATGTGGAAACAATGAGTTCTTCTAAATCTCTACAATACAGTAGAGATAATCCAGCAGAATTTGTTTGGTTAAATTGTATATCAAAAACTCAAAAGAGAGTACTTAAATTTAAGGGCAAGTGTATTCAAAATGAAAATACATGGATTTGTGGAAATCTGGAACAAGCTAGCAAGCCATCAAGTTAAAGGTGATGTCAGTGTTTTAGGAATGGTCATCTAAATGTGATTAAGCAGGGCTTTACCTTTTACAGTGTGTTTGATACATCAACTGATACAAATATGTATATTAAGACAACCACTGAAAAAAAACCAAAGCAAAATACTTAAAGAAGTCTGTTTTAAGAAATGGCACAAAACTGTCACCAACAAAAAAATATGCTTTTCAATTGTGGGCAATCAGAGAATTGTAACATAATGCAAGCAACCCCCGTAAATGAGCATTATAGGAGAGACCCTGGTGGTTTAGAGAGGTATCTGGGTGAAATATCAGGATAACTTGGCTATTAACGATGCAAATCAACTTGACAGAGAATTAATTTGTCAAATTTCTTCTCTTGTTTTGGCATAATGTTTAAGGTAGTTGTTTTACTGAAAAAGTCCCAGAGATTTGAATCTTTGATTAAATTGTTTCTTTATACAAACAGGTTTGCCTAGTGATACCATGGCATCAGGGCCGGATTTATATGAAAAGAGGCCCTAGGCTATTCCACTTATGAGGCCCTTTCACCTTCCATTTTTAAGTTTGTAAATTACATGAGAGATAATAAAATTTTTCTAACAATTTGAATGTAGGCCCCTCTTGATCTTGAGGCCCTAGGCTGAAGCCTAGTTAGCCTATAGGAAAATCTGGTCCTGCATGGCATTAAAAAGTTAAATATATGTTTCAATCAGTCTGTTTTATATGCTTGTTCTGCTATGTTTGGGATTGTGGGGACTGTGTCTTGTCCCAGCAACATCCAGTGCAAGGCAGGAATCAACAAAAGGCAGAGCACCAGTCCATCACAGAGCACTCTCATTCCCATACACACACTTGGTAACCAGTGAAACCTAATATACATGTCTTTGGCAAGTGGAAGGAAAACAAGAGTATCCAAGTAAAATAAACGCTGACAGGGAGAACAAACAAACTGCAGTCTCCATTTTAAACTCCGTTTTCCTGGCCTTGCAGAAGGTAGCAGTGAAAGCCACTACACTACACTTTCACAATATTTAATGGTTTCAATTTATTATAATTTATTTAGATTCCTAAATATAAACTTGATACTGCCATAATAATTAGATATAGTTTTCTTGATGTGATTCCCAGCCCTGTTACTGTCTTTTTGGATTTCACATGTTCTTCCTATGTCTGTGTGGATTTCTTCATGTTACTCTGGTTTTCTCCCACATCCAACTGATCTCATGTTTGCTGGCAAATCCACAATGGCCAACAATTGTTTCTGAATGTGGAGTACATTCGACACACTTCCCATTAAAGGCCGGTTCCTGACTTTATAGTACGTTCAAGGGTGCCAAAAAAACAAAAAGCTCTATCATTAAAGGAAACGTAGGTTAGTTGAGAGGATGCGATTGTCAACATCAGTGGACCAGAGTGACCGGATCAGAGTGTAATCTTGAAGGATGTTCCCGATGTACTCAAATGCAAAGTCAGTTAAACCTATGAAGGTTAGAAGTGGAATGTAATACTCATTCCTGAAAGCCAAAGGAACTCGGAGTAGGCTTCAAAAACAGGAGTTATGTGCACACTACTGCAAAGCTCGGTTAATATTCTGGCAGTAAAATTCTGAACAAACTAAAGTTGGTATTAAGTAATCACTTTCAGAATATTGAAGATCAAGTGCTTCTTTGCCTGTATTGGTAAAGTTTCTCAAAACATGCTGTTCTTGAATTGAAAGGCAATGGTTTGAGAAGTGATTCAGTAAGAAATCAAAAAAGCCAAGCTGAAAACAATGCCATAATAGATACTATTAAAATAACTGTTACATACAGTAATATGCTGTTACTCTTACTTAGTTTACTACCAGATAAGAGTCACAGGTAAACACACAGAGAATCAAACAACAAAAGGCAAGGCTGATGCTAAATGATGTGCAGGATGTGGTATCTTCTCCCTTGAACCCACGCATAGCTGGGGTCAATACAGAGGAGGCAGGTTCACTCAAAACAGTATTGCAATCTCTGCATAAAATAATTCACATTTTTTCAATTAAATCTTCTTATTTAATACACTACCGTGGCTGTTCATTTGTCTGTCTAGGATTTTAAATCACCTGTAGCTCACAAACCGTTTAAACTATTGACCTGAAATTTGGTACACATATACTACGTGACGTCTACAATCTGCTTTCGGGGTGATGATTGACCTACAAGGTTATTCTTCTTTTTATTTTATTGTAGAATCAACTCTCGACAGCAGCCAGCAGGACGGCAGTGTGGCACATGTGTACGGGCACCTTTCTCATTCCCTACCACCTTCGCCGTCACATCCCCTACTTCTTCATATCTTAAATCATTCTTGAGGCAGATTAAAGACTTAAGTGAAAAATTAAGGAAAACGTACTAAGTAATTGCAACACAAACACTGACTTAATCAGTTTTAACGCAAAAAGATGCCAACGGAAGAAGAGAAGAAGTGGGCCGCTAGAGAGGAGAAAAGAAGAGCTGTTCAGGAAGCAGCAAGCGCATCAACCTCTGAGCAAACAAATGCTAAACGTATGGAGAAAGAGGATGAAAACTACAAGTCAAGTGTATTCACTGCACATTATCGTGCAGTGCGCCGTTACTGGTATTAAATATTGAAAA
Source organism: Erpetoichthys calabaricus (assembly GCF_900747795.2). Lineage (NCBI taxonomy): Eukaryota > Metazoa > Chordata > Cladistia > Polypteriformes > Polypteridae > Erpetoichthys > Erpetoichthys calabaricus. Next base: position 67,097,548 of record NC_041401.2, on the reverse strand, counting down.
ATCCTTTGTGGTAAAAATTTGGGAATCACCCACCAATGTAAAATATATTGTCATATTCTACCACAATTGAGGGAATATGTATAGATGCACTGTTAAATCAAGGACCAAAATTTGCAAGGTGCTTGCCCTCATTGGCTGCTAGACTGTTTTCCTAAAGGGAAGGACTTGAAAATTTGCATTACTGACACACAGCTCTTTAAGCCATTTTTGAGATGACATGTTTGCATATTCTTCTAGTTACACACTGTATGTATTGAAGAAATCTGTGCATAAGTGGCTAACCATAGGCTTTTAAATTGTTACTTGTGAAAAGTATTACATCTTTAAGATGTAGATATGCACAGCAACAGAAACACGCTTATTCAAGGCACCCTTAAGACATACTATGCCGTTGTATTGTAATAGAAACTAACCCATCATCTTCATTTATAGGGTATGTTTATTTCATATAATGTGTTCGTCCTACTTTGATCCCTAAAATCTGGTCTTTTTGATGCAGGACCTTTTAGGGATCTTGAGGTTCACTAAGAAAGTACCAAACTAGACACTTTTTATTCATTCAGAAGGGGCTGAATATAAAGCAGATCTCTTACCTATCAACATTAGTGGAAATCTCTTGAACCTCTCTGATTAGCCGATAGTGGGCAGGATCATGACACAGCTCTACATTGGGCCGAAGCAGCCTGGTCTCCATTCGGGTCTGTGCCACTTTGATGGGACCCTCTTTCTCAGTAATAGCTTTCTTTAGTAGGTCAATGCTTGTCTCTTGAGCTCGTATCTGCTCCATGACCTAAACAGGAAGAGAGGAAACAAATGTATGTTGACTGCATCTTCTGTCAATATCATCTAAAGATGTTTGCCTGTTGCAATCAAGCTGAGAAGTGTACAGCGGCTTTTGATTTTTTTTTTTACCTGGTGATTAAAAAGCATGTTCTCTCTCATTTACATGTATTATTGTGTTATTTATTAAATTATTACAGAATGCTTTGCCAAGCAGTGCCTTGACTTGGGAATGCTCATTAGAATACATACCGATCATTCAGTCATGAATTGTTTTATCCAATTAAACTAAGGGAACCATTTATCCCATCCAAAGAGGGACACTCTCATTTAGCTTGCTCAGAGCTACCAAAATAAGTTAAGGACTGAAGATATTCAGAATCTTAACCTGCTGCCTAACTCATACAAAGATATTTTCTAGCATTCTGTAATACTTGACAAATTTACCAGTGGCATTATTACAGTCACTAAAATAATGAAGTCCCTAAAAACACCCACTCATTTACATGCCAAGATGTCTTATTATTCCTCTCCAATTCCTCAGAAATACATGACACGGTGCTTACTTCTTCATCATGCATGTGAGGCGCTGGATGAGCACTTCTAGTTTAGTAGTAATATATAGCCCTTACTGACTTTGTCCTTGTAGACAGAAGTCAATACTGTCATTATTTTCAAAGATCCGGTTTTCATTTTTATTAACTGTGAACAAAGTGCTGTAGAGGAATCAAGATAGAGTAGTGTTATAATCACTGTCTTCCTCATGGCACAAGAATAATTCTCCTAACATTAGTTTTTAACATCACTTCTATGTTTGGTGTCAATTAATATGTTATGCTAAGAAGGGTGGCAAATACATTATCACAAGGTGGAGCATGTGCTCATTTGGAAATGTTACAGAAAATGTATTTTCCTCCAGCTATCATTGGACATCGGTAAAATTTTCTGACAAATTTTAGGAAATTAAGCCCTATTAACAAAATAGTAGTCATTGTTTAGGCACTGTTATAAAATTAAGGAAAAGCGGTGGATTCCCCTTGAAACTTGCATGAACAGTATCAAGTAAAAGGGCTGAAGAAATTTACATGTTTAAGTATTTGAGTGTAATTTTAGGATAAAGTGACAAAACTGTCATTCAGAGCAAGTAGTGAAAGAGGCAATAAATCATAAAACAATCTTAAATTAATGCAAAAACAAAATGAAACTTAAAGAAGCTTTTCAATCAAGAATTAAGTACCCTTGGTTACTTGTGTGAACATGGAACTAGTAGTTAAATGTTTGAAGACTACAGAGAAATGCAGTGAGCTCACTTGGTTGAGAAGATTGTTCATCATCCAAGTAACTGACCTACCTTTCCAAGGTGCTCCTCCAGCTTGTCCTTGGTGTTCTTGGTCTCCTGTATTCTAACTTGAAGGGCCCTGTTGACATCCAGCTGCTGCTTGCGCATGTCAGAAGCAGTCTGCTGGAGCAGGTTGTCAATAAGGGCCCGCAATGCCAATGAGCTCTTTTTCTCTTTGTCAGATTTTAGGATATTTGCATTGGAGAATTCTTCCCAATCTCCGGGGGTCACAGGGCTGGAGAAACAAGGACAATCATGTTTAAGCATTGCATGGCTAACCCACTATCCGTATTTTCACCTAAATCAAAGTCACCACATTAAAGCTTTCCAGTATAGTCTTTACTAGATTGGGAGGGGTCAACATAATAAGAACCATATCATTCTTAAATCATACACATTTTACACTGCAGAGAGAGAGAAAAAACATGGAAGATAGAAGGGGGGAAGTGTTCATTTGCAGCAAAGTGCCAGTTACATTGATACACTGATGCAATAGATCAAACTCTGTTACACAAAAGCCATTACAAGCTTAATCAATGCTCAAAACAGACCTTCCTGTTATGGAAAGAAACATTGCTGTGCATATGAATGAGAAAAGAGACCTTAATCACATAGCACTGCATTAGGGTTTCTAGGATACCTGAATGAAGCTTGTCTAATCAGGTGAGTAATGGGGAAAGCCTTTCATATTATGCTTCACCAGCACTGTATTATACTCCTTATTATCTTTTATTGGTTAGAATCTTCTTTTAGCCAAGGCTGTTGAAGTGCAGATATTACATGAATATTAAGTACTAAAACACTTTCTTGCATTTGCATATCTTATTTTAAAAGATTACAATATTCCATTCTAATAAAATGTATTTTAACAATTTTGCATCACTTTGATGGTTTATTTCATTTTCTCTGGAAACTCTTTTCATCCATCCATCTATATTCAAACTTACTTGATCCATTTCTTAGTTGTGGGGTCCAGAACCTATGTGCAGAATTATTGATAGTGCAAAGCTAGTTAGGGTTCTAGGCCATTACAGGCACACACACAAACACCCATACATGTTCACACTTTCCTATACTAAACAAGGTGAATTTAAATTCGCCATTTAACATACTCTGCACATTTTCTGTATGTGGTATGAAAAGAGTAGCACCTGGAGAATAAACCACACAAACATGGGTGGCTGTGTCCAGGACAGAATTCTAACCTAGACAATTAGAGGTCTGAATCAGCAGTGTTAAGCATGGTTCCATCATGCCACATTTAAACCTGCTGTATGCATACTTATTATACGCTTGGGTATATTAAAAAACAAATTGATGTTTTTTTTTTTTGTTTTGTTTTTTGTGTTTTTTTTTTCTTTTTTACTGTCTACACATTTACTATAAATAGACAGAGGAAATAGATTATTCAGAGTAAACATCTACAAGAGCATTTACAAAGGTCTACCAAAAGCAAAATGTCTTAATCAAGAAGAATGCACATATTTCATTCTCCGCTGTAGTGCAGGTTACTTTGTTATGTAGCTGGTCATTGAATTTTACATGGCACAGCAGTGCCTCCTACTGCATGGTGGAAGAAAAGAAAGACCAAGTTATTACAGAAATGGAATGGTGTGCAGGATACATTGGATTTTAAAATTATATATGATATTTTTACAATATTTAAATGATAAATAAATGTAGCATATTACATGATTTAGTCTGTTCATCATTATTAACATTTCTTTTATTTTCTTAATGTATGTTAAGTGAATCAAAGAGTGATTTGTAATTTTCTTCAAGAACTACAGGATCATAAACAGAGTATACTTGTGTTGAGAATAATCAGGATTCCATTGTCAAACTTTTATTGTCTAGACTTGAGTAACCAAGATTGGGCAGCATCCTTGCTTTTAGGTGCCAATGTTTTATATAGTGTCTGTTAAAGTGAAAACCATGTCACCTCTCTTCATACGCAATGCATATCACAGTATTGCATATTCATAAATTAAATGTACTGGAGGCAGTAATAGATTCCTATTTAAATGTGAAGCTGGAGTTAATAAGTTGATTTAACTTCACTTTGTACAAATAAATGAGCTTTTTAAAACTATGTTGTGGGTCGGCAATGCAGAATAAGGAAATTGCAGATTAGGCATAGAAAATCATAGTTTTTATAGTAGGTAGGTAGTAGGTTACTTGGTTATTTTCCAGTTGCCTCAGAGAGCTATGATTTCTTAGGGCGTCTTACTTCAGATAGTAAAATAAAAGATCTGTAATAACATTGAAGTCCTGTCTGGTTTCCTTTACAGGCTCAGGTGTAGAAAGTTTGTCCTGCTATTGTAAGAAATCTATCCACTATGAAGAGTTCAAGAAACATTAGGTTCATATCTTCAGCATATCTACACCAAGTATTTTACTTCTTGGCACTCCTCTAATTCCAGCCTTGCTGCACATATGCAGACTATGCCATCTGTTCTTCTAACTTTTTCTTTCAAACCTGCCATATATTCTCCAGTCTAAATGAAGGCATGCTTGACGACTCTGTCCTTCATTTGAGGAACACATTGAAGTCCTGGGTTTCAATCATGGCAAGGACATTATAGATATGCAGTCCCAATCTTTCTGTTTCCAAAAGCACAGTATGTTTTCATATAACAGATCGGGAAAGGCATTTTATCAGATTAGTCATTCTTAAGGTAGATTTACTAATGTTTTGTAGGGGCAAAAAGCTATAAATAATCATACAAAATGCATGATAGCCTCTATTAAAGATCTGCAAATGCATTTGATATGTGTTGAAAGAGGAAAAACATTTGGCTCCCTTTTCTGGCATGCTACTCTTTATATATTATTGGACACTATGCCCTCATTCATATGTAAGGAATCCTGTGTATCTCTTTAACTCTTCTCCAGTTTTACCTGGTTATTGTACATGATTGACAGTGGAAATAATCTTACTTGCACATATGCCAAAAAATATACAATTTGAAAGGGATAATCAGAATTGAGCACCTTAAATTTATAGAGTTATTTATAAGAGTACAATGAAATTCTTACATGCATGTGCTAATTAACATGTTGGCAATTGACGACACCACTCTCCAGAGTCATGAGTAGTGAGTACAACTACCTTACCTGAAAATTCTTGCCATCCTTATCTGAAGAACCCTTATTTGTCATTGATAAACAACAAGAGTAAAATATGTGATGTGTATAATAATGAGTACAGTATTTAGCAAATGAATATATGACAATAGCAAATTAATATATATATATATATATATATATATACATATATATATATATATATATATATATATATATATATATTGCAGCGGTGCCTCAGATTCCCGCAGGGCTTCATGAGAGTTGGAGTTTGACGCAGCCCTGTTGGGTTCCATGATTGCCGCCAGGGGGTACTGCAGGGACTGTGGAGCCCTACTTTGTTGGGCTTCTGCCTCACCCAGAAGTGCTTCTGGACCACGCTAACAGGCCACTGGATAAAGAGAGCCTGCTACCACTGCTCCAGAAACCAGAGATGGGAGGGAGAAGACAAAGCTTGTTGAGAGTAGTGGAAGCAGAGGAGACAGAGAGAAGAAGAGAAAGAGAAAAGAAGATGACGTGTGATGTGTGTATTTCTGTGATTTTTGTACTGTGCTTACTGTGTGTGAAACCTGGGAAGAGTTTCCAACAGCATGTGTGTGTGAAAGAATGTTTGTCTGTGTCTGTCTGTGTTGGGTTTGAGCTAGTACACCCCTTGCAGACCACTACATATAAATATATATCTCAGGTATTAAAAATGTATACTATACAATAATATACAGGTAACAACAGACAGTTCAAGTAATCAGACTGTCCTATTACAATAACAGTTAATATTATAGTTATTGCCAACAGGTTAGTAATAAACAGGCTTCTCACAATTGAGTTTTTGTCACGGATAAGGTAAAGCTTATGCAGATAAACAGCTAAGTGACCTGGGGGTAAAAACTATTTGCTAGAATACTGCTTGCTGAATGGCAATGGCACAAGCAGTTTGTTGCTTTGGGTGTGTAGAGTTTGAGATAAATGAAAGAACTTTCTTTCAAAACCTCTTTTCATGAATGCTCTTTATGAATGAGAATATGGTCCCATTGAAAAACTTGTCCATTTCAATCACCCATTACTGGCCCTTGCAATGCAGTGTTATCATAACCGACTATGATGTTGCAATTGAATATCCTGTCCACTGGGCAACTGTAGTAGTTAGTGAGGATCTGGATAAACAAATTGGCTTTCCTTTCCCTTTTATTTTTTAAATAAATGGACTGGTGAGCATTTTCAGCAAAAAAAATGTGTGCAGGGACTATATGTGACACTTTATGAGAATTTAAAGCAATTCACTGTTCATATATTGCCTTGGTGATATAAAGTCTCTTTTCAAATATTGAATGCTGCATGTTGAATGTAATCTTAAATGAAAAAGTACATAATGGGAAATTCAGTAATTGGTAATGTGGCACTCTGAAAACAAAAGTAAAAGATATATTTTTGGGTTGCCATAAATAATCCTTAATTATAAAACCTCTTCTTTCTGAAGCAATATCTTAAACAGGTATTGAAAGATAATGATATTAAATACAAACAGAATGACAAAGATATGCATAGTACATGAAATGTTTTTACTAATACTGTATAAGAAATATATAAATTTTAATACATAGCGTGTGATTAAAAAATAAAAACCAAGACTGCCTAATACAATTAACACTGAATTTAATCATGGCAAGTGTCTGCCCTCTGCTGGCTGTCTATGTGAATTGAAGGTAAATCAATCAAAGAAAATGACACAGAAACATCTCTTACCACTTCACAGGTTTGACAATGCTGTTTGAATAATGGATTTCAGGTGTGTTGTTTGTTAAAACAGCACAATCTTCGTCAATCTTTTGGGCATTGAATTTGTTTTCAAGGTCTTTCTCCAGGTAATACTTTATAGAGCGATTCAACCTAAATGATAAAAAAAAAATTCAGAATATATTTGGCGTTTCCTCATACAAATAACTAAGTAATTTACACTCAAAGGTGTATCAATAGATTGCAAGACAAGATAATAGAAATTTTTAAATGTTCAGAAAATATTTTATTTATTTATTTTGCATTTATTTTGTTATATTCCACAATGGTAAGTGATGCTGTCTGGAAATAATGTGATACAATAGATTTTCAAACCATTCTTCAATTCTTCTTCACTGGGAAGTTAATTAACCCTGCACCTCATGTTAAGAAGTTGCTATTTATGTTATATTGCATATGTTGAAGTAAATTGTTTATAGTTCAGAATCTCTTTGGCACCTACCTGATCTGTTCATTTGTTTGCTCAAGTGTGCGTTGCAGCAGAGCTGACACACCTTGGATCACCTCTGTCTCCTTGATGAGCTCCCTTTCTAGATCATCATGCACAAGATCAATGCCAACACGTTTCTCCCTGATATAAGGAGAATTCAAGTAACTGGGTTATAAGACTCTCACATTAACAACACAGCAAAACCAGTTCCATTTTGTGATTAAATTGAGACCATTGTCCAAAAAACACAGACACATTAACATCTGTAGAAGTTTTGTTCTAGGAGCAAACACTCTCACCCAGATATTAAGTCTAGCTACTGTCCTGTCTCTCTGTGTGTTCTCCCCTTTTTCCATCAAAATGTAAAATTTATTTGCATTAACAATTAATGGTCTCCATTGCATGAAGCTTCTGTTACCTCTCTAAAAGGCATTGCTGAGCCACGTTCATTGGCTCCTTGCAACTCTCAATGGCTTTCTCCAGTCGAGTCTTGTACGTCAGCATCACCTCAATTTCATTGACCGTCTCCTCCAATTTAGATTCAAGCTCTTTTTTCCAGAACTTTATATCTTCAATTCTCTGATCTGAAAGGAAATGATAATAATAATAATAATAATAATAATAATAATAATAATAATAATACATTTTATTTATATAGCACCTTTCACATGCTCAAGGGATGATGACGGGGATGATGAGGATACTATGAACTATGAACGGTTTTACATGAGCATTGAAAGAAATACATGAATAAATAAACAAGATGCAGTTTTTACACTTTCAACATATATAATTGATTTAACCAACATTATTAACAATAAGAGACAGTGTAAAACATCTTTATCAAACAAATGTAACCTCATACTACAAAACAATGTTACATTATGAAAGCCAAACACTGTCTCTCAAAGCAACCTTCAAAAGATATCAGCTTGTCTACCAAATTATGTACCAACGAGGCAAAGCTGGAACCATGTTAAAAATGGTAATGTTAAAAAAATCTGGAGTTTTACACTACATGCATAAATAGGTTTCACAGATATTCTTTGAGTATCATACATGGTGTAAGCCATGAGGTTTTGAACAAATATTGTGAATTCCAGATTTTTTTCTGTTTCCTCTACCTGTAACCACCATAGCCATTATTTTGGTTCATCTCACAATGTACTGTGTCTGTACCATGGTTCTTCTTCCAAAATTAATCATCTGATTTATTTTTACCAGTGCTGAATTGGTTACTCATCTCTTTGACTCAGTGTGCATTTTCTTTTTAGGAGGTGAAACAGGATATTAGTTCAGAGCGAGATGTAATGAGGAAGCTTCATCCAAAATTTATGAAGATGCATAGAAACCCTACTCTTTGTGCTTGGTGCTGATTTTTGTTGTACCCTTATAACATCTTTACAATCTCCAGTCCTAAAGGCATATTTCTCTACCATCATGATCCTTGTTCCTATATTCTTTTACATATAATAGACCATATAATCAAGTTTTCTGCTCTTGCAACTAAACTCATTTTGTCAATGCCTCCTGAACTATATATTCAGTATGCCTTCTTGCTCACATCATACATACTGTACCTAATTTTTTGTTCACATCCTTCTGAGAAAGTCTGGTTGATCTCTCAATTTCCTTTACAAGCCGTTGACTTTCCAGGATCAGTTGCTCTGACTGAGATCTCTGCACCTCTGCTTTATGATACTGACTGTGGTTAGAAAGCTGCCATTCTTGGTGCAAGAACTTGGGAGGAGCTTGAACAAGCCTTGACATCCTTCTGCCTTATAGTATCTCCTTGAAATACAACAAAAACAAACAAGGAAGAGCATAAAAATAATTTAAATGTATTGAAAAGATTACATAAGAAACAGGTTAGCTGAAGTATAGCATCAAATTGTCCATCCATTATCCAACCCGCTATATCCTAACTACAGGGTCACGGGGGCATCAAATTGTTTTAAAGAAAAATCTGATTTTCTGTAACAATATTAACATCTGTAGATAGAAACCTAAGAGTATTAAATGTGTGCAGCAATGAAGTCATATAATAATGAATACATGGTGAATACAGCAGTTGCTTTTGTGAAAAAAATGATAAAATTAAGTTTTTAATCAAGAATACTTCTCAAAGATCACTAATGTTGACACTGTATAAAAGCTTTGACAGAGAGTAAATAGTTGTAGCCAAATGCATAGGTACTGTAGTGTGTTATCTTGGCTCGTTGCAAGTACAATTTTTATTATGAGAGTATGAACCGTCTTGATGTATTGCGGGTGGCAAAGTGATAGATAGATAGATAGATAGATAGATAGATAGATAGATAGATAGATAGATAGATAGATAGATAGATAGATAGATAGATAGATAGATAGATAGATAGATAGATAGATAGATAGATAGATAGATAGATAAAAACGGTCCTGACAATTACTCCTGAAACTAATACTACATACCTATCAAGAATATAAAAATGAATCAAAATGTAATCTTATTAAGACATTAAACACATAGAAGCAACTCCTGAAATGTTCACTGTCCGTTAAAAATGTGAACAAAAGGCATATTCCCTAAGTATCAGATTTTATTGTTTTTTATCAAAAGAAAGAAAGAAAGGATATATATTTAGATGTGTTAAAGTTAGTCGTGCTATAATGTTTTTTTTTTCTTTTATATTTCATCAATGTGTTTGTTAAGTGAAAATGTAGAACAATGGATAGATACAATCTTAAACTCCTGCTTAATCTTACGGTTCGAGTACAATAAAAGTCGCTACAATATGAATTTAGTTTAATAGAATTAACTGAAAGCAGTGTCTGTGACAGAGATGACTGTGAGTATCGGCACCTCTTCCAGTTTCAACATTGAGTACTGGCACCTCTTCAGTAATCTTCACAAAGGACGACCCAAACAAACCACCAACCCATCCCATACCGCCATACGAATATATACTCCCTTCTCCCGGCTGTGTAATCATCTGTCATTGTAGTGCAAAGTTGCCAACGTTTGACCGTACCGAAATCTTCACTGGGGACAAATATTTGATCGCATGTCGCTGTATCAACATAAATAGAGTACCACTAGTAATTCAAGTACTGACTGAAAGTACACACATTTCCAGTTGTTTGAGTGTGGAAATTCTAAATAATAATTAATAAAATTAAAACCTCTTTACGCTGGACAGATCGGTGCACTGTCTCACCCAAGATTCTTCTGCTATAGAAACTCTTCCTTATTTTGGATTCTATGCACTCCTAATTCAAGTCTTCCATGCACTTCTTGCTGTCACTGCACGATCGAAGGCAACCATGGAGCTAAACAAAACAGTTGCTATGGCAATGCATCGCTTGCTAGCATGAAAAAAAGGCTGGGCGTCGCAAACTAGGAAGGCGGGAAGATAATACCAATAGGAAGACATATGAGACTCCACACAGCAAATCCCGAGCCAACCTCGCGAGAATAGGCGGACTGCCCAGCAAATATTGAGTACACATCAGACTGAAAAATGTTACTAGGACATTTGTTGAAATAAAAATAAAAATCAAGCGGGAAAATCATTATATTAAAACGAACAAAAAAACAAGCATAAAAGCAATCTGGTACAAAATAGATGCCAATTGTACCGGCATCTTTGTGCGAGTGTACGCGAGATTACCCAGGCGGTCCATTCAGCGATGTTTCCTACATTGTGCCATATAATGTCCACGTAGGCTACGACTGATTGAGAATTTCGAATGAAATATTCGGGTTCCGAAAATGGAAGAGGTAAAAGGTTAAAAATATTTTTCTTAAAGCTAGTGTGGTGCTGAGTTGTCAACCGTTGCACGACTGCACTTGAGTCTTAATTTGGGATCCTGAGGTGGTTTGTCGTGTGGTGGGTGCAACAACGAGCTATTATTAGTGCCATCTCCCTAACCTCTCTGTTTCTATTTTCTGGAAGGACAAAATGATCGAGAAGTGCCCAGCTGCAATCAGGACAGTTTTAGGCCTCGGACATATCGGAGCACCAGAAACTATGAGGTCCATAAATGGACGCCCCCTTCTGGAGCCACTCCCCTGTTTCGCTGGTGAACATACACATATATTACACTCTCCTCATGACGATTTCAATTCCCTTTAGTTCCTGCAATCAAATGTGTATTCAGCATTTATTAAACTTTTAAACTATCGAGGTCTCTCAGTTCTGCATCCGAAGAAGTTGTTTTGGTGTCATATATTAGAAACAAATTGAACAAAAAATCAAAACATTTTGTATTTTATAGTATACGTTTTATATCTGCGTTTGCCATGAGACTGCACTTTTTAATATATTAGCTATACAGTGCATCCGGAAAGTATTCACAGCGCATCACTTTTTCCACATTTTGTTATGTTACAGCCTTATTCCAAAATGGATTAAATTCATTTTTTTTCCTCAGAATTCTACACACAACACCCCATAATGACAACGTGAAAAAAGTTTACTTGAGGTTTTTGCAAATTTATTTAAAAAAAAAGACAGAAATCACTTGTACATAAGTATTCACAGCCTTTGCTCAATACTTTGTCGATGCACCTTTGGCACCAATTACAGCCTCAAGACTTTTTGAATATGATGCCACAAGCTTGGCACACCTATCCTTGGCCAGTTTCACCCATTCCTCTTTGCAGCACCTCTCAAGTTCCATCAGGTTGGATGAGAAGCGTCGGTGCACATCCATTTTAAGATCTCCCCAGAGATGTTCAATCAGATTCAAGTCTGGGCTCTGGCTGGGCCACTCAGGGACATTCACAGAGTTGTCCTGAAGCCACTCCTTTGATATCTTGGCTGTGTGATTAGGGTCGTTGTCCTGCTGAAAGATGAACCGTCGCCCCAGTCTGAGGTCAAGAGCGCTCTGGAGTAGGTTTTCATCCAGGATGTCTCTGTACATTGCTGCAGTCATCTTTCCCTTTATCCTGACTAGTCTCCCAGTCCTTGCCGCTGAAAAACATCCCCACAGCATGATGCTGCCACCACCATGCTTCACTGTAGGGATGGTATTGGCTTGGTGATGAGTGGTGCCTGGTTTCCTCCAAACATGACGCCTGGCATTCACACTAAAGAGTTCAATCTTTGTCTCATCAGACCAGAGAATTTTCTTTCTCATGGTCTGAGAGTCCTTCAGGTACCTTTTGGAAAACTCCAGGCGGGCTGCCTTGTGCCTTTTACTAAGGAGTGGCTTCCGTCTGGACACTCTACCATACAGGCCTGATTGGTGGATGGCTGCAGAGATGGTTGTCCTTCTGGAAGGTTCTCCTCTCTCCACAGAGGACCTCTGGAGCTCTGACAGAGCGACTATCGGGTTCTTGGTCACCTCCCTGACTAAGGCCCTTCTCCCCCGATCGCTCATTTTAGATGGCCGGCCAGCTCTAGGAAGAGTCCTGGTGGTTTCAAACTTCTTCCACTTACGGATGATGGAGGCAACTGTGCTCATTGGGACCTTCAAAGCAGCAGAAAATTTTCTGTAACCTTTCCCAGATTTGTGCCTTGAGACAACCCTGTCTCAGAGGTCTACAGACAATTCCTTTGACTTCATGCTTGGTTTGTGTTCTGACATGAATTGTCAACTGTGGGACCTTATATAGACAGGTGTGTGCCTTTCCAAATCATGTCCAATCAACTGAATTTACCACAGGTGGACTCCAATTAAGCTACAGAAACATCTCAAGGATTATGAGGGGAAACAGGATGCACCTGAGCTCAAGTTTGAGCTCAAGTTTGGGTCATTAGACCCTATATAAAAATGGGATAAGCTAAGGAATAAAACGAAAAAGAATAAATTATATGCTGCACTCAGCTACGATTAACACTACATATTCTTATTGACTCTGAATCGAATAAATCATATAATTTGTGTAAACAGTCAAAATATGTAATACTACGCGCCGGACGTTTAGGAGCTTATTACTGGTGTACAAAATTTTAATATTTATGTTAATGATGCTTTAATAATAATAATAATTCATTACATTTATATAGCGCTTTTCTCAGTACTCAAAGCGCTATCCACACAGGGAGGAACCGGGAAGCGAACCCACAATCTTCCACAGTCTCCTTACTGCAAAGCAGCAGCACTAATTGTGGCGGAGTTTATGCTCCCTAGGAATGACGCACTTGCCCTCAGAAGTACAGAGGTATAAAGTAGTCGTTTGAGTCGCCCAGCTAAGACCTTCTCTGTTTGCCGAGCCGCTTTGCGTATCCATTGGGGATGGCTCGCGACCTCGCAGCAAGTACGAAGAGACGTTTATTAAATTAGCACGACCGTTTATCCTGGTGCTATATTTTATAATATTTATAATAATTATATTATAATAATATTTTTTGCACGCACGTTCAGTTTGCCACCATTACATTTAGCACAAACGTTATACTGTACCGCTAACACGGGGTTGAGAGCGTGGAAAGTGGGTGGAGTCAAAAGAGATGCAGCTAAACAGGGGCGTCATCTTACGAGCTTCAGAACGTCTCAGGTCGCTGAATCTGTCCAAGGCCTAAAACTGTCCTGACTGCAGCTGGACTCTATTGAAATGATCCTACAACTACTTCAAGAAACTGGTATTAAAATTACAGTTACGTAAGGGAGTGCGTATAATGTATTTACAAAATACTGAATAACAGTGATAAATAATATGGTATGGACCAGTCTATCGCTGGACACACACACTTACAATCACGATACGGTAGCAACTATACTTGACAATTAAAAAAAATCAGAGGCAAATGAAAAGGTTTGGTCTATTGGAGTACAATAAAATTCTCTAAAATATGAATTTATTTTAATAAAATTGATTAATCTGTACATTTTAGGTATGAAAAAGTAAAAGCGAAATACCAGAGGAAACCCAACGTACAAACGCGGAGAACGTGCAGGTGTAGAAAGGAACTTGGAGTTTAGTGAATATGTTAATCTCTTTTACATTTGCACATAAATATGACATTGACCCATAAGTCTGCACACATCAGCACAGGAGATTTGCTGTGTAACTTTATTCTTTTGGTTATCCACAAACAAGTGAATTCTGAGAATACTTGTTTCCTTTCACCCTGAGGATATGATCACATTACATCCGAACACAAATGGCACAATTATCTGTTTAATTTGCTTTAGGAACAATTTACAACAATGAAAATTTAAATTGCTAATGTTTCATTATTACGCTTCCTTCACCCATTTGCCGCTACTGTAGACATGGAAAGATTAAAAAAAAGGTATTGATATCACTAATTAACTGGGCATCAGCTTTTCCATTGGAAAAGTAATTCTCGTTTTTTTATTTTGCATTTTGTTATAGTTACGATTATTTTAAGCTGTAGTTGGGAGTATTAATTTAAAACGAGTATCACTGAAAGATTTCTAGGACCCACCAATTTTTCTAGCAGTGAAAACCAGCTCTACACCCTTAGCAGGGTCCTGGAGGGTGCATGGGAGTTCGCCCAACCAGTCTACATGTGTTTTGTGGACTTGGAAAAGGCGTTCGACGGTGTCCCTCTGGGAATCCTGTGGGGGGTATTCCGAGAGTATGGGGTACCGGACCCCCTGATAAGAGCTATTCGGTCCCTGTACGATCGGTGTCAGAGCTTGGTCCGCATTGCCAGCAGTAAGTCGAACCCGTTTCCAGTGTGAGATGGACTCCGCCAGGGCTGCCCTTTGTCACCGATTCTGTTCATAACTTTTATGGACAGAATTTCTAGGCGCAGCCAGGGTGTTGAAGGGGTCCGGCTTGGTGGACTCAGGATTGGGTCACTGCTTTTTGCAGATGATGTTGTCCTGTTTGCTTCATCAGGCCGTGATCTTCAGCTCTCTCTGGATCGGTTCGCAGCTGAGTGTGAAGCGGCTGGGATGGGAATCAGCACCTCCAAATCCGAGACCATGGTCCTCAGCCGGAAAAGGGTGGAGTGCCCTCTTAGGGTTGGGAGCGATATCCTGCCCCAAGTGGAGGAGTTCAAGTATCTCGGGGTCTTGTTCACGAGTGAGGGAAGAATGGAGCGTGAGATCAACAGGCGGATCGGTGCGGCGTCCTCAGTGATGCGGGCTCTGCATCGGTCTGTCGTGGTGAAAAAGGAGCTGAGCCGTAAGGCAAAGCTCTCAATTTACCAGTCGATCTATGTTCCTACCCTCACCTATGGTCATGAGCTATGGGTAGTGACCGAAAGAACAAGATCGCGAATACAAGCGGCTGAAATGAGTTTTCTCCGCAGGGTGTCTGGGCTCTCCCTTAAAGATAGGGTGAGAAGCTCAGTCATCCGGGAGGGGCTCAGAGTAGAGCCGCTGCTCCTCCGCATCGAGAGGAGTCAGATGAGGTGGCTCAAGGATGCCTCCTGGACGCCTCCCTGGTGAGGTGTTCCGGGCATGTCTAACCGGGAGGAGGCCCCGTGGAAGACCTGGAGGGACTATGTCTCCCGACTGGCCTGGGAATTATCACATAATTTTAACTTGTAGGTTGCTTAATCTACCCAATAATTTATTTTTGTTTCCAAAGGAGAAAATCTCACCACCCTCAGTGTTACTGTCACTACTTTTTATTATACAACAATATAAGCATTTTCATAAAGGCTTAAATAATAAGATATAAAATAGTAAAATAAATAGTAATACTACTAATAAAAGAAATCTGAAAAAATCCTGTTTTCTCTTTGTCATTCTGGGGTATTGAGTGTTGCTCGAAGTGAGGGGAAATTAATTTAAAATGACTTTGCATAAAGCTGCAACACAGCAAAATATTTAAAAAGTCTGAATTCTTTCTGAATACACTGGCAGGTGTGGAAGAATAATTTTAGGGTAACATAGCATCCATCTTAAAGAAATAGCATAAAGGGTTAATATATGTCAGAGACCTGTTCAGGCACAACAGGAAACCAGATAAAGGTCAAATGAACAACAAAACATACCCTGAAATATAAGAATTGGGTTAGGAAAATACTGAGATGGTCAAATAAATAATGTACCAGAAGAAAGGTTGATGTAATATACAAAATCTACTGAAGGATGACTAAGAGATGACTAAGAAATCAGCAGATGTCCTATAAATGAGACTGGACAGTTGTTATATGCACAGAAATTTCAAGGGTGGTATCTCATCTCAAAAGGTATAAGAAGAACCAGAATATATATATATATATATACTTTTATTTGTATAAAATATTTGGGTGTAAACCAATGAACCAACCACAATAAAATGTATGCATTGATTGACACTGTATGTAAATTCAACAGTTTATAAAATGAACCTCTATTCTTTGTTTCGCTGACCATTCTGACCATGCTGTAACAGACTGCGTTTGATGAATGCTCCCTCCAAGGCATTTTGCCGAGGAGTCATTAAAAGATACAATGAACAACTTTTCTCCTGCCTGATTATTGAATTGTCCTGTTAGAGGACATTTCTTTCTTTAATGAGATGTTAAATTTCGACCACACAGGGTTGGCCTAAATCGGGCTTAAATGTTAACAGGTTCAAGCAGGGGGTAGTAACCTTTTCACACCTGAAGATTGAATGTTGTAATGCCACATACATCTAACAAAGTAAATAAAAAACATGTTTGTTTCATTGGTTTCTCTGTATTACCTATGACTAAATGCACTGTAAAATACATGTATAAAGGTAATAATTTAAGTAAACAGCAAATGTTAAGGCGTTGATGGAATATTGCAAAGGTCTGATACTAGGACAACAATCTTGATCACAATGGCAGTGGTATCAAATGCCAGCACAAAAACTGAGAATAGGACAAACAAACTGGCTCCCCAACTATCATAATTATTAAAAACTGTAATATGAATAACCTTATTGAAAGCTCTAACAGGAGTTAGTACTAGTAGGTCTTCAATAATTGAAGTTACTTTGTTTTAGAGTCTGAGTACCCAATAGCTCCTCTTTTATTTATAAGTGTAAATTTAAAAAAGGCCTACATCTATCCTGTGCTCATAATTATGCCCTAAGATTTAGGCATTAATAAATTCTGTAAGATGTAAGGAAGATGGTAGAAACCATTCACAACGTTTATTGTTAAGAGGAAGATTTAAAAATCAACTCTAAACTTGATGGTAAACTAATGACAAATTTTAAGTTATGTGGTCTTTCTTCTTAGGTCTAATTATGACCTTTGCTACTGCAGCTGTTAGATTGGATTAACAGTAAAGAATTACAGCAGTCGATCATTCTTAATATAAAAGCTTTTCTATAGCTTTTCTATATGATACATAACCAAACATCAGTTTGAAATAGCTTTAGGTTGTGTAGTGTTGGAATATTTGCATTAAAAATTTGAGCAATGTAAAAAGCTAAACTGAATTCAGCCAAATTAATATTTAAATTCTATGAAGTCCAGGCCATCAGTATTGACTTTCTATTTTACAGATGCCTTGTTGTTTTCAAAACTTGCACCCACTAAAAGAGCTTCTGTTTGTTTCACATATAAGAACTATTAGTATTAAGTACAAGACAAGACACACTGAATTGACAGTCTAAAGCAGGTTATCCACCAAAACTAAGTGTTCATGCAAGAAGATTAGTAAGGGAGACCTATGATATCTCTGAAGGAGATACAAGCTACATTGACTGTGTTTGAAGAGACTGTACTTGCAACATTGTGCCTGGGTGCTTCATCAGTTGCAGCTTTATGCAAGAGTAGCTAAGTGAAAGCTACTGTTGACAAATGCACAAATGAAACATGGGAGACTTTGAAGATAGCTGGAAGAAGGTCACCTGGTCTGATTAAACCAAAATTGAGCTTTTTAGCCATCATACTAAATATCTGAATACTGTAAATGATCAAAAATACCATACTACCATGAATCCTGGTGGCAGCATTATGTTTTCATTACTTGTCTGCAGCAGGCCCTCAATGACTTGTGAGGACAGAAGGTAAAAGGAATGTGGGAAAATACAGGGAAATCCTGGAGAAAAATCTAATGCAGTCTTCAAGAAAACTGCACCTTCGGAAAAGAATTGTTTTCAAGCAAGCCATAGTCTCCAAGTATAAGGTCAAAGCTGCTATACAGGGATGGCTTAAAGACAACAATGTAAATGACCTGAAGCAGAGTTGGAGTTCACCTCCAATTGAGAATTTGTGACTGGACTGAAAAAAGGCTGTTCAATCACACTCCATATGCAAATTGATGGTGCTTGACTAGTTGGCAAAGAAAAATGGGGAACATTGCCATGTCTGGATGTGCAAAGCTAAGCTGATAGAAACCTGTCCATACACACTCAAGGCTGTTATGGCGGCCAAAGGTGCATTCTACTAATACTGTACTGACCTGAAGAGGATGAATACTTACACAATCAATTACTTTGTGTTTCATATTTGCAATTAATTTAGATCACTGCCCAGAGATCTGTTTTTACTTTGACATTGTAGACCTGACACAGACACAAGAGGCACAAGTGCATGCACACATT
Source organism: Erpetoichthys calabaricus (assembly GCF_900747795.2). Classification (NCBI taxonomy): domain Eukaryota; kingdom Metazoa; phylum Chordata; class Cladistia; order Polypteriformes; family Polypteridae; genus Erpetoichthys; species Erpetoichthys calabaricus. The sequence goes on along the minus strand of NC_041401.2, from coordinate 67,078,705 downwards.
TTTTAGTTTTCTTTCTCCCTTGTGGGAAACATCTTCCCCATCTCCCACATGCACAACACAGTCCCAAAAGCACAGCACAACACAACACAATTCTCTTCTTTTTCTTTCTCTTTTCTCCTCCTCTCCTCCACACAAGCTTCGTCTCTTTCCTCCCGACTCTGGTTCCTGGAGTAGTGTCTGCTGGCTCCTTTTATAAGGCACCTAGAAGTGCTCCAGGTACTTGTTGATGCATTTCTAGCAGCACTTCCAAATGTGGCAAAAGAACTGCACTCTAGGGCTTAGCAGTAGCTGCAGCACCCCCTGGCAGTGCCCACTTATCCCAACAGAGTGGTATCCAACTCCAATTCCCATGGAGCCCTGCGGGAGTCCGAGGCACAGTTGCAACCCATGGGGGCTGCCACCTAGTGCCCCAGGATAGGTACTGCTCTGGATATGCTCTTTTCCCTGGTCCTTCCAGCATTGCGGTGTCCCTGCCGGGGAAGGGCACTGGTCATATGCCACAACATTAAAAACTATTAAACTATATGAAATTCACTGTGATTCAATGTTGTATAACAATGAAATGCAAAAGAAACTTCAAAGCGTGTGAATACTTTGTATAGGCACTATAATTGCCTCTTATAGTTACAAAATTAATCCGCCTGTGTTTTATATAGCGCCAATAACAACATCAAACATTACAAGGTATTATGTACAGAAACACAACAAAAAAATAAGTAAGCATTTATTAAAGAGATGAGCAAACGGCCTGCCACACCAGTTGGCGCCACTGTCACTCTGTAAAGTACATAAATAAAATAAAATTAAACATAGTGTTAAGGACAACAGAAAGCAATACACACAGTCACTGGTGTCAGGAATACAGACTAATGTACTGTAAATACACAAATATGTTAAAACAAAAGTTATAGCACAGTGATCACAAGACAATTTCGCAGTTTTAAAGGACTCCCACAAAGCAACAGGTAACCTATGAGCCTCAAGCCTTGATTTTAATGTCAGGAAACGATGGTGGCTAGCGAACAGGTGTTGTGAACACTGCATAAATATTCAGCAAAAATGATCGTAATAAAGGTTTATAAACTCAGATATCGCGAAACATTCGATCATGGTTATTTTAACATTAAGTCCTAGTTCGATTTAAAATGTAACAGAGACTCTTGATTTAGTGGGTCCTCAATAAATTCATAATACTGCTAGAATAACCCAATTTAAATGTGCCTGTTCACAATATACATGCGAATTCCTGTTAAAAGATTGGTTTTGCTTTAATTACTAAAGAATTCGATAATGACCCCACATATTGCTGCATAGGAGAGATGAACTTCTCACCCCAGGCTCTCCCCATCTCTTCCAATCCCTTCCACCCAATCACAGTCACTATCTTCCTCTTCGCTTAGCCAATGAACATAAAGACCCTGACACAGACCCATCTGGAGTATCTTTTACTCAATTTGAAAGTCCTTTGTTTGCTTCTTCTTTTAAAGACCCACCCATAACTTATTTCTTAACCAATCGTACAACAAGGCGTACCCAACTCCGCCTGTAAAAAGTGGGGCGTAACTAGACGAACCAATTACAAATTAAATTTACCGTACAGTAACCAATCAAGGTGAGCATCCCGTTTTTTGAGAAGCGTGTTCTCAGTTCGAACCGTGCGTCCAGTCAGATAAAGCAGGTGCAGTAGATTTGTAAAAGTAATATATTTAATAAAGAGAAACAGGGCAACTGAATAAAAACGTGGTGGAGGTAGTAGTGAATTATTCATACGGAATTCTTTTGAGGACCCATGCCATAGAAGAATAGTGTTTTGCAGCATCATGTCTTCCAGGTTATCACCGTTCACTGTCACTGACGGCCCCTGCAGCCTGCGCTCTCGGTCTTTTCTGTCTGGTCCCGTTACGAGGTGTGTCTCGACAGGTGCTGTCTGTGCCGCAAAAGCGGAAAGCGACGTCAGAGCGAGCAGCTGCAGAGTGCTGTCCGCGGCCGCTGCGGGGCGTGAGAAGCTCACACATCCGGGAAAGGCGATTCTGGCAGGTAGTGTAACCAACTGATTTTTACACAAGAGTGTCAAATGCATGAAATGAAACCAAAAATGTTTCTGCATGTGCTACGTTCAGGTCTTTGTTTGGCAAGCTCGGTAGCCTGTCTAGGTTTTTCATTCAGATCGGCGTCATCGTCTTCTTTTTCTTGTAGTTTTCCCAGTTTTGAGAAGTAGTAGTTAGTCTTACAAATCAAATGAGGAATTTTTTTGTTTGTTTCACTGATTATTAAATTTGTGGATCATTCTACACCTTTAATGCTGGTCCGTATTGTCTCTATTGTTGTATTAGCATATTTTTGTCTTAGCAACCAAAAACAGTACAGTAACATCTATATTCTGACCATATTCCCTTCTTTTTTAACATATTGTAAAACACATTTACAGGAGGTAATGTTCATAATGACATATGAACGCAGTGAACTGCTGCACATTGATTCTACACCTTCTCTTCCAGCAAAGACAAATGTCCTTTGTTTTTTTTTTTTAAGGTGGGATCGCTGGTGGCATAGAGATCTGCATTACTTTTCCAACAGAGTATGTAAAAACACAACTGCAGCTTGATGAGAAGGCAAATCCTCCTCGTTTTAAAGGCATTGGTGAGATGAATGCTTGAAATAAGCAAAATAGGAAATGGAAGCTAATTTTTCATCTTGATGCATGGCTTTACTTAATGAAGAATACCTCTTGGTAAATTAACTTAATTTTTTAATATAGGGATGATAATGTAGATTCCAGCAAGAATGTGAAGCTTACATTTTGCAAATGCTTCTAAGAATGTTATAGCAGTTTTCATTAATTAATTCCTCAAACTTTCTTATTCCATTACCAAGCTGCAGATGACTGGATCCTATCCAGCAGTGTACAGTAGGCTATGGGCCAGTAACAAACCATGGATGGGACACTAGGTAAAACAGTCACCATTCAGCCAAACATGCGTCTTTGTGGTGTTAGAGGAAACTGCAGGATTTGGAGAGGGGAAAAAAAAAAACATGCACACTAGGAAATTGTGCAACCTGCACAGTCTGCATGGATTTTTAAATGATTTAAATTCATTATAGAGATGCATCATGAGTTGAGGAGAGACATATGGTTAGTGCAGGTGATTGAGCTTCCTGGAAGTGATTCTTGTGTGTGTTTGTTTTCTGTGTGAAGTTTACACATTCTCTCTGTGTTTGTGTGGAGTTTCCTGCAAGTATTCTTCTTTTCCTTCCACATCTTAAAGATGTGTGTTGAGCTGGTTGGTGATTCCAGATTGAGCCTATGTGGGTATGTACTGTATACGAGTAGATTCTGAGATGAACTGGTGCTCCATCCAGGGTTGATCCCTGCCTTGTATACTTGTGATAGGTTTCAGCCCATGGGACTAAGAATGTATTATTTTCTTTATATTCATCCAGTCCTGTTGATAATATAAATCCTTTCTCTATAACAAACACCATTTACTTTTTATCCAGTCTTTTTGTACTGCTGTGATAAGGGGAGAGAAAACATCTTGCATCTATATCTCAGATTTCATGCCGTTGACCATATTTGAAATTTTCAACCCAGCTGTGTCTAAATTAATTGTTTCTTATTTTTATTCAAAATTAATGTAAAATTAATTTGAATTTATTCCTTGATAGTCTAAGTATTCTGTTTTATGAGATTAATTTTTTTTTTTGCAAACTCTGTAGTTTTTCCAAAAGTACTTCTAAACTCATACAAAGCTGTTAGGAAATTACTTAAACAGCTTTTAAACCATTCAACATGTTCTAAAGCCAGTGAATACAGTCGCTCTTTGGTTTTTGTTGTCTGTTTGTTTTGAAGCTCATGTATTTATTTGCAAATATCCTTCAACCCCTCTTTAATCTAAGACAGGCAGTCCTTAATTTGCCCTCATTTACTAAAACTATACATTTCTTTAAAATTAAAGTTAATATCCAACATGAAATGAAGTGTTTCACAGCATTATTTTTTAAAGCTTGTCTGATGTGTGAGAATTCTTTTCTGTGAGCAGGTCTGTTTTAGATAGTTCTCATCTTCAGCTTTAAGGTGATGTGTTTTTTGGTAGGCGACTGTGTGAAGCTAACTGTACAAGACCATGGCTTCAAAGGCCTGTATCGAGGACTCAGCTCTCTGCTTTATGGATCTATTCCTAAATCAGCTGTCAGGTAGGAATAAAACCAGAATGGAAAACATTTTTTTTGGCTATATGCTGTTCATAAATGCTTTACTGATAACGGTTCTGAAATTTTCTTGCTTACCAGTAAACCTCACCTTAACTTGTGTAGTGAATCTTATCTCTTCATAAATATTTATACCTGGAGGGAGTGTTTAACTTTTAACATGTTCAGTTTTGTCCAAGACACTTTTATCTTCCTGGGGAATGTGACTTGTGTTATTTCAGGAAGCATTAGTATATTCAGATAATAAAGCAAGAATTGTTTGTCTATACCGGTTTTCAGAAATTCTTTGATATTTAGTGGCCTCAGCTTCCTAAACGTGAATTGAAGGATGAAGCCACCCTACATGAATTTGGAAATGGACAGCATACAGATATTTAAGAAAAATCTTATGGACGCAACTACATGTTGATCTGTTGAGCTGCAATTAGCAAAGGAAACTGAGTTTTTCATAAAGTGAAAAATGGACTCTTTTTACATATGAAAACCACTCATTCATTGTTACAGCTGTCTGTAGGTAGCATTATGTATGTCAACCATCTCTGCCTTAAGTGCCCCCATGTTGTCTTCTTTCATCCTGACAGGTTTGGAATGTTTGAGTTCCTTAGCAATCAGGCAAAAGATAGCACAGGGAGACTGGATAACACACGTAGTCTGCTGTGCGGACTGGGTGCAGGGGTGGCAGAGGCTATATTGGTTGTCTGTCCTATGGAGACCATCAAGGTGAGTGCAATTCTAAAATAGGGGTCTAAGTTTCATTCTGAAAGATGGAGTCCTTTGATTTTAGAAGCAGACAAACACTGCACACTACTCTCACTACTGCTTCTTCTGCTGAGAAAATATATTATTCTAACACATATTTATGAAGTAAGTCCAAACACCTTCTGCAACAATCATTTTTAAATTAGTTATTTCTTTATGTGCCAAAAGAATGAGTTATTGTACAATATTTTGACCATAAATGAGGTGTAGACCTTCTATATTAGAATATGGAAAAAAGTAGTGCCTAGAATCCTGAAATGTTTCACCACCTGTAATATTCGATTATTACTTAAAAATGGTGAGATCATTCTTTCATCCTGCTCTAAAATTCTCCACCCCCACCAGTTTTTCTTTTTTCTTTTTTTTTTTTGACATTTCCAGATTATTCAGGGTATACCATTAAACTATTTTGGTCATCTCATTCATCTATTTTAGAAGAACCTCTGAAATGAGTTGCTATCAGCAAACTGTTCCCTTTTTCTTGAATTTGTGTGTAAAGTGTAGTTATCTGTATGCAGAAATAAAGGAGTGAATAAATCTTCATCCCTGGAGGGCACCATACTCTGGGTGAGAGGATTAAAGATGATATGCTTAAATTTGAAGAAAGGAAATTAAATAGCCAATTACACAAGGACTGATTTATTCCCACATCTAACAGTTCTTTAGAAGCCTCAGGGAAAACAATTGTGGTAAAAGCTGAGCTGTGGTCAAAGATTGGTGATTCTGTATGTTAAATATTATGAACCTCCAGGAGATGCTGCATCAAAACACTACCCAATTCATAACTGTGTGAAAGGCCCATCAATAAGGATTTAGTTATATGTCTCACACAGATGTCAGAGGAAACTACGGACTTCTCAAAAAAAGAGCTCAGGCCAGCATTTAAACCCAGGACTCCAGAGCTACGAGGTAGCAGCACTGTGCTTCCAATATAAAGTAGGGGTGTGCATGTAAAGTTGAATACACAGATTACCATTCATGGTGCCAGTATTTGAATGCTGAAATCACTGTTCTGGTATTCTATGTACAGTTTGACTTGTGGAAAGTCAGGAAGAAAATATATGCAAAGGAAAAACTTGTAAAGAAGTTCCATGTGTCCTGTAGCTAAAGCATTGCAGGTTATGATGCACTTGGACTAGCAAAAAACAGTGATAAAAATACATGTGTCTTGTTGTTAACTGGGTTACATGTGATTGTTTAGGTTATGGAAGATACAGAAATATCAAAGTTTGTCTCTCTCTAACCTTAATATACACCCAGCTAAAAACTGAGAACATTCATCAATTCTCTGTTATTTTCTTCTGCCAACACGTTATTGCAGTTTAAACTGGACATTTTGAATTTGAATTATTTAAATTATTAACATGCGTTTCTATTAACATCTGTTATAATAGGTTACTCACTTAATATTTACCCTGAATATACTGTATGCGTGATTTTGTTTTTAGCTCATTCACTTAACTGCACTCAAAGGCCTGAATATAAGATAGAATAAAAGTTGAATAAACACAACTTTTCCTTTTGTTCTTTTGATTAAAGACTCTTTTTTTTGCTTTGTTTGTGGCTGTGTGCATGTGTGTGTGCAACTGTGTACACTTTGGGGAGAGGGCATGGCCCCCAGTGTGTGGCACCTTGAGTCAGGAGCATCAACTCAAAAATTCATCTTGTTACATAGCACTTCTGTGTTCTGTGGTTCTTAAAACAGTTCAGACTCCAGATATCAATACATTAAATATTATTTTGTGTGGATAGCGCTTTGAGTAGTGAGAAAAGCGCTATATAAATGTAATGAATTATTATTATTATTATTTTCAATAGAGTTTATAAAAGTATTCTCACACCGTGAGTATAATGTACACAGCAGTAAGTTTCTTAGGGCAGCTGCTGGATTCGGTAGGATCTAGCCAATATTTACTAATCAGTCTCCAGTGCATTAAGCATCTCTGCTGCTGGCACAATGCTTTCATTTAGGTTCTGAAGTACAAAGAAGAATTATAGAACAGAAGAATTTCCTTTTGCACAAGGCAAATATTGCTTTTTAAAAAAGAAGCTGCATCTTTTAGATGATTCAGATACTGTATTGTGCAATAGTGCAGAGCTTAATTCTGGGAGCTGCTGAGAATTTCTAGCAGCCTGCCTCTTCTGATGATTGACTGACAGTTTCAGTATGTACTCTTCTGGCCAGAACCAGTATTCTGTAAGTTGAAGACAGACACAGTAATGACTTTCGTAATGAAAACACAGTTTTGAAATATCTGGGCTTCCATTAACTTTCTAGGCTGAGTTAATGTTTTGTGAAGGCAAGACTAGATTTTTTTTTTATTTACCAGAAGCTTCTTATATTTTTGTTGGACAGTGTACAGTATTTCATTAAATTTGTATCGGTGGAAAGATTAAGGCATCACATTTATTCAGGACTAGCCGTTCCCTGCGGCTCTACCCACGTAGTAGAGAAACAGGACAAACTTTAAAAATCAATAAACAAAAAGGTATCGCTAGTTAAGTGGAGGCAAGTTACACTCCAAAACACAGATGTAGATCGACTCCCCACTCCTGATGTCATTCTTCCCCCTCCCCTCGTCACACAGCCTCTGTCTTGGTTTAGCGCAAATATATCGCTCCTGCAAGCAAACTATAATTCATAGCGTGATGAGAGAAGTCGCAAAAACCACCAGAATGTTCAAGCATATTATAGAAAAAAACCTGATCTAAATCCGTTAAGTAGTTCTCTCGTGAAAAGCGCACAGACAGACAGACGTTGGATTTTATATATAGAGAGAGATATATGTTAGTCAGATTTTAGTACCAATGCAATTTTGCAATTTTTCTAATTCAGTGGTGTTTAATATAGTACCATAGATTTTCCTCTGATGAAAAAGACAAGAAAAGCAGTGCAGTAGAGGACTTACATTCAGTATAATATAATCTGTACTAGGAGTACGCCAATACGATTTTTGACAGCCAATATTGAGTACTTAATAAACATTGTTGGCCAAAGCAATGATTCTCCATTTTCAAAAACAAATACATGAGATCAATACAGTTTTATTTAAAAAGCCGTTGTGAATGTAAAATATGGCTTTAGTTTAAGAAAGAATATATTAGGGCTGGGAATTGATTAAAAAAATTAATCACATAAATGAATGTAATTAATTGGGATTAATCACATCTAACATTAAAATATGTAACTATAAAATGAATACATAAATCAGGAAGTACAGTAAATACACACTGAATCACAAATTTAATGTAGAATCAACACAAAGGAATTAAGAAAAACAATGGCATAGTTTAAATTTAAACAATGACCTATAACCTGAACTTTTAACAAAATACTACTTGAGCAAGTACAACCTGAATTTCAATGCCTTCCTAAAAGGCAGGTTTAAAAGAAGGCAATAAGAAAGCAAGACCAATGTATTAATTGTCAAATTGGTATAGCATATGAAACACAGCTTTGTCCAAGTAAAAGTTAAACGATCTAAATGACTGTAAACTTGAATTGAAAGAATATGCATCTCTTAATAGGGCATACATTAAAACTTTTGTTATAACTCTACAAATACTAACCTCAATTGTTCATCACCATCAACAACTTGATAATTATACCTACGTAAGTGTTTTTCCAGTGGAAATACCAGTGTAATGCTCCTGGATCCTAACCTGAGAGAGAGACATACTCCTCAGGTTGTCGAGACTTGTCCAAGGAGGACAGGACTACCCAGAGGAGCTGACATAAAAGCAGCTCTGTGATCACTGTTTTACAGACACAGCACTTATAGAGCACTTTAGCAGCCAGGAGATATGTTGGGGGGTCCAATTGCCTGGGTGTGTGTTCACCAGTGACTCACACAGAGCCTGAGGGACAGTGAGCATACAAGTTGCCTTTGACCTTGGGTCAGTGGAGTGATGCAAAGATAGGACTGCCTGTATGAGTGGGCAGAGGGAAGAAGCAGCTGGGAAAATGGTTTCCAAAGTGCTCACTAAGTGCTGTGTCTGCGAATGGCAATCTCCTAGCTGCTTTTTTTTTTGCCGCTCCCCTGTCCCGCCCCTTTTGACAGTTTAGCACGTGTATAGATTTAATGCTTTTGTGGTTGGTAGAATTGTGTTGTGCCTTGGGATTTTTTGGGTTACGGAAAGTGTGCCACCACAGAAAAAAGGTTGGAAAAAACACTGCTTTACCAACACCTTTGCTCCTGGCACGCTAAAAAAGATCTCTGTAGCTGCTATCTCGCATCAAAACTGACACCTTGTATTACCTGGATGATTAAGTTGCATTCTTTGAATAAATTAGCCAATATACTGCAAACTGGAATAATGGGTAGGAATAATCATTACACTTCTGTTTTGTAAAATTTTGTCATTATGTTAGGCCAGTCAGCATTGTAAGCTTCCTGGGAGACCGGCGAGTAAAATCAGAGGTACTAGATGTTTATTTTGGTTTCAGTGCCCCTCAGAAATAACTTATTTAGCACCTATGTAATATGATATTGATTCAGTCATCTTACAGAAACATGGATTGAAACCTTTGCAACTTTTTTCTATTGCACTAGGACTGCCATAAACCCCCCCCCACTCCCCTGCACCTATGTCAATATCTATAAATCAACAAAATGAACAGCAGTGCTACATAGTGGCATGTGGGGTATTGTTGTAAACTGCATAATAGGAAATATTCCATCCATCCATCCATTTTCCAACCCGCTGAATCCAAACACAGGGTCACGGGGGTCTGCTGGAGCCAATCCCAGCCAACACAGGGCACAAGGCAGGAAACAATCCTGGGCAGGGTGCCAACCCACCACAGGACACACACAAACACACCCACACACCAAGCACACACTAGAGCCAATTTAGAATCGCCAATCCACCTAACATGCATGTCTTTGGACTGTGGGAGGAAACCGGAGCGCCCGGAGGAAACCCATGCAGACACGGGGAGAACATGCAAACTCCATGCAGGGAGGACCTGGGAAGCGAACCCAGGTACCCAGATCTCCCAACTGCGAGGCAGCAGCGCTACTCACTGCGCCACCGTGCTGCCCTAATAGGAAATATTAAACCTTTAAATTAATATTTCATTAAATTTTTAAAGTTAGTATATAAATATGGTACTGGATGTGTATGTAATTCTTTAGGTACACACTTATGTGTATTGTAACATCCACAATCAATCAGGGAGAAACAACAGTAATACATGTTTCAGGAGTTTGAAACTGATGAGCTTTTACTGATTTTCCCCAGCTAAACTCTCACTGTTTTGGCCATGGCAGACACCTCAGCTTTTCTACTTGCAATTGGACTCATTCAATTCTTACACTGTTTATCTGTCACTTCAGTGCTACGGTCCCGAAGCACGCAGTTCTTTGATTGTCGTTCACCTCTACTAGATCATTCACTCTACTCTGTTCCCACACACCGTGTTCTTCTTCTGTCCATTCCCAGTGCAGACAAAACAAACACACCTTCCAGCTCCTTCCACCCTTTCTTCTGGGGCCTCCTCCTCCTGCTGAGGTGTTTCATTAGCATATTGCACTGCACCGTGTGCAAGCGTTGTGCGCAGCAGCTGTCCAGCCCCATGTCCCTCCATGTCTCCGGCTGGATCATTACAGTATTATTGTTGCATAATGTTTAAAGCACTGCCTGAGGAGTTTGTCTCATTGCCGGCCCTGGGTGCAAGAATATATTTTATGCGTATGACATTAGACTGCATCCAGCCCTGCAAGCAGTCCTCCAACTTGCTGGGAAATCATGCGGGTTGGTGGTAAAAAAACTTCACATAGCTCTGAGATGACAGATGTGGCTGCTTGCATTATGAAGGGGACGGTGGGGGGAAGCCCTCGTGAGCCCCATTGCCGGAAGAGTCAAAACTGTCAGAGAGCCAATAGGGTACAGGCGTCACCCACTGAACGGTAGCGTCCTATTCGTAGAGTGGTTGGTTGCGGCAACACGCTGTACCAGTGCATGCTCCCCAACCTGACCTGACCTTAAACAGGCCACATTAATCACAAACATTAACATGTTTATTTTCCCAGGCCTGGAATATACATATTATTTTTAATGATATCTATTAAGATTAACAATAACTCTTGTATTGTTTTTAATACTTAACCAACAGTAGATACAAACTCTTAAAAATTAGAATTTCAATTAAAAAACTACCATACTTGTTGTAATTCCTAGCAACTGAAATAATCTGTCTCAATTAAGATTTCAAATGTTAGAGGCAGGTTATTTTTAAAAACAATAATATCTAATCTTGCAAATCTGTTTCTTCTCTTATCTGTAACTCTTCACCCACCACACTGGTAAACAATGCAGACAAAAGCTTCTGTGCTAAAGTAGCCAAGAAAGTGAATCTCGCTATAATATATTGCTTTCCCAGGAATGGAGAACACAGTCTTGGGATATTAGGTTCAGATGGGCATGTGTGCACTTCAAGTTCAAATTTATTATCAAGTGTACATGTATAGTTTTGGTAGTGTACTGACCAAAATTGTGTACCAAACAGTTTTACTAGTTCGTTGTAATTTATTCTTTTACATTTAATTTCTTGAATTGCAGTTAAAAAATAGAGTATATTTATTCATTTTTTGATATATAAGTATTTCATCTCTCTTTCTGTGTGCTTGTTTTAATGTTTCAACCTCATCTCGACTTTAAAGGCTGCTTGCCATTAAGCCCATTTTGTAAATTTTCTTATGTCATCCAACTGATTGTTAGCATGCTAAATTATCATCTGGTCTTACATTGTTTTTAGATTCCTTAATGACTAAATCTGCCCTTTTTTATTTATTATTGTTATTATTATTATTATCATTATTATTATTATTATTATTATTACCACACTATATATTAAGTTCACCTGTTTGTTGTCTGGTACAAATCTTGTAATCAATATTTAACCCACTTCCTGTTGTACAAATGACTTGAAATTTTGCACACTTACTCACTTCTGATGACAATACATGAATCAATAATTAGTTTCACTAACTGAAAAATTAATCCATGTTAATTAAGAAATTACATTTTCATATGAAGAATAGTTCAAGATTTCACCAATAGATGGCACTAGTAACGGATAGCACTAAAACAAACCCAAGGCTAAAAAGTTGAAAATAATATATATATAAAAAATACTTTTTAAAAACCACGCTTATATTAAGTTAAAAAGTGTACTAAAAAGTAAAAAATAAGTCTTTCATACATCACTCGTAAAATAAAAGCGTGGATGCTTTCATCAATCAACATTCAAAAAGCAGTTCTTAAAATCTTAGCAAAAGTGCCCACCTCTTATTTGGAGAGTGATGTACGAGAGACTTATTCTTTACTTTTTAGTACACTTGCTAACTTAATATAAGCATGGTTTTTAAAAAGTATTTTTTTTATATATATATTTTATTTTTGCTTCAGGTGAAGTTTATTCATGATCAGAACTCCACAATTCCCCGATACAGAGGTTTCTATCATGGAGTCCGAGAAATCATTCGGGATCAAGGTATGTGTGCCCATGTGGAATGGTGTAGTACCATATAGATAAAGAGATTACATTTTTCAAGAATTCTCTGATTTGCAGGGTTAAGGGGGACATACCAGGGACTAACTGCAACTGTTCTGAAGCAGGGGTCCAACCAGGCTATTCGTTTTTTCGTTATGACTTCCCTCCGCAACTGGTATAAAGGTACAGTATCTAAATGGTAATTTTCCTCTTTTCCCTTTCATGCTGGTTTAATCAGTTCTCTTTCTTTTTGTCGGCATGAAGGTAAAGTGTACAATGGTTGATGGACTTATGTACTGTAAGTCATCACTTATTATTTGCAAAGCTATATTACTGTTTAATTTGTTTATTCACTTTATTTTCAGTTCATTTTTCAAATGTGCCCTCTTGGAAAAAACTGACTTAAAAAATGAGAGGGGTTTTAAGTAGGCTGCAGTTTTATAATTCAGTTTCATTGAGAAGCACAAATCAAAAGTGAGTTTAATTTTAATTTAGACTTAATGCAATGACAGAGAAACAAATGCACAAAAAATGAAATGTTATTTGTTATTCAACCTGGTATTCTCTGAAATTCTGCATCGGCCAAGAATCTTCATTTTGTTACATCACTACTTGTAATCTTATGACTTGCTCTGCACTTACAGTATACTTGTGATGTTTGTCAAGATGCATGGACTAAGCTCAAGGTTCCAGTTATCATTCATTCATTCTTTCTTTATTTGCCACTTTGACTCACAGACCTCTGAAACTACAGAGTTTTCCTTTACTTTGTTTAATTTTTTCACTTTTGTACTCCCTTTATGATTTTGTTTAACCTTTAAAAATTTAAATTATGACTGTTTATGCATGTTGATGTTAGCTTATAATACTAAAGACCTATTGAACGATATACTGTTTATTGATGGAGAATAATTTTAATTGCTGCCCTCATTAACTCTCATCAGCAAAGCTTGGCCTGACTGACTATTGTTAAGTGGTTAGACAAGACTGTAATCTTTTGTGGGCTTCTATGCATGCACGGTATTGAAGCTGCTTGCCTAAGCATTAAAATAGGTTTGTTACCAGCAGTTCAGGGTAAAATTAAGTCGGTTCCAGTAAACTTGCTTTAAAAAGGTGTTACTTCCAAGAAGGTTAATTTTTCAGGATTTTGGTGAGGTTTTAACAAGTGTGTGTGTGTGTTTTATACTTGCAAGACAAGTATAACAAATAAATATTGCTGAATGGAAGACATTTCAGAAAGATGTCATCCCAGTACAGTGACTCTTTCTCTAGCTATCTGCCAAAACAGGTTCCTGTTCTTTGAGAGAAGTATTTGCGTTAACAATATATAAAGTTGAAAAAGCTCCCCCTCCACTATTATGTACGGTAATTCAGGTAAAGATATACATGGCTATTTCATGTCATGTCAAAGGAATTGATTTTTAAGCTATGTTGTGATGTTCTCATCAGTCATATGGAACTGGAAGTTAGAAATATCAAAAGGATTTTGTACAAAGCTGAACCTCCCTACAGTTGCATTTCTTTAAAATTTTGGGGCAGGGGTTTGCAGTTTAATGCTTTTGGATTAAGAACATAGCCTTGGGTAAGGACAGGTCTTCATCCTTTTTCAGGTGAGGATCCCCACCGAGAGATGAATCCTCTTTTAACTGGTGTTTTTGGGGCAACTGCAGGAGCTGCAAGCGTCTTTGGTAACACCCCCCTTGATGTTATAAAAACTAGAATGCAGGTGAGTATTACAAAGGCACTCTTTAAGGAAAGTTTTTAATTCAATAGGTTTCCTCCGGGCGCTCCGGTTTCATCCCACAGTCCAAAGACATGCTGGTTAGGTGGATTGGCGATTCTACATTGGCCCTAGTGTGTGCTTGGTGTGTGGGTGTGTTTGTGTGTGTCCTGCGGTGGGTTGGCACCCTGCCCGGGATTGGTTCCTGCCTTGTGCCCTGTGTTGGCTGGGATTGGCTCCAGCAGACCCCCGTGACCCTGTGTTCGGATTCAGCGGGTTGGATAATGGATGGATGGATGGAGGTTACCGATCCTTATTTCTACTGCATAAAATCTCTGCTGTCTTAATTTTTGTAGGCCCATCATTTTGCGTGCTGTGGCATGACCGCACTGTTTTTATCTTTAAGACCTTGGCTGTTTTTTGTTTTCTGTTCAGCCAACTGACTGTAACTGTTTTGACTTCAGGGACTGGAGGCTTATCGATATAAAAACACCCTGGACTGTGCATATCAGATTCTGCGCAATGAAGGGCCACTCGCGTAAGTTACAAGAAACAGGATGATGTCATGTGTGTATTACTTCATTTACTTCAGAGACAGAGAAGAGTTGAAAAGTTTACAGAGTTTACTAAAACAGTTGCATTTTTTGTTATTTTTTGTGTACTTTCTTTTTTTTTCAAAAGCATTAGTCCTTATCTACCAACAGATTTTTTTAATTCCAGAGGGCTGGGTGTTCATCTTTCCACTGGGTGATGCTGGGAATTGTAGTTTGTAAAGAAACATTCTTAAATAGCTGTAACTTTTCATTACAAATGTGTCATTCTGGTATTTCTTATGGTTTAACAAATAGTTTTCCCGGAAGTGTAGTTTTATTTGGGGTTGTGATGGATCTCTTATATATTTATTTTGTTTAAGTTAAATAGGTAAATCAGAACTAAATAAACATCTTTTTGCAATTATAGGTTTTACAAAGGAACAGTCCCCCGTTTGGGCAGAGTGTGTCTAGATGTGGCAATTGTGTTTGTTATCTATGAGGAGGTGGTGAAGTTTCTCAACAGATTTTGGAAAACATAATAAGGGGTGTGTGGCCAAATAATTAAACAAAGAAGACCTTAATGAAGAAAATGATGTCCACCCTGCCTTGCACTGCTTTCAACAATTCATGAGCTCATAATACCATTTTATTTTCCATGTTACATCAGTCATACACGGAATTATGCTGTACATGTAAGATGTTTTATATATTGCAATTTGAAGTAGGTGCTGATTCTTTACTATAATAAAAGGATGTGCCAAAATGTCCTATCCTTTCTTTCAGATTCTTTTTAATTCTGACATAGAGTCCATTTTGCCTTTTTTGACAGATGCTGGAAATTCTCAAAGAAAATATTAAAGCAATTCATTTTAAAGAAATGCTTGTCTGGACTTTACTGAGACAGGATGGTACAATACGTCTTTCATCCTGTTGACCACCAAGTTTCAAATTTGTACTTGCATTGTTTCCTGTCCTGTTTGCCGTGTCCTCGCTGAAGAGTGTATAGTTGCATGGCGTGTTGTTAAGTAGAAGGAAAATAAAAACAATATTTGAAATTTGTGAATTTTGAATATTTCATATCTCATAGTTTTTGTGCATAACTCAGTCCAATGCATCAATGTGTAACCCAGGTCTGTTTTTAATCTGTGTGACTGACAGTGAGCTAAAGGTCCCCACTTGTACCTGAAGATGCCCAGCCTACAACTGAATCCATGAGCCCACAAGCAAAAAATAATATTACATTCCTAGGCCAGATGCGTACAATATTAGAGCATAGACATGTTTGCATTACAAAATCAAGAGTTATTCTTCTTTTTATTTCTCTAATAAATTAATAGTTTCCTTTTATAAATAGTTATAATCTTGGGGCGGTCAGAAAGGCTTTCATGGCAGACTATTAAGAACAGCAGAGGGTGCCCTTGAGCCAGCTCAAAGTGCACGTGAGATTTCTACATTTCACATGAGAACACTTTGTTCCTAAACTTGTGAGAACTGCTTCAATACCCACCCCCACATCTCAGTCTGCCAGCTGTTCTTTCCAAGTTCATTTGTCCTATTTTCTCAGAAGGCACCAATTCAAAGGACAGACTGACTTCAATTTTGTGCTCATTACCTTGTAAGTCTTTCTCTTGAGCCTCAGCCTCAGAAAGTTTTGCAGCTGCTTTTAAATGTCACCACTCTTTTAAAAACATTACACGACTAATTTGACCAGCTTTTTAACTATTAATGGAACAATTGTGAGAGATAAGTACCCAATACTTGTTTCCCAGTTTAGGATATATGGTTTGTATTGTTTTATCTTTAGGCCATCCACTTAGTGAAAACAGGGGTTGGAATAAGGCTGTGTCATTTTTCACTCTTTGATGTCAAAAAGTAATACATAGCAGTACACTATAAGTTATATAAATGTAAAGTTGTTTGGCATAAAAGATTGGGGTTAACAAATTAGGGTCCATACAGAAATATATTATTTATTGTATGGAAGAATAATTTTCCCAAAATTCCATGCCTTGGGAAATCCAAAACCAGTTCTCAACGTTCAGTCCTCGGGGCTCCTTCTGACTGCAGGATTTGCTCCAACCAGTTTCTCAGTCAGTTACCTTTAACTGATGTCATTATTTATTTAGCTCACCCATTTTTTCTTTTTATTTTGCATTTAGAAAAGTGCAGTAGTGTTGGATTTACAGTTACAGGAAATTAAGACCTATTTGTATTTTTTCTGGATCTTTAAATGTCTACTTTTTTTCTCTGTTCACTTTTTCTGTGGAGTTTTCTTTCTTAATTGTATCTGAATACAGAAAATTAATGTTGAGCAGAGCAGACACCAGCATGTGATTGAGAAAATGTCAATGTTACTCAGTTGTGTTGTTATTAGTAAATTAATTGTCTAAATAACCAGAACATTAAACATGTATATAAAGAGAAAAATAATTCTTAGCCATGTAACATATATGAAGCCCTAATTCATTCAGTAAAGATATAGCATAACCAGTTTGTAATTTCTAGATGGTTATAAAAAAACATATGAACTGGGTAATAATGGTTTGCTTAATTGAGGTAGGAGTCCAATTAAGAGAAGAACTGGGTATGGACAAAAACCTGCAGCCACAGGGGACCCCGAGGACCAAAAGTTCAGGACCACTGATAATTATTTGTTGAATGATTTTGCTGTGTTGATCTGATTTATTTGACTGTCTGTTTATTACATTCATTTAACTGTTCGCTTTTCCCAGTAATACAAATGTTATCTAACATTCTCTTCTTCCCTTTTGAAGGTTTGTCATATTCCTGAAGTAATGGGAGTTTGTCTCCAGAGGTGGAATATTTATGAACAGGCTATCCTTGTAAATAGCCAGATGAATAGTTCAAGTGCAAAGCTACTCTACAGGTTTGTTTTACAAGATACAGGACCCTCAGGGTGCAATTTGTGAGATTTCTCTTCACTGCTAGGCAGATCTGATTATTAAACCCCATCCACATGTAACAGATTGAACTAAAGCCTCAATTAGATCTCTTTATAATGAAGCATGGCTCCTGGAAGAGATGTAAAGTGAAGGTGGAGGCATCACTGGAACAGCTCTATTTCACATTACTTCTCCTAACATCTTCACTGCTGTCATGCTTCATCTTGTTATATTTTTCTAGCTAGTGCTCATTAAGCAGGCTAACTATCCTAAATGTAATAGTACAGTTGCTTAATAACTTACAAAGAATTTTACACACTGGCAGGTTAAAGGATGATATAATAGTGAGTCCCTAGTTGAGACTAAACCAGAAACATTATACTTATCCAGTAAACTACACTGCCTGGCAGTTAACAGTGAACTGTTTACACTCTCATGGTCACCCATTGTCTTGTGTATATATATATATATATATATAAGTGACAAGTAAGCTGCACTTTTTGGGATATACTGTAAGTAAAACAGAAGCATAAGTCTGTTATTTGTTGGCTATTTTAAAAAGAACACTTTGTATAATATAAATAAGCACACCTGGCTTCCAGGTGTTAAATGATTACATGAAGCCTCCTCCAAAAAATGTTAATGATAAATAGTACATTTAGTGAGAACACAGTATTATGAATGGATTGTGCATATAATTCTACTGTAGAAATTCACTTACAAAGTATGTCAATATATTTTGCCATTTGGAGAAGTCTATTTTACAGCATTACTGCCAACTCGTAGCCTTTGTCAGGGATCAGCATTTAGGTTTTGGCCTATGATGAACAAGTAAAAATGTCCAAGACATAATTCATATATTACAGGCATTTTTTTTTATATTCGCCAGGCAGAATGTAAAGGACAAATGCATTTTCATAGTTTCAGGTAACATGAACACTTCATCTATTCAGTGAACAAAAAATAAAAATAAAATGGTGACTTTTTATTTCAAGCTGCCTTGAGTGGATTATCCAAGTTGGATAAATCCATATTTTTTTTGAAGATGACCATCGGACCCCTTCATGCCATTTAATGAGAGACTTATTGGTCTGTATCTGCATGCTGGACTTTATGGTACACCTGCAGGGTGTGGGATCTTCTTGGAGAGTTCTGAACCTCTCCTGTGCTTTGGAAACTTTTTGAATCCTCTGGTGACTCCAATGGCCTTGCATTCTGATTTGTGCTCCAACATTAGTAAGACGTGAACGTACTGATTCTTGCCCTGTTTGTTTTGCTTTTTTTCTTCCACTTTTGTTTCACCACAGTTGAAAGGCAGCTCCCATCCGTCAAACATAAGCCAGCTTCACTCAAATTTGCGGAGGTGGTTGTACAAGGACTGCACATAGGTGAACACGCACATGGGGTCTGGCTTCTGGCCCATCACAAGCATGTCTTCCACTTCAATCAGCCGATCACAGTTGGCACGCTCCCTGTAATAATTAATTATAATCAAATAAATATAAAGAAATCCAATATAATATCTCACCAATGAATTCCAGAAATCTGCAAACACACAGTGAAATGAATTGCAGCATTGCATTTTTCTTTTCATTTCCTTTTTCTTGATTATGAAGTAACAATAAGTAGCCATATTAGTCACTATAGTGAGTATTTTATATGTGAACATATTTAATAAGCAATTAAAGATTTTCTGAAAGTTCTGTTGGCAGAGTAAGGAGTTTGCCCATTCCCCACATATCTTTCTGTGCATTTCTCAGGATACTCTGATTTTCCGCCTACATCGCATAGACGGCTAGGGTGAGATAATCTGCAATTCTTAACTGGCCCTGTGTCAGTGTGTGTAGGTGTGAGTGCCCTGCAATGAACTGGCTCCCTGTGCCAGATTGGTTCCTGCCTAAAACATTCCTTCCTTAAACATATTAAATGGGATTATAAAATAGATGTGCAGCATACCGATGTCGTCTGACCACTTGAAATCACATCTCTTTGCCAATAATGCAATGGCAGTCTAGATGATAAAACACTCTCTACAGAGAGTACATTTATTTATTTGGCTGACTTACAACATTTATGATGCAATTGGTTACATTTACTTTGGGTTTCCCAATTGAAGCACAGGCAGGTCAAGTGATTTGCTCATGGTCACACAGTGGGATTCGAACCCATAACCTTAGCATTTGAAGTCCAAAGCCTTACCCTCTACACCACACCGGGCACCTTGAAACTAAATGTCAGCTCATAGCAGTGGCAATATGAAGAAAGTTGCCCGTTACAGCTGCCGTTGTAAAAAGGCAGGATAATTCTTTAGGCAGGACAATTCTTTACTTGTAACCCCGATTTTGTAAATTACTATGCCCATTACTCAGTGGCAGCGAGGAGATGACTTTATTTTATATGGAGACCATAAAAGTGGCCACACTTGACACATTAAAGTGAAGGTTTGAAAATGGTAACAAAAGCAAGGAGACACCGGTACTGGTGGTGCTGTCACTCAGCCATTTACGCCTTCCTGTTCAGCTAATAAACGCCCCTCTCCCTGTGGTGACTCACTCCCTGCTGGCGCTGTCTTCCCTTCTGAGATCATTACTCTCCACTGTAGCCAATCATCTTTTTTGTTTTTTCTTCCCCCGTCGTCCCCTTTTTTTATTGTGAAGTGCACTTTTTGTTTTGTTTCATGTTAATTGCGCACCCTGCTGCGTGCTTTGCACATGAGCTAAGTCAGCCTGGCAGACATACTCCGGCCTGGCTGTGATGTTGCTCTGAAGGAATGCACACTTGAGGTGAGGAGAGAGAGCACATGTGGTTTGTGTACTTGAATGTTCACAAATCTAGGGATTTAAGCTATCTGCTAAACTTCTGTATGCCCCAGTGTTGGCTGCGGCCTCATGCCTTCATGCTGCCTGTTATCCACCTTGCA
This sequence comes from Erpetoichthys calabaricus, assembly GCF_900747795.2. Taxonomy (NCBI): domain Eukaryota; kingdom Metazoa; phylum Chordata; class Cladistia; order Polypteriformes; family Polypteridae; genus Erpetoichthys; species Erpetoichthys calabaricus. Next base: position 67,058,163 of record NC_041401.2, on the reverse strand, counting down.
GCAGAAATCCCAGGCAGCCATCAAAAAAATTGCTGGGCAGCACATTTTTTTTTTTACAATCATACTGAATGGAAAGATTGTGCTAGAAGTCATGGGGATAAACGTCATAACTATTACAATAAAACAGTGGTGGTCTTTCTTTGCCATTTGAAAATGAGTGGGATGATGCACAATGAGTGTCATGGACTATTTGGTATTTTCATATAGCAGTTCAAGAGCAGGGCATGCTATGATTATTTTGAAAACTGTGCCTCTGCAGCTCCTTTTTGGTACTTTTGCAGGTTTGAATTTGCTTAAATATACTCAGGGTTTTGTTTTAACATTGATGTTTGGGTGCTGACAGATTGGAGGTCAGAATAAAAGTACCTGAGCTAGTAGCTAGTAGTAAGCTTATTAAACAGGAGGAATAGCCTGTTGTTGTCTGCTAAGTGGAATCAGAAAATGATTGGATGATGGAAACTATGAGACACGCAAGCGACCTCACTCGCTGAGCTGCAGAAGATTTCCTGTTAGCCTGGCTGGCCTAGCACGCAGCATTATCTTTGGAAACCGTTATCAGTACATTTTAAAAGGCTTGCTCGTTGAACCTTTTGTTTCAGTTAGTAAACATTTTTATGGATAGTTTTACTTTTTCATATTTTAATTTTTTTAATGCTAGAACGTTATTTTCCAAATTTTCAAGGGAAAACGTGAGGTTGCTTTGTCTCACTGAAAAAAGGCCTTGACTAAGTGCCTTTATGGCAGAGATGATGTATTTACAGGTTTTAATTACTTGGCCCTCCCTAAACTGTTCATTCTATATAAAATGAAGACTGATTCATTGTGATGAGTTGTTATTGCTGCTAGGATGGATAAATAGTTTGATTATCTTAGAACAATCTAGACGAGAACAAGCCATTCAGCCCAAAAAAGCTTGCCAGTCCTATCCACTTAATTCTTCTAAAATAACATCAAGTCGAGTTTTGAAAGTCCCTAAAGTCTTGCTGTCTACCACACTACTTGGTAGCTTATTCCCAGTGTCTATCATTCTCTTTGTTAAAAAAAAACAAAAACTTCCTAATGTTTGTGCGAAATTTACTAGTAACAAGTTTCCAACTGTGTCCCCGTGTTCTTGATTAACTCATTTTAAAATAACAGTCTTGATCCACTGTACTAATTCTCATCATAATTTTAAACACTTCAATCATGTCACCTCTTAATCTTCTTTTGCTTAAACTGTATAAACTCAGCTCTTTTAATCTTTCCTCATAATTCATCCCCTGTAGCCCTGGAATCAGCCTAGTCGCTCTTCTCTGGTCCTTTTCTAGTGCTGCTATGTCCTTTTTGTAGCCTGGAGACCAAAACTGCACACAGTACTCCAGGTGAGGCCTCACCAGTGCATTATAAAGCCTGAGCAGAACCCCCTTGGACTTGTACTCCACACATCAGGGCGCTATATAACCTAACATTCTGTTAGCCTTCTTAATGGCTTCTGAACACTGTTGGGAAGTCGATAGCTTAGAGTGCACTACGACTCCTAAATTCTTCTCATAGGATGTACTATCGATTTTCAGACCTCCCATTGTGTAATCAAACCTAACATTTTTATTTTCTATGTGTAATACTTTACATTTACTGACATTAAATTTAATCTGCCCAAGCCTGTATGCTGTCAGCAATATTAGGTTTTTTGGGAAAATGTTTGCCCTACTTTGGATTTAACATTAAAAAGTCTGTGCATTTTTTCAGCTTTTGTTTCATTGTACTAACATTTCTTTTACCGCAACAACATGTGAATGACTTTTGCCTTTAATTAAAATTTGTATGGAACAAGGTAGACTTGATTTAAGCAATAATCTTTCCCTTTGCACCTTCACAATTTATTTCATTCCTTCATTTTACAGTTAGAAACAATGATAAGAAACTTTCTGACATTAATAAAGTAAAAGGTGCACTGTTGGCCATTTCTGAGACTGCAAACAGAGTTAAAGTGCTTGCCTAATTAAACAGATTGTTCTTTTAACTGTAAGAATTGGCTTATAATTCAAAAAATAGTTGGAACAAAAAGTTGTTGGCAACGTAGTGCTCTCCAAATCAAAAATACATCCCTAAGGTGTAGACATTGGCCTGTTAAGAGAATGCCTGGGTTGTAATGTTATTAACAGTTTATTCCACACCACTGACAGGTTGACATCCCTGTTCCACTTACTCAGCTTTGGTGAAGGCCAATTCAAAGTTCTGCTTGTGGTTAGCAGGGACCAGCTCATCGTAGTCAAATTCTTCAGGGAAAAAGGAGTGAACGAGGGCACAAAACGCCATTCCATCATTCCAGCTGGATGAAAAGTTCTGAATATCAATTTTCTGGATGAGAGAAAGAGCAGAAAAAAGCAAGGGTGGCTGAGACCACTAACAGATAAAATGAATGTCACTTTGTATGTAAAATCCTACTTGGCTTATCCAGATGAATACATTTTATTCAGACAAGAGAGACCCCATTGATATTTGTGTGTTTCAATCTGTACCTTTCCGTTTCTAAACATGCTGCATTACAAAATTACACATTATTTTCTTTTAAAAATCCATCCATTCATCATTTAATATCCAAGTGTGCTAGTCCAAATTAAGTGGTACAGGCCACAGCCTACCAATATTGGCTGCTGTTAACAAGGCTTTTGGATGGATAAACCAGCGGTTCCCAAACTGTGCGCTGCAAAATATTCCAACATTAGACATCTTTTGCAAACGTAACAAATCCAAAAATAATTCAAAATATATAGAAGCAATAATACCACCATTATAATAACAATATCCATCCCTTTTTCTAAGTCAAGTGTTTCTTCGTTGCTATGATCGTTTTTTTCATAATCAATGAATCACCACTGACGAGACCGAACCGTATCGTTTTCAGAACAGACCCGAATGAACTCATCCGGACGTCAGGTAATAAGCGTAAATGCATAAGAATCATGTGAATATAATAGGCTTGTTCCATTCGTCTTGCATGAACTAGTCAGGGCCAATCAGCTTGCGTAAAAGAAGTCACATGGTCGAAATGTGTGTTTTCTGACTATTGTTTGTACTCATATAGTTAGTAATTGCTGTATATGTGTTCTTATTTATTTAAAATCGAACCTCCTCCATATGGTGTTGTGATCAAAATAGTTTCTAAAAGTTGTTGTTTTTATCCTCCTAAAAATTGATACGTTTTTACTGAACTTTAATAAGCACACCTGGACTGAAAATGAAGAGTATGTACCACAAACGAGTGGCGGGTGTGTGGAGAAGCAGAAGTGTATTAAAGTGTAAAAAGAATCTAAAATACTTTGAATTGAATAAATTACAACGTACGAAAACATCAACAAATGTTTAATTTAAATGGTCCGTCATCGTAGTCAACAAATTCAGAAAATTGGTCTTTTATCAATCATATGGTGCACCTAAGAGAAGAACTGATTAAAACTATTCTAAACATTTGTAATAATTTGTGTTTAATTTTAAATAAATAATCACGCCAAGCCACCAGCTGCGCACTGCAATTGTCAGGTATGTATTACTGTATAGAACTATGAACTATACTATGATTTAACCTGAAGCCCTGTGGAAAAATCTTGAAACATTAAGTGTGCCATGAACAGAAAACGTTTGGGAACAGCAGGGATAAACAATTGATTATAAGCAGAATGTAATGACATCCAATTGACATGACTATGTAAGACATGGCGGCTAGCGCAGCTTCCTCACAACTCCAGGAAACTGAGTTCAGTTCCCTGCCTGTTTCCTGTCTGTGTGGAATTATCATGTTCTTCATGTGTCTGTGGAGCCTAAAAATTTGTGTGATTGGTTAAGAGGCAACTATAAATTAGCTCATGTGGGCATATGTGTTAGTGGGCCCTGTGATGAACTGGCATTCCCACCTCAGTGTTGGTTTCCATCCTGCACACAGTGGAACTGGGATACATTCCAGCAAAGTGGATCAGGAGGGTCCAACAAATGGACAGACGGTTGATTTGGCTGAAGTGCACACAGTCCTTGACAGCTGACTCAAATTTACATTAATTTTGTTTAAGTGAATATAATTAAAGATGGTGCCATGGTTAGCACTGCTAACTTACAGCTCCATAGCCCCAGGTTTGCATCCCTAGACAATCTGGCTGTATGTTTGCATGTTTCCTGCTGTCTGCTTTCCAAAGTTTCTAAAAAAAAATTCCATAGTTTCCAAAGCTTTGAGGGTAATTGACAGTTTAAACTTTAAATGAGATTGCTCTGTGATGAATTGCCCCCATCCAGAACTGGCTCCTGTCCTGAGACCAATGTTTTTGGGATATGATGTGGCCCTTTGTGATCCTAAACCGGATAAGTACGTTACAAAATAGATGTATAGTATAAATAAAATTAAGACCAAATTCTTGAATGGAAATAAAAATTGCTAAATTGAATTTAAAATGAGCATGATAGGAAGTGGATTAAATGTATTCAATAGGACCTGCAAATAAAGTGTATGCAACTAGCCCTAAATGACCTGAATTAAGATCATCTTGTCTGATCCCCATCCCATCCACAGCTGGTTTGTTCTCTGCACCCGATGCTAATAGTATAGGCTCCAGTTTCATGTTTTCCAGTAGAGGTTAAAGTGGTTCAGAAAGTGGATGGACATCTTTGATTAATTAGCATGGTGGGAGATGAAAGTCATACTTAATTGATGGCTTGGCACATACTCCCCAAACCAACTTTAGCAGGGAAAGGGTGGCCATGGCCTTCTGTTTTCTATAGAGAGAGAGGTTAGGAGCACACACTGATGCAGCACGTTGCTACACCCATCTCAAGACAAACCACCTCAGGATCCCAGATTGGGACCCAAGTGCAGACATGCAACGGGTGACACCTCAGCACCACACCAGTTCAGAAGGAATGGAGCAGTGTGAGGTTTTTTATGGTGGCCAATTCTGCCACCAACCCCCACGTTTCCCCTGAAGGTTGGAGGGCCTATTTGCAGGGCTGGATGCAGATTAACGCCATACCCAGGACCAGCAATTGCAGGTCAAGGGCCTTGCTAAAGGGCCCAATGGAGTACAGTCATTTCTGGCATATACAGGACTCGTAAACCTTCTGATTGCCAGTGCAGAACCATAGCCTCAGAGCCAGCACTCTGCCCTGTCTTCTACAACCAAGACTTAATTTCTAGGAACTCTCAATATTTCCCCAGCTCATCATTTCCATGCCTGACTGGATCTTAGACTCCAGCCAAGCCTTTTTTTTTTTGAGTCTCCTATCATTTCCCCTCCTTCTATCTGGATTACAGCTCAGTTTTTCATTGATGTTCCTGCAGACCTCTCTGCAGCCCAATTTAATAGAAAACACATGGGAGAGAATTGCATCATATTTTTCCCTTTTATTTTTTCTAATCTTATACAAGACGGGGCCAAACAGACAGACAAGCAAGCAAACTCATGCCAGAGCAGGACTTGGAAACCTTTCTTTTGGCAAGATGGCAGGTTTATATACACTTGTTTGCAGGCCTTAGGGTTTGTACCAGGTTGAGCAAATACAGGTTGTTCTAAATGCTGACATGTGCCATGGTTTAAACGTTATTTACAAGCACTCGCTTAAAATTTGGATAGACATAACTTTGTTTTTTTATTGTTGATTTGAATTCATACTTTGTACTTTCGAGAGGAGTGGTGGCACTGTGATTAGCCCTGCTGCCTCATGGATCCTTGGTGTTGGAGGTAACTACATCCCAGAGCCATCTGTGTTAATTAGTAAATCTAAATTACCAGTGTATATGTAAAAGCATGAACTAGTGACCCATCCAGGGTTGACTCCCACCTTGTGCCTGATGCTGCCAGGATCAACTTAAGGCTCCCACAACCCTGTACTGTACTGGACTGACAGAGTGTCAGAATGCTATGCTACTTGTCACACAATGGTGCTGTCCAGAATGTATAGTTTTGGTCAAAAGAAGCATTACCTTCATATGACTGTACACATTTTAACAGGTTTTCATTAATGACTTGAGATGAATTCCAGATGCACTCACATTGCAAGGACTGTGATAGTGTGGACAGTGTTAACAAAAAAAAAAAAAAACTGACACCACGAAAGTTAAGGCGTGTGTCCAGTAAGTTGTCCAATTACAGCCTGTTGATTAATAGGGCACTCATAGCTGAACGAAACCAGAACATGCATTTCACATAAAATTTATCACTGTTATGAAGTACTCGGCGTGCTGATGACGTTCATTATAAGCTAAATTCATGCTTTGCTGATAGCCAGGTGCTGCCAACTTTGCCCTTTGACTGTACACAGACATTCTAAGTGTTAGATGAGTTTAATGACAGACCACTGAACACAATTAAAGAGAACTTGAACCAGAAATTAACTAAGACTAAAGATGAACTATTAACAAATATAGAAGTCACACTGCATTGTGACAAACTGAAACAAACATCATATGTGACATTCTTGAAACTTTAAGGGCTTTTTAGCCTTTATTTAGTCTTGAATACTTTTTAACTGAAATATTTTATCTTAGTCTTTTTCTTATTAAATTTTTCACAGGTCAAGTAACAATTTTTTGCTTTCTTTTTTTGCAGATGCATGCTTTATAAGGTCAGAGCAGCAGTTATTGGTTATTAATGTGTGGTCTAATCTTTCCTTCCCCTCTCAGTTGAGAGTCACCTACTGCACAGCATGTGGTGTTCTAATTGTGTCCCAGTTGAGTTACGTATCTGAGCGGACTGAAGATCTGCAACTTTCTTGGGCTGGTGAGTATAAAGAAATCGTCTTGGGTGTACCCGGTGTTAGACTAGTGCTATTAGTTTAATTACGAATACTCAGTTACTGAAAAAGGCTGCTCATGGGGCAAGTGATCAAAGATACATTCAGAGATTAATCTATTAATTCCTCATTTTATTCTTATTATGTAAACATTTTTCTCATTGTTTCCTCTGCTCATAATAATAGTTATCTTGGTAAAATGGTTTGGTGGGAACATGCCAAATAGGGCAGACTAGTCTTTCTTATCCACTCTCCTTCTCTTCCTCTGACATTCTCAAGCATTCCCAAAACATGTAACCTCTCTAATATGTACTGGATCATATGCTACTTTTGCATTCAGTGGACCATGCTCAATATATTTCTGGAAGAAGGTGCTTGGAGTTCATCCTCATTAAGTACATTAACCATGTCAACTATGACTCTTGTTAGTCAGGAGCAGCAGCAATTTTACTCCATTGAACTACTGTATTAACAAGTCCTTCACATCCTCATAGGAGATGAAACAGCAACTCTCCACGTTTTCAGCCTGAGTCCTTTAGGTCATCACCCAGAATGGCAGTGGAAAGTAGACGGACATAATTAATCAGGAAAGTGTTCTGAGGACTCAGCCTTTACTTTACCACTATTGCTGCAGCCCATTGGTCAGACCCACCTTCTCATTATCTTTACTTATGAATATGTCTGTTGTAAAGAACAGCTGGCAGCCCAACCCAGCCAGGATGCCCTAGAAACAGAAGTGCACTTCTTTAGGGCACTGCCACCCCCAGAACAGTAGATGGCAGCTCTCCTGGGTTGCAGCGGTGGCCTGGATTCCCACAGGGCATCATGGGACTTGATTTTCTTTAACTTTTGGGTTCCATGGGTGCTACAAGGGGTGCTGTAAGGACTAAGAAGTTCTATGGCATGGAGTTTTGCCTAACCCAGAAGTGCTTACAGACCATGTCAGCAGAAGAGCAGAAGCACTTCTAGGGTGGCCAACATTAAAGGTGCTGACTTCCTTACAGAGATGTGCCGGAGTCGGGTGGAAGATGGACAAAGATTGCTGGAAGGAGCGGAACAATCAGTGACCAAGAGAGAGGGGAATAAAGAAGAGTCATTGTGTGCTGTTTTGTTTTTGTACTTGTGGGTGTGGTGGTGGGAAATGCTGGTTTGAAGAGTTTAACATGTAACGTGTTTTAAACTTGTGCCTGCTATCAGTCTGTATTGGGTTTAGGAACCTGGAGTGCCCCCTGGTGTCCACAGCGTATAATTCTCCAACCCTTCCTCATTCACCTAAACCGAGGAGGAACAGATCTTAAGATCTGGAGGTGCAAGTTTTCATCCTGACAACATCACACATGATTTTAAATCACTGTGTTCTGTGCTGTATATCAGCAGCAGGTTAGACAAAGAGGATAATTATACTTTAAAATCCTTGAATCCCCAATCTGGATCCCAATGCTGCTTTTTAATATTATGTCCATCAAGGTGATACAGCGTACTTGGCAAAGCCCTTTGCCAACCTTTGAAAAGATTCTTCATAATGGCATGAATGTGGAAAGTTCTTTCCTTTCACAAATAAGGAAATTGAATGGGATCTTACAGGATCCCTGAAAACCTGCACCTCTTACAAGATACCATAGAGCACAAAGTTACAAATGCACTCCAGCTCTACAGGATGTGATAAACTTCTACAACCTCACAGATATCCAAGAACTAAGATTTGTCCATCTCTTTCCATCCTACGGTGTAATCCACATTATTTCTCCTGAATATAAGCCTCAACTCCCGAAACCTACCTTCTGTTCTCCATGCTTGAAAACTAAAATCAGCACCCTAGGATTCAGAGTCCAGATGGTGCAGTCCCTCCTATTTCATATAACACTGAGCAGTGAAGAAATATGTTAACCTGACCGTAACAGTATCCAGCATTTTCAGCATTTGCACTCGATAGTCAATTCAGCATGGAGATTGACAACTGCCTAGTGGCTCCAGCTAAACAAAATACATCAATTCAATTTATTCTTGTGTCACATGCGTGGGGGACAACTTAAGAGTTTGGATAATTATATTACTCCCCCAGAACACACGAAGGAGCTAAGCAATAACAATTTCTCTCCTCCTTTCCCCTCTGCAGAAAGGAAGATTGATGTGGCTCCAATCATGACGTCACTTCCAGGTTCTCTCCCGCCTCTTCCTCCCAGAAACCATCAAAAATGGAAATGTAGCCATCTTGCACAGTCTCCGTTAGGATAACAAGAAATCTTAACAGTTTGCATTTAACGCGCATTTTTAGTTTCGCCTTTTAATATAAGGGGATTGCCTTCGAGTTGCCCCACACCCTTTATGATTTTCTTGCTTGTTTTTACATTGTATATTGCACTTTAATTAAAAAAAATGAAAATACTGAGAACCACCAAATATCATTCTTCATACCACAACCACACTAAATTCCTTCTACTTTCAGTCTGCAGCTGTCTTACTCTTGATCCGTTGATATTTCTCCATTAATTAATTTTACTCAAAACTGAAAATTTGCCAGTTAATCACCAGTGCTGCCATTATGTCCACTGTGCATACAGATACCTGTGACATTGTTGTCTATAAATCTAATGAGAGCTTTGTGCACAAACCTGCAATATTAAAATGGGGCCTAACTTCAATAAATCCATAGGATATTTGAAAATGTCCATAAACAAGTAGTGTGATCAGTGGGGGGCACTCTAGAGCAGACTCCATACCCAGAATGACCCACAGTCATGCCAAAAGTCTGGTAACAAATTTATTATGGGAAATACAGGGCACAGTATATGGAAAACAATAACCGCTAAGCCTCTCATATACAGCTATCTACTTAATGGGCCAGGCACACATATAGTTGGCTGCAACCTGGGAGTAGCTTCCTTGTGGCTGAGAGGACTAATGGTGGTTTCTTTTTGTCCAATCTGGGCAGTGGTAGATTGGCCTCCTGCCTGGACAGTGGTCCCAACCAGCTCCCAGAAGAGAGGAAAAAACCCATACAGTTCACCTCCGTGCAATGCTGACCTTCTTGGTGGCAATCACAGTGCATGTGCACACTTAATGCTGATCAGGATCACTCTAACAACCCATCTTACTGACACCTTTATCATTTTCTTGCCTGTTTCCAATTAGGTTTGGTGGACAAGTTTCATAAGTGATAGCAGATTACAGCTTGACCACAGACTGACCTCAGTGTTGGACTAACATCCAGCTGGTACCTTTTGTTGGACATCACCTTAATTTGAAGCACTTTACCTTTTTCATAATACTTAAATGCCCTAGAAGGTGTTGATTGGCCAGTTGCCCACAGCATCAAGAGCTTGGCTTTTCTGCAGACTTCATATCCCAAATTTACCACAGGTTGGTTCTTTTGGTTTTTATTTCTTTGTTTTTTTTTTTCAGATATTCTAGCATACTCTATTTCTGTATTTTTCACACTATACCAGCCTGTAGCAGGGACGTGCGGTCAGGGGAGGCAGGTGAGGCAGAGCCTCAACTGTCATCATGAAAAGAAAAAAGACAAGTAATGATAACATAAAATAAATTTTTCTGTGCCATAAATTTGTTTTCAGTATGATTCCAATAATTGTAATAATTTTTATAGTCAAAATCATTGAATTTGTGCATTTAATGTTCAAATACAGGGGAGAAACGCAAGGTGTGGTAGTGACAAGCTGAGCCTCACCTCGGACTGCGCTCTCCCTCACACTCTGGGTTGATGCCTGCAATTGGCGCGTGCCTGTTGCTGTCTCTCTGTATGTCGCCACTGTAATGTTTGCAGACACGTTTATTATACACCCTGACTTTCCACAGTCTGGCTAAATATCTTTAATGAATGTGTGTGACATATTTAGTCACGCTGATCGAACATAATACCACAGTGAAAAGGCACAAGGTGTGGCAGACAGCACTGTGCCGCACCGAAGGGGGCGCATGTGAGCCCAACAGGTGCTCGTTACTTCTGTTCTTCTTGGAGATACTCCATTGAGGCGGAGAGACTTTTAAAACAAAAAGAAAATAAGACATTTTACAAGAAAATGACGGAAATTTTCATGGAGAAGGATAGGCGCATTGACTTCATTTACAAATAAAGGTAAGACCATAAAAGGTTTTCAATTTTATTGAAAAAAAAACAGACTAAGAAAAATAAATTCAACATTTAAAAACTTAATTTTGACCTCAAATAAAATATGCTTTTGTTTTTCTTGTTATCCTTTTGTTGAACAGTCTATATTAAATTTGATTAAAGGTCAACATTGCAATTTGTTTTTTTTGTACACCACTCTATACTTTCATTTGTACTGAATGAGTATGAATTGTAGAATTGCAACGGCAAATTTAGAACACATGGAGGGTGCAGAGCAAATGCCCTCTCTCCACTCTCTCTTGCTGCTATAAGTGTAACGTTCTTTCTTATCCGAATACGTATCTTACCTATCTGTGAGTAAAGAATGAAACATAACCAGTAGTTAATGTGCATGATGCCAACTGAACAGTGAATAAGCTACTCTTTTGTGTTCATATATTTGTAAATCTGACTCTGAAGGAGTCCGTGCCTCAACAGCCGTGAACCTCACTGCACGTCACTGGCCTGTAGTGAATGATGCAATATACAAACAACCATTTTTATCCATCTGTTCAGTTTCTGTCCCATGCAGGGCTGTAGGTGCCAAAGCTTGTCTCAGCAGTATTAGGAGCAAGGCAAGAATATCAGTTGATTCCAGAGCACTCTCAAACACACACACCAATACTCACTCACTTATACAGTCAATAATGAAATTAACATCTTTCAGATAGAGGAGAACATCCCATAAAGACAAGAGGAGAACTCAATTTCTTGTAGCTGTGACACATCACTACCAATCATTGTGCCAGCATGCCATACGTGCTAAAAGGAATAAAATTAAATTTGTCTTTTTCTGGTAGAGTCTGTCCTTCATCATTCTTTTCTCATGCAGCCTGAGCATCTTATATTGCTGGGCAACTCTAACTATGCAGCAATTATATAATAACAGTTATGAAGAAATAAAAGATGAGTACACACTTAGTGCTCTTGTGGGCCCACCACCTGCAAGAGAGGCCTTAGGGGTCGGGTGCAATGTGATATGGGTGGTAGCTGAAGGCGGGAACTCTGGCGTTCCGACCCTCGGTTGCTGAAACTGGCTTTTGGGACATGGAATGTTACCACTCTGGTGGGGAAGGAGTCTGAACTGGTGCGAGAGATTGAGAGGTACCGGCTAGATATACACATGGTCTGGGCTCTGGAACGATTCCTCTTGAGAGAGGCTGGACTTTGTTCCATTCTGGAGTTGCTGTGGGTGAGAGGCGTCGGGCAGGGGTGGGCTTGCTTATGGCCCCCCGGCTCGAGGCCTGTACGTTGGGGTTCTCCCCGTTGGATGAGAGGGTTGTTTCCCTACGCCTTCGAGTTGGGGGAAGGACTCTGACTGTTGTTTGTGCTTATGCGCCGAACAGCAGTTCAGAGTACCCAGCCTTCTTGGAGTCCCTGGAAGAGGCACTACGAGGTGCAGCTCCTGGGGACTCTATCGTCCTGCTGGGAGACTTAAACGCTCACGTCAGCAACGACAGTGAAACCTGGAGAGGCGTGATTGGGAGGAACAGCCTCCCTGATCTAAACTCGAGTAGTGTTCAGTTGTTGGACTTCTGTGCTGGCCATGGATTGTCCATAACGAACACCATGTTTGAGCATAAGGGTGTCCATAAGTGCACTTGGTGCCAGGATGCCCAAGGTCGCAGCTCGATGATTGACTTTGTAATCGTGTCATCAGATCTGCGACCTTCTGTCTTGGACACTCGGGTGAAGAGAGGGGCTAAGCTGTCAACTGATCACCACCTGGTGGTAAGTTGGATTAGATGGAGGGAGAGGCTGCCGGATAGACCAGGCAGACCCAAACAAATAATGAGGGTCTGCTGGGAACATCTGGCGGAGGAACCGGTCAGAAAGATCTTTAACTGCCACCTCCGGCAGAACTTCAACCTCATTCCGAGGGAGGCGAAGGACATTGAGTCTGAATGGGTGGCCGGGCTGGGGGTTGCGTCCAAAACAGGGGCTGAGGTTGCCGAGGTAGTTAAAAAGCTCCGAGGTGGCAGGGCCCCTGGAGTGGACGAGGTTCACCCTGGGTTCCTCAAGGATCTGGATGTTGTGGGGCTGTCCTGGTTGACACGTCTCTGCAACATCGCATGGACATCGGGGGCAGTGCCTCTGGAATGGGAAACTGGGGTGGTGGTTCCCCTTTTTAAGAAGGGTGACCGGAGGATGTGCTCCAACTATAGAGGGATCACACTCCTCGGCCTCCCTGGTAAGGTCTGTTCAGGGGTGCTGGAGAAGAGAGTTCGGTCGATGGTCGAATCTCAGATTCAAGAGGAACAATGCGGATTCCGTCCCGGCCGTGGAACACTGGACCAGCTCTACACCCTGGCCAGGATCCTGGAGGGGGCATGGGAGTTTGCCCAACCAGTCCACATGTGTTTTGTGGATTTGGAGAAGGCATTCGACCGTGTCCCTCGAAGCATCCTGTGGGGTGTGCTCCAAGAGTACGGGGTACAAGGCTTGTTGTTACGAGCCATTCAGTCCCTGTATAGAAGGAGCAGGAGGTTGGTCCGCATTGCCGGTAATAAGTCGGACTCGTTTCCTGTTGAGGTTGGACTCCGCCAGGGCTGCCCTTTGTCACCAATTCTGTTCATAAGTTATATGGACAGAATTTCTAGGCGCAGCCAAGAAATGTTCGGTGACCTCAGAATCTCGTCTCTGCTATTTGCGGATGACGTGGTTCTGTTGGCTTCATCAGACAGTGACCTCCAGCTCTCATTGGAGCGGTTCGCAGCCGAGTGCGAAGCAGCGGGGATGAGAGTCAGCACCTCTAAATCCGAGGCCATGGTTCTCGGCCGGAAAAGGGTGGAATGCTGTCTCCGGGATGGGAGCACAGTACTGCCTCAAGTGGAGGAGTTCAAGTATCTCGGGGTCTTGTTCACGAGTGAGGGAAGAATGGAGCGGGAGGTTGACAGACGGATCGGTGCGGCATCCGCAGTAATGCGGGCTCTGCAACGGTCCGTCATGGTGAAGAGAAAGCTGAGCCAAAAGGGGAGGCTGTTGACTTACCAGTCGATCTACGTTCCTACCCTCACCTATGGCCACAAACTTTGGGTAGTGACCGAAAGAGCAAGATCGCGGATACAAGCGGCCGAAATGAGTTTTCTCTGCAGGGTGGCTGGACTTTCTCTTAGAGATAGGGTGAGGAGTTCAGTTGTCCGGGAGAGACTCGGAGTAGAGTCTCCTCCGCATTGAGAGGAGTCAGTTGAGGTGGTTCGGGCATCTGGTTAGGATGCCCCCTGGACATCTCTCTGGGGGGGTGTTCCGGGCATGCTTCATAGGGAGAAGGCCACGGGGCAGACCCAGGACATGCTGGAGGGATTATATCTCATGGCTGGCCCTGGAACGCCTCGGGATCCTCCCAGAGGAGCTGGAGGAGGTGGCTGGGGAGAGGGAGGTCTGGGCTTCCCTGCTTAGGCTGCTGCCCCCGCGACCCGACCTCGGATAAGCGGTGGATAATGGATGGATGGATGGATACACACTTAGTGCTGAAAGCTGCCAAAACATACCCAACTGCATCAGGTGGAATACAAGATGCAACTCATGACCAGATACCAATTTTATTGTAAAAGCATATTCTCCCACCTTCAAGGTCATTAATCATGATGAGCCACATATATTTAGAACGTCATAGGATCTAAAATACCACATGGGAACATGCAAACTCAGCACAGACATTGAATGGCCCACAAATCAACCCTGTAGTTTAGACAGTATCTCTAAACACTGCATCACCATGCCATCCTTCGAAATAATGCACAAAGCAAAATGAGTTACAGTAATCATAAAGGAACTAGCCAGAGCTTATTTATTTAGAGTGTATTTGGGAAACATTATCCTGATTTAAATTTTATTTAGTTATGTACAATGTTACAGACTGGCATCTGACAGAATTAATCATTCAATAAAAAAGGACATAGCTCTGAATATTGGGTCGGTTAACTATTGGCAGTTTTACATATGGTAGTGACCTAGAAAGGAAGAGTTATGTCAGTTCTTATGATGTTACTCCCATTTATTTATATTGCTGTCCCAACTTATTCCCTCAGAGGAATGCGAGAGTTTGACACACACACAAATATATTGACTCTCACACATACCAGGCAAATTTCTAGTCATCATTTACAGATTTTAATGGTAAGAAGAAGAAGAATGGTATACCTTTAGAATGAAAGAAGAAATTGGAGGACATGGAGAAAACTCACATAACCATACATTACCAGAACCCAGAACTAAGTTGTTGTGCAGCTGCAGAATTAACCACTGTACCCCCAGTAGCTTACCTTATAGCCAATTGTTTTTGATCGGCACCAATCCAGCAGGACTTGCTTGATGCTGCTGGCGCTGGACACCCCAAAGCTTTGGGACCGTTTCAGTTTTGGTTTCAAATCTCCACTCTTTGGTCTGAAACAAAGAGGTCGAGATCAGGATCATTGCAAGGTTGTGTAGAGACTTCTCTATTCAGCCTGCTGGACAAAGTGGCTCCACTGAAGATCACTGACTGGTATTATTTCCTTGCCAGCTGATGTCTGTTTGAAATCTTTTCTGTTGGTCAGTTGCACTTACTTGTTACTGTCGAGGTCAAACTTTTCAAAAATAGCCTTGCGTGCCTGAGCTCCCATGGTGCGAGGCAGGGTCTGAGATCGCACCAACTCCCGCCTCTTCTCTGCTTGATGCTGCAATGATGTGGAAGAGGATGAAGATGGCTGAGATTTTGATGTCAAATTGTGGTGGCCATCCTGAGCCCTGAAAGAAGCATGCAATCATGTTGAGGTGCAGGAAATTTGTCTCTCCAGCAGTGCACTGCAAGCTGCTGAGGCAGAGGTCTGTACTTACTGACACTCACCTGTCTGTACCTGAAGGGGAGTAGCTGGAGGGGGACATGAGCTTCGAGACAGAGGATGGTTTATCTGTTGATAGTAAACAAGAAAGTCACTCGGCAGTCATGCAAGGATCAGTTTAATACAGGAAATGAGGCCCTCCAACATCAGCTACTGTCACTCTTTAGTATTCGCTGCCAGTCAGACCTCTGTCTCCCATTAAGGCAGCTCTTCCTCTGGACAACTGTGGCCTCAGCTGGTGCCTTTAGGGTCGGCACTGCAATCGGTTTTCTTGGGGAGATGTACAACTCTGACTGATCAAACAACAGCTAAGCAAAGTGAAGGTCTAATGTGGTAGGATATGCAATTTATTAAAGCAGAACTCACATCACTGCACTAGAAGAGAAAGAAAGAGTTCTCAGATGTTAGCCATAAATAATAGGAATACCTTGTTGCTTTAGGTCGGCATAGAGTGTCAGCTCAAAGAGAGTCTTGATATGGAGCAGAGTAGCAGCCCTCTTCTGCAGTACACATTCATTTGAAATACAGTGCTCAATCATTCATAGACAGCACGGAGCCAAGAAGCAGCAGCACCTGCTACCCCATGTGTTCTGCACACATATTGGTCAATAAACTAACACAATGTTTGAACAAGTTCGTTCCAGACAGTTATACTTTTAATTTCCAGATGAAGGCAGTGATGAGTGCTTAGGCTCTTGCTAACTGTCTTTTAAGAGATCTCCTCCAGACATGGGTGCCGAGTCCTGATCCTGGCAGACTACACTGGGTACAGGTCTTCATTCTAAAAAATATCTTGGTAGCTCTGTGGTATTGACCACTTATAAATTATCTGCATTTTGTAAAAATAAAGGAGAGGGTTGTTTGTGAGACAAAATTACCTTTCTGAACAAAAAATGTAAGGACCTTAATTCAAATTTTAAGGTTTTGCATTTCTAGTGACTTTTGAGTGCGCTTTGCCTTTTTATTTGGTTGCTTACATTCAGTGCTTTAGTACAGGGGTGGGCAAAGTCATTCCTGGAGGGCCGCAGTGGCCGCGGGTTTTTGTTCCAAAACAATCCTTGCCAATAATTACATTTCATGGCTTGTTAGTGCTTTAACTCTGCTATGTCAAGTCATTCTCATATCCTAGATTTTTTTTTCATTCTAAGGATATCATCCAAATACTTTGAAATGTAAAATGGATGGGTAATTCTCAGTCCTTCACTTTTTTCCTCTTTCCTTCCAAGTATTTAATTAAACCAAATAGTGCATGATAAATACACACAGAGGTGTAAAGGGTAACAAGCAAAATGGATAACTGCTGGTTTCTTTTGTCATTTGCATCTTATTACTAATAAGGAGCAATTAAAAACCGAGAATGCAGCTGTTTAAGACTTAAATAAGCAATAAGGGTTCAAAATCTTAATGAAGGAGATAACTAAAATGAAGCAGAAGTGTTTCTAGAGCAATAAGTGCTTCTTACTAAACAATTGGGTTGGAACAAAAACCTGCAGCCACTGCGGCCCTCTAGGAGTGACTTTGCCCACCCCTGCTTTAGTATAATAATTCATGGTATGTTTAGACCTGTTTATGCCATATACCCTTATCTCTGTCACTTACTACACTACTGAGGAAACCAGTGAGATTTGCAGGTGACACCAAACGTTGAGGTTGTACTGTATAAACATTTGGTAAATATGGAGATGTTACTCAAACTTATGCTTTTGAGATTTTTCACATAAGGAATCATGAAGTATCAAGGTAAGGTGGTTAAACTCACTGATGCATGTCATAATGAGTAGCACATGCAAGTAAGAATTTCACTGCATTCTCTACATGTGACAATAACCCACCTTAATTAAAGGAGAGGTGTCTATGTGTGTTTCTCTGTATCTGTTGCTATGTCTCTGTTATATGCCATTTGGTATGGGATTCAAAAAAGCAGTGCTAATGTTTGTTATGCACCATCGGTTGGAATGAAAAATTACTACATGCATTACAAAATACATTCCAATAAATCATGCACTTCAAATGTTATTACTGAATATGCTGATATCTACATTAATTACTTAGATTTCAACCATTTGTAGGCAAGCAGCACAGCTAGTCACCCAATAAACCTGTATAAGAAAAAAACACTGGTTTGATTGCTTTCTTTGCTTGGAACTCATCTAGAATTGTGTACCACAAGATAACATGTTCTTACTTCTTAAAAGGAAAGCATAAACATCTGTATCTCCTAAAAGCCTTTTACTACAACAACTCCCACAATGCAGTTGTCAGACCAAATATATAGAATTCTCACCCACCTGGCACACGGGATACGCCCATGGTCTTGATGGGACTGGGATCCCATACTTTCACTAGAGGTAGGAACAAATCAGAAGAAAAAATGTAAAAAATAACATGAGGAATGCTAACAGCCAATTTATTAAACAAAATAAAAGTTTGTACTATTACATTTTTGCTTATCATGGCACTAGAGAGCATGGCATGTAGGCCGGACAGGCAAGAAAGACTTTCACAGTAATCTGTAAATGTGGCAGTGCTAATGTTTCTACTACCATTATAACTACTATTTGTATGATATTAAAAAGTAAAATTCATTAACATTATTTTGGTTTTATTTTTGTTGTGATCAGGTTTATTGGAACCTCTGCCTTTATTTTTGTCCTTTTTTGCATACTTTAATTTTTTTTTGTGCTTTTTGAATTATTATATTTTTTGTTTTAGTGATGCTATTTTGTGTTCTGTTTTTTGGACACTCACCACCGTCCACAGTCATACTGCTTACAGTCGTGATTGTTTTGTTTCAGTCAAGGGTTCATTCCTGGCTCCATTATGTTTTATTTTATTATTTTTTGTTGTTTTTTTGAATATTTTTATACTGTGTATTGTGTTGTTAATTCTGTGTTTGGTTTTGTTTTATTGTATTTATATAATATTGTGATGTATATTCAATGTTATGTTTTTTTTATATTAGCTTTCATTGTTTTAGTATTGTTTATTTACCCTGACCCCTTTATGTTGAACCAAAGGAGGTAGGACCACCTGATTAGGCAGCTGGGGTATCGCCCCAGCTTGTATTTAAGGCAAAGCTGCAGTTACACCAGAGCTTCAGTATTATGTTTGGCTTTTGACTTCTGTTCATGTTCTTGCTTTGTTTTTGATTGTTGAATTTACTGACTCTAACCACTGATTTGTTTCAAGGTACTGTTTATTTGGTTTGTTTTTATTGGCATTGTTTGCTTTTAGGCAAACCTACTTTTGCTCTGTTTTTCACCCTTTTTTTTTTTTTTTTTTTTTTTTTGCATCTTTTGAACACTTCAATAAATATTGAAATATTCAGGGAACTCTGTTTGTTTTCATTTGGCCAGAGGCTGTTACATTTTCCTGTTCTCCTTTTGATATTTGTGGATATTTTGTTATTTAGCCTCATTTCTGGGCTGGCGCTGGCTAGAGATAGATAGATACTTTATTAATCCCAAGGGGAAATTCACATTCTCCAGCAGCAGCATACTGATACAATAAACAATATTAAATTAAAGAATGATAATAATGCAGGTAAAAAACAGACAATAACTTTGTATAATGTTAAATGTTAACGTTTACCCCCCCGGGTGGAATTGAAGAGTCGCATAGTTTGGGGGAGGAACAATCTCCTCAATCTGTCAGTGGAGCAGGACAGTGACAGCAGTCTGTTGCTGAAGCTGCTCTTCTGTCTGGAGATGATACTATTTAGTGGATACAGTGGATTCTCCATAATTGATAGGAGCCTGCTGAGCGCCCGTCGCTCTGCCACAGATGTTAAACTGTCCAGCTCCATACCAACAACAGAGCCTGCCTTCCTCACCAGTTTGTCAGGCATGAGGCATCTTTCTTTTTAATGCTGCCTCCCCAGCACACCACCGCGTAGAAGAGGGCGCTCACCACAACTGTCTGATAGAACATCTGCAGCATCTTATTGCAGATGTTGAAGGACGCCAGCCTTCTAAGGAAGTATAACCGGCTCTGTCCTTTCTTACACAGAGCATCAGTATTGGCAGTCCAGTCTAATTTATCATCCAGCTGCACTCCCAGATATTTATAGGCCTGCACCATCTGCACACAGTCACCTTTGATGATCACGGGGTCCATGAGGGGTCTGGGCCTCCTAAAATCCACCACCAGCTCCTTGGTTTTGCTGTTGTTCAGGCGTAGGTGGTTTGAGTCGCACCATTTAACAAAGTTAACAGAGGCCTATACTTTGAGCTGGGGTGAAGCTGCCAAAGGTTAGGCCAATCCAGTAGGTCAAGACCAGAATCAGGTCAGTTCTGTCCATTTAGGTGATTTGTTTGAGGGCTGCTTCTCTTTTTGTTCTTTGTGGAGATTAGAATCCATGCCTGTTATATCACCAGATCCTACATAAAATGGTGACACATTGCTTCTGGAATCTGCATATTAGATCAGTTTGTTTCAAACCCTTAACCTTTCTTATTAGTGTAGGTAGAAGCTAAAAGATGCTCCAAAGAAGAGACTTTATGTGCTACGAACTCTTAATTGCTTACTTCTGGCTCTGAATCCTGGTATATTGAGTTTTTGCCAATCATTATCTTGACTTCCTTCTAGTTTTTGGACTCTTTTGCTTGTTCCTGGCCATGTCTCTGCTAGTTCCTTTTGTTCCTGCAACTCCAGGTTACACATTTGTTCCAAGTGTCAGAACTTTACTTAATAATTCATATTTTGTTTTTTTTTAGCAATATTGATAATTTTTGATAATGCGTCACTATTTTGTGTATTTGTTTTTCGTTTGTGGCTGCTGCCATTTTGTGTGTCTGGTCACACAAAAATGGTTGCCAGAAACACAAGGCCTCTATCATGTGACTCATGACATCATGCTGGCCATGATATATAAGATGGCCGTGCACACTGAGGAAGCGTCTGAACTCATGAAAGACGAGCACTCATGTAAGGTAAGAAAAATGATCGAAGAAGATATTTTCTGGTTAAGAATTCTTGTTTGGTGTTGACTGGTGTGTGTCTCATCGTTTAAACTTGCTTGCACCTCTGTAACTCATTTACTTGAGTACTGAGAAAAGCGCTATATAAATATAATGAATTATTATTATTATTACCTGATAATGAGCATAACATCACTATGCTCATGCATGCATTGTTAAATTGTGAAATCAAGTTGGCTGTTTTGTGTAACGCATCAAGTGCTGCAGCGTTTCCCTGTCTGCACCTGATGTAAGCTAAAGGAAAGGTGAAATTCTGTAATTTTAGTAGGCAATAAAAAACAGTTGCCAAATTACACGCTTCTTCCCACAATTCAACAAAATACTGTTTAAACTGTGCGAGTGTGGATGCCAATTTTGTCTCATTCATTTTGCTTTTGCTGGGCTCGGCCCTTACTCCAATTCTGATCAGGGGTTCAGAAAATTGATGTAAATGACTTAAAACAGATCAGTTACTGATCACATAATACCACTATAGCTAAATGTTTGATTTTCTCGTACCTGATTGGCTGCTGCTCTCAGACTCCTTTTGGTTCAAGCCAGTTGCTGATTGACTCAAGTACTCAGGTTTAGCCAGTGGTGATAAAGGAGGCGTTTCACCGTGAAATCTCTCTGGGGTTCTGTTTATCCCTGAAATGGGGGACTCTGGGCTGCTCATGGTCCCACTTTGCTCAGAAGCCTTGGTTGTGGCAGAAACTGGCAAATGTAGTTTGCATGTTGCCATTGAAGGTGTGTGTTCCTGTGAGGTTGATGTTGATGAAGAGGCTGCATCTTGTTGGGCCCTGGAATTGTCTAATTGAAGAGAGGAGAATTGTTTATGTGAAAATTGTAAATGATCAGATGCAAGACATGACATCAGGATATTATAGACACACTATAGCAAAAGCTGCAAAGAAAAGGCCTTATGTGATGGTCAACTGATTGCTTACCAGGGTGGAAGCTATGTCCATTTGCCATGACCCTCATGCTGGACACTGAATCTGACTCTGCTTCATTTGCTTCCTCACGATCTATGCTCTGTAGAGAAAAAAAAATATCAATTTTACCTCAAGGATCATTTTTGTTTATATTCCCTTTAGTTGGGTCTTTATGCAGCACATGTTTGGCACTTCTGATAAAGTTCACCTTCTTCAAATCACATACAAACTTTATCTTTATCCCCAGACCTGTTAAATCCAATTTGAGATCTCAGAGTTTCATGCACTCACACCAGGTTATAGTTTAGAATGATCAGGTAACCTAAACTGAATGTTTTTGGGGATGTGGAAGGAAAACAGCAGATCTTGAAGAAAAAAATCACACAGATGCACCAAGAACATGCAGAGTCCACGCAGACAGTGATGTGTCATGGAAGTCAAACCTAGGACTCTAGGTCCATAAGTCAGCAATGCACACCATTACTCCACTATGCTCCAGAGTAGGGCTCTCCAACTCCAGTCCTGGAGGACCACAGTGGCTGCAGGTTTTCATTCTAATTCTTTTCTTAGTTAGTGACTTGTTTTTACAGCTGATTAACTTCTTTTGAATTAATTTGAATTGATTTGTTCCCCTGAATATCTTCATCATTCCTCTGAATTGTGTCATTTCTTTCCTTAACTGGCACCCAAACAAAAATGAAATATGAAGTGAGTGAGCCAACAGAAAACCAACTAAGTCAGGGCCTCAAACTCCAACCAGTTGCTTAAACAGGCACCAATTCCTGTTGTTAATTAAACCCGTTCTTTAATGCCATGGCTTGTCACTGCTCTCATTATACAATAGCATACATTTCCAAAATTGTTAATTTTCTTTTTTCTAAGAGCGATGTTAAAATGTTTTGGGGAGCTGAGCACATCAACATTCCTGAGACCTTCATCTTTTCTTTACCTTTATATATACAGTAACATGCTACCGTGGCTGTCCATTTGTCTGTCCAGGATTTTAAATCACCTATAGCTCACAAACCGTTTGAACTATTGACCTGAAATTTGGTCCACATATACTACGTGATGTCTACTATCCAGGTTCGGGGTGATGATTTACCTCCAAGGTTATTCCTCTTTCTGTTTTTATTTTATTTTTTGTAGAATCAACTCTCGGCAGCGGCCAATAGGGCAGCCGTGCGGCGCATGTGTACTGGCACCTTTCTCATCCCTACCACCTTCGCTGTCACTTCCCCTACCTCTTCATATCTTAAATCATTCTTGAGGTAGATTGAAGACTTAAGTGCCAGCTTAAGTGAAACATTGAGGAAAATGTACTAAATAATTGTAACACAAACACTGACGTAATCAGTTTTAACGTGAAAAGATGCCGACGAAAGAAGAGATGAAGTGGCCGCTAGAGTGGAGAAAAGAAGAGCTGCTCAGGAAGCAGCAAGCACATCAACCTCTGAGCAAACGAATGCTAAACATACAGAGAAAGAGGATAAAAACTATGAATGCTCAAGTCAAGTGTATTCGCTGCACGTTTTCAGATATTGTACGATGGACACCAGTTGTTTTGGCTTATTTTGTATCTCATTATTGTTTGGCTGCTAATTAAGGAAAAGAAACAATTTTTTTTCTACAAATCGAAAGCAGCATGTCTGGTCATATCTAACATAAAGAAAATAATAATCACCTTTTTTGACATTAACGGATTTGTTAATAAACAGTTTTCTTGCGAATAGACTGTTAATCAATGACTTTACAATGAATTGCTGAGGCAACTGCAGTTAAGTATCAGAAAAAGAAACATCTGGAGCAGTGGCACACACAAAATTACATTTTGCACCATGACGGCGCAAATTCACACCCTACTGCACCATAAACGTTTTTGACCAGAAATAATATGGTCGTTTCTGCTTGCATTCACCAAATCTCACTTACTGTGACTTCCAAAATTAAAATTGAGACTGAAATAAAGATAACTTGCTAACATATTAGAAATCCACGAAACAATATGCAAGAAGTTTGAGAACTGTTAACAAAAGATGAGTATAGGAAATGTTTCCAGGAATGATAGAAGTGCTGGGACAAGTCTGTTGTATCTTGCTGTTTGTATTTTGACAGTGGGAAATGGGGAATTGCAGTAAGTTGTATAATAAAGTTTTCTGTGAATTTTGCCCCTCTCCCCCCATATCCTGTTAGTGTTAATTAAGCACAATTGACACAAGACTTGTCAACTACATACAATTACTATCAAGATATTATTCTGCCTTTAAAATAGCAGAGGCAGTTATTATGAGACTGATCAGAAGAAAAGACACGGTCAAAACGTATCAAAACATCAAAAACCGTGAGATCAATATTGAGAATTCCACAAGGATTTTTTAAATAGCAAAACTGTATGCAAAGATTGGGTTTATGCAGAACTCATATACAGAAACGTAGAAAGAATTAGCGCAGAGGTTGTGAATTTTGTAACTATGCCCCTAAGCAACCGCTGAATTTTCCAAAGGTACACAGAATGGAACCTCCCACAAAAAACAAAACTGCATTAGAAACAGTTCAGAATAAAAATTGTAACCAGTGGACAGACTGCAAAGAGCCAGGAAGAATAGTTGGGGCTACCCCAATTAACTGTAGGTGTAATGCCAAACAGAAAATAGCAAAATAAAGCACCTTAAGGATAAGGCATATTAAGCCACAAAAGTAATCAAAATAAAATGCTAGCTAGTGAGAGCTCCATCTGTGTTGCCTGCTAGTTTTGGAATAGGTGGCCATCCTTACAGGGACAAGCTGTTTTTATAGCATTCCAACCAGTCTACTCAAGGCTGAAGGCGAGACTGGGCTTCTTCTATGGACCCTCTCTAGGTACTGCTGGTGAAAAAGAAGACTATTTTAGCAAGAGAGCTCCCTGTTGTTCCTGGGGTGGTACTGCTTACTTCAACAAAACCAGGAAGGAACCCCCAGGCACACATACATGATTAAATATAAAAAACAACCAAAACATTGAAACATAATACTAATTACAAAAATAGTTTTCTTGCACAAAATTAAAATCACAGAAAGGCGTTTAATTAGATATCAATATCAATAAACAGAGGAACAAAAATAATTAACCCAATATCTCATAACAAATATGTTTTTATTTGTAATTCAAAAATATAAACTGAAAATTCAAAATTCAGGAAGAATAATGCAAAGTTTTCAAATATCACAGACAGAAAGGCACAAAAGGGATAGAAAAATACAACATTTACTAACTGAAGCCATAGCAGACTGCTGATGGTTAGCATGTGTCTTATACATGGTTCTCAGGTACTTGCAGTTCAAATGACTACAGCCTTTGAGAGTCCTAAAAACCACTAAGCCATGGTAAGGGACCATGTCAAAGCGACCAACACAAAAGAAAACGAAAACTGGATAACAGCAAGAGAGTGGTAGAAAATAAAAAGTATAAAGAAAAACAAAAAGAGCAGCAAGGCACTACAGTAACCTTAACAGGTTGGGGTGCTAGTAAACACTGCAGCTTCACTCATTCATTCACTCTGTCACAAAATGACAATTTAAAATTGCAATTCTCTGCTGCAATATTTACTTCTATGGATCAAAGGCAAACAATCTATTTGAAATTTCGATTAGTGTTGATCAGCGAATTTTGCCAAAGTGTTATTCGCAGAAAATTGGCTATGTTCATGTTCACCTTTGTTTGTCAAATTATTTACTGATAATTCTGACAATTCAGGAGAACTTTTATCCCCAGTGCCCCATAATGCTTTGCTAGGCCAGTGCGACATCCCCAGAGCTGTAACAACCAGCCTTTTATGGGACCAGCCCCCAGGTCTATAATGATGATCAGTTGCGTTACTCTGTGGGACTTCGTTAGTAGTAGAACAGATAAGTAAATAATGCGGGTTTTCAACATTTAATTTTATGAAACATATACAGCATAAATAACTTGTTATCTCTGCTTGTCACCAAATGTGCAGATCAATCTTCGATTTACACATCTTTATAAGAGAAGTAGTTGTGTGCCCTATGCATGCATAATTAGCCATGTGGAGATAAAGACAAATCTTAAAGGAGCCTGATGTGTCCCCCCAGACACAGGATACTCTATGAAATAATAATAACAAAGGATTTATTACTATTTACAAGATGTTTCTATCTTTTTGATAGAAGAAAAAGTGCAAAGCTTCAGCACAGACAGTTTAGAGAGCCTTCAGCGTGACTTCAAAAAATAGACCAAGCCAGCGGTTTCAATCATGACACACCTTTTTGAATTTTCTGCCTTTAAAAGCCATACATATTTTTTCTGACTTTTGACTACGACTACATGTTTTGACAAAATATATGATTGTGTCTCTTTGACTGTGTTCTTTCTTCTTTGATCTCATGGAGGCACGGTGGTGCAGTGGTTGGCATCACTGGCGCACAGCTCAGGTCACCATTTTGGCCACAATAATAGGTCCAGTATAGTTGGCAGACATTTCCCTAGGCCTCAGGGACACTTTAAAGATGACTACACCATTATAATCCAGTCAAATCTAGTTCAGTTAGCCCTTCCTCAATGACTTGAATGCATTTCACTGAGTTTGGCGATATTTGTGAACACTTCTGTGATTTCTGCAAACTCAAGGCAAAGTGCTCATCACTAGCAGTGATACACTGAAGAGACAAACAAAAATAATATTAATATTAAAAGGTATCACAACAAAACTTTAAAGAGTTAATTGGAATCCCGACCTCAGCATAATAAACATAAAGCTTGTTAACTTTATTGAGATCACAAAGATCAAACAATCAAGAAATGTTCCAGTCTAAAACAGAGCAGTCATATTATCCATCTCATGACTCAAAAGGCAGAAACAAACTCTGGTATCTCTAAGCATGTCACTGATTTGCCAAAAATGTATTGTTTTCTGTTCAAATCAATTCAGATTATATTTGTGCTCTTAACTGAGTGGTAAATATATCTACAAACTTTACAACTTACTTATTTTAAAATGAGCAAGCATAAAGACACAGATTAGTTTGAACACACAGTAAAAACAAAGGAATTTCAAACTGAGTCACATAATTGGAACCTAAAAATTTACACTCACCGGCCACTTTATTAGGTACACCTGTTCAACATCTTGTTAACGCAAATGTCTATTCAGCCAATCACATGGCAGCAACTCAATGCATTTGAGCATGTAGACATGGTCAAGATGACCTACTGAAGTTCAAACCGAGCATCAGAATGGGGAAGACAGGTGAATTAAATGAATTTGAATGAGGCATGGCTGTTGGTGCCAAACAGGCTGGTGAGAGTATTTCAGAAACTGCTGATTTAGTGGGATTTCTATGCACACCCGTTTCCAGGGTTTACAGAGAATGGTCCAAAATAGGGAAAATGTCCAGTTTTTTACATTGCAACTGAGGTATGCAGAAGAGAATCTCTGAATGCACAACATGGTGAATTTTGAAGTAGATGGGTTACAGCAGCAGGAGACCACACTGTGTGCTACTCCTGCCAGCTAAGAACAGGTAGCAGAGGGTACAGTTTGCACGGGCTCACCAAAATTGGACAATGGAAGCCTGGAAAAACATTGCCTGGTCTGAGTCTCGATTTCTGCTGCAACATTCGAATGGTAGAGTCAGAATTTGGAATCAAGAACATTAAAGCATGGATCCATCTTCCCTTGTATCTATGGTTCAGGCTGGTGGTGGTGGTGTAATGGTGTGGGGGATATTTTTCTTGGCATACTTTGGGCTCCTTAGTACCATTTGAGCATTGTTTAAATGCCACAGCCTACCTGAGTATTATTGCTGACAATGTCCATCCCTTTATGACTGCAGTGTACCCATGGCTACTTCCAGCAAGATAACGTGCCATGTCACAAACCTCAGATCATGTCAAACTGGTTTCTTGAACATAACTTAACTGGTTTCTTGAGTTTACTGTCTCAAATGGCCTCCACAGTCACCAGATCTCAATCTGATAGAGCACCTTTGGGATGTGGTGGAAAGAGAGACTCTCATCATGGTTGTGCAGCTGGCAAATCTGCAGCAACTGTGTGATGCTATCATGTCAATATGGACCAAAATCTCAGCACCTTATTACAGCAGTTCCGAAAGCAGAAGGTCGTCCAACCTACTAGGAAGGTATACCTAATAAAGTGGCCGGTGAGTGTATGTCCATTAATATTACTACTGAGATATTTCTAGTTCACAACAGAGGAGCGAAAACAAAAAGTCCAGTCTGTCAAAAGACATTATTTACATTAAGACTTAAAAGGAAACTTACATGTGGTGCTAAAGAAAAATAATGCTAGTCTGAGCAGCGAGAGTCGGAAGAAAAGATCTTATGGTTGAGTCTACAAGGGCTTGCTTCGCCTACCTGACTCTAGCAGGAGCGCCTCTCTATAAAGACTAGCTCCTATCAAGCACAGGAAAATCACAGTGGTGAAACAAAAAGCAAAAATAAGGCACAAAAATGTGTTTCAAGTGTCTAAAGTCAATTCCTAAAAATAATGAAGGGGGAAAATAGTGCCGCATGGAGATGGTCCTGATTTCTAATAAAGATGTAAAGACCTAAAGAGCTTCTGCATGCCTCCAGGGCTTTACATACAGAGGTAAAGTGCCATTGTGACATTACACCCTGGTGCACATTGCTACTGTCACTACATCACATAACCACATTCACTCCATGATGTAACAATTTTAGTGACATCTTGGATCCCAGGTAACAACAGATTATTTCTAATTGCTAATTATTGACCCCCGTGACCCTGTAGTTAGGATGTAGCGGGTTGGATAATGGATGGATGGATGTTCTTTCTGCTATAGGTTGATTAGATGCCCATAACTGTCACTCTCTGATATATTTCCCTTTAAATCATAACCCCACATGCTTTAGGAATGTTCACTTGGACTATTTTTAGTTTTCTTGTCTCTGCTTCTTTATTGTATTTAAGTGTTCTCTGACTTTGTCACTGTATGCTCTTCTTGTTCTTATTTTTAATTTCATCACAACTGATTTCCCTCTCTTGCATTTTCATCCTTCTGTTCATGTTAGCCTGATTCATTCATAGTCATAGTCTCCTATTTTTTCCACATTTATATTCACACTATACCTTTAAATTTCTCAAGTAACATCTGGTGTCTTTTCTGACTTTTTGTCCACATTTGAGATGATGAACACGTCTTTTAAGGATTTCACTGGTGGTGTGTTCTCACCCTGCTGAACTCAATGTCTGAGTGTCCTTTTCATTTTATTAGTGATGATTACTTCATTTCCATGCCTTTTGTTCTTGGAAAAGATCTGGGGTAGTTTCCCATTGTTCTTCTTGCCAGCTGTTCAGAGCCTTCATTCGGTGTATTAATCATTTGCCTAATCTTACAGCGCTCCATCATTTTGGAGAGTGACGATTTGCCATCAGAATTTTTAAGTTGGATTTGTGACTGCTCTCTTTCAGAGCCCATTCCAGTTAACCCCCTCTTCTCCCTTAATAGGCAGAGTCTGTAGCATTAGGAGATACTCCACTGCAGACACTTTCAAGGATGGTTAAAGGACTTGGTTCATCCTATGGTTTTTCAAAATGCATTTTATGAATACACACTTTTTGTCATTTGTATCTAATATAAACAATGCATTTTTTTACTCTCCTTATTCTTTGGTATATGGTTCACAGGATTGGATTATTCTTGATCTGGAGTTTTGGTGTATCTGGAACCTGTGCCTTACAGAGGATACTGTCATGCCATGATCCATTCTCAAGTCTCAGATTATACTTCTATTGTCAGTTGCATGAAGTCTACAATTACCTGTCAAGAAGCTGTTTTTGTTGTACCGGACAGCTGGGGCACATCCCAGACAGAATTTCATTTCCCAGGAAAGATGCCACAACAAGAGGTTCTCACTTAGGGATGCACTCTGAATGCTTAGGCCACTAGTGGGAAGGTGCAGTATTCTTCTGCCATGATTCAGGTTTCCTCCAAGGGTCTTGGTAACTTTACTTTTTGCTGAATTATTTGTGAAGTTTATCTGCAGGTTCTTGTTGCTGATGTAATTATTTAGCAAGAAACTCAGTATGAAAGCTTGTATTGTAGAGGACCATTCTGACTTTGAGACTTAGGCCAAGAAATTTAGCAAACATCAGATGTCGCTGAAGATCTACCTGCATCAAATGTGCAGTTTGAAAATGTGCATAAGCAATTCAAGCTGTTGACCTTTAAGTGTGAATTGCATTTTGATGCCACATGGACCCTAGCCATAGTGAATGAGCCTAGACACCCCTGGGCACCATCCAAGAACAATGTTCGAGCATATTTGTACTTTAAGTATGGAAAATAATATTTTAATCACTGCAAAGTTGATTGTAATGTATCTTTCTGCATTTTAAGAAACAGGACATTCAGTGAATGCCAAGTATAATCACTTTACCTTCTCACTAAGAGTCACCTGAAATCAAGCACATTTCTCTACGTCATTTAAAATGATTTACTTCATTTCCTTTCTATTTGTGTGCCAAAATCACTTTGCCATCTTCCCTTCATTACAGAGCAAAATGTTGCAGATCCCCGTCTTCCTTGGCAACGGCAGCAATAAACAGCTGCGTCCTCTCCTCTCCCAGCACCTGCTATTACCCGACTCAATTTCATTAGCTAATACGTGACCAGAAGAGGTCATAAATTCCCCCAGCTGTTCCCAGCTTTCACTTATTATAGTTAACGGGAAGATACAGACAGGACTGCCTTCTCGATCAACTCTTTTATTAAAGGATCTACTTGAAGATATTCTTAGATTAGGAATGCAAGCATTAGGACAAACAGTTAGGCCATAGCTCCCAGGTGTACTCTACTCGGGACATGGCTGGGAATGCTGAACAGCTGGCTGTATAATATTTGTGGTTTTAGTCTTTCTTTAATAGTCTGGATTTATTGGACAAGTGTTCACCATAAGCTTGAGTGACCTGTTTCTAGCCCACCCTGTCAGAACGATTTCAGGCTCTACTGTCTCTTCTTAAGGATGTTCATTTTGCAACAAAAGCAGTGCATTGGAAGCCTTGAAAAAGATGCATCATGTCACTTGAGATACAGTATATACAATACATCGTGGACACATTATTATTATTATTCATGATAATATGAATCTAAGACATTGAAGCACAGTAATAGAAGCAGACTGTCCAAATGAAAGGGAATGCACAGCGTCTGTCTATTGTAATGTCTCTTTTAGCAAAAAAACCATCATGCAACATAGACTGTGATCGATCAGTCCTACTGGCCAGCTGCTATGCCAGGACTATCAATGCTCTCTTCTCATCAGCTGTTTATAAATTGTGCTGGATCACCTTTTCTGTTTTGGCATGAATATGAGACTTATAGCCTCTTCATTAACCAGACACATTTAATATGCTGTGTCTTGGTATGTGGGGGCCGCAGTGGTATCTGAGACTAATTTTAAGGCACATTTGATACCGAAGAATGTAGTCTCTTTTGAGTTTACAGAACACGGTCACCATAACAAGTGTAGCTATCTAGATGAATTAGATCAGCTAAAGACTAGAAGAGGTGGATGGAAATTAGCAATCAATGTTGTAGTGTTCAGCTTTTAGCTACCTAGAACGTTGGGCCTTGACTTCACTTAACTGACCAGAAAAGGCCATTTCACTTATTTTTACAAGTTTCAGTTAATTAAAAATTCCTAGTGTGTATGATTAGCTGATGGCATGCCTACCCATCTCACCTCTCTGACCCAAGGATACTCACCAGTCTGCTTGGTCTGAGGATACTTGCTAACCAGTTTAATCTATAAACTGACTCCCTACATCTTTGATGAGAACATCTTCTCTGAGGACTCCTTCTTATTATCATAGTTTGCACTCAGGTTTACCTTTTGGTCTGGCCAACGTTGGCCTTTTATAATCTAAATATCTACTAAAGTCTAAACTCTGGCATTACAAAGATTTGCTGTCCTAGTCAGTTAGGTTGAACTCTTCAAGGATTTTGATATCTTCTGTCCAGAGCCCTTCTTAGGTGGGCAGCATAATGTCACTTAATGTTAAATTATCTAATGGGCTGGGCCCTGGACTATAAAAAAAAAAGGCAGTGCCTAGTGGCATTACTGTTATGGCCCAAGATTTACAAACAGGCCAATTCTTTATGTAGCATTACGGGTGTGCTGCTTGGCCCACATTGCTGCATTTCTGTGACTTCTTAATGTTTTGCTAGCCTGGCAATTTAGTTTTTTTTTAATTTTTTGTTTCTTTTATATTTTATCTTGCCTGCCTTTGAAATTTATCATTTCATTTATTTTGTTATATTTGCATTGGTTTAATGTCTTTTGATTCATTAGATTAGGTCATTGCCCTCAGGTGCTGTAATAAGGTCACAGCACGGTATTGTAGTTTGTCCTTGCTCACCCTTTTTGACTCATTTTGTGGTTTTGGTTGTATGCTTTTGCGTCTTTGGATTGGGACCTTTTTAGTTTTGCTGTTAGATATTGAATTAGTGGATTTTTGACTGAAGTGTCGTTTTCTAAAATTTTCTTTACATTTCTGTGTTTGTTATTTTTACTTTGTGCATTTTTGTACTTTTCTGAAATTAGAATTGTTGTATTTTTAATTGAATCATTACCCTTAGTTGTTACCTTTGTTGCAAAAAAATGTCACTTGAGCAATAAGGCCTTCATCAGCAATGAATGATTTCTCATGAAGTAATTGGGTTGTAACAAAGACCTGCAGCCACTGCAGCCCTTCAGGATCGACATTGTTAGCTGTGATTTAAAGGGTCTAAGTCTTAAATAGCAAATAAATTAAATGAAGTTAATCAGTAGCAAAATCTAGTCACTACGTAAGAAAATAATCAGAATGAAAACTTGTAGCCACTATGGCTCTCCAGAATGGGAGTTGGCCACCCCGGCCTAGACATTTATATTGAATTGATGTTTGGTAGTCATTTGCACAAAAATGCAAACATTGCAATCATTATGAACTTTTACTGACCTTATTTTATTATGTTTCTCCTCTTGGTTTCCTGCCGTGCATATAGCACAGCTGATATATATATATAATCCTAAGCCTATAAGTGCAATGATTTTCTGCAGTGATTTTATGTGACTTTTTATGTCACGTTTTTTGTCACGCTTTAAATCGGGCTTATTTTAAAACCTACATATATATGTTTGGTATCATTCTTTTCAGAGTTTATTAAACTTTAATGTGATGTTGTTAGATTTTCAGATTCTTATTCCGTTTTTAAATTATAAACTAAAAAATATCAAGAACTCACGTCCCACGAGATGAAACTTTGTGCCAAGAGATTTAACCATGCCCGGGACCGGAAATAAAAGACAAAGAGTAGGACAGCTGCTGTACAGGCTTTTAAATGTTCGAAGCACTGCACGAGATGCAGAGCATGCGGCACAGCAGCAGCAGCAGCAATAGAGCAGCAGATCGAGCAAAGAGGAGGTAAAAAAAAAAATGTATTTGTTTCCCATTGTATCACTGTTTAACAGGGGGTTTCGGAGGAGCGACCACATCTCCTTGGGGTACGTTCAGCCCCCCTCTTCACAACACGAGTGGCAGGGACGCAAAGTGGCTGGCGTGTAGCACAGGCCTCGGAGGTTGCAGAGCGAAGCGAGCAGGGGGCGAACCCCCTAGTATATACAGTATATATATATATATATATATATATATATATATATATATATATATATATATATCTATAATAATAAAAGGCAAAGCCCTCACTGACTGACTGACTGACTCACTCACTCACTGACTGACTCACTCATCACTAATTCTCCAACTTCCCGTGTAGGTGGAAGGCTGAAATTTGGCAGGCTCATTCCTTACAGCTTACTTACAAAAGTTAGGCAGGTTTCATTTCGAAATTCAAAGCGTAATGGTCATAACTGGAACATATTTTTTGTCCATACACTGTAATGGAGGAGGCGGAGTCACGTATCGCATCATCACGCCTCCTACGTAATCACGTGAACTAAAAACAAGGAAGACATTTACAGCACGAGTCACACGCGGGAACGAAGGTAAATGACGTTAATTTTTGACTGTCTTTTAATACTGTGTGAGCATACATATTAACACATGTGCAATTAAACGTGTGCATTTACGGGGTGATTTCTGAGGCTTAAAAGCTCACCTTTTATCAAACGTGGGAAGAAAGGTAACTGACGTTGTTCACTGTCTTTTAATACTGTGTAACCATACATATTAACACATGTCCAATTAAACGTGTGCATTTACGGGGTGATTTCTCAGGCTTAAAAGCTCGCCTTTTACTAAAAAGGTAAATGCAAAACTATTTTCAATCAGTTTATTGAAACGCTCCCGTTAAGGATTGCAATAACATATTCGCGAGATAAAAGAACGAAGTAGGGGGAAATGGAGGAACAGCCGCAAACAGCGAAGAGCAAAAAATTAATTAAACAATTGAGAACGGAGCGAGTTAAGCATACAAGCATGTTCATAAGGGAAACAAAGCACGGTGTAAAACGTAACTTTAAATGAAGTTTATAGAAACGCTCCCGCTGCGGATTGCAATAACATATTCGCGAGATAAAAGTTTAATGAGAAGACACGAGGTATAAACGAAGCACACGCCGTGGCGCAACGTTAGGGGCAACAGTTTCAACCATTCTATGATCTGCTTCTCGCAATTGAAAGACGGCACATGGCGGATGTTAGCCGACTTGCTGACCGCAACGTTAGGGGCTTCAACTATGGCGCTGACGCAACATCTCAGTGCCAGCACTTTGCAGACTGTACTTAAAAGACACGCCCTCCTCACTGGACAGTTAAAAACACCAATCAAACTAACGATGACATCAAGTATTACCCAATCAAAAGTAGGAAAGGAGGCATCTTCATAAAATGCGTGTGGGATGATTTGCATGAGACGCTGCTTTAAAAAAAAAATGATAAAAAAAATACGGGATAAATCCCGTCCAGTATTGATTCAAAACGGGACGCGCAATTTCATTCTCAAACGCGGCACGATTCCGTATTTTAAAGGACGGGTGGCAACCCTACAGTGCCAGGTAACCACCCATACAATCACATTGTGATTCAGACTAGGAATGCAATGAATGTAATTACCCCGATCTACATACAAGGCGAAAGTCTTGCAACATTCAAAGATGATGGTTTGGGATAATTAGTACTTATTAAGTACAACATTGAACATAAAAGAGCTTATGAAGCCTTGAACCGAAAAAAGCAAGATCTCAGAGATCGTAAAAAAAAAAAAAGGAGGTAATGTCGTTTTACTCGCTGTAGATTTTAGTCAAACATTACCAGTTATTCCACGAGGGAGACCAGCAGATGAACTCAACGCGTGTTTAAAATCCATGCTTCTCCCACGGTCGGTTATATGTCGCGTGTTCTCGGGTAGGTACACCAAAAAATGTATACATTTAAGCATGTAATGGGCAAAGACAAAATGAGGTATACCCGAAGGCACTGCAGTAGTACTCAATGTAACTTTACTTCTTAAATGTTAATGTTTTACTGTTTAATAATTTATACGCTTCTTATATATTGTTCAAATTCTTTTATCAAAATACCAGTGACAGCGCAATGCACGATAACATGGACTGAATACACCATACGCATCTGCCCACGGCCGCCCTGGTGTGCGCAGATAGGAGTTGATTGTAAAATAAAATAAACATAAAAAGAGTAATACATTCATCACCCATAAAGCGGATAGCAGACGTGACGTATTATATGTGTACCACATTTCAAGTCAATACGTGAAACGGTTTGCAAGCTACAGGTGATTTAAAATCCTGGACAAACCAACGAAAAGCCACGGTAGCAAATTATAGAAGAAGATTTTACTGTTTAATAATTTATATTTATATGAAATGTGCTTCTTATATATTACTTCATATTCTCATATGATAATGATGTTAATGTTGTTTATATTGATTTCTATGTTATTGTAAGTGCATCTATGTGTGTATATGTATGTATGTATATGTGTATATATATATATATATATATATATATATATATATATATATATATATATATATATAAAAAATATATATATAAAAAATATATGTGTATATGTATATATAATATATCTGTATATGTGTGTATATGTGTGTGTATATGTGTATATGTATATATATATGACAGCAACACTCATAACAATGACAACACAATTACATTGACAATGATGTTACGTTATTTTTAAAATGTTTCCTTTACTTTTTCATAACCTCTTTAACACACTACTTCTCCGCTGCGAAGCGCGGGTATTTTGCTATATATATATATATATATATATATATATATATATATATATATATATATATAGATAGATAGATAGATAGATAGATAGATAGATAGATAGATAGATAGATAGATGTGTATGTATGTAGATATACAAATATGTATATATATGTATATATGTTTATATATATGTAGATATACAAATATGTATATGTATATATATGTATATATGTGTATATATATGTAGATATACAAATATGTATATGTATATATATGTATATGTGTCTGCATGTGTGTATATATATATATATATATATATATATATATATATATATATATATATATATATATATATATATATATATATATATATATATATGTATGTGTATATATATGTTGATATATGTATATATATGTGGATGTGTATATGTATATATTTATGTATATACAGTATGTTTATGTATATATATGTTTACATAACCTCTTTAACACACTACTTCTCCGCTGCGAAGCGCGGGTATTTTGCTAGTTTACACATATATATATATATATATATATATATATATATATATATATATATATATACTGTATATATATATATGTATATATATATATATATATATATATATATATACAGTATATACTGTATATCCAAGCTGCTACTCCAGTCCATGGGAAGTGACGCAGATATGGCAGGGACAATGGAATCCAAAAATGCAAATATTTCATTTTCATATGAGACTACCTAGAATATGGCCTTTTTTTGTAAAATGCATGGGATGGGTGGGTAACTAGTAAGCCTAGGTCTTTGCAGCTATGACTTTGTCTCTTAAAGACCCCACAACAGCTGTTAACTGGAGTTTTTAACTCTCTTCCATTGTCATCTGGACTAAATTATAATGTTAATGGCCTTATAAGTTTATTTTATTAGACTGAAATTTGTTTTGTTTGATTGTGTGTGTGTGTGCTTGTGTGCAAGCGTGCATATATACTTTTTTCAATTTTTTTTTTAGTTGGAAATCTGTGTACACATGCTAAGCCCATACTCAGTGGAAAGCACTGTACAAAAATAAATTGAATTGAATGATTGTTTACAATGAAGATGAAGATATTAGTTAAATTAATATTTAGATACAGTGCCTGTGCAGAGTTTAGCTCTGAATTGTCGTCCTTTTATATTTGACAGGAACTCAGCATGAGACACTTATCTGTCTGATTTGAGTGATCTGCGGATGCTTGCTAGCTTTCCCGGTTTGTTAACATCATTTTTGCCTGTTTCATCTGAGGATATCATTCTTGCATATCTGCTCTGATGATTTTTAACTGTTTTACGAAAGAGTGATTTTGTTTTTACTTCTCTTGTGAAGATGTGTCTCATATCTCTGTTTTATCATAAGAAACCATTTAACTTTGTGATATAAGGCCAGTGTTCTTACCTGTCTGATTTGAGGACACCTGTCAGTCAGTTTGTTTAAGGTCCACTCACCTAAACTGTCTGCTCTGAAGTTTGGCGCCTGCTTCTGTAATCTGACCATCATTTGCCTTTAGCCTTGTCTGACCTGAGAATGTGTCTCAGCTGAAGATTACATCTGCCAGTTTCTTAGCTGAGAAATGTCATGTTGTGTTCTTGATCTCACTTGTTTTCTCTGTGAATGAGCCCCTGCCTGACCTGTGGACTGCAAGAGTCTCTTTTTTCGAGTATATGAGTAGGACTTTGTGGCCTCTGTCTTTGGCCTTGAGACTGGTCACTCATTTTCTACAACATGCAGCTTTTTGCTTAATTAGTAGGCCGACTGAATCTTGTTTTCATTTCACTAGTCCTATGTTAAGAAGGCTTTTCCTACTTCGTACTGATTGATCTGGCCGGTTTCAGCCTGTTAAATAAAAAGCTTTCTTGGTGAACATTGGTATCTGCTTCCGGTTACTAACACTGTGACCTTCACAGCAAAGGCAGAACTTGTCTTTGTAAAAATCATGAAGAAAGTGTAAATAATAACATACAATGCCTTCAGAAACTATTTAAACCCCTTCACTTTCCTCACATTTCATTATACTGCATTCTTATACTAAAGCTCTTTAAATATATTTTTGCCATCATCAAGCAACACTGAATAAATACTACAGAATGACAAAGACAAAACATAATTATAGAATTTTTTGTAAATTTATTCAAAATAAAAAACTGAAATATCACATTGACACAAGTATTCAGACTCTTTGCTGTGACACTTCACATTTTGCTGCAGAGCATCCCATTTTATTGAACATCATTGAGATGTTTCTGCACCATGTTTAGTGTCCACTTGTGGTCAATTCAATGGATTGGACCTGATTAAGAAAGGCACACATCTGTTTATATAAGGTGCCTCAGTTGACATTGTGTAACATAGCAAACATTAGTCCATGAGGTCAAAGGAATTGCTTGCAGAGCTTAGAGACATGATTGTGGTGAGACGCAGATTTGGGGTGGCCCTCAGTTACAAATTCCTGCAGCACTGAAGGTTCCCAAGAGAACAGTGGACTCCATAATTACTGAATGGAAGACGTTTTGGAACATCCACAATTCTTCCTAGAGCTGGCTGTCCTGCCAAACTGAGCAATCAGAAGATAAAGGCCATGGTAAGAGAGACAACCAAGAACACAATGATCACTATGAGCTCCACAGAACCTGCGTGGAGATGGGGGAATCTTCCAGAAGAATAACAGTCATGCAACACTCCCCCAATCTGGGCTTTATGGCACGTAAGCCTCTCCTCAATAAAATACATACGAGAGTCTTCTTGGAGTATCCAAAATAGCAGTTAAAGGTCTATCAAACCACGAGAAATAGGATTTCTCTGCTTTGATGTAACCAAGATTGAACAGTTTGGCCTCAATTCTAAGTGCCAGGCGCAGCTCATCACCTGCACAATACGATTCCAACAGTAAAGCATGGTGGTGGCAGCATCATGTTGTGGGGTTGTTTTTCAGTGTCAGGGACTAAGAGACTAGTCAGGGTAGAGGGAGCAGAGTACAGAGATATCCTTAATAAAAGCCTGCTGAAGAGTGCTCTGGACGTCAGTCTGAGCCAAAGGTTCAACTTCCTTCAGGACACTGACTTTAAGCACAAAGCAAAAACAAAACAGCAGTATCTTAGGGACAATGTTATGGATGTCGTTGAGTGTCCAAGGCAGAGCTTGGTCTTGAACCCAATCAAATATCTCTGGAGTGACCTGAAAATAAGATGTCCACCAATGGCCTCCATTAAACCTGTCAGATCTCAAGAATATCTGCAGAATAGAATGGCAGAAAATTCCCAAATCCAAGTGTGCCAAGTTTGCCATGTCATAACCAAGAAGATCTAAGGCTATAGTCACTGCTTAGCACTGAACAAAGGGTATGAATGCTTCTGTCAGAATTTTTCAATATTATTAATAATATTATTGAATATTTCAGTTTATTTTATTTTTAATACATTTGCAAATATTTCTAAAATCATGTCTACACTTTGGCATTCTGGAGTACTGAGTGTTGCTTAATGACAGAAAAATGAATTTAAACCATTTTAGCATTAGGCTGAAACATGACAAAATGTGAAAAAAAGCAAAGAGACCTGAATGCCTTCTGAAGGCACGGTATATCATTTTTTGTCCTTGTGAATAATGAGACACTCTCACACTCTCAGCAGTTAGGTGTAAGTCTCTTTTGCTTATGCTGAAGCAGTAGAGGACATACTTAAGCATTTTGAATTCCCCTCCACAGCAGAATGTACGACAGTGCGACCTCTCACTGTGACCTGTTGCAGGCAACAATGGATAAAGGAGGGATGAGGTCATTCCCCAATGGGAACCAGTTTAACTGGTAACCATAGCAATCAGAAAAAATACTCGGCTGTGTCTGGTACTCATTATTCTGCACAGCAAGCGGCCAGCAGTATTGGAGGTTGAACTGCAACTTCATTCAGTGATGTACCTGCGCTAGTGTCCTGCCAGGGCCAGGCTGAATAACACCAACATTTATAGTAAGTGTGCTTCAGGATGAAGAGCACCATGAAGACATTAGAAGATCACCAGGTCAGCTAGGGCTGGCCACAGTGCTTTAAGTGACAGCTCCACTGTGATGCCCCATTTCAATTCCTTCTCCACATTTCACTGTTTAAAGTGGTGGACTTCATTAGATCACCAAAGGTGAAAAATTGTACTTGCTTCCTGCACCCAGCACCAAACCCCACTGCCATCGTTGACCTGAATACATGTCAGGTGGCACACTGTAGCCTTCACACTTGCTTGACTACCTTGCTACACTAAAGCACTCTTTCTTTCTCATGATTCTAAAACCTTTCTTATCTCTAGCTGAGCCTTCACTCCAATTTTAGACTCCATCACAGCGTGGCTACGAATAGGCTTTACACCCAAAGTTCTGAGTCACTTCTGGGAATGCTTTGGGTCTCAAAAGCCTCAGCTGCACTAAGAGACCACTGCACTCCTGAGCCTTCAGTAGCCTTTACAGTGCCAGGTCTCTTGTGCAGCTTCATACCAGAGCAATGTTAGGACAGTGTCTATGTCTCACTCCTGCCTTCACTTTTTTGCGGTACTGTTAATTTTTCCCTTTTCCAATTATCTGTCAATAATCTTCAATTCACTTATGAGCCAGGGGGGCATTGCTTAATTCAAAATGAAGATTCTAGACTGGCTGATAGGATAACTTTATTAATTGTGTTCTTATTATTGAATAATAAACTATATAATTCAATTATTCTTTTTTGAGTTGTGGAGAAAACATGAAAACCCCAAACAGACAATAACTGGGCCGCCATTTCAATGCAGTCTTCTGGATCTGTGAGATAGCAGTGCTGACAATAAACCAAAGAGAGGCTCACGCCATCCTTCTTATAATCATTTATTTCTCATTACAAAGAGGCTATTTCCAAAGTCGACAACAATATGTGCAAAAAGTGTAGTCCTAAAATGAAACAGAAAGTACACACATGGTGACATAAGTAAGTTGGGGCAATTTGGGGACCTATCAGTGTACTTCAGTACCTGGTTGTTATCTATGGTATTGAGAAAATATCTATAATATACTGTAGAATAAAACAGTGTGAGTGTCTGGTCCCTCCAAATAATCTGATTGCTTGGTTTTGCTTTGGTTGCTCAGTCAAATGCAATAGACAGAGGTAAGGCCAGACATGAGAGGTTGACTCACATGAGGATACCAAGGTGTAGGAGAAGCACTAAGAGTTGCCTCAGGAAATATTCACAAGAATATGAAAAATCTTTTCATAGTGAGTAAAGGGGGTCTGTCTAACATTGATGGTGATCAAAAAAGTGACAGGAGTCAAGTAAAGTGCCAGGAAATGACAGAGTCTGAGAAGCAGGCTTTATAGGAACGAGTTTGAGAGAAGGATTGCTGGGCAAGAGAGGTTAAGACACATAAGGATGCCGAGGAAAGGCGAACACTGACAGTACACATAAGGCAAAAGATGTCAAATATCAATTATTGTTTAATTTATTCTATCATCTTCAACAGGTAACATAGCTAGAATTTATATAAAGACAGAGTGCAAGGCAGAAACCAACCAACCAGATGGGTCATCAGTCCATTGCAGGGCTCATTCATGCATACACTCAAGCCAAATAATTAAATGAGATAAAAATTAAGAAGAGATGGAATGAACTCCTTCATATTGAAGTGAGGACTGCAGTAAACATCTTTCTGAAGTTCATGAAGGCATGAACCCCACCTGGAAAGAGTAGCAACAAGTCATCTGATACACTTTTAACAAAACAAAGTTTTTGAAATTTTGGAATTGTTTGGAATGAAAACTGATGACCTCTGAGAGTCCAAACAACAGAGATTCAGAGCCATTGCTCTAACTAATCATTAGGGGGCAGTGTGTAAAGAAAAATCTGTTATACAGTAGTGCAATATATAACAGAGCCTGGGAGTGTAGGTATAATAACTGCCTTTGTGCAGTTTTTGTCAATCTTCAAATCTCCTTAACCTAATTGATTTTAAGGAGTCAGAGCCTGTCCCCCCACACTGGACACAAAGCAGGAACCGGCCCTGGACAGGTCGCTAATCCATCACAGAGCATACTTGCACACATCTGTACTGAAAATGTTCTTGAATACATTTTTTGCTTTGCCCTTTTGCCTTGAATTACTGTTTTGGTACAAGTAACTTTATAATTTGTCGTGTTCCTGTGGTAATTATTAAACAATTTCTCAACTGCCTTAAAAAGCACTGTGAGGACCACAGAAATTTAAAAAAATATATGTAGGGTGTAGTCTAGTGCCTTCATTTAAGGGACCCCCTGCCACCTGCAAAATAATTTAGTCTATAGAGTGAATAGAAGGAAGCTTTTGTATATTACCAAGGTGCTGATTTATTCCTGTGTGATTCCAATGGACTGTTTCACACCCTCTTTATCTGGTTGAGACAGTGTGCTTCTCTGTTAATGCAGGTAGATTTCAAGCCTTATCCAAGTAAGAACAGCCCTGCCTACTTTCTATATATTTATAGGGTACGACCATTTAAAGCTACTCCATTTAAAGCTACTAGCTCCCATCTGGCTTATTTCTTAATATTTGTGTTATTTCATTTTGTTTACACATTTTTTTTGGTTATGCATATTAGACATATATAAACAAAAGACCTGTGTGTGTATATGGAGCAGTCTGCTCTGCTGACGCTCAACCACAGCCACTAGATAGTGCATGTGCATGCACTTTTACATTTTTTTGGCACTTGCACACACCTCAGTTCTCATTATGAAAGATGTGTGTGTCTGTGTGTGTATGGAGCAGTCCGCTCTGCTCACACTCAGCCACGGCCACGGGCTGTGAATTCTATGAAAGATGCAGAAGCTTATACAAATGTGACTTGAACTTGGTGAGATGGCGCATGCATTCACTTTTAAATTTTTTTCGGTGCTTGCATGCACCTCACTTCTCATTCAGCCCAAGCAGACAAACTCAGCTTTGTGGTACATGCATGTTGTCCGTCCACACAATGACCTACCTTGCGTTTGTTTGCCTGAGACTGCCTGTCCTGCTCAATTTGTGCCACAGCTGCACTCGACTACACGTCCGTCTCGAACAAGATACAACCTGTCCTGGCCCACTTAGCTGACGATTCTGAAAGTTCACCAATATAGTAAAACTGCTAGGGAGTCTTTGGGTTATTTTTTTGTCTCAAAGACCAGATGCAGCTAGTTGTTTATAATTGTTATCATCATTTTTGCAATGTGAACACAGCGTCATTTCATTTTCTTTATTGTAGCCACCTCCATTTTGTACATTTTTTATGGGTGCTGCCATATTATGTATAGAAACTTTGGCTGCAACTGCTGCTGGCCCCATTTGTTTAATGCATTATGCCACATGGGTGTGGTGTGGGTGATATCATCACATCGCTGTATGAATCTTGGCAGGACACATCAGCCCGCAGACCGCATGAATACACAAGAAATCCGAGAGATGAAACAACAAAAGGAGTAAGGCAAACTTTACGGCTGACGAGCAAGCAGGGGTCAGAATGCCAGAGAAGCAAACCAAAGTAAGTGACAAAGACCACGGAAAAAAAAACCACCAAAAGCCCTAACACTATCTTGGGTTTTCAATCTGAAATTATTGCCACATGACTTGAAGGAGAAGTCAGCCTACATACTGCGTCTACCAATGACTGCATTCACAACATTCAAACTATCCTTTGTGCCTTTAAGGAAGGATCTTAGGATGAGCCTCAGAAGAAAATCTTTGCACTATTGGCCGTATGATACACTTACTCATGAATGCATGGTGAGGACCCCATCAGTACTAAAGATTGATAGCAATTTTCTTACAGCTACTTCTCCAGTGTAGCCCATCAGGGTTTTGCACATATATGTTGTCATGAACAGGATTTCTTTGGATCCAAAGTACACTGTGCTAATGTGCCACTTCATAACTGTGTTCTAACCAGCAGCTGTATTTTTTATTGCTTCTCTTTTTGGGGG
The DNA here is from genome assembly GCF_900747795.2 of Erpetoichthys calabaricus. NCBI lineage: Eukaryota > Metazoa > Chordata > Cladistia > Polypteriformes > Polypteridae > Erpetoichthys > Erpetoichthys calabaricus. Next base: position 67,014,347 of record NC_041401.2, on the reverse strand, counting down.
GGGGGGGGGGGGGGGTTATGCTAAAGCAGTCAGATACATGTTGTGGATTGAAATGCACAGCTGTTGAAGGTCTAGGATATGCATAAATGAAGGTGGCTTATCACATTGACTTGTGAAAGTTTAGCTTGGGGATTTTCACTCACTTGGTTTGTGCTCTTTAAATCAAACTCTTCAAATGGGGGGGCTTATTTTGAACCCCTGTTTCATTACACCCCCAATGTTGATATAGCAAATGAAATGAACATCAAGGAAAAGCCCTCAGCTACAGTATCTCACCCGCAAGCAGTCCTACGGATTAAGGTTTGTTATGTTTTTGCTTTAAAGGAGGGGGCCTCACCTTGGACATTGATGCCAACACCCTCATCTGGCAGGCACTGCCATCACTTTTAAGCCCTACTGCTTGAAGAAAATGAAATGGTGGAAGGGGGCTGCACCAGCTGTTTTCCAGACTGCAACATAATTCTGAACAAGATGAATCAGGCTTTTTTAAAAACACTTTCACACATGTTCAGTTGAAACCAAATATATGACGTAACTGTGATCCATGGATATTCAGCTGGGGCTGTTATTCCAAAAGGTACTGGCACTCATTCCCAGTGTAAAGCTGTACATTTCTGGTTAACGATTACCTCAATGTGACATTCACAGGGCCTGTTGCTGGAAAAAATTTGATCCTTTAAATTGGAAATATGGGAAAAAGGTAGAAGGCAGACTGCAACATGTTTAAGTATTCAGTTCTGTTATGTGCTGTTGTCAGACTGATGACAGGCTGAGCAGAAACAAAAAAAAGGTCCTGTGGGGATCCCCTGAATTCAAACTTCCCACCGGGGACCTGCAGCTGTCGGATGCAGAAATGGAGCATAAATTAGAGAAGCTGCTTGTGGGTCAGAGTGGTAGATGCCTTTCAGTGAACCTTGACTTCATCGGGACAGGGGTTGCTGAGGCTTGACCAGATTTTCATTTAAAAGGCATAGATCCTGATCAATGGTGGTGACTTTCCCAGAGTACTTTGTTCAGGTTGATGGCAGCTGAAACCAGATTGGATTGATGAGGTAATGACCCTCTGGATGAGCATTACTAGTCTTTGTCAAGTTTCTACTTCAATGAGTTTTGCATTGTAGACATCGCACCAATCATGGTTGACACCGTCACAAAGAGCTTCACGCCTTTAGGACATTAAGAAAGTTCTAGTTTTGTTAACAATTTAGGCTAAATTCTAGCGGAATGTTAAACTTGTGCTTGCAATTTTTAACACTGCTATGTTCGTGTACTTTGTTTTGTAGTACATACATACATACATACATACATACATACATACATACATACATACATACATACATACATACATACATACATACATACACATTCTTGGATATACTCAATCCACTTTGGGGTAAAGCTAGGCCAGAGCCTATCCTAGCAGCACTGGACACAAAGTGGGGCAGTAGACCTGGACATGGTGCCAGACTATTGCTGGGCTCACTCACAATGGGAAGCTGCCAATAACCCTAAAATGTACTTCTTTGGGGCGGCACGGTGGCGAAGTGGGTAGCGCTGCTGCCTCGCAGTTGGGAGATCTGGGGACCTGGGTTCGATTCCCGGGTCCTCCCTGCGTGGAGTTTGCATGTTCTCCCCGTGTCTGCGTGGGTTTCCTCCGGGCGCTCCGGTTTCCTCCCACATTCCAAAGACATGCAGGTTAGGTGGATTGGCGATTCTAAATTGGCCCTAGTGTGTGCTTGGTGTGTGGGTGTGTTTGTGTGTGTCCTGTGGTGGGTTGGCACCCTGCCCAGGATTGTTTCCTGCCCTGTGTTGGCTGGGATTGGCTCCAGCAGACCCCCGTGACCCTGTGTTCGGATTCAGCGGGTTGGAAAATGGATGGATGGATGTACTTCTTTGTCGATGTGGAGAGAACATGCAAAGTACACGTGGACAGCAACTGGCTGTGAAATTTGAACCCAAGGCACTTATCACTATGTCATCCTTTTTTGCACTAACAGACAAATATTTCTAAATAATAATATTTCCTTTATTGCACCAATATTATTCAAGGCATATTAGGCTAGATGCTTAACTACGTACGTTTTAAACTTACAATATTCCTACCTTTTATAAAAGGTTTGTCCATCAGTCAATCCATCTGTTATTTAGTTCACTTAATCCATTTCAAGGTTGCCTGCCCTGGAAGCAACAAGTGCAAGGTAAAACTAAGCCTGGATGGGAGCGTAGTCTATTGAGGGCTACACTCACATGCACAGCCACAGCCTCACATATGGAGTGATTCATCAGTCAGCTGAACACCCAAATGTCTGGAATGTGGAAGGAAATGTGGCAAAGGTATTAGACTTTCAACAGCATACCTGCAGGTGGCTGTATCGATGAGAGGATCTCAGGTTCAGTCATTGAGGCCCACTGTGGCTGAAAGTGTTTGTTCCCACCATTTTCACAATCAAGGTGTCAATTTACCTTTAACTAGTCAAACACATGAACCTCTGATCACATGCATTTCTCCATCTTTGTCATTCTTGCATGCTGTTTCCTGCACTTGAGGCTCAGCAGATGGCACTGCTCTTCCTCTTCTTCCTATTACAGTATTCCTTATCATGTTAATGGCTTCTGAGATTAGTTTGACGCTTAGCAGATGTTGCTGGTTTTCGTTTTCTTTCTGCCATGTGACTTCATTTGCCTATCACTTTGTCATAATAAATACAAGAGCGCAGATCAGCTTGCCAATGTTGCCACTACTTCAAATATTTACAATTTCCAGAAGGTATCAGGTCACAAGCTTTCAAGACCAACACCAATTCTACATTCTAGCTCCAATTGTTACACACAGACTTCCAGTAGTATAGATTTCTGTGTGTGTGTTGTTTTTGCATTCTGTATCTGACACTCAACATTCAGCAGATGGCGCTGCTGTTCTTCCTCCTATTATGGTCAGTCAGTCATTATCCAACCCGCTATATCCTAACACAGGGTCACGGGGGTCTGCTGGAGCCAATCCCAGCCAACACAGGGCACAAGGAAGGAACAAACCCCGGGCAGGGCACCATCCCACCACAGGGCACACACACATACACACACCCACACATCAAGCACACACACTAGGGACAATTTAGGATCGCCAATGCACCTAACCTGCATGTCTTTGGACTGTGGGAGGAAACCGGAGCACCCGGAAGAAACCCACACAGATCCTATTATGGTGTTCTTTGTCATTTCATCTGCAATTTGCTTGATGCTCAACAGATATCACTGCTCTTCTTTTCCTTCTGCCATGTCACTTCATTTGCCATCACTTTGTAGTAATAAACATACAAGGTCAGTTGGCCGAGTTTGATGCTACTTAAGATAATTTGAATTTCCAGAATGTTTCAGGTCATAAGCTTTAGATCAAGACCAAGATCAAGGTCCCAGCCCTCCAGTCACATGCATTTCTCCAACTTTGTTGTTCTTACATTCTGTATCCTGCACTTGACATTCAGCAGAAGACGCTGCTCTTCTTCTTTTTCTTCCTAATATGGTGTTCCTCATCATGCCAATGGCTTCTGCAATTTGTTTGATATTGCTGGTCTTATTTTTCTTTAGGCCGTGTCACTTCATTAGTCAATCACTTTGTCCTAATAATCCCATGAGTGCAAGTCACTTTGCCGAGGTTGCCGTTACTTCAAATTTTTTGAATGACAAGAACATATCAGATCATAAGCTTTGGATCAAGATCAAGATTCTAGATGGTCAGACCTTAGCATTTTATACATATAGATTGAACTCCTTGTTTAATTAGCATTCAGTGGTATTTGTTCTGATGTCTACTCCATTCAGCCTTAGTTGTCATTAATAGGACACAATCAATGGAGCAACTAAACAGAAAAATGTGATTGAATAGGAAAATAAAAAAGTGAGGAAATTAAAAGTATGGCAAACATACAGATACTGTACTTTGAAATTTCCTATGAAAGTAAATACCACAGCACTACTCTTTTCTGAATACAAAAAGAATAAGACCAGCTAATTAAACAATTAAACCAATTAGAGATAAAATCACTAACTGATCATGAAACTGGTTATATCAAAAACCTGCAGCAACAGGCTTCTCCTAGGACTAAACTTGGAAAGCACTGGTATAGATAGTTTTAAAATATGTCACATGAGAATTCCATTTTCATATTTTGTAATAAGTGGCTTCTGAGGCCAGCGCCACAATAAAGAGACATCAGAAATTTCTTTTCATGACTTTCTTTCTCACCATTGGTTTAAGTCTGTTTTAAATTGTGGCCTTGGTATCAACTGTGTGTTTTCAATATTATCACGCAATTCACAATGAATCAAACCTTAGAAAATTGAAGAAATGGAATTAGTCCTATCTAGCCGACACAGAAGCTGCATGCAGAGTGTGACATGTAGCAGCATAAGGCAAAGAATGGTGTCACCCTGCTTGACAACTGAAAAGAAAGAAAGAAAGAAAGAAAGAAAGAAAGAAAGAAAGAAAGAAAGAAAGAAAGAAAGAAAGAAGTACACCAAGCCATTCTGAACTGTACAAAATGACATGTTAACAAGGCTGGGCAGCCATAGGCAAATGACATTGTGAAAGTGACACCACCCCATCACAGATGACAATCAGGCCTAATCACTTTTGAGTCTTTGTAGACAAAACAGGTTCAGCAAAATGATGGACGGGTGGACGATGAAATGCCATATTTTGTATTTTTCAAAGCTTGTTTTAACCAGTGTGTTATGTTCCCACAGACCATTCGCTATAAATAGTTCTTTGTATGGAAATAGCACTGCGGTATAAACAAAAATAATTAGCGTTGTTAGCTAAAAGTTTTCTATGTTTAGCAGCATGGCAACAACCTCATATTTTCATAATTTTACACTGCACTGTGTAAAAACAAAGAAAAGTCTAGGTGATGGAGCCATTTGTCCAAAACGGGCTTACCTTGCACTCTCATGGTCACCATCAGCTATGATACCCCTGCTTGCACTGTAAAGTATCAAATCATATCTAGCTCATTATGCCAGAGTCCCAGTTTCAAATCCAGTCGGTCTGCCCTTCTGTGGAGGTTTGATTGGACTTGATGGAGTGAATGGTCTCCTCTCGTTTGTCAAATTTCTTACGTTCTTATGAGTGTTAATCATTTAACTGTGTGGCATCTCTTTTCCCCTCCCACAGTTCTTTATGGAAGACACCTGACTGCTCTATGGCACATGCACACGTTCATTATTTGCAGTGATTTCACATTATGTTGCCGAAATTGATTATGATCAACTGTAGGGAAGCAGGTATGGACCTTAAATTATACAGTTCTTAATTGAAAGTTAAATTGTCACTTCTGTGTCATACTGTGTCCTCATGTATACATTTTACGAAAAACAAAAAAACTCTTGTTACAGATAGGGACTTACTGATGAATTTTTCTTCCTGGCAGCCCCAGAGGTCTTTATTTGAATCCCACCCCACCTAAGGTATGTGGAACTTGCGCAGTCTCCTCATGGGAGTATGGGTGGTCTACTAGATACATCACTTGATCTTCCTACATCCCAAAGAAAGGGTAAGCTTAGATGATAATTCTAAAGTGGCCTGATATGAGCGAGTCTGTCCTGTGATGAGAGAAGCCCATGTATAGAGTTACTCCTGACTACCATTCAGTGGTCCTGAGATAGGCTCTGGCTCCCTGAAACCCTGAGTTGGACAAAGGGTGTGTGGGAGGGGGACTTTCAATATAATTGTCTGTTGTACTTTTACATACCATGAATACCTTCATACTATCTATAAAAAACTATCCAGTGTATCATATTTGCTACATTTATACTTGTATGTTCTAGCTGAAAGATGGGTATAATTTTCATTTTCCCGGTGGGATCTGCATTTTTATGGTGGCAGGTTCTATACCTCCAGGACATAAGGGCTCCTAATTTCAAGTTTGAACTGGTGTATCTAGTTTGAAACTCCTTCCTGCTTTCTTCTGTATCGACTCTACTTTTCTTTAATAATCCAAAATCAGCCATGACTTCAGCTGCCATTCAGACTGGGGTCTCATCCCAGGTGAGATGCTAATTTGCACACATGCTATAAGCATTCAGTTTGTACAGCTCATGGTTGAAATACTGAATTCTTGCTGCCATTTTTTTGTATTGCAATGGTTCACTCTACTGCCTCACAGTTTTAGGGGCCTGGATTCAATTCTTTGGCCGGTCAATGTTTGTGTGGCTTTTGCACGTGCTTCTGAAACACACTTGTGGTTTTTGCCAGGTGTTCGTGCATTTCAAAGACATGCATGACAGCTTAGGTCTCTAAATGGGCCAGCTGTCCTACAGCTCCTGGGATTTCCTATGGACATTGCAAGTTATTCCTGAGCTCATAAGTGTTTTAAAAGGGCACACCAATTTAAATATTAGTTGATCTGAGACCTCTAAAGTGACCTAGTGGTGGTGGAGTGTGGCATCACAGACTGCTGCTGCCTCCATGTTTGATCATTATCTGTGTGCAGTTTGCACATTTTAGTTCAGTTAGAAGGTCTAAATTGTCCAGGTCTGGGTGAATGTGGTGCGGCACAGTGGTTAATGCTTCTGCCTCAGGAGTACACATTCAATTTCAAGTTTGGTCTATCTATGTAAAAATTGAACATTCCCTGTGTGCTCATGTGGGTTTTCTAGATACTTTCATAATTAGTATGAAAATATAGTAAAATATATTTTTTAGTTTTATACAGCATGTGAAAAATTGTTATAAAGTGCATTTGGATGGCATTCATTATTAACTGGTGTAATATAAACTTTAACTATCTACCAAACCTACTTTCATTCTGCCCCCATTATTCTCACTACCTGTCTCCATGACATAAGGACATGGATGACCAACAATTTCCTCGAAATGAGCAATAATAAAACAAAGTTCTAATTATTTGGCCCGAAATCAATACTTGAAAAGGCTGACAGTTTTTCTGTTTCAATTGATAATACCACTAAACCCATTTCCAGGCTGGTAAAGAGTCTTGGCGTCATTCTGGACAGCACCCTTTCTTTTTCTTCACATATAAATAACATTTCCCAGGCTGCCTTTTTCCATCTTCAAAATATTTCCAGATTCCTGCCCTCACACAGCATAAGCAGTGAACTTTTGTTCACATCTCGCTTAGACTACTGTAATGCCATTCTCTATGGTATCCCTAAAAAAACTCCTTTGTCGTCTGTAGCTCATACAGAATTCTGCAGCCAGAATAATTACATGTTCTAAGTCCTCTCACCACATCTCTCCACTACTCTTTTAACTTCCCTTTCTGCCAACGACTGCATTTTAAAATATTTCTTTTTAACTTTTACAACCCTGCATATTCTTGCCCCTTCCTATCTCACTACTTTCTGCAGACCTACACGCTCTGCTGCTCCCTCCATTCCTCATCTGCAGGCCTACTTTCTGGCCCAGACATTAAACTCCTCATTGTGCACCTACCCACAATGCACCTGTTATCTGGAACTTTCTCACATCCATCAACTGGACCCTATAACACAATTTTAAACTGCTGTTAAACTCTCTTTAGGTCAGCACACTCTTGGAGTTTATATACTGGGAAGCTCATGACCTGTTTGTTTTATCTTGGTGATATTGCATTTGTTGTTTCTTTTATTTTTTGAGTGGTGACTTTGAGTGTCTTCAAAGATGCCTTTAAATAACGTGTATTAGTATTATTAGAAATAATTATAAAATGTAGATTGAATGATTGAGCCCCCACAACCCTGAAATAAAAAAACAATAGAGTGATAGATGATTTATTACCAAAGCCTGGCACTGAGCCGTCACATTCCCACTTGCTGCTTTAAGCTGCTTAGTTTCTTTGCTACTTGCATTAACCCAACAAACTTGCAGTCACTCTCCATACATTCAGAGCACGGCTGCATGAAGACACACCAGCTCCCCCAATCCAATGAGAACCCCCAGGGATAAAAATAAACTCCTAAACATTTTTCAACTTTGCAGCAGCTGCTGGGTTTTTGATTCCACCGAGACCTTTGGGTATCCTGTCAGAGCAGGAGGTGCAGTTGAGGCCTTGCGTGCTCTCACATAGCATCTCTGGGGGGCCACTGCCAGTCAGGATTAGGGCCTTTATTTCCATTGGATTTCCCAAGGGTGCTTTGGAAGGAGTTGAGCTGGGAAATGAGTCAGCCTATAATTAAACCAGAGAGGGCTTATGTTCCTTTTCTTCTCTTCCAAAATTAATTATCTTTTTGTTGTTTTATTCTTTATTATGTTGCCATTAAAACATACAAAGTTCTTTTCAAAAGACAAGGATAGACTTCAGCTTCCTCTACCCTAAACTGAATTTACCAGATCTGATAATGGATGAGTCAACTAATCCTCATTTATATATATATATAATATATATATATATATATATATACACAAGGGGGTCCCACAAATAACGGGAATTTCTCAGAACATTTCCAAAATTGAATCACCCTCAAAATTCTCTCCCTGAGATACAATACACTTTTTCCATTGTTCAAAACTGTTCTGAAACTCTTGCAAAGTGATAGCCTTCAATGCCTCCGTCGTTTGCTTCTTGAGCTCCTCTACATCCTGAAAAATGCTTTCCTTTAAGGCAGCGTTTCTCAGCCTTTAAGTATTTGCGACCCAAGTTTTCATAACAGTTTTAATCGCACCCCCCTAAGGTTTTTTTGAAAGGAGCCCACTAATACCAATTTGTTCTTTTTTAATTAATGATATATCATAGATGCATATTTTATTATACCTACTTAACTTTTACCGACATTTATCTAACTCTATATTTATTTTTCTAGTATCAGAATGTAGTTTAAGTTAATTTGTTTTGGTTTCAATAGATGTATTTTTCATATTTTCGATTCTTGTTTTCTTTTTTGCACATCTTCGCGCCCCCCTTTTTGTTACTTCGCACCCCCCTAGGGGGGCCCACCCCACAGATTTAGAACCACTGCTTTAAGGTCCCTCTTCCTTCTTGGAAATAAGAAAAAATCGCAGGGTGCAATGTCCGGGGAGTGGGGTGGGCGGGGACCGTTGTCATCCCGTTTTTCGTGAGAAAGTGCCACATACTCAATGATGTGTGAGCGGGAGCGATGTCGTGATGTAGAAGCCACTCGCCTGATCTCCACAATTCGGGTCGTTTTCTCCACACTGCATCATGCAATTGCTTGAGCACTTCAAGGACACACGCCGCTTGGCCAAATGATACAGATGGCAGTCTAGTACACATACTTAGCAGTAACTAACACCCTCCAGCCCCCAGAAAAAAACTCTCGTTATTTTTGGGTCCTCCCTCATATATATATAAAAAAAAACTTGGCTCTGTTATCTTTCATATTGTTGGTTGAGTTGTTGTTACATTAAGTTTGATTGCTTCATCAATTATTAATCTATTATTGTAAGTTTATTAGTCATTACTTTTTTCACTTCCAACCTGTCCTACTACACTTTCTGAACAATCAGGCCCTACCCTAATGTTACTCGATTGTGTTGTTACTCTTTTGTAAGTCCTTTTGGATAAAATCATCTGCCAAGCAAATAAATGTAAATGTAAATGTAAATGTAAATACAGAGCCACCTGCATCATAAATCACCTAATAACCTTCATTTAACCTGGAGCACAGATGGGTTAAGTGACTTGGTTACATTCACACAGTGTGCCAGTGTCAGAGATTGAACCTTTCTGCGCTGTAATCTAGCGTCTTAACTACTGGGCAACCCTGCCAATGATGGCCTCTATACCTCTGTAGCTTGATGGATGGAGTCTGAGAAATGCCATGCAGTGCCATTCTCCCTCTGTGCCTTATCAGTGCCTTCAGCCAGCTGGTTCTATCAGTTCATTGTGGAACTTAAAAAGCCGAGGCCCATGCCTTCAAATCATTCTACATTCACATTGCACATTCTATATTTTTAGATATACTCAGGATTTCAACAAACAGCTAGTGTTTGCTGCTCTTTCAAGAATGTGCTGATTACAGAAGTGAGAAAAGGAACGTCTGGTTTTTGTGAATGACTGTTCTGTACCTTCCCATTTGTCTTCTTCTAATTTGCTAAATTGCTGTTCACAAGACTGACACTCTAACCCTCCTTCGCAAGTCACAAATGATGTACTCAATTTTTTCCCCAAAACTTCCCCATGAATTAAAACAGTACAGTACTCAATTTTTTTTACAGAAACATTTCCCATGAATTAAAACAGCATTTTCAGCCTGAAGCTCCATACTGTGTTTAAGCCAATTGTTTCCTACTAAGCCTTTTGAATTATATCCCTACTGCAGGTGCCATTTTCCTTTACTGTGCTGTCAGTTTTTACTTCATGATTCCACTGTTCTACAGCTCTACACCCTTGGCAGAGTCCTGGAGGGTGCATAGGAGTTTGCCCAACCAGTCTACATGTGTTTTGTGGACATGGAAAAGGTGTTTGACCGTGACCCTCAGGGAATCCTGTGGGGTGTGCTCTGGGAGTATGGGGTACCGGACCCCTGATAAGGACTGTTCGGTCCCTGTACAACCGGTGTCAGAACTTGGTTCGCATTGCCGGCAGTAAGTCGAACCCATTTTTGGTGAGAGTTGGACTCCACCATGGCTGCCCTTTGTCACCGATTCTGTTCATAACTTTTATGGACAGAATTTCTAGGCGCAGCCAGGATGTTAAGGGGGACTGGTTTGGTGGGGTCAGGATTGGGTCACTGCTTTTTGCAGATGATGTTGTCCTGTTTGCTTTGTCAGGTCATGATCTTCAGCTCTCTCTGGATCGGTTCACAGCTGAGTGTGAAGTGGCTGGGATGGGAATCAGCACCTCCAAATCTGAGACCATGGTCCTCAGCCGGAAAAGGGTGGAGTGCCCTCTCAGGGTTGGGGGCAAGATCCTGCCCCAAGTGGAGGAGTTCAAGTATCTCGGGTCTTGTTCACGAGTGAGGGAAGAATGGAGCGTGAGATCGACAGGCGGATCGGTGTGGCGTCCACAGTGATGCGGGCTCTGCATCGGTCTGTCGTGGTGAAAAAGGAGCTGAGCAGCCAGGCGAAGCTCTCAATTTACCGGTCGATCTATGTTCCTACCCTCACCTATGGTCATGATCTATGGGTAGTGACCGAAAGAACGAGAGGGTGTCTGGGCTCAGTTATCCAGGAGGAGCTCAGAGTAGAGCCGCTGCTCCTCCGCATCGAGAGGAGTCAGATGAGATGGCTCGGGCATCTGATCAGGATGCTTCCTGGACGCCTCCCTGGTGAGGTGTTCCAGGCACGTCTAACCAGTAGGAGGCCCCGGGGAAGACCCAGGATACGCTGGAGGGACTATGTCTCGCGGCTGGCCTGGGAACGCCTCGGAATTCCCCCCGGAAGAGCTAGAACAAGTGGCCAGGGAGCAGGAAGTCTGGGCATCTCTGCTCAAGCTGCTGCCCCTGCGACCCGATCTTGGATAAGCGGAAGAGAATGGATGGATGGATGGATGGATGGATGGATGGATGGATGGATGGATTCCACTGTTCCTGTGGCTGCCTTTGATCAGTTTGGTGTGATAATCATTAATATTGATTTCCTTGCTTTTGTCTCAAACTTTTTTTCATCTTGCTGCAGGCCGATCCTCCTTTGTCTTGCTGTCTGTTACAGTGAGAACAGACCAAGGGTTTGTGCTTTTCTGTTGCTGCTTTTTCCTCAGGTTTGATTTTGCAGGTTCGGCTTTTCTGTTGTTGCCTCTTTTAATATAACATTGAATAACATTCTGAAACCTGCTTAATTCAATTTAGGTCCACAGGAGGCTAGAGGTAGCATCACTGGACACAAGACAAGTGTAGTGAGAACGGTGAGTGTAGTGAGGTAAAACTGGAAATACCCCAGAGCGAACAGAAGGGGCCCTTGCACTCAGAAGCCCAAATGGTCACTAGAGGGAGAAGAGTTCTCCTTTAGCTCAACTGGCTAAGATGGTTATTCTTTGCACACTGAATCCAGCGCTTAACTTCATGTGCAACAACTCTGAGTGAGAAGGCCCATACAAATTTCTCACCCACTCACACATGAATTGCCAATCAATTTAACCTACACATCTTTGGGCAAGAGGGATTAACACCAGAGTAGTCAAAAGATTACCTAACATTAAAACTCTCAAGGACAAGTGGGCATAGGATTTGAAGCCAGAACATTGAATCTGCACTACCATCCACCCAATTATGAATATTTGTGGCCAGAATAATCAAAACAGTGACAAAAACAGATGTCAGCCCTATCATCCAAGAAGTGCTGAGGCAATGCCAGCTCCCTGCATACGCAGGGTAGCCCATTTCCTGTTTGTCAGTGATAGTTAACCCCCTTTGGGAATGGGGTCATTCATGAGTGTAGAGGCCTTGGCTGAACATGAGAGAATTAATACGGCTGGTGATATTAGATAGGGACAGATGAGCATAAAATGGCCAGTAATAGTTAACAAGTACATACAATAAAAGAAGGTAAAGATTTGTCCAAAGGTTCAGGCGTGAAGCTGAAAATTCATTTTTCCAAATCAATCTTCTAATCTACAGAGTTGGGTCTTGTCTGTTTTAATCATTGAAATTGCCTTTTCTGTGCCTGCTTATGTATGTGAATGCTGTATGGTTTGTCAGTTTGCTGTTATTGCATTATAGTTTCCAATCACTCTAGCTCTGTACTCAGTGATGAGTCCCATACAAAATAAAATAGGATTAATGGAATTCGCCACTGCCACTCCCAGCAGCATCAGACACAGAGTACAAACCCACTCTGGGTGGGGTGCCAGTCCATCACATGCATAACCAATTTAGAATTTGCAATTTATTTAACTGTGGGAGGAAAGCTGGACCACCATGAGGAAACCTTATGTACATGTAAAGTCCACACAATCACCTCAATCCAGTCTCCTGCAGCAGTGAGGCACCAAGGCTAGCCACTGCTTTACTTTCTTGCATGTAGGGACACATAAAAGTTAACTATGACATGCCATAAATGCAACAAGGACTAAGGCAACGGGCTGAAGGTAATTAAAAAAGTGAGTGCTTGGGAGATATTTTATAGGTGACGTCTCAAAGGATGTTGTGCAAGGCTCAGCGCACATACAGTACACACACAGACTCTTACAAGGGGTCAATTTAGAAATGACAATTAACCTAACAGGTACATCTTTTAGAAGTGGAAGGAAGACAGTAAAACCTGCAGGAAAAACTCACAAAGACATGCAGAGAGCGTGCTATCTCCACAAAGTAAGCAATCAGGAATGGGCTTTGACCACAGAACGGTGGATCTGTGGGGCAACGACATTACTTACTACACTATCATGCAATTAAAAAAAAATGATAGTAAAAATAAACAGGGCTTGAAAAAGTCACTAAAATGAAGTCCAAAGAGAATGAGCGACTGATCACTGAATGGGGATATGAAAATAATGAGGCAGATGATGTTAGGCAAGCCTTGGTGTATACAAGGCAATTGCAATTGCTAAATATACTTGGCAAATACTTGATAATTCGAAGTATGGCTGCACAAAGATTGGGTATGGGAGGCCCGTCTTAAGGAATAGTAATGGTGTGTCCAAAAGCTCAATGTGACAGGCAGAGGCTTAAAAATAAGTGCATCAGATGTGTCAAATAGCCCCAAGGAAATGGCCCTTAAAAATGGGCACAGTAATTATTGCACTCAAACCAAAGCATAATTCAGGCAGACTAGCCAAGGAAAAAATAATCAAGCATACTTGGTATACAGAGGGTTCATTCAGTGCTTGGACTGTAGTTTGTAACACATAAACTTTGAATTTGGTATATTGAAATTAATTAATAATAGATATACAGTAGATGGCAATATATCAAAAGTTATTATTATTATTATAATTGTCATCAAACCTGCATAATGTAATTCAGGGTCACAGGAGACTGAAGAAGCCTGTCGAAGCTTTTTGTTATGTTTTTTATGGATTATCTTTATACCCATATATGGATTTCTAGCACCAGAAATTCAAATATGGTATCAGTTTTGAAATTTAATAAGTAAGTAAAATTCTAAAAATGACTTTGCCCCACTTCAGATGCCATTTTGTTTTGTTTAGGAACGCTGCCATTTTGTTGCTGATTGCCACGGGAAGTGTGCACAAAAATCACAACTCTGACATCATTGACACGACAGATTAAAAGGTCAGTGGTGACATGCTTTTCTGATTCAAGAGTTTCAGGTTAGTAATGTTTTTGTTCTGAAAGTTTTAACCAAAGTTCTTGTTACACGTCCTAGTTTTGATGACCATATTTTTTATCCACCTGGTTTCCACTTTAGCTTTTCTTTCCACTACATCTTCTTTATTGTCTTGTTCTGGTCTTACTCCTTTTAAAGTACAAGTGATCCTCCTGCAGCAGAACACAAAGGGCCCACTCATGCACACACCCACACTTGCACTCACACTCTTAATAATTTGTAATAGCCAATGTTTTTTGGATGTAGTGAGAAACTGGAATATCCAGAAGAAGATAAATTACTATTATTATTTTTCCTGTTGTTCTTATTATTGCTTGCTGTTTAACTTACAGCTTTATGTTCCATGCTTGGTGTTTAAGTCACTATTGCTGTATGTACAGAATACTGGATAACTTATTAAGCTATATATATTGTGGCGGGCGGCCGGTACCAGGGCAGGATGCCCGGGGTGTGGAAGGACCAGGGGAGAGAGTATTTTCAGGACAGTTTCTCCCCCAGGCTGACAGAGGGCAGCCCCCTTGGTTTCAAGTGGGGCCACGGGTCATGAGCATGGGAGCTCAACCCTGTTGGAACTCATAGCCCCCGCCAGGGGGCACATGGACATTTCCAGGGCCTTATCTGAATGTGGTGGAAGTGTGGTCAGAAGAAGCTCGTTGGGCACTTGGGGTCCTTCCGAGTGCCCTATAAAAATGGGCCAGCCTGATGAGGAGTGGAGGGAGAAGGACTGGCGTTTAAGAAGGGACTGTGTGTTGCAGTGTTGGTGTTTTGTGCACTTTTATTATAAATAAACCAATTTATATTGCTAAAGTCTATTCATCTGCCACAAGATTAATCACCAACTACTGGGGCTAGGACCTTGATCTTGGTCTTAATAAAAGGTTTATGGCCTGATATATACTGGAAATGTGAGGTACTGTATCTACAACCTTGGCAACGTGACCGATGGTCATGTGTTTATTATAGCAAAGTTATCGCCATACCAAGTGACAGTGCAAAAAGAAAAGAAGATTAGCAACATCTGCTGAGCTTCAAGTGCAGGGTACAAAATGCAGGAATGCCAAAAATGAAAAAAAAGAATGTATGCTGACAATCGAGAAATAAGAAAGAGTAAAAAGACAAGATGCTGAAGAACATAGACAAGCAAGAAGTAATCCTGAGTATAGCCTGATATGTTCTGGAAATTCAAAAACGTTTCTGTCATGGTACTCTGGAGGCCATTTTACTGATGGCCAGAAAAAGTATATTGTAAAACAAGCATGGTCCCCATAAGTAGAAATGTTTTGCTTGCTTTAGATATAATGGTTATAATGGTTGTACCTGTACATGGTTTTGATTTTCCTTTTATTTTAGGACTTTGGGGGTCAGCATGTTTTGTTAGTTTCATAATATTAGCAGTACCCAAAGATGTACTAGCTAACTGCAGTAATTAGTTCCAGCTCACATATATTACATAATATTACATAATATGGAATTTCTATAAAAATTTTAATTTCCCCTTGGGGACAAATTATGATCTATCTATCTATCTATCTATCTATCTATCTATCTATCTATCTATCTATCTATCTATCTATCTATCTATCTATCTATCTATCTATCTATCTATCTACTGTATCTACACAGAAATTCTTATGTCAGGCCCCAAAGAACAATGGCTATAGGCTTGAAATAAATCCAAGGTATTTGATACAGAAATATATTTCTATATATGTGGTTTTGATGTCATTTTATCAAAAAATCCAAGAGGCATCATAAACATTTGTGAAAAAAATGGGTAAAATGGGGACCAAAATCCAATGACTAGATTTGTAGAATGTCACTGTCATTCAAACGGCTTATGTCATCAGATGTTTATGCTTGGAAGTTTCAGAACTGAAACACTTTGCTCAGGCTAGCATGGTGGCACAGTGTGTAGCATGGCCGCCTCAGCATTCTGTGTTCAAATCCTGTGCCCAGCTGCTATCTGTGTTGAGTGTGCACGTTCTCCTCATATCTGTGTCAGGTTTTCTCTCCCAGCTCAACATTGGGTTTGTTAAATTAACTGAGGATTCTAAAGTGGCCATGTGTGAGTTGACCCTGTGACAGACTGGCATCCTCTTCATTTTTGATGTGTACCTTGTAGTCAGTGCTTCAGAGAGAGGCTTTAAGCCACCACAAACCTGAATTGGAATAAATTAGTATGAGAATGTGCTTTTATAATAACTTTACATACTGTAGATTCTCAAACATGGCAGCCCTGGACACAAGGCAAGAAATAGCCATGGACAAGGTACCAGTACTTTACACGTACGTCGACACAGTTAACTAGCCTGTGGAACTTTGAGAAAGTGGGAGGAAAACTGGAGTATGTAGAGGAGGACCCTCACAGACAAAGGGAGAACATCCAGGCTCCAAGCAGACAACATCCAGGCATGCTTAAGGTGGCCACCCAGGATACTTTTACAAAGCAAAAATCTAGTTTGGATTGAAAGACTTTTATAGAAGCAGAAACTACGGAATATAGATTAACACGACAATAACAATGACAATAATTAAAAGCAGAAAATGCCCAAAACTGGACACACTGTAAGTCCCTAAAGAAAAAAAACGGGAAATAACCGTTTTAGAAAGAAACACTGAGAAGCTTTGCATTGTCCAGAATAATTCTGATACAAATAATGAGAGGAACTGCAGTAGCAAAAAAACAGAAGGCTTTTTGTTTTCTTCAGTAAACCAAAATGCCACTGGCTTTTTTTAACAGTGTATTATGATAATGCATGAACATTGTGAGGCGTTTTTTTATTATGCTGCTGAAATCTGAGCTCCAGACACTGTTACTAAATATTTAGAATTATATTTCACACTTTCAAGCATTAGTCAGATTCATAAGCTGTGCATCTCATGTTGAGAGGCGTATGTTAAATACACTCCTATTCAGTGCTATGGAAGTTGAAGTCAACCCTGGAAGCAACACGCACAAGAAGGGACCTTTAATGTTGGTCTTCAAACGGCAAAACTGAACTTGCATTGCTGCTTCAGTGAGGTGCTGTGTGTATTAAAAGCCCCCAAAAACATTCAAAGCCAGCCCTCAGATATTATATAATCCAACATGGAGGGACAGATATGCAACCAGAACTTTTCACTCCCTGCACTTAACACATGTCTGGGTGTGCCTATAAGCACCTGGCAGGCCACAGGACTAAATAAATGGCTATTTAGAAAGAAAAAAAAGAAAAACAGTTGTAACAAATATGAAATTTTCAAAACATCCTGGTAGCAATCAGATGTGGCTTAAATAACAGCTTAATATTAGTTAATTGTGGCTGAATCGGATTTAAGAGAAGAATGTTTGGCAGAAACAGATGAACTATTTTGCAACCTGAATAGTGCCTGAGACAAGACCCTTCACGTCTCTGAACTGGTGTGGGTTAGCTTTGACAGCCAGACAAACAGGACCTTCACTGTCCACTATGGGTTTCTTACAGCTGTTTAGTTTTGGAGACAAAAGTCTCTATTAGCAAACTTTCATATCCATCCTTGGGTGACCTAACCTTAGTTAATAGCCAGGAATGGGGACTGTCATCATTATGGGCTTAAGTGACATAACTCCAGCTTAGGATTTACATGGTCTGGGAACGTGTCACCCCACGTACATAACAGGACCCAACCTCAGAAAGGATATCAGTCTATCAGCGGGCATATTCATTCACACATGGCTAACTTAAAG
This sequence comes from Erpetoichthys calabaricus, assembly GCF_900747795.2. Classification (NCBI taxonomy): domain Eukaryota; kingdom Metazoa; phylum Chordata; class Cladistia; order Polypteriformes; family Polypteridae; genus Erpetoichthys; species Erpetoichthys calabaricus. Next base: position 66,996,459 of record NC_041401.2, on the reverse strand, counting down.
TTCCCCCATCCCACCTACACACATCACCTTAACCTGCATTCCTTCTAGAAGAAGAATTAGAGACATGGACATTTGGAGAAGTACAAATTCCATACACAAAGTAAGCAGGGTGGGATTCAAAACCCAGAGCTGTGAGGCATCACTAAGCATGGAGACATCATGCCGCTGAAGCATGAAATGGATTGTGGAAACTGAACAGCCTTACACTGAATTTGTTTGACATCGTGCAGTGGATTGTTTTCAACCAGCGCCATATCTGGCGTTAAGCTCGTAATGCTCCCTACAATGAGCCCTGCATAAACAATTATAATTAATTGGAAAATTATTTATTTGCATAGAATGTTGGGAACAATAGAGTCCCCTCCTCCACGATTAGTTACTGTCACTACATCATCATTTTAGTTTATTTTAGTCTCGTGGGTGTTTTTTTAATGATCAGATATCAATATTCAGGAATGCTTACTAGCATCTGCTGAACTGAAGTTGGCCGATTGGCTTATTAAGGGTTTTAACTTGCTAACGCAGTATTTGGCTTTCTCTTGACCTTGGAAGCTTTCTCCACATACCATATATCACACTGAAGGGTGATTTATATGTTCCATATCAGCAAAGGAAAAAAATGCTGCTGTCTGATGTTGTCCGTGTGGACTTTGATTGGCCAGTGACAGAGAAACGATAATTGAGTTTTCTGGGAGTCATAGTGGGTAAAGATCTAAACTAAAAATAAAATGATTAAAACTAAAACAAATGAAAAAAAAATTGTCAATACCAAAATGTAAACCAAAAACTGTTGTCAAAAATCAATCTAGTATATGCTATTTCCATAAATAATTTAAGACTGTGAGATATTGGCAATGTTTTGAATGCTTTAATCCAAAGTTTGGAAGCAGAGACTGTTGTGCCAGTCTCTTTATCCAGGGTAATCTGCTGAACCACAGAGTGAACAATGCCCACCTTCTATTTTTGGCTCCAGTAGACTCCCCTGAATTCCCAACTGGCAAGAAAGAATGTGTCAATCTGCAATTACAGTGTTAGCCAAACCAGGAGATGCCTGTCTATTCAAAAAACAGATCTGAGAGACAATACCGGAAATCAGAAAAAACACTTCCAGAACCAAGGCACTGAACTATAAATGAAGAAAAATGCCAAAAGTAGATACACTGTTACCGAAACCTAGACACTAAAGTTTAAAGCTGATAGGAGAATAGCTAAGAGTTGGTGACTCAAAGATGCTGTTCAATAGGAGTTCACACACCGAAGCTGTTCAAAGTAAAAATCCTTAATCTCGGACACTACACTGAATGCATTAGCGTAGCATTAGCGACATGGGTATCATCAATCCATTAGCATAGCAGTAGTGACATGAGTATCATGTTTTCTGGAAGTGACAACACAGCCATCACGCAATGGGAGAAACAAACTTCTGTTTTCTTGTATTTAAATAGTAAAGGCAAAACACACAAAAATGTTCTGATGTCTCCAAAAAAAATCACAACAGGTCAACATGAAAACTGTATTTGCAGCAAAGAAGAAAGTAAATAGCAAAGCAGCCCAATTGGATACAGTGGGATTTGCACCACTATCATTTAAACTGGAACTGTCATGACATCACATGCCGTGATGTTGAAGACGTGTCCAGCTATGGGATATGTACCTGTAAAGAACATCGAGGCAACCAAGCTGAGAAACATCCAATATGACAGGGCCAGCAGAAAAAAAATGCGATGAGAAAATGACATTAACATAAACAACTATAAGAAAAATGAAATAAATTAAAAATAAAAGCAGATTGAAATGACATTCTGAGTTCAAAAACAAAATAATAATTGGTCTATTGTTTATTGTGGTTTTTCTTTTCATTTGACAACACTATGAGCAGAAACAAAGGCCAAACTGGATGTGCATCTTTAAGGAGCTCAGGCATTCATTTTTTTGTAGATCATATATCAACATTTATGCCACTTTTCCACTAACATTAAAGGACTAGAATTAGGTTTACGGCCTGATTCTAACTCAAAAGAAAGTTTGCATTGACAAAATTCTGGAATGCTACAAACAAAGCCCATAAAAAAAGCACAAAATGGTGAAGCCCATGACAAAACTAAATGGTATCATGAATAAAATATAACAATACAATAAGCAGTATGTTCAACAAAATGAGATAAAAATCAACATATGGAATCATGATAGCAGAGGGAATTAGTCAAATTAGAGAGCCCACTCAGCAGACAGGAGACACAGCAGAAGGTAAAGATCACAACTAGAAGTCAAAAGTAGAACCTGAATGATTCAAATCAATGTAGTGGAGTCTTTTCAGGGGTAGCGTTTCTGGAGCCGGTTCTGCCCCCGACTAAGGTATTCCGAGGTTCAGTCCTCATTAATAAGGAAACTGAGGTAGCAGCCCCGGCCATTGTGGAGATATTGCAATGTGAATGTTTACTCCTTACAGAGAGGTTAGCCAACCCTTAAGAGGGTCAGGAGTGACTAGTGAAAGTTAAGTCAGCAAATATTGTAGGGTGAACATGTAAACCAAGGCTAATAATTTAGCCATTTCCAAAATTAACTTGCCCACCAATAAAAAGAAACCTGTGGGGTTAAAATAACTTTTGTGAGCACTTTTTTTTTATGTGATTAAACAGGGAGGAAATGAAAAATTTGAAACAATGTTGTGCCTTCTCGAGGAGGCAGCTAAGTGAAACTGTAGCGACCAGAAGACTGACATAGTCAAAATCAAGGGCAAAAGTTCTAAACCAAAATCAATCCTATCTTTTGTTGTCAACACAAAACATAAATCGATAAAAAGAAGTCTGATTTGAAAAGTCAAAAAAGAGGGATTGAAACCAGAGTATTTGAGAAATTGATGTGTCTTATCCACAGACTTGGATAACCAGGGAGTGCACGGCGAGTGACGTCACCTATGTGACTGTTTAAAGGTCAGCCCAGAGTAGCAAAACCATAGCAACCGTAAACAATAATGGTGACACTTGAACTGAATTATGGTGACACGATAATATGTTAACTACTTTTAAAGTTCTTAAATACACTTCAGATAATTTTCCAAGTAAATGAACTGAACTCTTTCTGTATCAAAATTCTCAATGGAAGGCTCTCAAGGGAAACAGGAAAAAAAGTTGAAAATAATTCCAGACTATAAAAGCAAAATTTAAAGAAAAGGGAAGCAAAAGAGTGGGAAAAATGTAAAAAAAAAAAAACTTAAAGCGGGGCAAGGAATTTCCAAAACCCCAAAAGTGTTCTTCTGAGATGATATGGTGCAGGTTTTCTTTTATAAATTTTAAAGAACAGATTTAGATGTTCTATATTGTCATCTTTCTACGTTGCACCTGATGCTGCCAGCATAAACTCCAGCCACATTCCCTTGGACGGGATTAAACAGATTAGAGAATGGCTAGACAGATCATGTCAGTGGACTGCTGTGTTACGATTTGTCATATATATTTTTTATCTTAAATATGCCTGAAGTCTGTTTTGCAAAATATTCTCAACAATCTAAAGTTGTCCAAGTGTATGGATTAGCGTTCAGGATCTGCCATTAGACTGAACAGTAGGAAGACTTCTAACATTTTGTTAATTAGTACTTGGACCTTCTATTTTTATAAAACATCTAGCCAACTGTCTCTCAGGGGAGAGTGATCTGAAGTTCATGGTCTTATCAAGCCAAATAAGTAGGGAGCAGCGAATTCAAAGGACATTAGCATCATTTTTAACTTGAGCTTTTGAGGAGTGCAGCTGCTTGTGAACCCTTGCAACATAAAAACTGTCCCTTTTTTACCATGGAGGCTCATCCCCTTGCATCGAGTAGAGAACTACAGGAAAACATCCGTGAGAATGTCATTGCCATGCTGTTTCACTGACTAATAAAAGAACATATAAACACATGCCACATCTGCAAACATGTTCTCAGTTGATGCTAATCATAAAACAAGTCATCTTAGTCCATTTAATGAAATCCTCGTTGAAATGTTAAGGACTATACTTTTAAAAAAGCAGCAAAATACAGTATGTTTTAAAATGTTATTTTATGACACTTAAAATCTTAGAGAGCCAGCTAAATGTCTCAGTCGGTCTCACCTTAAACTGTCAGGTATGTTGCTTTTTTGTTATCTTAAGCTTAGTCCACTAACACATATGAATTGGAAAAAGACGTTTTCATTCTTGACAATTGGCACTTTCAGTCCACACTAGTGTTTTAAGATTGTTTCCTAAATGTTTGTCGGTGAGGCAAACCAAATCAAAGAAAATCAAAATGCAGATGTAGTATTTGGAAAAAAAACACCAAACTGGACTTTGTGTGGATAGAAGATGAAGCACAACTAAAACAAGTATGAGGAAGCCAAAGCCATGGATAATGTTAGGTAAAATAAATCCCGTAGAGTATCTGAGTGGTTCAAGGCATAGTATCATCTGAGGTAGAGAATTTAGCAAAAGAGCACCCACAGTAAAGAGGAGATCACAAAAAGGAATTAACGCAAGAAAAGTGAAGTCAGTGCCTGGTCACAATAACTATCATTCAATGTTTTCGACACCCACTGCCATGCCAGACCTGCCGCTTTCAGATTCAGACGTTTTCGACGTAATTCATTTTTGGTGGTCAAAAAAACTGTTAAAAGTGTGGAAGGAAGGTCAAAATTAATTAAAAAAAAAAGGTATTCAAATTTATCTGTGTTAGTGTGGATCAGGTCTTAGTCTTACCCACATGTAGATTATCTACTACCAGTAGAGTGCATTCAGAGCCGGAGGAGGACACCAATGCATGTTCTGAATCTTAGGATGAGTTCACAGTAACTGAGAGAATGAGCAGCTGGCTTCTTCACTGTCCATATTGATAAATCTAACAAATACAGAAAGTCTGAGCAGCTCTGGGCAGGGATTATTACTGTCATGAAATCAAATGCCAAGCATCAACTCTGTTTGTCTTGGGTAGTCTGCTTTAAAAAAATGTGCAACCTGGTAATGCAAATATAGCCTTTGTCAGTTCTGAGTGACTCTGGGCAGACCCTTGACCGCCACATAATGAGAACAAGTAATTAATAAGTAATGATAATATTTAATAATATTTTGTATTCTATTCATGCATGTGGTTATTTTTAAATATGTATTTTATTACTAGGGCGTCACAGTGGCATAGCAGTTAGCACTGCTGCCTTCCACATCCACTGTCCTGGGTTGTGTCTCTTTGGTAGTTTGCACATCTCCTCACATCTCTGTGGGCTTTCCTCCAGTTTCTCTGATTATCTACCCACATCTCCAAAGATGTCCATCTTGTGTTTGTTGGTGAATATGTGAGTGGAAGCTGTAATAGAGGAGCCCCCCTGCCATCTACAAACGGTTCCTGCCTTGTACCTGATGCTGCCAGAATAAACCCTGGCCTCCAGAGTAAGTACATCTGACAAAGTTATGCTGTTTAAATCACTAAGTTCATTTTTTTGACCTCTTTTCTTTACCAAGCATTTTAGGGTAAATATGTTTACATAGATTTTAACAATTTAATGTCATCTTCCATGTCACATGACACAAATGATCCTATAATATCACACATGATAACTACAGTAGCTCACAGAGCAGTAAGTCAAAGTCAATACGTAAATGTAGATAATAAAACAACTAGCCATAAATGAACTTTAACGGCACAAAAAAAATGTAGAATCATGCAGTGCTAACAGGAAACAGTAAAAGATTAGGGAAGAAAAAAGCAGCCACAAGTTCAGTAAACCATTTCTGTACAAAGCAGCTGTCTCTGGTAATATGAAGACCAGTCATGTGGTGACATTTGAAACAGAACGCTTGCTAACGTACGTCTCTTTGTGTACCGCAGGCAGTGCATTTTTGCCTTTGTTGTAATCTTTGTGGTGCGATTGCAGTGCGCCATGCTGACGACTCATGGATCCAAGGTCTTGGGTTCAAATTCCACACTAAGTTGTCCATGAGCACTTTGCAGAGTCTCTCTGTGTTTGTGTGGGTTTTTCTCTGAGTATTCTGGTTTCCTTCCACTTCCCCACGGACTTGTTTGATAGGTGATGTGGCGCAGGGTGAGAGTGAGTGTGAGTGTGGACATGTGTTTAAATGGCTGCAGCAGTAAGCTGGCACCCTGTCCAGGGCTGTTTTCTGTCTTGTGCCCCCATACTGCTTTGAAAGCTTCTGTACCACTATGACCCGAAATTAGACTAAGCAGGACTGACAATTTTATGTTATGTTACATTAGTTTTTGATTCTAATATTAGTAAGATCAGTGTATACAATATCACCTCAGCATATACAATATGTCAGGGAGTGGGGAAAGCCACACACAGAATGTTCAAACTTTAATCCCAGTCTTAACAAACAACTTCTGTTTTATATACCCCCTTTTTACAGTGAAAACCATCCCAGGCATCTTTACAGGCACAGATCCATAGTAGTAGAGCTTATATAATGTATATTTTTTACGACAGGTGAGCTTGGGGACTTATTCAGGGTTACACAGTGAATCAGAGGTGGGGACTGAAGCAGCGGCCTTGTGGTTTAGAAGTCAGTTCCATCCTTAGCCACTATGTCAGTCTGTCATTTTGCCCCAGGACTTTGCACCCTCATAAATAAATGGACTGGCTGACTGTGTTAGGGCAGAACCTCTATTTGGGTGCACATCAGGGAAATTTAAGAGCATGTAAATTACACCTTTTCACCTTTCTCACATCCAGACCTGTTCATAAATGGTGCTTAATTACTAAAACAAGAGGCAGGGGAAGATAAGCACAGAATAATGCAAATTCACCCAGGCAGGTGACACAGGTGACATATTTCCTTTTTAGCAGCTACTACCCCAGTCTAAATAAAACTACATATGGGAACTTAAGAAGTGAAGAAGCAGGCAGTAGAATTGTTTATAAGTGTCATTTAAAAATGTCTGAAACAATGTGAAGTATTATGAATATAGAATTGCATTAATATCATAAAGATGCCATTAATATTACCAAGTTATTTTGTTCTGGCTAAGGATGTGTATAGTTAAAAACATCTGTACAAAGTCATGTCATTTTCTAACCCACATATTTCAGACCAGGGTCACTGGTGTTCGGTGCTGGAGCCTATCCCAGCCAGCATAGGACACAAGGCAGGAACAAACCCTGAACAGGGCATCAGCGAACACACACACACCAAACACACACTAGGGCCAGTCTAGTGCCACCAGTTCACCTAACTTGCATGTCTGTGGAATATGGAAGGACTCCGGAGCACCTGCAGGAAACCCATACAGAGACAGGGAGAACATCCAAACTCCACACAGGGAGGACCAGGGTCACAAACCCTGGTCTCCTACTGTGAGGCAGCGGCGATACCACTGCACCACTGTGCTGCTCCTAACTTTACAAAGTATCAAATGATAATATACTTATTATAATGAAACCTGAGGTCATTACTAATAATTGCACATACCGTAAATACTCGCATTTAAGTTCTCCTGCGGATAAGTCAGGGCTTGATTTTACCGTATAATTTCCGGTATTTTAAATGTCAGTAGTATACAGTGGTGTGAAAAACTATTTGCCCCCTTCCTGATTTCTTATTCTTTTGCATGTTTGTCACACAAAATGTTTCTGATCATCAAACACATTTAACCATTAGTCAAATATAACACAAGTAAACACAAAATGCAGTTTGTAAATGGTGGTTTTTATTATTTAGGGAGAAAAAAAAATCCAAACCTACATGGCCCTGTGTGAAAAAGTAATTGCCCCCTGAACCTAATAACTGGTTGGGCCACCCTTAGCAGCAATAACTGCAATCAAGCGTTTGCGATAACTTGCAATGAGTCTTTTACAGCGCTCTGGAGGAATTTTGGCCCACTCATCTTTGCAAAATTGTTGTAATTCAGCTTTATTTGAGGGTTTTCTAGCATGAACCGCCTTTTTAAGATCATGCCATAGCATCTCAATTGGATTCAGGTCAGGACTTTGACTAGGCCACTCCAAAGTCTTCATTTTGTTTTTCTTCAGCCATTCAGAGGTGGATTTGCTGGTGTGTTTTGGGTCATTGTCCTGTTGCAGCACCCAAGATCGCTTCAGCTTGAGTTGACGAACAGATGGCCGGACATTCTCCTTCAGGATTTTTTGGTAGACAGTAGAATTCATGGTTCCATCTATCACAGCAAGCCTTCCAGGTCCTGAAGCAGCAAAACAACCCCAGACCATCACACTACCACCACCATATTTTACTGTTGGTATGATGTTCTTTTTCTGAAATGCTGTGTTCCTTTTACGCCAGATGTAACAGGACATTTGCCTTCCAAAAAGTTCAACTTTTGTCTCATCAGTCCACAAGGTATTTTCCCAAAAGTCTTGGCAATCATTGAGATGTTTCTTAGCAAAATTGAGACGAGCCCTAATGTTCTTTTTGCTTAACAGTGGTTTGCGTCTTGGAAATCTGCCATGCAGGCCGTTTTTGCCCAGTCTCTTTCTTATGGTGGAGTCATGAACACTGACCTTAATTGAGGCAAGTGAGGCCTGCAGTTCTTTAGACGTTGTCCTGGGGTCTTTTGTGACCTCTCGGATGAGTCGTCTCTGCGCTCTTGGGGTAATTTTGGTCGGCCGGCCACTCCTGGGAAGGTTCACCACTGTTCCATGTTTTTGCCATTTGTGGATAATGGCTCTCACTGTGGTTCGCTGGAGTCCCAAAGCTTTAGAAATGGCTTTATAACCTTTACCAGACTGATAGATCTCAATTACTTCTGTTCTCATTTGTTCCTGAATTTCTTTGGATCTTGGCATGATGTCTAGCTTTTGAGGTGCTTTTGGTCTACTTCTGTGTGTCAGGCAGCTCCTATTTAAGTGATTTCTTGATTGAAACAGGTGTGGCAGTAATCAGGCCTGGGGGTGGCTACGGAAATTGAACTCAGGTGTGATACACCACAGTTAGGTTATTTTTTAACAAGGGGGCAATTACTTTTTCACACAGGGCCATGCAGGTTTGGATTTTTTTTCTCCCTAAATAATAAAAACCATCATTTAAAAACTGCATTTTGTGTTTACTTGTGTTATATTTGACTAATGGTTAAATGTGTTTGATGATCAGAAACATTTTGTGTGACAAACATGCAAAAGAATAAGAAATCAGGAAGGGGGCAAATAGTTTTTCACACCACTGTAAGTCGAATGTGGAAAACTCATGCTATTGGTCCAAGGGACTATGATATGTTAACGCCGACCTGAGAGACTAACCACAGAGCACACTGACTTTTTTTTCTATGTTTTGTGCCTATGTCACCACACAAACTATTCCAAAGTGACATTGGCACTGTTTTGTGTTTTTTGTATCTCACACACTCATACACCTTTATCGTAAGAGCATCCCTTATCTACAATAGAGCGTTCGATCAGAAAACATATGAAGCTGGTTTTGAATTAAAAGTCGTTGAAGTGGCGGAAGAAATTGGTAACTGTGCTGCTGCAACAAAATTTGACGTGTCTGAGAAACTGATGCAAGAAAAAAAATTAAGTGTCGCATTTTTGAACAGGTGTATAAGTCAGGGTCTGATTTTATGATCGATTTTTCGAGTTTCAAGAGCCGACTTATACATGAGAATATACGGTAGTTGTGTCCTTAAATATTATCAGTTTTGGGAAATGTGGCAAAACACAAACTGAGAAACAACATGCCATTTACCCAGTAAACAGAAGGAAATGCATGCCCTGCTTGAAATTCTGGCTGAACCAAAATTCAAGTATGTTTTGCATCAAAGCTAGGCCTTCTTGTTCAGCATGTTATAATATATTCACTTCATAGTGTGGGACAGTAGCATTTACACTTTTGTTTCTTTCAAGAGTACTAGGGTGTTGTACCGTGTTAGCCATTATGAATGTAGAGAAAAGCCAAGCAAAATGACACCTTTTATTAGCTAACTAGAAAGATTACAATATGCAAGCTTTCGAGGCAACTCAGGCCCCTTCTTCAGGCAAGATGTAAGAAGGGGCCTGAGTTGCCTCGAAAGCTTGCATATTGTAATCTTTCTAGTTAGCTAATAAAAGGTGTCATTTTGCTTGGCGTTTCTTTCAAGATAAATCATTAGGACTTCATAGTCACTGCTGATCAGTCAGATCTGGCAGACGCTGAGCATCAGCTTGGGGACTTGTCCACAGTAGCAATGTTGCATGCCAAAGCAGCTTGGCAGATGCAGCAGCGCAAGGACACGGGTCTTTTCACATCCACTGTTGCATTGCAACCCCATTTCAACTCCCTACACAATATTATAAAACTCACAAATCATTGTCAAACCCAAATCACAATGCATTAATTACAAAAACACCCAGTTGCACTAGGAATAAGAAGGATGCACCAACATCTGTTGTTCTTGTTTTACCTTTATGTATTAATACATGATGAAGATGTGAACTTGACTTTGTCTTGTTCAGGGCAGGACCCCATCTTGTACCTAATGCCACCAGGAAAGGCTCCAGGTCCCAAGTCCAAATTTGATTAAATGGTTTTGAGAATCGGTTAAATGGGCTTTAATATAATGGGCTTGGAACGGATAGATGGGTCTGAGAATGTTATTTTATGGTGTGTTATGTTTTATATTTATTTGACTCTGTCCTGTCAACAGTTGTTTTCCAGGCCCCAGAAGTCAGAATTAGACAAACGATGTACAGGAAAAAGATGGTTGATTTTGACTCCATTCATCACTTATCTCAGAAAAACAATGTATCACACCCCAGACACTTCAGGTACAGTAGTCTCTTAAAGAACTGATATTTATGCAAATAATCTGCTAAGTGACCTGAAAGCACATATAATGTAAAATAACAAGAAAAGCAAGTGCTGAACGATGCTCCCTCTAGGGTCTCTATCGTTCTGTTGGGGGACTTCAACAGTTACATGGGCAACAACAGTAAAACCTTAAAGATTGTTATTCAGAGAAACGGCCTACCTGATCTGAATGTGAATGGTAGTTTGGTGTTGGAATTCTGTGCTTGTCACAGTTTGTCCATAGTGAACACCATGTTTGAACATAACGGTGTTCATAAATTGCAATGGCACCAGGGTGCCATAGGCCATAGATTAATAATCGAGTTCATAGTCGTGTTATCTGATCTACAACTGTAAGTCTTCAACACTAAGGCAAACAGAGGGCCAGGGCTGTCAGCTATCACTAGCTGGTAGTGAGTTGGATCAGATAGCAAAGACAAGTGCCGGACAGACCTGACCAGCCCAAACATATAGTGAGGGGGACTGGGAACGTTTGGCAGAGGCTCTTGTCTGGGAGATCTTCAACTCACACTTCTAGACGAATTTCTTTTGCATGAGGATCAGTACCTCCAAGTCATCGTTTTTTCAACCAGAAACAGGTGGAGTGCCTAATCCAGGTTGGGCAGGAGGTGCTACCTCAAGCGGAGCAGTTAAATGATCTCTTTTTGAGTGAGGGAAGAAGGGAGTGAGAGATTGACAGGTGGGTCAGAGCAATCAACAGTTATGTGGGCGTTGGGAAGGTAAATTGTGATAAAGAGAGAGCTGAGCTGAAACGCAAAGCCCAGATTTATGGGTCAATCTATGTTCCTAACCTCGCATATAGCCACATGCTTTGGGTAGTGACCAAAATAACTAAATCACAGATCCAAGCAGTGGAAATAAGCTTCCTCCATAGGGTGTCCAGGCTCAACCTTAGACATTGTGTCAGGAGCACAGACATTCGGAGTAGATCAAAGTAAAGCCACTGCTCCGCATTGAAAAGAGCCAGTGGAGGTGGTTTGGGCATCTGATTAGGATGTCTCTTGATGACTTCCTGCAGAGGTATTTTGGGCATGTCCAACCGGGAGGAGACATTGGAGTAGACCTAGAACACACTGGAGAGATTATATCTCTCTGGTGGTCTGGGAAAGCCTTGGTACCCTGACTGAGGTGATGGAGAAGGTGTCAGGGAAAATGGATGTCTCAGCATCTTTGTTTAGATTGATGCCCCAATGACCTTTACCTCAATAAGCAGCAGAAAATAGATGGATGGATGGATGAATGGATAGATGGACACATCCTGAAAATTGCTCTGTGCCACCTACACTTTCAGACCTGGCATCAAACTATTTCTAGGTTAAATAATAATAATAATCATCAATAAATTGTCAAACACACTTAATCCAATTCAGAGTCACAGAGGACTGGAGCCATTGAAGGGGTCACTTACCCACAGAGGTCCAATTGAGAGCCTCAGATTTATCAAACATCTTTGTCTCGGGAATGAAGAAATAGAGTCCCTGGAGAAATACTAGGGGAAAGAGACATGGCAAGAACATGCAAACTCCACTATGATAATGACTGGATTTAAACACAGGATGCTGGAGCCATAGGTGAGCAGCTCTAAGCATTATGCCATTACACCTCCCCTAAGTAAATTAACAATTTTTACCATAAGATATCCCTTAAAAAACATAATCAAATTCATAGTTGTGGAGGCAACATTGGATGCAAGTCAGGAACAAACTCTAGACAGAACAGAGATAATCGATTACTTTTTAATTTAGTACTATTATCCCTTTTAAATGCTGAAATTATTTGAAAAATATGAAGCATTACTCAACCCCTTATGACCCTGAATTGGAATAAAGGGGACTGATGAAATAAATTAATGAATATTTCCTATCTATCAATCCAGTTTAAGTTCTGCTTTTTCCTTATCAGGGACACAGTAAGCTGGAGCCCACTCAGCATCAAAAGACATAAAGCAGAATGAAGCTCTGAACAGATCACTAGTTTTCTCATGAGAACAGTTGTCCTGCTAGCCCTCATATGCTGTTTCTAAACCTGCTGCTGCCAGGCCCTCACTGGGCAATGTGTAATGTGTGTTCATCTTCCTATAAAAATGAAAGCACCCCTTAGCATTTCTGATTGATGTGACTTTAACCTGATGAACATAAACTATGTGGAGTTTTGGGCCCAGATAATGTGATGTCTTTTCAGAGTACACATATCCTCATATGCATCGGCATCTTTTCAGATTGATTTCCGCTCCTTAAATTCAGAATTCTTTTTGCTCACGAAACTGAACTGTTATTTTCGGCTTAAAGTCTTTCAGACAGACCTCCATCAAGAGATGGTTTATTTTTCTTCTGACGTCACTGAGAGTGTCCATTGACAGAACAATGATGAGCCTCTCTGTATCAATGCCCCTTGTTTTGTGACATGGATGCCTCGTGGTTGTGTTATGGAGTGCACCACTACCTGCCATCAGGTCTTCCTGCTGTCTCTCTGTGACTGACCCAATGCCCATGTAATGCTTGTTTGATCTACATAATCTCTGACATGGCTAGCAAGGGAAACATCCTCAATTATATTTGATGTGGAGAACTATTTATCACTCCACATGTTGTTCAGGTCGATAGTTTTTCACATGCTTTTCACATACTTTCTCTGTTATTTAAGTCCATAGCATTTAGAAGCACTGAGAGATGGCATCTGTAATGTGAGTCTATGCTGGTCAACAGTTTGAACAGATCATCAGTCTCTCCTCATATGGGCACTGTGCCACATAGTCAAATATTGAATGATGCTATAAAGATAACTGCTTCATGTGAGTGTAGGGAGAGAACTCAACATGACTACTGTGTCATTCATTGTTTGTGTTTAAGTACAAAATATTAAATCATTTACAAATGGTCATAGAAGGATGCACCCCATGCCAATTAGGAGAAAAAGTGGCAGGTTGTGCTTACACTCAGCTAGCAACTATGGAGCATAGACAGTGTGGAGTGTTCTCTTTCATTAAACCTGCCACCCTCCCCGCAGAAGCCAGAAGATCCTGGCAACCATTGTGTTTGACTGTTACTCACACTTGTCTTGCTGTAGATGGCAAAGGTGGCACGGCTTGCATAGCGTGTTGCTGAGGCCCCTCCTGAGGATACTGTGGCCAGCGATGCTGAAGTTGGTGAGGTGGGAGACAGTGGAGATGCCGGTGAAGCAGAGCCAGTGTTACCATTTCTTTCTGCGGCTGCAGCCCCTGTTAGCAGCTGGACCTGCCTCATCAGTGCTTCCAGCTGCATGCGGAGTTGCCGGTTCTCCTGTTGCAATTCAGAGACGGTGCGGGACAGTGGACTGACCAGACGCAAGGTGTCTTCAATACGCTGCTCCACTCCCTTTTTGAAAATGTTGATGTCCATGTGGATCTCCCTCACTGCATCCCTTAAGGTGTCCTCATAGCGGCCAAGAGCCTCACACACAGTCTGTGCATCTGACTGGTCCAAGTCTGCAATTTCATTGGCTTCCATCCTTAGGCTTTTCAGAGTGTATCACAGGTGCCAGCTGGACAGCAGAGGATTCACAAGGTTCCTGTGAGTTGGAGTGGCGGAGTAAAAGTTTAACTTAGTAAATCACAGGAGCCACCCAGGCAATGTTCTTTCACCTTCAGATCACTTTCAAAAAGTCCCGCAAAAGACCTTCAAGCTCTGTTTGCCTGCACGTCACCTCCTCTTTCTGCCCCACCAGTCACTCAGCAATTGCCTGGGGCCCTCGCTCAGCTGACCCACGGCTAACTGTGCACGGCTGGGTCACAACTCACAAAGTGACTGCTCAGTCCAAGCCTCCAACAGCTTTGTGAAGGCTGTCAAGACAAGAGAGCCGTCCCCTTTGTGAGCACACACGCGTGCGTGCGTGTGTGTGTGTATGTGTGTGTGTGTGTCTGTGTGTGTGAGAGAGAGAGAGAGAGAGAGAGAGAGATGGAATTACAGAACTGGAGGAGGAGTAGGAGGAGGCCGCACTGTTGCTGGCAAAGTCTGACACCAGCAATGAGGTAACAGATAGCAAAATGGAGAGAGGGAGAGAGGGAGTGAACAGCTGTGAATGATGTGCGCCTAGCAAAGAGGTGTGTGTGTGTGTGTGTGTGTGTGTGGGTGTGTGTGGGTGTGTGTGTGTGTGTGTGTGTGTGTGTGTGTGAGCTGTCAGAATAGTTTACCTCATTTTGGGCCTGTGTGTGTATGAGGTGATCCTGCCAAACTAAACATTCCTTATCTGTACAGATGTGAAGTTGGTTGTCTGTGGGGGGGTGGGAGGAGGGTACAGGGAAGCAGAAAGTTGAAAGGATGTAACGCTGACACTGCATCTACACACGTCATATCTGAGGACCCCTCATTTTGTTTTTATGTGTGATTCTTAACTCTGCATCAAAGAAAAAGTTAAAATGTCATAACAAATGCAGTGCTTTTGCAATTCTAGCTTTTTAAAAAAATGGACTTCCCTGGACTGTAAATTTATTTTAGAATTGCTGTCTTTGTTGTCATTTTTAATTGGAAACATACATTTATACACCCTCCCACTTATGTTGGTACACACAAGCAGGTATAGAGTGGGCACACACAGACAGACAGGGGCACCATTCTGAGTCTCACTTAATCTGTCATTTCTGTTTAGCAGCCTCACTCTGGAAACATTTACAGCTGATTAAAGATGACCACAAAAAAATTAACTTATGTGGTGGCTCTGAGGCTAAGGATCTGCGCTGGTATCCCGAAGGTTGCCGGTTCGAATCCCCGTCACTGCCAAAAGGCCACTGCTCTGCTGGGCCCTTGAGCAAGGCCCTTAACCTGTAATTGCTCCAGGGGCACTGTACAATGGCTGACCCTGCGCTCTGACCCCAATGGGTAGGCGAAAACTACCAAATTCCTAATACAAGAAATTGTATAAGGCGAAATAAAGAACACACAAAATTGCTTATAAAAATTAAAATCTGTTCCAGTTCTAGTTAAAGAAAAAGTTGAAGGGGTGTCACTTTTTGTTAAAAGGTTAAAACATCACTTATAATAGCTAAGAAAGTTAAAACTTGAGCCTCTTCTAGCTATCTGTCCATCTACTGTCAATGCTCATTTTGTCCATTTTGGGTTCACGCCAATTTGTCTAAATAAAAAAGTTACAGTCAGAGCTTAAAATTTGTGCTACATTCAAATAAAGTTAAACTTCAAACACTTTTAGAGGATAAAATATAAAATTGTACTTACTTGCCCAGCACTAAGTTATCCATTCATTGTATCTGTACCATCTTTGTGCAATTTAGGGTTGTGTAGGACTTTATTTAAAGAAAAATTCAGAATTTAGTGAGTAAAAGTTTACATTTTTGCCAGTATTAGTTGCAAAAAAATTGAAACAGGGCCAGTTTAAGGTAAACATTAGACCAGGGGTGTTGAACTCCAGGCCTGGTGGGCCGCAGTGGCTGCAGGTTTTCATTCTAACCCTTTTCCTGATCAGTGATCAGTTTTCACTGCTAATTAACTCTTTTTCCCAACATTTTAATAGCCCTGTTTTTAAGGATTCAGTCCTCTGAATTTATTCCTTTTTTCATTAAATGACAGCCAAACAGAAATGAGATGTGAAACGAGCCAACAGATGACCAGCTAAATTGGCATTTCAAACTCCAACCAATTTCACTCCAACCAATCTCTTAATGAGAAGCCCATTCTCGCTGTTAATTAAACCCGTTATTTAACTCCATGGCTTGTTACTGCTCTCGTTCTGCCACAACAGACATTTCCAAAACTGCTGATTTTCTATTTTTTTCTAAGAACACCGTCAAAATGTTTTGGTGACCTGAGAGATCAACCTTACTGAGACCTTCACCTTTCTTTATTGTCAGATATTGTGTGATGGACACATTTGAGCTGATCATGTAGCGGCTTGTTTTGTGTCTCATTATTGTTTGGCTGATAATTCATGAAAAGAGATAACTATGGGGCCTGGGTCAAGTGAATTAAAACTTAAGGCAAAAGAAGTTAATTAGCAAAAAAAACTGGTCACTAATGAAGAAGATGGTTCAAATGAAAACTTGCAGGTACTGAAGCCCTCCAGGACCGAAGTTTGACACCTACTGCATTAGACACTTTAAGTTAGAAAAGTTAAAACCTTTCATTTCTTGTTAAAAAGTTAAAACTTCATTTGTAAACAGTTAAAGTTTAGCGTAAAAAGTTCAAACTTGTGCTGCTTTTATGTCCATTATCTGCACCCACCTTGTCCAATTCAGGGTCACTGATCGTGACTACCTATGATGTACTGGCGCCATCTCCAGGTGTTGATCCTGCCTTGTGCCCCATGACTGCCTGGATGGGCTCCATCTGCCCGACAACCCGGTCCTGGATAAACAGGTTAGCAACATGGATGGATAGGTGGGTGAGCATGACCAGATAAAAAAAGTTAAAGCTTTTACCAATGTTAGTGTAAAAAAAACAATCTTGTGCCACATATGGTCAATAATTAAATGTAAGCAAAATCTGGTCACTAGTTAAGAAAAGAGTTAGAATGAAAACTTGCAGCCACAGTAGCTCTCCAGGACTGGAGTTGGAGACCCCTTGGGTTAAACGGTGACACTGTAATTTCCAGAACAAACACAATAATTCATATATTAGTGACACCTCATAATAAATACAATTGTTATTAAGTCCTTAACAAACATTATTTAATGTTTCTTTACGTTTTTGCAAATTATGTGTTACTAGCCACAGTATGCAATAATTTAAAAACATTTGCTATCTTCTGCCCTCTGTGTACTCTCAGCGCCTTTCCTCTGTATTCACGTGTGTCGTGACCGGCTGCGCTCCTTCTCTCCTTTCTCACCTCCTGTACGGTTTTATACTTTCTGTCCTTGAAGACAACACGGCGTGCGCCTTTACTGCTCCATGTGTGTCTCACACTCGCACTTCCTGTTATGTCACGTCACCAAAGCCAAACTGACCAATCAGATTGCTCCATGGGACTGGACACATAATCCTTAGTGTTTTATTTGTAAATCTGAAATTAAAACTATGCATCCATTGCAACGGTGTATCAATGAAGGTTTCTATAAGTTGTTATTGATTAAGTGACTTTCTTGGCTCACACAGTGTGGCAGTGCTGGTTTTGAACCAGCACTTTATAGTCCAATGCTTTCACCACTTAACCCATTTTGAGGATCATGGTCTTAATTGGGGGGCTTTCTTAAATTTTGTGCACAAATATACAAACACGTGCACACCTACTCAAAACCCCATTGGGAACAGCACATGAACATTCACTGAAAGTTAGCAAATCACACACTCAAATACGACCTCAAATAGCAAAGTTACTGATGCTCTGTCAGTGTGTGCAATGCATGCCAGAACAGTTGGGTGGCCCCCTTTCACCCTTGGAAGCCCCAGAGTTGGGACATTTGCAGGCAATCTGAGAAAAGGAGACTAAAGATGGGAGGGTTCAGCAGGGGATAGCTGACAGTCCATCTTTGTTAATTAAGATCCTTTTGTTCAGCCCTGTAAACTTTGTATGCTGAGCCACACATTTTGAATTTGTTTCTTTAAATTCCATTCGGTAATGAGGAAGGCAAATAGAGGAAGCTGGCAAACACTGGAAGTATGAACATAACTTTGCTGCTAATGCCTGTGCTGGATAACCAAGAATGGGATTTGAATTCCATCTGTTTGCTTAATGCTATTTTCAAATCACACTACTGGACTACCATGAGAAGTTACAGATTCCCATGATGACATTATCCCCCTCTCCTCAAGTACCCTCCTGCCAGATTTATAAAGCCCATCTATTGTTTTGTCCTCCTGAATCGGGGTGGTCCCCACATACTCGGGCATAGTCCTCAACCCCTCCCTCCTATCCACTTATTCAAAGCCATGCAGAGCTGTGACCTTTCCTCTTTTGGAGTCGCTGGTGTTGGCACATCATTAACTCACAGTGGCAGGGGTGTGCAGAGGAGCTGGAGGGGGACACTTTTAAATGCTGAACATCGCTCCATTAGAAATACTCTAAAGCAGCTTTCTGAAGTCTGCCCCCTGCATCGACAAATGGACGCGAATTCCGTTTTGTTTGCAGAAGCCAAACAAAGCTGAATTCCTGTGTTCTGACAGTGCAAGTCAAAATCCAGCTGTCAAATGAAGGGTACCCCAACACACTGGGTAGGCCGCAGTGACCAGCTTTGGCATTCACAGTCCTTGCTGCTCTGCTCATCATCCCAACATATCTGCCACTGCAAGGACATATAACCATAGGGAGCATTTACTGCTCCACCTCCACCCATCTTTAAAAACTCAATGTGAATCCTCACTGAGGCACCAAAGCCTGGCAAACTCTGTTAGATGAGCCCTTGCACCAAGGCATGCATCCCAGCCACCCAACCAACTACCCAGCAAGCACACCGGGCAGAGAAATGTGATAAGTGAATTCTTTCTGTTGACGACTGTTTGCTCTGCTGGGGATGAGATGGGGGATGAGTACCACCTAAAGTTTCAAAGCTTTTGTTTTTTAGAGCATGCTCATTGACACACACTGGGGTAGAGTGAAAAGGTTAAGGGTCACCTTTTTCCCTGGTTGAAGCACAGCTGCAGCGGCTGCCAGAGCAACAACAAAAGCCTGGGAGGCGTCCAACACCACTCCTATCCGAGGACACTTTGGGTCTGAAAATAAACTGGATATATTTATAGCATCCAAATGGGGGAAGTGAAGGGGTGGGTTGGGGGATGGGGGATGGGGGGGGGTAGTATGCAGAGGAAAAGCGTGGAGAACCTCACAGCAGAACACCTGTTGTCCAAAAGGTCCTAGGGGTAGAAGAAGGGCAGTAGACACCTTTGGGATTTTCCCCAAACTTTCTTTTCCTCCCACCTTCGTGCATGAGGAAACAGAGACAGCACAAGACACTTGTAGTCCTGTTGTTGCCAATATGGCACCCTCACACATACACTCTTGCACAAAATAACTAATATTAATGCTGCTACTAGACGACACTCATGGACAATGATAAAAATGAAATAAAAAGGCTTCTGTCAGTAAAAATGTTCAGACTGACATTGATGTAAAGTTGCTTCATTGCACACCCTCACCCTGTTTCACCAGACAGATAGTAGAAGCCATTGCCTCTGTGATCGGAATCATTTCCTCTTTGTCCCAGGCACTCACTACCCTAAAAAGGCGGAGAAGAAGAAACTGATTCAGTGAAATGTGAACCCTGACTTTAACTGGTGCAGGATGCTCAGATGAATTAAGGAAGTGATGAGAAGGAGTCCATTTGTTGGGAGAAAAGAAATTATAAGAAAGGGTCTAAGAGTGGCACCAGGAGTGGCACATGCATCTCTCCTCTGGTCTTACTTGATAGGCTGTTACATGACACATTTTGAGCACTGTGTCACATGGTATATTTTTTACCATATCATAACATTATCATACCCGCCTAATCCACTTCCTGGTCTCATGAGCATTGGGTGCAGTGCACTGGCTAGCGCTAAGAGCAATGCCATTCTACCTCCTTTTAGTCTGTTTAAATGCAGTTTATTAGGTGCACCTGCTTTGTAGGGTGCTGGTCCTGAGTTTGTCAAGTCATGAACTCAAAGTGTTAAAATTGCAAACGAGCAATTCTGATACATGACACTGCCAACGAGTCTTATTTGTGGCTGTTAGAAATAGCGGGCAGTCAATGACAAAGTGGGGGGGGGGGGTTTGCCCAAGGCCACACCCTGATGGAAGGCCCCCTCAAACATCAAACATGACACAAAATACATTAAATAATAAAATGTATTTAAAAACCTTCTGGAGCATCCTAATATAAAGACTATAATGTTCACTCATTGGATTGCAAACTGCACACTATTGTCTGCTTGGCTGTGTGACTGAGGACTGGCATACCGGTATGTGTGCTTCTTGCCTTACATCCAGTGTTGCTGGAATATTAATAATGTCAAATATTTTTACTTTAATAATATAAGTATTGCGTTTGATCATTTATTACTTTAACAAGCAATCAGACTACTTAAAGAATGTTACTTCTAATGTGCTACCCTACTGCTCTTGAGACAGGCAGTGTGGTGTGGTGGTTAAGGTTTTGAATTTTAAACCTTGAGGTTGTCGGTTCAAATCCCGCCACTGACACTGTGTGACCCTCGGCAAGTCACTTGACCTGCCTGTGCTCCAATCGGAAAAAACAAAAAGAAATGTAACTAAATGCATCCTAAATGTTGTAAGTTGTCCTGGATAAATGTGTCAGCTTAATAAGTAAATATAAATGAGATTTTGCTGCTGCACTTAGCACTGTACACTCAGTTCATCAACACAAATTTAATGATATGTGAAACATTGAGACAGATTATTTCAGCCAGGAGAAGAAATAATGTGATCACCCAAACATTTACCTCTGGAAATTTATCTTGTGGATGCTTCCACCTGTGCTTACTGAAAGCGTGGTGGCCATTAAATTAAAATGAATCTACTTTCGCACACCCACAAGCATTCCTTGATCTGCAGAGTGCTGTGGCATTATCCCATTAAAACAGTGATGGCCATTTTGATTCATTGTAGTGATTCAGCTTACTTGAACTGCCTGATTAAGTGAATCAATTCATTTGATCCATTTGATTCATCAATAATAAAAATGAAACCACTCATTCCTCCATTCAATGAATTGTAAATGTATTATTATTTATTCAATTATAATATGTAACATATGTATTGTGATATATGGCTGGCAGTTTATTCCGGCCAATACCCCCCAAGCCACCAGATGAAGCCCTCCCTGCAACATGGAGGTGCCCCGAATTCCAGCAGGGCATCATGGACCTTGGAGTTTTAATTCACAGCCCTGCTGGATACCATTGGGGCCGCCAGGGGACGCTGCAGGGAGGCTCAGGGACTTATATTTTCCGTATAACCCGGAAGTACTTCCCAGTCACAGGGACAAAGGAAATGACGTACTTCCGGGTTGAAGAAAAGAAGAAGATTTCATCTGACCCGGAAGTGAAGGACAAAAGCATTTCCAGGTCAAGAGATATAAAAGGACTGTGGGAAACCCCAGCAGGCTGAGCCGAGTTGGGAGGAAGGGTGACTGAGCTGCTGGGAGTGGAGGATTGTGTATTGATTAGTGTATTGCAATTATTATTATTATTGGAGTATTGTGGAATGGAGGGTGCTTTGTGCACTTTATTATTATAATAAATAATATTTGGACTTTCACCTGGTGTCTGACGTGTGGTCTGAGGGTTCAAGGAGACGACAGCGCCCCAATCTGTCACAGTATTATATTACATACTAGCAAAATACCCGCGCTTCGCAGCGGAGAAGTAGTGTGTTAAAGAGGTTATGAAAAAAAAAGGAAACATTTTACAAATAACGTAACATGATTGTCAATGTAATTGTGTTGTCATTGTTATAACTGTTGCTGTCTTTTTATATATATATATATATATATATATATATATATATATATATATATATATATATATATATATAATATACACACACACATAAACATTTATATACATATACATATATATACATATCTACATATACACATCTACATATATATACACACACATACATAAACACACACATAAGACTTACTGAGTGAAACGGGCTTTCATTGACAATCATGTTACGTTATTTTTTAAAATGTTTCCTTTTTTTTTCATAACCTCTTTAACACACTACTTCTCCGCTGCGAAGCGCGGGTATTTTGCTAGTATATATATATATATATATATACATATACACACATACATGCAGTTTTAATAACACAGAAATCAATATAAACATTAACATCATTATCATATGAGAATATGAAGTAATATATAAGAAGCACATTTCATATAAATATAAATTATTAAACAGTAAAATCTTCTTCTGTAATTTGCTACCGTGGCAATTTGTGTGTCTGTCCAGGATTTTAAATGACTTGTAGCTCGCAAACCGTTGCACCTATACACTTGAAATGTGGTACACATATAGTACCTCACGTCTACTATCCGCTTTATGGGTGATGATTGTTTTAGTCTTTTTATCTTTATTTTATTTTATTGTAGAATCAACTCCTATCTGCGCACAGCAGGGCAGCCGTGGGCGGATGCGTATGGTGTATTCAGTCGATGTTATCGTGCATTGCGCTGTCAGTGGTATTTTGATAAAAGAATTTGAACAACATATAAGAAGCGTATAAATTATTAAACAGTAAAACATTAACATTTAAGAAGTAAAGTTACATTAAGTACTACTGCTGTGCCTTCGGGTATACCTCATTTTTTGTTTGCCCATTACATGCTTAAATGTATACATTTTTTGGTGCACCTACCCGAGAACACGCGACATATAACCGAGTGTGGGAGAAGCATGGATTTTAAACACGCGTTGAGTTGATCTGCTGGTCTCCCTCGTGAAATAAGTGGTAATGTTTGAGTAAAATCTACAGCGAGTAAAACGACATTACCTCCTATTTTTTTTTTTACGATCTCTGAGATCTTGCTTTTTTCGGTTCAAGGCTTCATAAGCTCTTTTATGTTGTATGGTGTACTTATCCCAAACCATCATCTTTGAATGTTGCAAGACTTTCGCCTTGTATGTAGATCGGGGTAATTACATTCATTGCATTCCTAGTCTGAATCACAATGTGATTGTATGGGTGGTTACCTGGCACTGTAGGGTTGCCACCCGTCCTTTAAAATACGGAATCGTGCCGCGTTTGAGAATGAAATTGCGCGTCCCGTTTTGAATCAATACTGGACGGGATTTATCCCGTATTTTTTTTATCATTTTTTTTTTAAAGCAGCGTCTCATGCAAATCATCCCACACGCATTTTATGAAGATGCCTCCTTTCCTACTTTTGATTGGGTAATACTTGATGTCATCGTTAGTTTGATTGGTGTTTTTAACTGTCCAGTGAGGAGGGCGTGTCTTTTAAGTACAGTCTGCAAAGTGTTGGCACTGAGATGTGGCGTCAGCGCCATACTTGAAGCCCCTAACGTTGCGGTCAGCAAGTCGGCTAACATCCGCCATGTGCCGTCTTTCAGTTGCGAGAAGCAGATCATAGAATGGTTGAAACTGTTGCCCCTAACGTTGCGCCACGGCGTGTGGTTCGTTTATACCTCGTGTGTTGTCATTAAAGTTTTATCTCGCAAATATGTTATTGCAATCCGCAGCGGGAGCGTTTCTATAAACTTAATTTAAACTTACGTTTTACACCGTGCTTTGTTTCCCTTATGAACATGCTTGAATGCTTAACTCGCTCCGTTGTCAATTGTTTAATTAATTTTTTGCTGTTAGCTGTTCGCGGCTCTTCCTCCATTTCCCCCTACTTCGTTCTTTTATCTCGCGAATATGTTATTGCAATCCTTAACGGGAGCGTTTCAATAAACTGATTGAAAATAGTTTTGCATTTACCTTTTTAGTAAAAGGCGAGCTTTTAAGCCTGAGAAATCAGCCCGTAAATGCACACGTTTAATTGCACATGTGTTAATATGTATGGTTACACAGTATTAAAAGACAGTGAACAACGTCAGTTACCTTTGTTCCCGCGTTTCATAAAAGGTGAGCTTTTAAGCCTGAGAAATCACCCCGTAAATGCACACGTTTAATTGCACGTGTTAATATGTATGCTTACACAGTATTAAAAGACAGTCAAAAATTAACGTCATTTACCTTCGTTCCCGCGTGTGACTCGTGCTGTAAATCTCTTCCTTGTTTTTAGTTCACGTGATTACGTAGGAGGCGTGATGACGCGATACGTGACTCCGCCTCCTCCATTACAGTGTATGGACAAAAAATATGTTCCAGTTATGACCATTACGCTTTGAATTTCGAAATGAAACCTGCCTAACTTTTGTAAGTAAGCTGTAAGGAATGAGCCTGCCAAATTTCAGCCTTCCACCTACACGGGAAGTTGGAGAATTAGTGATGAGTGAGTCAGTGAGTCAGTCAGTCAGTGAGGGCTTTGCCTTTTATTATTACAGATTAAATATGCTGGTGATTTATATCATATAATACTAACCTGTTTGAAAGTGTAAAGCATGTCAACATAGTGGAAATGCATAATTAAAATAAGACACCAAGTTTGAGAAGTATAAATGAACAAGAATTGTGTGACTCGTTCTTGGGTAATGATTCAGTGATTAACTAAATGAATCAGATGAACGAGAATTATGTGACTTGGTTGCAAATCGAATGAGAATCGTTTCACTCATTCTTGGGTAATGAATCAGTTCAAACTTCAAAAAAAATGTGAATAGTATATGCTAAATGTTTTCAATGAGTGGTAAAAAGTGTAAACTGACATAAAGTTGAAAGCAAATGGGTTTTTAGAAATTAGAATAATATTTTCTGTAAGATTCAGTTTTGTGTGACTAATTTGTTGAATGTACAAAAATAATTATTTTAATATATTATGGAAGATAGGACACCCCTGTGCCACAAGCCCTTGACAACTGACACGATCATAGTCACAGTTCAAATATTTAAGTACCTTTACAGAGCAGAGGGACAGTGAATCCTTTCTCTTTCTTCTCTTCCTCCGAGATGGCTTCCTTTTATGTTAGAGGCAGGAGTACTTCCAGAGTCACAGCCTCGTTAACGCAAGCACTTCTGGGTCATATGGAAGCCTCCTGAACCAGGAGGGTGTATTCCTAACAGCACCCCCTGCTGGCATCCAAGGACCCCATTAGGGACACCCTTCAAAACTACAACTCCCAGGCAACCCTGTGGGTGTCCAGGCTGGGACCAAAAAACAGAAGCACTACCCCCTGTCATACTGGGAGTTGAACTGTTGAGAATCCCCCAGTCCATCTATTATTCGTTTATCCTGACTGGGATAGGAATTAGTAACCATCCCAGCCGAGATGCACCTCCATTCACATTGTTCTTCCATTACGGCCTCACAGCCGGGCAAGGGATCAACTTCCATCACAGTCAGGGTGCCAGTCTGCCATGGCACTTACAATATGTTTATATATTCAGAACAAAACAAATTCTTAAAATAAAATTCTAATAAATAAAAATGACTAATATAAATGTGCTGTTCCTGTATTGTGCTTGTATGATGAATGAATGATCAATGACAGAGTTTTCATTCAATTATGAATCAGACGGGTGTTATTTGCACATGTGCTTTAAACATCTAAATAAAAGAGTCTGATAGCATCACGCATACACTTTACTATTATCATTATACTCTATTGAATCAATTTGTTCGTGCTCATGAGTCGATCCCCAGGATTTGTTGAAAAGAGTCGCTCAGAAAGAATAAATCATTTTTGAATCACCTGTCAGTACAGAAACTTTCATATAGTATATTCTCTGATTTCAAATATGACGGTACCTATACACACAGTAAGCGCAGACCCCTTTGTTTAAAAGTTTATGATGATTCAACTTAAAATTAATAAGTTGCAAGCAACTATGAATACAAACAGCATGAGAAAACACAAAAAGCTGTAGGATATCCATCCAACCCACTATATCCTAACACAGGGTCACGGGGTCTGCTGGAGCCAATCCCAGCGTGCAAGGCAGGAAACAAACCCCAGGCAGGGCGCCAGCCCACTGCAGGGCGCACACCCACACACACACCCACATACCAAGCACAATTTAGGATCGCCAACCCAGTAAGGAGAACCCAGGCCTCCTTACTGCAAGGCAGCAGCGCTACTCACTGTGCCACCATGCCGCCCACTGCAGAATATTACAATTTGAAACAATAACCCAAAGATATGATATGCTCTTATAATGATGAAATATTACCAATTAAAATAAGAAATCAATAAGTTCAAAAATGTTGGCATTATTTAATACAGCGTGATTTGCTTTATAAATAATATTTAGAGCATTAATATTCTCTGTTACTTTCTTAGCACTTTTGGAGACTGACTGAGTCCATTTACATTGCATCACTATAAAAGTATTTTTTTATTCAACAGAGAATTTCGCCCATCCTTTTTCAAAACTTTTTAATCCTAATCCATAATCTTAAAATTAGAACTAACCCTGGATATGGTGCTGTGAAACTGGTGACATTTCTGCATCAAGGGTTAGGTGGGTACAGCACCACCTGATGCCATGTAAACTAAAGAATAAGATTCCCTCAGTAATTTATTATCAAAAAAATGTGTGCAGCTCTCAACTTTGTGTTGTTAAGCATCTGTTTTCAACTTTCCATCATATGCCCAATGTAAGTTCTTAACTAGAAAAATATTGCATCTTGTAGTATATGTAATTATTTTTGTGCTAGGTGCTTGAAGCCTGCTTCTGGCTGATGCCTCTGGACCAATTGGCCCTGCAGTGTCCACTGCTTACAATCCCTCATAAAAAGCCAATTGTGGGTCAACAATTGACTTCACGTGCACCTTTATGAGATGTGGAAAGAAACTGGAGTAACCAGAGGAAGACCCACACAGACTTGAGGAGACAGTGATCAGGCTGGGATTCAGATGGTTTTATGAGACCACTTTATCATTTGCACTTTAATGAATCAATATTACTCAATCAATTGAAAGGCACTACATAAATAAGACTTAATTTATAGGAAAATAGTTGACTTTTAATTGAATTATTTTTAATAAATGATCTGCTTGGGGAAAGGCACTGCATTATAGAACTAAGTACATTAAAGACACGCTAGTAGCAAGATACAATTCCTGTAAAATGGTTTGTAAGAAGTGAATTCACAGACTAGCTGAAGGTTATGTCACATTATACGACTTTTCCATTGATTTTCAGTCTTAGCCTTCATTTACATAATCTTACAGAGTGAGTCAGAGGCAGCTGGCAGTGTGCCCCCCTGTGACCAGTAGTCATGTAATGTGACATACCTCATGTGTCCTTAGTTGTAGGGGTGGGCGCTGTGTTCATGAAAGCTGAAAAACAATGAATGGTCATCTGGAAGAACAATCCATAGAATGCAGCAAAGAGGAATAAGGAAAGGACCTCACAAGCAGAAGAGAGACTCATCTGTTTGACGTCTCATATTTTACATATCACAACATAATGGAATAAAGAAAAAACGGAGCAGAGGTTGTGGCAGAACCCATCATATATGTTAACCATATGTACAGCACAGGCCCTGCCAGGCAGCAGATTATTGGCTGTCAGTAAAAGGGGCAAGAACAACTGTGCTGGAAGGTCAGCAGTTCATTGGCGATTGCGATATGGGCAGAGATTTCCAGTATATTTAAATTGACATGAGCTAGTGACAAGACAACCAACTGCGGCTGGCAAATCTGACCCATGCTAGGAGTGACTTTGTTGACTGCCTTCAAGTCGCTAAGATAATGTAAATGAAGGCTATGACTGAAAACCACTGGAAATATCGTGTTATATGATTGGGGTTTAAGTCATATTCGGAATTGCACAGGCACAGAGTCAGCCCCCCTGGACAGTCCAGTTTCATCTTTGGGATCAATTTAGAATGCAAGTATGGACCACCAGGAGCATACAGCCACCCCGCCCTGACACAGACAGACGTGGGACACAAGTTCAGCACACATGTTTTTTATTTTTCTTTCCTTTTCCCCCCATTTCCCACCTGTACAACACAGTCACAGTCACAAGCACAGTCCAGCACTACACTCTTCTTTTTCTTTTTAACTCTCGCCTCCACTCCTCCTCCAGCAAGTAATGCCCACCTCCTCCCGACTCTGGCTCCCGGAGTAGTGGCTGCTCGCTCCTTTTATAAGGCACCCGGAAGTACTCCAGGTGTTTGTTGACCTACTTCCGGCAGCACTTCTGCCACACACAAGGGCTCAGCGGTTCACCAGGCATAACCAGGTGGTGGCCACAAGCCCCCAGCAGAGTTGAGCTTCCAAGCTCCAAACCCATGGGCACTGCTGCACACCAGGGGGGGCGTCCTCTAGTGCTCCAGGGGAGGTAATGCTCTGGATAGGCTCTTTCCCCCTCAGACCTTCCATTATAGGGGTGTCCCGGCCGGGCAAGGTCCCTGACCATCTCCTACAGGTGTTTTTGAGAACATTTGGGAGAAACCGTCACACAGACATGGAGAGAAGGTGCAGACCCCATACATGGGACACCTGGACACAGGATTTGGTAATGGCAGTGCTAGCAGCTGTCCAGTGATTTTAGTCAGCATGTTATAGTTTGAAGGCACAGTAGAAACAACACACAGCCCACGCGAGTTAATCTGTAGTAAAGTGATGTAAGTAAATCAACTAATTTCTCAAGGAATACACTATATAAAGGTTAACATAACAAGAAATGTTTATAGCAGACTTTTATTGCCAGATGAACTTACTTAACATACTGCTGTATAAAGAAAAAATCATTTAAATTACTACAATTGTGGTAATCAACATTCATCTAATACAGTGCCTTTCATTGTAAGTAAAGTTCAAGATCTTTTAAATGAACAGGATAGCCCAGCTTACAGATCCAGTAATATGCAAGTTCTGAAAGTTAGGGACTTTAGTCAAAGTCAGACTGCAGCATGACAACCTAGTCATGCTGCTGACAGATATGACTGAGATGTTAACAATTATGTTTTCAGGAAACCTACTAGGCAAATAATGATTCAATCATAAGAAAGCATCCATTCCAAATGAGGGTGATTACATGCTGAAAAGCACTAGACATGTAAAGAGTGATATTAGATGATAGCTCAGCAGCCATTTCTTACTTCTGGTGGAGCGCATCAGAATCCTGGAAACGCTGTCTCCTGATAATTACAGGCCTCTGCCGTTCTGAGGCGAAGGACCCTACAGCCTTTTCCCACCTCTCTCCAGATGCTGCGGCTGCTGTTAGTTTCTGGTTTTCTTTATTAATAATGAACGGTGCTTCTGTAGCGAGTAATTGGTGCCAGCAGTGCTCAAAGTGCCTCTTAAACACCCCCCTTTGGGCCTGAGCCAGCTGAGCTTTGATATCCTCTGTCCTGTCCTGTCCTGCAGAAGAGCAAAGAAGGCACCACTGCTCGCCTCTCTGTTTGGGATGGCAGCCACACAGCAGGAGAATTCCAATTTCCTCCTAGGGAGACGGTAAAAGCGGGACTGGAAAGTCAAGGGTTCTAATACTCATTGTTGACACAGCAAGTCATTCAACTTGACAGCCATCCATCGATCCATTTTCTTAGCCCACTTATCCAAGGCAGGAATATACAGCAGCTGAAGCCTATCCCAGTATGCATTTGACTCAAGCTTGGAACAATCCTTGGACAGGGCACCAGTTCATCAACAGGGTGAACACACACACACAAACAAACTCTATGGCCAATTTTCAAATGCCAATATAAGGATTTAATGTTCATTTCTATGTAAGGTACCTAGAAAGTACTTAGAAGAAGTATAAACATGCTCAAAGCACACAGAATATAAATTAAAAATTCTATGAAAGGGACTATATAAATGATTGACTGATTGGAGCACATGTGTGCATGCAGATAGACTCTGCCTAAGGGTCTCTCTGTAAGCGACTTCCGTGATTAGAGGATATAATGGATATGAAGCTGTGTGAAGAAACCATGGGTGGTGAAATCAGGGGAGATTCTTATGTTAGGAAGAGTCAAATGGCAAAAAAATAAAAAATGTGTCAGAGTTAAAATGGTGTAAAATAATTGTTAGGTTCTTCTGATACTCGTTTTTCCACTTTTAGTTTGTTACCAGGCAGAATGGTGCAGCGGCTGAGGCCCGGGACCAAAAATCATAAGGTTGGGGGTGCATGTCATGCCTATGCCTCACTGCCTGACCCTGGACAGTTCACTTAACTTTATATGCTCCAGTTCTAAAAATATCTGTAGATAGCTTTAACATATCCTGATCTCATGAGCTGCCCTGGATAACGATGTCAGCCAAATCTGCAGTGATAGAGGCATTGGAGGCCCACATTTCCCATGCTGAAGCCATCCCCTCTCAAACTTTTATAATATGAATGTGTGGTTTTGAACCTTGTGCTACCTGGGATAGGCTCCGGCTCCAAAATCATCCTGCTCAGTTTAGAAAATGAATGGATGGATGAAATATTTTTAATTAATTTTTTTGAACTTTTAAATTTACTTCCAATTTTTTTACTTCAGGAAGTGCTGCTGCTGTGGAAAACATCCTGCATTGTTCCTGTTCCAAATAAGCCAGACTCCTCTTCACCTAATGACTATAGATCGGTGGCACTTGCGTCCCATGTCATAAAGACCTTTGAGAGACTATGAGTCCTCTTGTGGTAGACCATGAGGACCCACTGCAGTTTGTCTATCAGACAAAGATTGGTGTGGATGATGCAATCATCTATCTGCTCCACAAGGCATATTCTCACCTGGACAAGCAGACAACACTGTAAGCATTACATTTTTTAATTTCTCCAGTGCCTTCAATAGCATCCAGCCATCCCTGTTAAGGGGTAAACTCAGAGATATGCAGGTGGACGAGGTTATAGTGTCCTGGATAATGGACTATCTGTTGGGCAGACCACAGTTTGTGAGACTTAAGGACTGTGTTTCTGATACGAATGTGAGCAACACTGGAGCACCACAAGGAACTTGCTACACCTCAGACTATAAATATAACACCAGGTTATGTCACATGCAGAAACTCTCAGATGATTCTGCACTCATGGGATGTATTGATAAAGGGGATGAAACAGAGTAGGTGGAGAAGTTTGTTTCTTGGTGCAAAGAGAATTGTCTCCATCTTAACATCCACAAAACCAAGGAACTGGTGATTGAATTTCGCCGCACCAAACAGCCTCTATGTCTAGTCACTATTCAAGGAGTGGATGTAGAGGTGGTCCACTTCCACAAATACTTGAGGTTCCACATCAATGACAGGTTGGACTGGTCAGGGAAACACAGAGGAACTAAATAAGAAAGAACAGAGCAGGCTCTTCTTTTCTTAGGAGACTGCATTTCTGTGGGAACTGACATGCTTCAGATCTACTATAACTCTGTGATGGCCAATTTGATTTTCTATGCTGTGGTATGCTGGGTTGGTAACATCACTTCAAGAGAGACTCAACAAATCACCAAACTATTTAAAATGGCAAGCTCAGTTATAGGACGCAATCTAGAACCCCCCGGAGGTCGTGGCAAAGGAGAGAATTGAAACAAAATTGAGTGTCATTATGACCAATTCTGCACATCCTCTTTCTGACACACTAACACTGAGGACTTTCAGCCAACAAATTATTCAGCAGAAGTGCGTCAAGAAACATGGATGGGGCTCCTTTATACTAACAGTGATACACCTGCATAAGGCCTCACTAGGATTGTACAGCCAAGTCAGAACTTTTCTTTCTTTTTCATTTTCATGCTTGATAGTCTTTCTGGTGTGTGTTCAAACTGTAGTGTATGTATATATAATCTATGTATTTATTTATTTAAAGAGCTACTGCAAGAAGCCAAATTTCCCCCAGCTGACAAATAAAGTTCTATCTATCTATCTATCTATCTATCTATCTATCTATCTATCTATCTATCTATCTATCTATCTATCTATCTATCTATCTATCTATCTATCTATCTATCATATTTTTATACAACTATACTGAAGCCCATCACTCTGTTTTAGTCATCTTGGGCTGGTTCACCCAGAGCTGTTAATCTTCAAACACTGACTTCATCCCATAACACCTTCACCTTCCCCATTATCTCACCAACTCCCTCTATTGAGCAATGCATCAGTATCTTCCTATCTTCCACTTAGTCAAAAGAACCCAGCCACAGCCATGCCAATGTCCCATTTATGGTGCTAACTCCCATGATGCAGTAGACTGCTGATCAGAGTACAGCACAGCTAGTGGGATCAGGTTACGCTTGGAGCGATTCACTAGGGTGGAAGAGGTCACATTTTAGGAATAAAAAACAGGTGGGGGTGTGGGGGGTGGGGGGTTAGAAAAAAATCAGACTGCATTAGTGGTAGATAAACCAGCTTTACAGAGAATGGGAGGTGCTGCTGGAAGTCTGATTACAGTGGTGGGATGAACAGAGTTTTGTTGTAATGGTGGGAATGAGGTTGTGCGGGAGACTTTAGTCGGGGGAGTTAGATTGTCCTGCTGGGAGCCAGGATACACAGCCGGAAATTAGACTTAACTGGTGGGAGTCATATTGTGCTGACTGTGGCTTGGCTGCACTGGCAGCAATCAAATGTATCTCTCCGTTTAGACTTTATGAGTGGCAGAAATCAGAACGAGCAACCAGACATCCAAGTTTACAATTAGCAATCAGGGTGCAATCTTGGATCATGGACTACCTGATCGACAGACAGCAATTTGTGAGGCTTGATGTCTGTGTGTCTGAAATGGTGTTGTTTAACACTGGAGAACCTAAGAGAACTGTCCTGTCCCCCTTCCTGTTTACCCTCTACACAGTGGACTTCCAGTTCAATAATACCATGTGCTACCCACAGAAATTCTCAAATGACTCCTCCATCACAGGCTGCATTAATAATGGAGGCGAGTCAGAGTACAGGAGGCTTATGGAACACTTCATCTTGAAGTGCAGGGAGAACGACTTGTTGGTCAACATTAGCAAGACAAAAGAGTCTTTGAGGGACAAACAGCCTCTAAGACCAGTCACCATTCAGGGGGAGAACATGGGAGTGCTGCAGAGCTACAAGTACCTGGTTTGCATAAATATCAAATTGGACTGGTCTGACAACACAGTGGTGCTGTACAAGAAGGGTCATAGCAGACTGAACTTCCTAAGGAGACTCGGTTCTTTTGACGTGTGCAAATGTTCTACCAGTCCATAGTAGCCAGTGTGGTGCTCTATGCTGTGGAAGCAACTTGAGCTGAAAAGATGCACAGTGCCAGAACAAACATATCAGGGAAGCCTGCACCATTGCCGGGTATACCATGAACACACTGGAAGCAGTTGTGGAAAAGAGGATGGTGGCAAAATTAGATGCCATCATGAAAAATCCTCTCCATGCCCCCCAGGAGGTGCTGTTTTGGAGCACATTTAGTCACAGGCCCATTCCACCATGGCATGCTAAGAAGCTTCTCTGGGGGTCTTATCTGCCTAATGCTATCACGCATTTCAGAGCTTCCTCCTGATGTCCCAGACTAATTATTTTCACTGTTTAATTTGCCATTTCTGCACAAATATACATGATTTATTTATTATTTATTTATTTATCTGTCTATTGATTGAATGTATTATCTGACCTCTGAGTCTATATATTTGCTTTTTATGTTTCTGCTCCTGTATGCTTCTTAATTTCTCCTTGGAATTAATAAAGTTTATTTTATCCAATCTATAAGTCATTAAGTACTGTTGAGTGGAAGTCGGATTGTACTGAAAGGAGGCTGACTGTGGTGGTGCTGATGAGGATTCTGCTATTGGGTTTGACTGTAATAGTAGCAGTAAACTAGTAGATCTGGGGGTGACTGTCATGGTGAGTTTACATGGGGCAATGATAAGAGTTTAATTATACTGATGGGTCAGACTGTATTAGTAGCGATCAGATTTCAATTGGTGGGAATCCAATTCAGTGGTGCTTTGGGCGTGAAAAATCTGGTGAGGCCATACTAGAATTGTCCTATATTTGTGCAGAAGTTTGTATTGCTTATATGAACATAACTGACTAATAGCATCTTTCCTTCATTTGCTATTGACTACTGAGACATGTGACACACACAAAGTTAAACAAGGGGATTCTGGTGCCTGGTCTGTTTTGATTGGCATCAGATCATTGTGATACCCGATGACATTTGTGGAAGAAAAATTAGACTTAGGGGTCACATGGTCATTTAGTGCTTTTCTATTTAAAGAAATAGCATAAAGGATTAATAAAGAGAGGTAACATTCCACGTCCCAAGAGCCAGCTTCTGTAGCCGAGGATCGGGCCACCACCCGACTCACATTGCACCAAACCTCCTTGGCCCCTCCTACAGGTGGTGAGCCCATGGGTATGGGGACCCACGTTGCCTCTTCTGGCCGTGCCCAGCCGAGCCCCATGGGTGTAGGCCTGGCCACCAGGCACTCACCATCAAGCCCCACTTCCAGGCCTGGCTCCAGATGGGGGCCCCTGTGACCCGCGTCTGGGTGAGGGAAAACGCCATCCAAAGTTTTTATTCTTCATAGTAGGTTTTCTGAACCGCTCTTCATCTCATCCCTCACCTAGGACCAGTTTGCCTTGGGTGACCCTACCAGGGGCATAAAGCCCCTGACAACAGAGCTCCTAGGATCATTGGAACACGCAGACCCCACCACCACGATAAGGTGGCGGCTCGAGGAAGAGATTAAAAACATTATTTTCTACATACACATATTCTTTCCGCACCAGGATTCTGCACCTTTCTGAAACAGGAATATCATACTCTTGGTATCTTTTCCATAAAATGGAACGAGCACACTAGGCTTCTTTGGTGGCTTTTTCAAATTCAGTTCAGTCTTCCTCAGCAGTGGAAGAAATCAAGTTTGGAGCATAATGTCTTTGAACGATGTATCCCTGACATGGATCTCCTTTCTCTCTCTTGCTCTCACTGTGAAAGCATCTCTTGCATTACACTCGTGTGTTTTCAGTGCTTTTTTGCTTTATTTATGATGCTTTTGGTTATATAAATAACCCCTATCTATTAACCATGGCATCCACATGGGACATCATCACTCCTCACTAAGGTACAGTGAATGCAATTTTAATACAATAAAATTGTACTTACATATTTTATTTATTGTTTTCATGTTTTAACTAATTAAATTGTGCTATTTTTACATTAAACTATGTGTATTTGCTGTTTATAAAAATCAGTTTTGTTTAGGGTCTGGGAATAGATTAATTCACTTTCTATTATTTCTAATGGGGAAAATTGATTTGGACATTTAACAATTCAGAGTTCAAACAATCTCCTGAAACGAATTAAATTCGAATTACGAGGCTTCACTGTATTAGTAGAAGACACATTTATTTAATAATCTGTATTCATGTGTATTTTGTTTGGTTGTTAGTTTTGAATTTTTGTTTTTGAGATTTGTATGTTATTTCTGTCAATTCTGTTTTGGTTAAGCTTCTCTTTAAGTTTGTCCCTCTGGGAATTTAAGCCAGAGCAGAAAAGGTTCAGGATTAAGAGATCATTCAGTTTGTGAAAAAATATGCAGGTGTTCTTATTTTCTTTGGATTTCATGTTTTCTTGATTTATTTTACTTCTGTTCCTGGTGGTATTAGACTTGTTTTCTGTAGGACTGTTGTTTAGGCAACGGCTTGTGCAAATTTTGCTCTTTTAAACAGTTTTGCCTTCTTCATTTTTGTTTTGAAAAATCCTTTATTTATAAACATTCTTGGTTTGACTCTTCTGTGCACAAGCCAAGGGTTTACAGTCATCCTCCCTCTTGTGGGGCTTTTGCTCTATTTTGGGACATTTCATGTCATTTTGCTAGTTCCCCTTGTTTGAGGCCTACTAGATCAGAAGCCTGCAGCTAGCAGTTGTGGAGCTCACTGAATGTGAGCTGAGCCTCATCAGGCAGGCAGGCTGATTTGATTGCAGGATTTATAGGATTTTACACCCACTTTGTTTGAGACTCCCCATCACAATTACATTAAATTGCTGGGATTTGGGGTAACTGCTGATTAGAATCTGCTCATATAGATGAGAGTCAGATTATGATGCTGGGAGTCACAGGGAAGTTTATTGTGACAGATGATGAAGATTGTACTTTTAGAACTGGATGAAGTTCAGGTGTCCTGACTAGAGCCAGTTTCCACTAGTGGGAGTGAGATTACATTGGTATGAGTGGAGTCGGACAGTGCTGGTGGCAGTATGGAGTGCAATTATATTAGTGGACAGTCCCAGTGGAAATCTGTGTTGAAGGTCAGACTGCTGTAAATGAGAGAATGGTGTGCTGGTACTAGTGGGCTGGAGTGTACTAGTGAACCAGTGAGAAGACAGGGTGACTGTCCTGGTTAGACTCAGTTCTTGCAAACGTGAGTCTGATTATGGAGTTGGGTGCCACAGGAAGATTGCAGTGGCTGATTTTTTTCAGACAGAACTGGTAGAAAGCAGACTGCTTTGGGTGCTCTAGCTGGAGTCTGTCTGTATTTGTGGGAGTCGGGCCACAATGATCGAAGTCAGAATGACTGCTGGCAGGCAGACCTTACAGGAAGCTTTCAGGTTTTGTTGATGGTAGTTGTAGGCTGTACTGGTAAGTTGTTATGGCGGGAAGATTAGATTGAACTGGTAAGAGTAGATTGCAATCACGAGAATCAGATCATCTAAAAGGGAGTCAGGCTAATAGTCATGTTGAGAAGATGGGAGTTTAATATTTCTAGGAAAGGTCATGTTGCCAAGAGTAGCGTAAAGCTGTAAAGTTGGCAGTCATGTTGTGCATTGGTTAATTTGTAATACTGGCCGACAAATGGCATATTTTGCTGCATGAACCTGCTGTTTGTCACAGCTCTGGTGGCTTTCCTGCCAATGCCACCCTGTAGCTGAGTCTGTTTCCTGTAGCTGAGACATTGTCTTGTGTGGACGTTTCAGAACAAACATCCGACGCAACTAGGAAATTTAAAAAGATACGTGAGGAGCAGCACTTGGCCTTTGTCCAGACATTTTACATGTTGCTCACCTCAGCATGCAGATCAGGACTGCAGCTTTCCTTTGGTTTTGACTTTATTTGGTAAAGATCACTAGTGTCGGACTGACTGCCACTTCTTAGTTTATCCTCAAAGGATATTTGAGCCAGTCTGTTTTTATTTCCTAAAGATTGTTATAAACCCTGATGACTCATGGTAAAGATTTACAAGCAAAAGGGGAAGAGGATAAAAAGGAATGAAAAGGAGAGATGAATCTGGTCTCCCCTGGCAATGCTTTCATCAGTCACTTTTTCTCATTTTTAACATCTGAGGACAGGTTCTTAATAAGAATTACGACATGAAGCACCATGGAAATGTGTGGAAGAATGCAGGGGAGGTTGGAGGGGGTGCAGGTCTTATTGCAACAGCAAAGATGAGCCTGGCTTGTATCTGTGAGAGAGAGACACGTGGGATAGCAGGGCAACAAGGTGCCAGCTCACAGTTCGTTCATGCTTGGTCAATAGTTTAGACTTTTTTGTATGTCAGTTTGAGGTGCTGTGTTTTCTCCATTGACAAGACATAATGAGAAGGGGCATTGAAAGAAAACAGTCTGCAGTCAGTTTCTGTCAAACTCTTTGCTTTAATGAGCTGATCAAGTGTGGCTCAGTGCATAGGTTGGTTCTTTTATTTTGTACAGCACCTTTCTAGTGCGCACCTTTCTAAAACACTTGACATATGCATTATAAATACAGAAATACATTTGCACAATTGTCACACATGCAGTTACAGTGACTTTTTCAGAGGTAAGTGACCCACCAGTGGGACCCAAATGTACACATTATATACGCTCTCTCCTGACACTGTCCCCTTTATTATTTGCCTTTTTCCAAAAACGTGGCCTCAAGTACCAATGTTATGCTGATGGCACCCAGCTTTATATTAAAGTTAGCCCTGACATGGAGTGTACTGATGGAGTGTATTGATGATATTAAACTCTGCAGGGTGCAAAATTTCCTACAACAAAATGAAAATAAAATTGAGGTCATTATCTTGGGCCCTACTTTTTCTGCTAATGAAACTGGCATTCATTTAGCCTTGTTGAGGGCAAAAATTTGTAATGACATCAGGAAACTGGGTGTCATCTTTGATTCTTCTGTAAGCTTTGACAAACAAATCTCTGTGGTAGTAAAGTCCAGCTTTTACCAACAGAGGCAAATTTCAAAGTTAAAATCCTTCCTTTCACAGAAGGATTTAGCAACAGTGATTCATGCTTTTATTACATCTCGGCTTGACTATTGCAATTCCTTATATGTGGGATTGTCCAAATCTGCCCTGTTGTGTCTTCAGTTGGTACAGAAAGCAGCAGTTACAGTAGATTTCTGGCCAGCACTAGTAGAAGAGAGCAAATCTCTCATGTATTGGCCTTCCTCCATTGGCTGCCGGTGAGATTTCGGATTGACTTCAAGGTTTTAATGTTTGTTTATAAGGCTTTGAATGGTGTCACCCCTAAATATATCTGTGATCTCCTTCATACCCTCTCGAGAACAAGAGTTTTGAGGTCATCTGCTCAATTACTTCTTGCAGTTCCTAGATCACAGCTAATGTTTAAGGGTGGCAGGGCTTTTTCACTTATTGCTCTAAGACTTTGGAATGACCTGCCACTCCATATCAGATCTTCTCTGTCGACTGAAGTTTTTAAGACTCAGTTAAAAACCCACTTTTTCTTCTCTGCCTTCTATGGTGGGTGAGGTTGTTGGGAGGGGGAGGATAGAAATTAAATAGTTTTAATTAGTTGTTTTATAAAAATTGGTTGTGTTATAGTAGCTTTACATGTTTCTTTGTACATGTAAGGCTACTATAACAACGTCTATTGTTTTTAAAAGTGCTTTATAAATAAATTTGATTGATTGATTGATAATGAACAAGTGCTAGTTTTATATAGTGCATCTCTGCATCATGCTTCATAGTGTAATTTGAAATGCTTTGTGATGGATTTAGTTTGGAGGATGCTATATTTAACATAAATTGGTTGATTTCCAGGGATAACTTGTAGTAATGCTTTAACATTTCAGGTAAAACAGAGTGAAAGTCACATATATTAACAAGATGACAATACAGATCCCTCAGATAATGGGCACAATTCATTTAAATGCAAAAATATCATGAAATGACTCATTCTTTGACCAGCCTTTACGTTATATAGCACACTTCATTCCATAATTAGTTTACATTTGTTTTTCTGTCTGTTCCTTTTTACATAAATAAATATACAGATGAGAAGTGCAGCAATATTCTTGTCCTGAAGTGATGGTAATTTATGCGATTCATTGAGTTACACATTACGCCGCTTGGGAATGGATAGAAGGCCTCTGTAATCCATCCATCCATTATCCAACCCGCTATATCCTAACTACAGGGTCAGGGGGGTCTGCTGGAGCCAATCCCAGCCAACAGGCAAGGCAGGAAACAAACCCCGGGCAGGATGCCAGCCCACCGCAGGGTGCACACACACAATTTAGAATCGCCAATGCACCTAACCTGCATGTCTTTGGACTGTGGGAGGAAACCGGAATACCCGGAGGAAACCCACACAGACACAGGGAGAACATGCAAACTCTACGCAGGGAGGACCCAGGACGTGAACCCAGGTCTCCTAACTGCAAAGCAGCAGCACTACCCACTGCGCCACCATGCCGCCCGTGCAATATTCTGTAATATGTTTCTGCCTGGTACAGAAATTTCCACTGGGACATTTTAGAGCCATCAATTCACCTAACTTATCTTTGGGATGTGGGAGGATAACTGGAGTACTCAATGGCATCCCCCTACAAGACATGCCGAAAACTTGCAAACTCCCCACAGAGAATGAGTGGGCCTAGAATGGAAGTTTCCCGGATTTTTGAGGCAGCAGAACCAGCCGTACCACCACCATGTCATTTGTAGGGACTAATAAAGTCAGTAATGAAATGTGTGACCTGTATGGGGTGTTGTAGCACACAGAACCCCAGACACAACTACACAAAAACAAGTCTCAGGTTCAAATACAAGATTTATTACAATCTAGTACTTTACAAAGACTTCTCAAAAGGTTGAACAAGCACAAGTATTCTCTCTTCTTTCTCTCGTTCCTTCCTCCACTTTTCCCTGGTGAGCTTTGTCCTCTTCCACTCAATGCCAACTTGCCTGGGTAAGGCTGAGTGATTCCTTTTATCTATGAGTTGGGAATAATTCCAGTGTTAGGACATTGTCCATCAGGAGCACTTCCAGGTCAAAAGGAATCCCCACAAAGTACAGTTCATGAATCTCTACAGCATCCCCTGGTAGCCACCGAGGAACCCCACAGGGCTGCCCCATGAGACTACAGCTCCCAGCAGGCCCTGTAGGTATCCATGTGGAGAGCCTAACTCAGGAATGGTGCCATCTAGCATATCAGGGAGTGTATAGTCCAAGTGGGTTAACTCCCCCTGTTCTACCATTATATTGGCCCACTGGCCAGGTTACAAACTTGGAACTATTCTGGCAGGGATGCCAGTGTAACCAGTTGCCTTGCTTAGACATGAAATATCCTTCCTCTTTTCCTCCTTTTTCTATTCCATGGTCTCCCAACCAGACAATGGACTGGAACCTATGCCAACTTGGACGCCAGCCCATGTGTGCTGTCCATGTGTTACATTATCAAATGACATTGATATGATCATTCCCATGGGGGAGAGGACAGAGCATAAGCCAAAGTGTTACTACCAAACCCTGCGTTATTAAGGAATATCTCACCTGAGGTGTTTAAGGAGTTTAACATTAGAACATTAGAACTATCTAGACGAGACCAGGCCATTCAGCACAACAAAGCTCACCAGTCCTATCCACTTAATTCTTCGAACAAAAACATCAAGTCAAGTTTTGAAAGTCCTACTGTTTACCACACTACTTGGTAGCTTATTCCAAGTGTCTATGGTTCTCTGTGTAAAGAAAAACTGTTTGTGCAAAATTTACCCTTAACAAGTGTTCAACTGAGTCAACATGTTCTTGATGAACTCATTTTAAAATAACAGTCTCGATCCACTGGACTAATTCCTTTCGTACTTTTAAACACTTCAATCATGACGCCTCTTAATCTTCTTTTGCTTAAACTGAAAAGGTTCAGCTCTTTTAATCTTTCCTCATAATTCATCATCTGTAACCCAGGGAATCAGCCTAGTCATCTTCTCTACATCCTTTTTGTAGCCTGGAGACCAAAACTGCACACAGCACTCCAGATGAGGCCTCACCGGTGCACTATAAAGCTTTTGCAGAACCTCCTTAGACTTGTACTCCACACATCAGGGTGCTAGATAACCCGACATTCTGTTAGCGGCCTTAATGGCTTCTGAACACTGTCTGGAAGTTGACAGAGTAGAGTCCACTATGCCTCCTAAATCCTTCTTATAAGGTGAACTCTCGATTTTCAGACTGCCCATAGTGTATTCAAACATAACATTTTTACTTCCTACATGTAGTACCTTACATTTACTGACATTAAATTACATTTGATGCCTTATCAAATGCTTTCTGAAAGTCCAGATAAATAATATCATATGCTCCACTTTATCATATCCTTTTGCTGCTTCCTCATAGTATTCCAGCATATTAGTAAAACAGGACCTCCTTCTTTTGAACTCATGCTGAGTGTTGAGTTAAACTCCTGTTCTTGCCATGTGTTGTTAAATCTTATTCTTAATAATTCCTTCCATTAATTTTCCTATGATGCACATTAAGATGTCTTTAAGTGGCATCCCCTCTCAAAGGATTAAGCATAATGCCCTAAACTGTGAAATTTTGAAGAAGACTTTACTAATACTTTTCGAGAATGTGCACCACTCCAAAGCTGAGTTAAGTGTGGCCCCATAGTGGTATTGCTGATAAGCTTATCACAATATACCAGAGTGACCCATTTCAGCTCCACTCCCCAACCTACCTGACCAAGTCTGGTTTATCAATAAGCATGAGATAACAAGACTTGTGACATTTCCAGACTGGGTCAACATGTCTATCTAACCAAATGAAGATAACCACTGACCAACACTAGCCCTGCACTTTCACCAATTTTCAAAGCATTTTTTTTTAGTTAGAGCTGGAGCCCATTCTATAGGAAACAACCCTACAGAGGACAGAGGAGTATCACAACGTACACTCAAAGGCACACCCATACTCATACTCATCCAATTTGGGGTCTCCAAATATTCATATTTGTTTGCAATGCTAGAGAAAACCAGAATACCAGAGAGGTCTCATGTTGACAACATGAAGAACACTACAAATCTGCCTAGTGATTAGCTGGCACTTGAAGCCCTGTCTGTAGTACTGTGAGTACTATGCCACAATGCTGCTTTAAGAATTGTATGAGAATGACCAAAACGAGCCTGAATGCTACATTCCCATTG
Source organism: Erpetoichthys calabaricus (assembly GCF_900747795.2). Classification (NCBI taxonomy): domain Eukaryota; kingdom Metazoa; phylum Chordata; class Cladistia; order Polypteriformes; family Polypteridae; genus Erpetoichthys; species Erpetoichthys calabaricus. The sequence continues at coordinate 66,953,863 of NC_041401.2, read as the reverse complement.
GAGATGGTGGGTACAGGTAAGGCCATCTTACCAGAGTTCCAGTTTTTAATTTCTGAGTACATGCTCAGCCGCAGTCCTCAAGAGTCCTAGGAAAGATCAAACAAATTCCTTACTCTGAATATTTCATGGGTTCAGATTGTATTTGTGAATGTTTACATAATAATACTAATATTTCAATTATATTATTACTTTTATTATTATAGCATAACCCAAGAGGACAGTCATTTATGATTGTGCTATAATTGTATACACTTAAGCAAAGGGACAGAGCAATGGATGTGTCTGAAAAATCCTCTTCTTTTGAGGTTCCATAAAGTGAATCTAATATTACATCTCTTTATTATAAAAAAAAATCTTGTAAGGAGACGAGACGTGATTGTATCAGAGACACTTTCACATCCCGTGAGATAAGTCTTCGTGCAAAGCAATGTAACCACGCCCGGGGCCGGAAGCCCCGCAAGACAAGAGCTTATGCAAAGAGATTTGGAAAAGTCCTGCGTGGTTATGTCAGACACATTTCTGTAGAAAGAAAGAAACTATATTCACTCATGGACAGTTATACATTGCGTTGTCACGATGTAATTCCAAACACGGTATCAAAATTCAATGCGATATTGATGAAAAGGTAAAAGTGATAAGAGATTGAATATATGGTCATAGGTGATATGACAGAAGTGCACTGCGCAAAATGCAGATCACGCAGCATGGCAGCAGCAGCAATCCAGCAGCTGATAGACCAAAGAGGATGTAAAAAAAAAAAAAACTGTATGTGTTTCCCATTGTATCACAGTTTAAGAGGGGGTGTCAGAGAAGCAATCGCGTCTCCTTGTGGTGCGTTCAGCCCCCCTCTTCACAACGCAAGCGGCAGAGACGCAAAGTGGTTGGCGCATAGCGCAGGTGGGGAGGGGGACGGGGGGAAAGGGAGGATAGGCTGAGCGAAGCAAGCAGAGGGCAAAGCCCCCTAATGTGGTAAATATTAATTACTAGCCGTACCCCGTGGCTTTGCCTGCCTAGAAGTGAAACAAGACAGTGAGGAGGGCCCTGCTCGGCTCCCTACTCCTGACGTCACGCTTCCCCCTCCTCTCAGCCCGCAGCCTCTGTCTCAGATTAGCACGAATATATTGGTTCTGCAAGCGATCTATGATTCTTAGCACAATGAGAGAAGTAACAAAATCAACCAGAATGTTCAAGCAAATTCTAGAAAAAAAGCCCAATCTAAATCCGTTAAGTAGTTCTCTTGCTCGCTAGGTAAGCGGATGTAAGATATGCCCCAAGGCTGGCGCATGACTGAGGTGGACTCCAACCCCCTCCCCTCTCCTCGTCCCACTGCGTCTCTCTCGAATTTGCACAAATAAATTGGTACCGCAAGCGAACTATTATACTTAGGGCGATGAGAGAAGTCGCAAAATCAACCGGAATGTTCAAGCAAATTATAGAAAAAAACCCGATCTAAACCTGTTAAGTAGTTCTCTCGAGAAAAGTGGACAGACATACATACAGACAGACAGACAGACAGACGTTGGATTTTATATACAGAGATTTTTTTTTTTATACTTCATATAAAAAGTATTCACCCCTTGGAAGTTTTCATGTTTTATTGTTGTACAACACTGAATCACTTTGGATTTAATTTGGCTTTTTTGACAGTGATCAACAAAAAAAAGACCCATTAATGTCAAAGTGAAAACACATATCTACATAGTGGTCTAAATTAATTACAAAAATAAAACACAAAATAAGTATTCACCCCCTTTAATATGATACATGTAAATAATCACTGGGACAGCCACTTGGTTTTAAAAGCCACAAAATGAGCTCCCTGGAGTTAATGAGGTTTGAATTGATTGCAGTCTAAATGTATCGTATCTGCAAGGGACAACTTGTGGTAAATCAGTATTGTGAAGTAACCCACGCAATGAAGACAAAAAGAACAGTGCAAGCAACTCTGAGAAAAGGTGACTGAAAAGAATGAGTCAGGGGATGGAGACAAGGAAGTATTTGAGTCACTGAATATCCCTTGTAGTTCAGTTCAATCAACCATTAGGAAAAGAAAAGAGTGTGGCACAGCTGTAAATCTGAACAGAGCACGCCATCAACAAAGACCAAGGGATCATGCAAGAAGAAGACTCTGAAAGTAAGTCACAAGCTACAGTGGCTAAGATTGGACAGACTGTGCAGACAACAGCTGTTGCTGAGTACTTCACTAGTGGCAAAGAGAAAGCCACTGTTAATAAAAACCACAGAGAGTTTGTCAGAAGGCACACAGGAGACTGTGAAGTCAGCTAGAAGAAGTTTTGGCCATCAGAATAAATGCCACGTTTGGCATAAGCTAAACATTGCACATTATCAAAAACTTACCATCCCTATACCATACAGGGAAATCCTGGAGGAGAACCTGATGTGGTGTGCAAGAAACTTGCACCTTGGGAGAAGATCTGCTTTTCAGCAAGACAACAACCTCAAGCATAAGGCCAAAGCTACACAGGAATGGCTTCAACTGAACAATGTTAAAGTCCTGGAGTGGCCGAGTCAGTCCAGATCTCAGCCCAATTGAGAGTTTGCATCTGGACTCGAAAAAGGCTGTTCACTCATAATCCTAATGCAAACTGATGGGGCTTGAGGACTTTTACAGAGAATGATGAAAAATGTCCATGTCCAGATGTGTAAAGCTGATAGAGATCTGTGCACAGACTCAGAGCTGTCATGGCTACGAAAGGTGCATCTAACTAAAAACCTGGGGTGAACACTTATTTGATTATTTTGTGTTTTATATTTGTAATTAATTTAGATCACTTTGTAGAGATCTGCTTTCACTTTGACATTAAAGAGACTATTCTGTGGGTCAGTATGAAAAAATTAAATCTACTGTGATTCAATGCTGTATAAAAATAAAATGCAAAAACTTCCAAGGGGGTGAATACCTTTTATAGGCACTGTATACACAGTGATTTCTGTTTACCCCATGTAATATTAGATTCACTAGTAGATACACTTCCTAGCTACAGGAACATACACCATGCTGTTTTACAAATATAAGCATTTTACAGGCCCACTGCCAGTAATGCCTAAGTCGTAATGTTGCACACACACATGTGCTAACAGATGGCCCTTCATTCCCAGAGTCAGAGGTGGAAACTCTCAAATATTTAAAAAATGCATCTGAATTATTATAAAAATGACAATGGTTGTTTCTTCTGTTAATACTCTTACTTTTGCCTGAAATTCAGTTATTACAAAATGTCATTATTAAAGCCAAACATTCATGTGACTAAAGAAACAAATGTCATTAGAATTAGAGCTACATTAACAATATGCCTATAGACATCAACAGTGAAAACTGACGATTATTTCTGCTGAATCAACAAATCGAGATGGAAAAAACCAACCCGCTCACTTTATAGCTTAGCCTTTTTGTTGCAACTTGCTGACGACATTTTAAGAGAAGGTTCAGCTGGATTACATGTAATAAGATCTATAGCATTAGATGATGTGAACTAGCCACTGGTCCTGCTTTCATTTAGCACTACTGTTACTAATCCAGAAATCTGCCATACAAATATTTGAGATGACTTCATGACGTTACATTTATCTCTGGCTCTCTTCTCTTCTTTTTTTATCCTAAAAATGCACCAGCTGGCTTTGCGCTTTTCATAATCGATTGTGATGATTGTTGCTGTTCAATAAACTTTTTTTTTCAGCTAACATAATGGACATGTCACCTAGTTGTCATCGCTGAGCACTGACCCCCAGCTCTGGTCCTACTCAATGATCGTATAAGTGTAGTTGTCATTATTCAATGCAATTCATTTTCCAACCAGCTTAGTCCTGAACAGGGTCAAAGGGACTACTGGAGCCTATCTCAGCTAGCATAGGGCACAAGGCAGGAATGAACCCAGGACAGGGCGCCAGTCCATTGCAGGATGGTAGTTGTCATTATTTGCTATTTCATTAATTAATTTATAAATCAAATTGCAAATTGGACTTTGAACCATACATCAGTTGCTGGGGTACTATTCCATATGCTTGTGTGCATAAAAAAAATAATTGACACATATAGGGTATGCCTTTGGCTAGATGTCATTTCACCAACCGGCACAGCAAGAGAGTTTGAGAACTCTTTGGACTCTTTGATGTAGTAGAGAGAGGAGGAGGAGGAGGAGGAGGTGATAGAGGAAGAGGATGAATAGTGAAAGAGGTGCCTGGCTGCAGCCAGACATTAGTCCTTATGAAGGCTAGTGGGAGCCAGAGAGCCTCAAACTCCAAACACAAATACACAAAGACAGTCCCAGGTTCAAATAAAGGGTGTTTTATTATACAATACCTCAGTATAAAGCACACAAAACGCATTTATCTCTCCTCCAGTTCACCTCTCCTCTCTCCACTGCACTGCCCTCCTCCAGTCAAGTGTTGCCTTCCTTCCTCCCAGCTCCATTTCGCCTGGACAAGGCAGTGCGATACTTTTTATTGAGGACCAGGGAGTACTTCCGGTGCCAGGGCTATTGCCTGTTGGAAGCACTTCCTGGTCATAAGGAAGTCGCACATAGCATGGAGTATATCTCCCTGTAGCTCCCTCTCATTGCACTCACGGACCCCAGCTGGACTACAATTCCAAGCATTCTGTTTTGTCTTGGTAGAGTAATATTTTAGTCTACTTTCCCCTTTTGTATTATTAATATGTAGCCTTTCTCAGAATGCCTCAAATCTCACAGACTTACCACTGTTTATAAGGTACTGTACCATATAACTTCTCCCCACCTTCCCTTGTACATCTATAACCTCAGGCAATTAGGTGTAGTAAAAGACAAGCAGGAGTTAAGTTACAATTTAAACAATGTATTATTGATAATATTCATAAATAATAATAATATGCAAAGTACATTTGAATATTGGCAACCATACAACCTAATAAATGCTAATGTGTAGTTTCAGGCAGCACACAGACTTGTTAGTTAATTAAAATGTCTATAGTTGAGGCATCATTTTGTGGTCAGCTTTCTTCAGAACAGGCCGCATGCCTGTCTCAATATGGCTGCCAAGCTGTGCTCTTCATTGTGTTGTCCTTTTCAGTTCATCAGTTTGGTAAGAGAGAGAGAGAGAGAGAGGGGTAAAGCAAGCAAATTTATAGGTTTTCTGTCCAACCCCTAGAGCCAATAGGGCATCACAGTACAACCCCAATTCCAATGAAGTTGGGACGTTGTGTAAAACGTAAATAAAATCAGAATACAATGATTTTCAAATCCTTTTCAACCTATATTCAACTGAAAACACTACAAAGACAAGATATTGAATGTTCAAACTGATAAACTTTATTGTTGTTTTGCAAATCTTAACTCATTTTGAATTTGATGCCTGCAACATGTTCCAAAAAAGCTGGGACAGGGGCATGTTTACCACTGTGTTATCACCTTTCCTTTTAACAACACTCAATAAGCATTTGGGAACTGAGGACACTAATTGTTGAAGCTGTGTAGGTGGAATTCTTTCCCATTCTTGCTTGATGTACAACTTCAGTTGCTCAACAGTCCAGGGTCTCCGTTGTCATATTTTGTGCTTCATAATGCGCCACACATTTTCAATGGGAGACAGGTCTGAACTGCAGGCAGGCCAGACTAGTACCCGCACTCTTTTACTACGAAGCCACGCTGTTGTAACACATGCAGAATGTGGCTTCGCATTGTCCTGCTGAAATAAGCAGGGATGTCCCTGAAAAAGACATCACTTGGATGGCAGCATATGTTGCTCCAAAACCTGCATGTACCTTTCAGCATTAATGGTGCCTTCACAGATGTGCAAGTTACCCATGCCATGGGCACTAACACACCCCCATACCATCACAGATGCTGGCTTTTGAACTTTGCGCTGATAACAATCCTTTTCCTCTTTGGCTCGGAGGACACGACGTCCATGATTTCCAACAACAATTTGAAATGTGGACTCATCAGATCACAGCACACTTTTCCACTTTGCGTCAGTCCATCTCAGATGAGCTCGGGCCCAGAGAAGCCGGTGGCGTTTCTGGGTGTTGTTGATATATGGCTTTCGCTTTGCATGGTAGAGTTTTAACTTGAACTTGTAGATGCAGCGACAAAGTGTGTTAACTGACAATGGTTTTCTGAAGTATTCCTGAGCTCACGTGGTAATATCTTTTACAGAATGATGTCGGTTTTTAATGCAGTGCCGCCTGAGGGATCGAATGTCACGGGCATCCAGTGTTGGTATTTGGCCTTGCCGCTTACGTGCAGATTTCTCCAGATTCTCTGAATCTTTTGATGATATTATGGACAGTAGATGATGAAATCCCTAGATTCCTTGCAATTGTATGTTGAGAAACGTTGTTCTTAAAGTGCTGGACTATTTGCCCACACAGTTGTTCACAAAGTGGTGAACCTCGCCCCATCCTTGCTTGTGAATGACTGAGCCTTTTGGGGATGCTCCTTTTATACCCAATCATGACAAACATCTGTTTCCAATTAACCTGTTCACCTGTGAAATGTACAAAACAGGTGTTTTTTGAACATTCCTGAACTTTCCCAGTCTTTTGCTGCCCCGTCCCAGCTTTTTTGGAACGTGTTACAGGCATCAAATTCAAAATGAGTGAAGATTTGCAAAACAACAGTAAAGTTTATCAGGTTGAACATTCAATATCTTCTCTTTGTAGTGTATTCAATTGAATATAGGTTGAAAAGGATTCACACATTTGCCTATACTGCCTGTGCCAGGAGCCACCTCTTTAAATGCCATATGCTGTAATTTTGAGCACTTTCAAATAATTTAGCCTACAAATATGGAAATGGTTAAGATATGCATGTAAAAATAAATTGATGCAGTATGTGTTTTTATGTACATGTATGTACAATGTGCGTGGTTCTGTCCTATTTGTGTGTGTGTGTGTGTGTTAAATCAGATGTGAACCTGCCGTACGTGAAAAGCATTACAGAAGAATAAGTAAAACAGAACTTGCTTTATTTTGATTTTAACTTTAGGAAAACCAACCACTTTATAGATAAAAAAGATAAAGCTATATGTATCACTAAACTGCTTAATAATATTTGACAAACAATATTTATACTGTCTTCCAAAATGCCATCTTTGTGCTACTGCAGTGCACTGGCACCGACATAAGGATTGCTTCTTGCCATAAAAGGTTCAGGCCCCCAAAACCTTGAAATGTACTGATTTTGAGAATGTTATGTTGTGTTACCTTTGTGCCTGTGATAAAAAATGGTGGCTAAAGCTTCTGCAAGGGTTTATCAGATGTGCCCTTCTTTGAACTGTGAGCACTTAACCCTCATAGCAAAGACAAGACACCAACAAACTCCATATAGCAGCTTCCAATCAGTTACTTCATGTTACAGTACATACAACTCTCTCATCTCATGTCCATTACAAATCAGTATAAATAAGATGTAAATCTTTATATGGTTATGTCATACACCCAAAGCAGCTAACAGTAAATGTGCAAATAAAATAAAATCGCCACTCAGTTTTGCTTACTCAAGAGTTGCCTCCTAAGGTAAAGCAACAAGATACTGTGTTTTTTTAACCACAAAAATAATGACATCCTAGTGGAAAAACTCTGGCAGCCCTTCCCAGTCTGTCTGATAAATTTAGGTTTAGTCATGTGGTCACAGTTTCCTTTCCCGGGACTTTGGCAAGAGGGCAGACGTGTGCAGTTAGACCTTGCTGAGATCCCACTTTCACAGAAGTGCGTGTAAACCTTAAGACACATTTTATAAATATCGTTTTCATTTATTTAGATGACACTTTTTATCCAAATGTATTTACCAGTAATAACTTTTTGTGGATTTTGATGATATGCACACTTGCAGGCTAATAGATTTTCTCCGAGACAGGTAAGGATTTAACTTACAAGCTTGTGCTTAAAATTACAGTTTTGATTCAGTATGAATTCAGATTTTCACAAAAAAGCAATGTAGGACACATTTTATGGTATAGGAGCTCTTATCTGTTATCCTGTACACAATAATCAACTGTTTTAAGCCTCTCAGACATACTCAGTATGGAAGACAATAGGGATTAAGGGAATAGAGATCTTTATACAGGCAACGTTTTTGTATTTTATGAACAATTATACTTCAGATTCAACATTCCAACTGCCCTCCTTTTTTCCTATATGCATATTTGAAATTTTATTAAAAGAAACCTTCTCAGCTTTCCTCATTCTACACCCAGATCGACCCCAGAGGCCATATTAGCCAGTCTTGTTTATAAAAACATTTCAAAGAATCTACCTCTCACAGATCCTAGGGAATGGTGGGAAACGGACCTCTTGATCGGCATCTCAGAAAAGGAGTGGAACTCAGCCATACATAGAATACACCCCAGTCCTCTCCATAATCCAACTAAAGGTCTTTCATCGATCACATTTATCTCTCTTAAAACTGTCCAACTGTTACCCAGGGTAAGATGCAGCCTGCAAGTACTGCCATCCAACTCCAGCATCATATGTTTTGGGAATGCGCTAAGATATTATCATTTTGGACCAAAATCTTTACATACTTCTCAAACAGCCTCGGTGTTACAATCACTCCAAATCCATTAACAGCAATATTTGGTGTACTCCATGATGGTGAGCAAGTGCACAGAGAAATTGATTGTAATCCCAAACACCACACTAGTATTAGGCAGACTTATCTTGCTCAACTGGAAGAATCCCAGCCCACCTTCTATAACCGCCTTCTTATCTCAAATTAGAAAAAATCTAATTCTCTCTTAGAAGATATGTCCAAAACATTTTAAAATATGGAAAAAACAAATTAATACTATTTTCAGAATAAGCATGCTGGGCCTGTGATTGACACTCTCATATCAGTCGCCTGAGTCTCTCTTCTTTTTCTTTTTTTTAATGGTTGGAGTAAATCTTTTATTTTTATGGGGTTTTTTTGGCTTTTTTTCTTTTACTTTCATTGTAATTAATTGGAAGTAAGGATTTTTCTGGTATTTTATTATAATATGTTTTATCTGTGAGTGCCACTGTAATGTTCTGCTTTTGTAAAATAAGATTAAAAAATAATACAACCAATTTAACATACATACGTCAAACAAAATTCCTTTTAATGTTCACTCTGCTGAGAAAAGTAGTAGTTCAGTTGTGTGTTAGCAGTTGACAAATATGCCTATGTAATGGCACACGCTTACAAACTGTAAAACTGTACAAACATTCAAAATCAGGACTGGCCATCATGCACGAGAAGTCGTATTCCTTCCGCATATTAAGTTAGATCAGTGATGGCGAACCTATGACACGCATTTTGGGTGACATGCCAGCATTCACCAAGACCTGAGTTACCAAAGAAACTGAATGAACAAAAGTTTAAGAAACATTTGACCCTGCACTATCCAGAGCTTAAACTGGATTCTCACTGTCCATATCAGCACATCATCTTTCATCACACACAGTTCAGTTAACTTCTAACCGCTGCACTGGAAGCTTGTTTTCATGGCACAAGTGCGAGATCTGCAACTGCAGTCTCCAAAATGAGCGCCCTGTCGGTTTTTACATTTGTTGCTTCGATGGACTGCATTGAATTATTTTGTGCCAGGAGCAGAATAACTACAGAAGCTCTGAACTGCACAATTAAATAAATTACGGGATAACCCTTATCTCATACACTTTACTAGCAGTGCTACCCGTCTAAGACAGGTTGAAATCTAAGTAATCAATAACGCTGCAGTGCACCATCTACTGGGCTATAATTTGTAATGAATGTACTAATACAATGCATTGCATTTGTCATTCGAACAGATGGCATATCACAAAGATTTGTAGTAATAAAATGCATTACTACAAATATTTGTGAAACACCATCTGTTGGAATAGGCGGAGCAGTGGCTCTGAGGCTAGGGATCTGCACTGGCAATCGGAAGATTGCCGGTTCGAATCCCATAAATGCCAAAAGAGACTCTGCTCTGTTGGGCCCTTAAGCAAGGCCCTTAACCTGCAATTGCTGAGTGCTTTGAGTAGTGAGAAAAGCGCTATATAAATGCAAAGAATTATTATTATATTAATGACAAATGTAAATATGTCTTTGTTATATGCCATTTGGTATGGGATTTGTAGTAGCAGTGTTAATGTTAGTGGTGCGACATCTATTTGAGTGACAAATCCAATGCATTTTATTACTACTGTGAGAGATGGCCAGCATCTCAATCTGGCCGTGATGCCCCAGAATGGGAAGAATGGAGAAGGGCAGCCTTTCCAGGACACTGCAACCCTCAGGACGCTGGGTGGCAGCTCCCCTGGACGGTAACTGTACCACGGATTCCCTCATGACATCATGGGACATGGAGTCCATTTTCTCAGCCCTGTTGGGTGCCGTGGGTGCCACCAGAGGGAGCTCATAAAGGACCTGGGGACTCCTACTTTTCCTACAACCCGGAAGTACTTCGGAGTCACGAGGATGGAAGCCCACAGTACTTCCGGGATGCTTGAGGACTGATGATGTGGAGTTTGACCCGGAAGAAGAGAAGGAGCACTTCCGGGTCAAGGAATATATAAAGGACTGTTCAAGACCCAGCAAGTGGAGCCGGAGTTGGGAGGGTGTGTGACCGAGCTGCTGGGAGTGGAGGATTATTGTATTATTGATTATCGATTATTTATATTGGTGATTTGTGGTGATTGTGGTGCTTTGTGCACTTTATTCAAGAAAATAATTAAAAATTATACTTTTTATACGTGTGTCCTGAATGTCTGTCTGTTGGGTTTCACGGGGCAACAGCGCCCACTAGCGTCCACACTACAAATCTTTGTGATGTGCCATTTGTTAGAATGACAGAGACAGCAACCGAACAGACACACAGATACACAGACACACAGACACTTATCCTTGTATCAAAGTGGATACTTCAGCTTGCTAATGACTTTCTGGTTTTCCCAGCATTGACTGCAATCTCTGTCTCTCACAAATATCTCCTCCCAACCACTCCAAAACAGTTTGAAAATGGACATATTTGGTAGGTATAATAGGAACACTCCACCCATCCACGTATCATCAAATCTGCTTAACACTCATCAGGGTCACAGAAGCACAGAAGCACATAGGGCACACACCAGGAACTGAATTTATATATAAAAAACAAATCAAACCTCACCCTCAGTACCACAGCTTTTGCGGAAGCTAATCAACACTCGCAGCCTTGTGCTACTATGGTAAAGGCTGAAATCCAGGAGCTTTTTCTAATAAGACATTTTTATTTTGTTTTGCAGACTGCATATTGGCCTTTCATCTGCGGTGGGTTGGCACCCTGCCCAGGATTGTTTCCTGCCTTGTGCCCTGTGTTGGCTGGGATTGGCTCCAGCAGACCCCCGTGACCCTGTGTTTGGATTCAGCGGGTTGGAAAATGGATGGATGGATATTGGCCTTTCATGTGTAATATTTCAAAATGCTTCCTTTTGTGATGCTACTAAAAGTTGTAGCCAATGATTATATTTATAACATATGTCTGTATTGGTAGGCTCTTCTTTTGAAAAAAAAATGTGAGTTCTAAAGTGAATTGAATTAGAAATGAAAGATTTTATATTCAAAAATGTTTGCATGAGGCATTTCTCTTTGCATCATCTTGCTTATGACTCCGCTTAAAATATAACAATCTTTGAACAAGTTCATTCAAAACCTGTACATTTTGACAACTCAGTTACAGTTACAAATGCCTTAGGCATTTCATGAAACAAATATTGTAGTTCAATTTGAAAAAAATGAGAAAAATGAATGCAAAATTCGACAAATTCACATCTCAGCTCCTCTTATAAGCTGACATCAACAATTCAAGGTCTGCATTTTGACTTGATGAATTGTATCGTAAACACGTCCACACTGACCTAAACATTGACAGCAATTTATTCAATTGCCTGATTTAAAAAATAATAATTAATTCATCTCTAGAGAAGAAAATGGAAAGACTTTAATAATTCAAATGTTTATTGTGAGTGACTGAAGTCAGGAAAAATGTGAAAATGTGATATTCAAAACAGACACAGACGTAAACTTCAAAAAATGTGAAACTGGAGACGCCACCCATTGAAGGTTGAGTCTGGACTCAAACTAAACGCAGAGATTAAACAGTGAGAGGGAACATTGGCTGGCACCATTGCATCAATGAGTCACAATTTATAGCTGGAGCCAACATATGGCCACATTTTCATGGCTAATTGGCCACTTGCTGTGGTTGGCAACACGATTGCCCTAAAACTGCACTAAAAAGGCAGTATTTGGCATCTTCCATGATGAATACCATCGAAGAGCTCTTAATAAGCACCCTTATAACTTTAATAGGTGCATCCATCCATCCATCCATCCTTCCTTCCTTTTTACCAACCTTCATATCCCATTGCAAGGAGCCCAAGTTTATTACTATAGTATGGATGCTGTGATGGACTGTCAGAGCCATTACCTGGCCAGGATGCCTTCAAAAAGGTAGGAGAGGGGTTGAGAACATGCAGAGGGCATTATCTTCCCCGGAATGCTATATGGCAGCCCCCTGGGGTTGTAGCGTTGCCCTCAGAGTACCACAGGGCTTCATGAGAGTTGGAGTTTGGCACTGCCCTGCTGGATTCCATGGATGATTCCAGGAGCTGCTGAAGGGACTGCGGGGCCCTACTTTGTTGGGGCTTCCACCTCACCGGGAAGTGCTTCCAGACCATGCTATCGAGCCACCAGAAGTACTTCCGGGTGCTGGAAAAAGAAGCCCATCGCCACTGCCCAAGGGGCCAGAGAAATAGACAGAGAGAAAGAAAAAGGACGATAAAGAGAGGAAGACAAAGTGTTGAGTGCTTTATTGTTATTATTGGTGCTTGTTGTACTGTGCTGGCTAATGGGAAATGTTTGAAAAGCGTTTCCCACAGCTAAATAAAAGCCTGTGTGTGCAAAAGAACTTGTGATTGCATCTGTCAGTTTCAGATTTGGGAAGCTGGTGCACCCCCTGCAGGCCACAGTGCAAAGCAGGAAGGAGCCCTGGACTGGACACCAGTCCATCACAGGATTTTTTCTCTCAAAAAAGGCCATGTTAGTATTAAGATTATGGCATTTGCAACATAAATCAGAATGGAAAGATATTTGCTGCAAGAGTGCAAAGAAAGTACCTCTTTCTACAGCACTAAGTATGTGTTATTTCTTCACGTGCATATCTAAATAAAGAAGGAAAGTGGAATACACAGAGAAAACCTACATAGACATCAAAAACATATGCAAGGATCACACAGACAAAGATCTGGATGAAATCTAAATGTATATCTACAGAACTGTGAGATAGCAACTGTTATCATGCTTTAGATTTTTTTTTGCATTGACTTCTTAATTTTGTATATATGGAAATTTATTTGTATTATGTTTTTGCTATTAGTACATCACCAATAACGGCATACTGCATGATAACATGCAATGAATACACCTGACTTATAGTTTTCATACTCTTTCTCTGTGTGTTTAGCATTCGTTTGCTCAGAGGTTGATGCGCTTGCTGCTCCCTGAGCAGCTCTTCTTTTCTCCACCCTAGCGGCCCGCTTCATCTCTTCTTTTGTCGGCATCTTTTCACATTAAAACTGGTTAAGTCGGTGTTTGTGTTGTAATTACTTAGTACATTTTCTTTAATTTTTCACTTAAGCTGGCACTTAAGTCTTCAATCTGCCTCAAGAATGATTTAAGATATGAAGAGGTTGGGGAAGTGACGGTGAAGGTGGTAGGGTTGAGAACGGAGCCCGTACGCATGCGCCGCAGGGCCACCCTGCTGCCGAGAGTTGATTCTACAATAAATAAAATAAAAATAAAAAGATGAATAACCTTGGAGGTCAATCATCACCCCGAAACCAGATAGTAGACGTCATGTAGTATATCCATCCATCCATTATCTAACCCGCTGAATCCTAACACAGGGTCACGGGGGTCTGCTGGAGCTAATCCCAGCCAACACAAGGCACAAGGCAGGAACCAATCCTGGGCAGGGTGCCAACCCACCGCAGGACACACACAAACACACCCACACACCAAACACACACTAGGGCCAATTTAGAATCGCCAATCCACCTACACAGGAGGAAACCCACGCAGACACGAGGAGAACATGCAAACTCCACGCAGGGAGGACCCGGGAAGCGAACCCGGGTCTCCTAACTGCGAGGTAGCAGTGCTACCCACTGCGCCACCCTCATGTAGTATATGTGAACCAAATTTCAGGTCAATAGGTCAAACGATTTGCAAGCTACAGGTGATTCAAAATCCTGGACAGACAAACGGACAGCCACAGTAGCACATTATATAATAATATTATATTATTTTGTTTATAATTTTATTTATCATGGCTGCCATTTTGTTGATAACATTGCACTCCTGTTGCCATCACGTAATGTCAGAATTGTACACATTGTGATGTCGCTTCCATCAAATATATAAGGAGACCCCCTTGGGTCTGATTTGTAAAACTTGCATATGCACAAAAAGAGGCTTGAAATGCCTGTAGGCAACATTCCCTGCAAAAGTCAGGATTTATTAAAGAAAACCTGATGGGAGAATTTGTGTGTATTTACAGAAACTCTGACATACCCGTATGCAACATTTGAGAGAAAATGGGAAATAATGACACCCTTAATAAAGTAGGGAACTGCAGCTAAATGATGACTCGTGGGTATGATTATTCACATAACCAAGCCATTATTATATTGTGCGTTGACAAAACAAACGTATCAAAGCTCAGAAGTGATGAGTAGGATGTATAGACTCTGTTTTAGTTCCCTTGTAGAAGGGCCAGTTCTGCATATTTGCAGTCTTTTTGTTTTTCGTCAGTTTTTATCAGCTGCATGTGTCACTTCTATGGATTAGAATCCTCAATGTAGTAAAAACAGGTATAATTCATTCCCTGAGTATAGACAGCTTCTTGCCCGACAGAATTCATACCCTAATGGTTTGATGCAATAGCCAGTGCCGGTGTTAGGTTATTTTGCACCCCAGGCCATGCTTATTAGTGTGCCAACCGACTGTCCAGTTGATAACCCGTGTGGCTGGGTTTCTCCTCCTTATGACCTGCACCCTACCTGTATGCCTAATTCGCCTTAATGGTGGTGCTGACCCCGACAACATGGCAAGTGTGATGCTGCTTGAAGACCATGCAAACAGTCTTATACAAAAGGAACGAGCTTTTGGGGACAGGCAGGATTTTTCTGTGCATGATGATGGCTGGCTGATTTAAGAATGCCTCAAATAAAGTGTCATTTGTCAAACACACAACAAATTGTAAAAAAAAAACTGACATTTTATCGCTTTTAATAGATCAATGATGACTAACATGGTGCCAGTAAAATAATAGTTGAATCAAATGTGGCAAATTTTTATTTTGAGATATTTGAAACATAAATCAGAATTACAAAGACCTTTACAGCAAGAGTGCAAAGAAAAGAATGTATCTCTTTACATAGCACCTGTGTAAGTCCATGTTTTATTTTTTACTTTAATTTCACAAATTGCTCATAGCCATAGCTTCATTGTTCACATTCCCTTCTTATAAGAAGTTCTTTCTACATTCCCACTGTCTGTAAAACCAGAAAAAAAAAATCCAGGTTTCATTAAAATCTATAAAAGAAAGAGGTATTTTTGTCCGACTAAAATGAAATAGCAATGTCATGAGTTACGACATCCCAGTGGAAAAGTTCTGTCTGCCCTTCCCAATCTGCTTGATAAAATTAGGCTTTCTCATCTGACTCCGCCTCCCCTCCCAGTGAGATCCGGCAACCAGTTCTGGGATCACGTTCTCTTGTTAGTGGGAATCTGACCTTCACAAGCCGATGGTTTAATGGGCTGTTTTTATAGCGGGCTCAGACCTTCTGACCTCAGCTCCACCGCATGGTGCTCATGTGAATTTTCTTTTCTTTGGTGGAGCTCGTAACAGATGCCCTGCTTCTCCTGTATATCGAAGGTAGTGAAGAAAATGAATAGCTCAGTAAATAAAGCCTGTCATGTTGCCTACTGCACGTGAGATTATTGGAAAATTCTTTTTATTTACCCGGCCTCCCTTCTTTCCTCACCAGCAGGGGGTGACTTATAAAAATAAGGTAATGCATTTATAGTGGGTAGTCAGTTGGTACAAATTTTGGGAAAGTTTTCCACTCCAGTTTAGCAACGCAGATGTTCCAAGGCTAAAAAATGAACAACCAGTAGAATCCAAACTGGTTGGTAAGATGTACTGTAAGCAGTAATCAGCCAAAACATACCGGTTAGTCCGAGCACAGGTGGATTTTATTTTTAACTATGCTATCCTTTCCTCAGTTCATGTTTGTATGGGTTTATAGGGTCGTAGTTCATCCTCTTAATCTGCATCAATTTCTCATTGTCAGGAGTCTGCTGGGATTCCACCATTAGTCCTTCCCTGTGCCTGCTTTTGGCCCCCACCACATGTATCTGTTGCTTAGCAACCTTATTATGAAACAGTCACATGGTGGTGGGACAAGGAGCATAAATTAGGAGTACATAGGTGGTACTTTTTTTGAGTATTGTGCTTCATACTTCTGTAATAACCTGTTATACCTTTAGTAGAAAACGCAGAAATACTTTTAAATGGGAATCAGGCGATGAAATGAAAATCTAAATCAAGCTAAAGTTTATAACCAAAAAATAACAGTCTAATTTTTTTGAGAGACCCTAACCAAAAACCAAAAAGCACAATCAAGAAAGCTAAGGCAAGAAGTAAGAATTTTCCAAAAGTCAAAACGTGCATAAAGAAAAGCACACACCACGTGTAAATAACATTTATCCAGTCTTGGATAACCTGAGAGTGCATGGTCATGACCTTTGAAACCATTGCGTAATTGATGATGGTCACTGTGTACTCCCAGTCAGTAACAGGTCAGGTCAGGTCATGTTAGGGAGCATGCACTGGTACAGCATGTTGCCGCACAAACCACATGGCAAAACAGCTTGGGATCCTGATTGGCGACCCCCCAGGCAGACACACGGTCCAGTCCCGCCTTCCGGAAATGACCGTCTATCTGCTGCAGCCAGGTGTTATGTGGGCGTCCCTTTGGCCTGGTCCAGCCACTTGGGTCCCCAACAATGAGGATCCTACGAGCTGGATCACCTTCGTGGAAATGCGAAACATGGCCTTATTGCTGTAACTGACACTCCCTCACAATGCAGGTATTGTGCCTCATTCGGGACTCCATGAGCAACCACTCATTCGACACAAAGTCAAACCAACGGTACCCAAAGATTTTCCGGAGAGACACAGTACCAAAGGAGTCTAGTCCTCGTCTTAGGTCACTGGATAGCGTCCATGTCTCGCAACCATATAGCAAGACAGGCAGCATCAGGACTATAAAGACTTGGACCTTCGTACTTTTGCATAGATATCGGGAGTGCCACACACCCCTTTTCCAGCGACCTCATGACCCCCCATGTTCTCCCAATCAGTCTACTGAAGGAAGGAAAAATCACCAGAGGCTTGAATGTTCTGCTGAGGTAGGTAAACCTCTCGACATGTCAGTAACCATAGTAAAAATTTTGATGCGCAAGATAGTGTCCAAAAAAAGGTGTGAGAATAACCAGACATCCTTAAATTTGTTTCAAATAAGCAAAATCAAATTCAACACATGTCAAATCTCTTACAAAAAAATCCAAAAAAAGTGCACAAATATGCCAGGAAAAAAATATAAAAAGGAACTAAATAATACAATAGCCTACACTGAAGTCTTATTTTTCTGTTAGTACATTTGATTTCAAGAGATGTGTATTTTTGACTTTTGCCATGATTTTAAATATTTGAGTACCATCTAGTGATTTTGAAACATGTTTGGATTTCCTGTTTTTCTGATTTTCAGATTCCTTTTGATTATAGCTTTGGCATTCTACTCTGTTGGATTTGAACATATGACTTCTTAAATGCTTTTTTGAATTTGTTTTTTTTGCTTTTCAGACATGTTTAAATAAATACATTTGCTCAATCCATAAAGGAAATTTGGCATATCAATGCTGAGTAGAGTGGACCAGTGAGATAAAATGTTCTTCCCTGGAGGTTTTCCACGTGAATGCCAGTTTTGTGACACTCCGGTGGTGTCCTTGCTCATGGCAAACCCGTTCAGAGTCACTTAAACAAAAGATGCCATTGCCAACTGAATCATCCATAGTTCCAAAATTATAATGGGCATCTTATTAAGAGTCCAAAGCTACCAGCACATCCTTTAAAGGAATACTCCACTCAAAAATGGCAATTTTGTTCACCAGCTATTTGCCCTGCATTGTTTGTAGTGATGGCCAAGAAAAACTTTTTCATTTTCTTCATAAAGAATGGAGATCGCAAGAGTTCCATTACAGCAAGCTGGTTGTCCAGCTTGAACATCAGCAAACAATAATAAAATGTCCATGAAAAAATCTCAAATGACCTGTATCACATAATCCAAATGTAAAGCATCCAATCATATGCTCACAATATCCCAAACACATGTGATTTGTCCAAAATATTGTTTAAGTAATCACTTCTAGAATAATCTTCTTGTGTACAACAGAGAAGTACATTCAAATGAGATGAGTTTTTGAACTGAAGACACAGCTCTTCCCTTATTCTTTAGTTGTACTTCTGGGTTTTTCATTGACTGTTTGTGATTTGACTTTCTGCTTGTCAAAGTCCCCTTGATCTGCTCCAATATGAGCACCATAGTAGCCAATCAATTAATAATTACAGCACAGGACGTCAAGACAATAAATGAGGGATATTCGGGTTTTCAATTCAAAACCTCAATTGCATTTGACCATACTTATATGTTGTATACAAGAGCATTTAGTAATATTTTGGCCAAAATACGTGTGTTTGGAACATTGCAAAAATACAACAGGATACCTAAAATTGGGATTATATGATACAAGCAATCTGAGATTTTTCATGGAGGCTTTGATCCTTGCTATGGTTCAAGCCTGTTGTATCAGGAATGACATGATCT
The DNA here is from genome assembly GCF_900747795.2 of Erpetoichthys calabaricus. Classification (NCBI taxonomy): domain Eukaryota; kingdom Metazoa; phylum Chordata; class Cladistia; order Polypteriformes; family Polypteridae; genus Erpetoichthys; species Erpetoichthys calabaricus. The sequence continues at coordinate 66,934,929 of NC_041401.2, read as the reverse complement.
CTGTTCTCCATGAAGTCTAGTGTAGTGTTTAAGGCTTTGGACTTCAAATCTTGAAGTTGTGGGTTCAAATCCTGCTATTCACAATGTGTGACTATAAGCAATTTAGTTGACCTGCCTGTGCTATAATTGAAAAACCAAAAGAAATTAATCATAAATGTGCGTTGCCTGAGATAAAAGCATCAGCTAAGAAAGTAAATATAAATGCCCATGAAACCAGGACATTAAACATTTTTTCTGGGCCATCACTGTAAGCAACACAGGGTAAGTATCAGATTACAAAATTAAGAAATGTTCCTTTAATGCTGTTCAAATCAATGTGCTTAACACAAAAATCCCAGAGTGGGATCATTCATGTAAGCTACTAAGGTGTGTTTCCCCTGTATACTATTGTGGATGGTGGTTTAGTCTTGCACTGGAGTGGGTTGACATGTGTTAGGGGTCTGTGGTGGTGCAGATTTTTTAAATAATGATGGTGCAGCATAAACTCCATTGGCATGAGTGTATGTGGTAGTGGAGCTGTGTAGCCCCAGAGTGCTTAATGAGGAAACTGAATGGGCGATTAGTTTTGACCGGTTTTCTTATTGACACTCCACAAGTTGCAATCAAGGCATCAGCACCCACAGAGTATAAAATGAGCCTAGGTAGAACAGATTAGGAGAAAATGAGAAAGGATTGAAAAAAAAATTAGTAAATTCAACAAGAGACATTTGTGAGGAGTGTGAGCAGGCGCAGTGGGCAGAGGACATACAGGTTGGGCCCCACAGGTAGTGAAGAAAATGGCACTCCAGAAGTGGGTCACTACTGCTGAATATTCAGGGGACAGGAATGGGCAAAGGGCTTCAGAGACCATCCTATGGACTTCGAAGGATGGTGGTGGGATGATGGAGCCAGGCTTGGGCATTCCAGTGGGTGGGCCAATTGAGGTGGTTGGGATGCAAGCCATTTTAAAGGCTGACCACTCTTTCTGGTATCACAGCCACGTTGAGGAGAGCCAATGGGTGAACAAGGCGAAGACAGAATGGAGAGAGGCACTGAGGCTCAGAGGAGTAAAAGAAACTCCACTGTTGTTTTCAAGTTTTTTTATTTGATTTTAACACTAATTTAGTTTTATTTATTTATTTATTTACGGCTGAAGAGCAGCTTTTTGTGGATTATTTATTTATTGACTCACATTGCAACATTATTTATTTGGACACTATTTAATAAAACCCACTAGGCACTTTTAAATGCACCAGACTTGCTTGTTTGCATCCTCATTGCACCAATCTATCCTATCAATGTCCTGGGTGGTGATGTCAGCTACGGACAACCTGAAAATCACATGTAGCCTGTATTTTATCAGTCCTGTCGAGCACTGCACTGGTGAGAATGCATCAAAAAACCGAACCACCAAAGAGTGGCAAATGCACTCACAAATGTAAATGTCTGTCTTCTTATATGGTTACTGATCAAAGTACCCATCACTCCCAGTATAAATAAATGGGGAAAAACTTTCTTTTTGAAATTCAACATGGCGAAGCACAACCCATGATGAGACAAAAAGACATGCTTTTAGACAAAAACTGTAATCCAGAGAAACAATAAAACTGTTATCCATATTAGTTGAGAAGAAAACAGTATATGTACCTGTGTTCTTTAACATCTGGAGCAGATGTTTGTGCATGTTGATAACGATATCCTCCATAAGCCACAACATACTCCTGCTCCCTGATGGGATCAGTAGTCCCTACGTCGGCAGTAATTTTTGGGTCCCCCCCTTCTGTTATAACCCCTCTCGCTGATACGACATACAGTCTACATTTAAGTTGGACCAACGGCAAGGCACACGCAAAATTTTGGGAAAATCAGATCATACATTATTATGTGATTACTGAACAAAAAAGCATAAACAAACACATCCAAACAGACTTACAAATCTATTTATATACAGTCGATGATTATTAATTTGCATAGCTCTTCAACCTTATCAGAGCAATTGTTAAGATGTTAATGTTACTTTCATGCAAGTATTTGTTTAAGTTATGATAAAATGTTTGGTTTTACATAGCTGAATAAAATAGTAAATTGATAACAGATGGTTCAGTCCCCTGCAAACCAATATATAAATGGAACATCCTAACCTGTCACCCTGTCATTCTGAGCAGTAATGACTCTGTCATAGTCACCACCATGTTAGAAAGCAGAACCTCAGGTCTCTATACTGTCACTACAGAATGTGAGCCAAACGACAAGTAAAGATTCAGAAACGTAGGAAGTCCACTAACCCCTGTCACTTAAGCAGAAGTCAAAATAACAAATCAAAGTCAAAATTCATAGCATAGATGTCAGTTTGACAGGAGCACTAAACTCTTTTTGCTTTTGTCCATAAGCCAGGCACTACTCGCTCAGAAGCAAGGCCCCTCTCTTTTATTTGGTTTATGTTAATCATCAATTGTCGATTATTTCAAATGCCCATGTCAAAGGGAACCCCTCCGGCACTTTAGTCCGATCATCAATAAATCGAGTCGCTCAAAACTCCCCACTCGACCTTAGCTTGACCATCAATAAAACGGAGCTGCCCTAACATTCAATGTGTTTCCAGTCCCATCCGCTTTTCAATTTCTGCCGTAAACTCTTATGATGAGGAGGGGCTCAGCGTGACCTTTATACCACCCTTCTGATGATGTCACTTTCAGGTTATTTACTTAACAATATGGTAGCAACCACTACATAACTGTGCCTGCCATAGCTAAGATGATGTTGGTAAAAAAACACAACAATAAAAAAGCATAATGTTAAGAAAACGAAGATCTACATGTTCCAAAACCTAATGTGAGTTTGAAAAAGTTCTCCTGGACACTCCTGGAGTAGAAAATAAAATGCAATTTGCCAGCTTATCATAACAGTTGCCCTGCAATGGACTGGTGCCCTGTCTGGGGTTGGTTCCTGCCTTGCGCCCTCTATTCTGGTTGGGATAGGCTCTGGCACCCCCCTAAACCCCCCCAACCCTAGTCTGGATTAAGCAGGTTAGAAAATGACTAGCCATATCATAACAGTGACTTGAAATGGCAATGTAAGAAGAGTGCATATAGTAAGAGAATGACATGAGGAATCGTTCAGTAATAGCAAAAAATATAAATCTAATACAGTATAAAGCTGATATAGATGTTCTTTAAAGAAAGCATTAGATTTCTTTTTTTATTTTAATCTTACTAATGTTTGAACTGAATTTACTTGGGCTAAGGACTTTGTGCGTTGGAAATGCCCGTCATACTAAACTCTTGAACCTCTGCCATCCCAGTAGTCGCACAACTTGGAACACAAACGAAACACAACTACAAATATTGCATTTCAGATTAGTCTGAGATTCCAAAAGCACTGAGGGAACTGATGAAGTGTGACATCCATCGAAGTACTTACTTAATGTGCACCTGAAGAAGCAACTGCTTTACAGACAGACAAGACGAGAGCGCACTAAAATGGACTTCAACACAGAGCCTGTCAGATTTGAATCCAATGAGCCAGGATTACTGCGCTGATCCTGTTCATAAGGGGTTACCATTCTGGCCACAATGAAAAGACATTTGACTCAGGAGGGACACATGCCAGCCCATTGTAACTCTCCAGCTTTGTTCTGCTTTGCATGTCTGAAAATAAACACAATAAACAGGCTTAGACGTCTGTCTGTCTGGACTTTGTCAGGAACAGGCAGAGACACGGGGCCTGGAGATACTGAGGTGGCAGAGTAGGACTCTTTTATCTGTTACAAATTCTTCAAGCCCCTAACACATGGATCACTGAAGAGACAGGCACTCAGAGAGATTAAAGTCAGGCATGCTAATCAATGGCCACTGCCCACATTAACCCTATGCCACAGCAAGAAAGCAATTAGCTGGGAGCATCAGTAGCGTCTGATAAAGAAGATGGCTCTTTTCCTGGACTGCAATTACTCTTGATAAGAACTCCCTGAGGCAGCAGATGGCATCTATAATGGTCAAATTTGCTGTGGTGTGGGAAACAGTTTGTATAAAAATAAACCTGCCATTATGAGGGAAACCACGATGTTCTGCTTTGCTTTTGCTTGCTCAAACCGCATACTTGTATTACTTCATGTGCTGTCACAAAACGACTCCAGACAGATAAAAATGTTTGGGGCAGCCACCCGTATATTATGTTCCTGGCTGCAAAAGTTTGAAATAATCGAGTTGTTTACAAGACTGAGTCCAAAACAGAACTGAATATGTGGAGGTAAGATGGAGGCTTTAAAGGCTGATGGAGGAAATGATGTCAGTTATGCCGGAACTGGAAGTGATGTCATCAGAGGTGCCGGAACCAGAAATGGCATCATCAGAGGCGCCAGAACCTGGCAGGATTTCCCAGGCATGGTCTTGCAAGGAACTGAGAGAGACAGTCAGCACACTCCACCAAGCCCCTGGTCTGATGTAGGATTATAATTACTCAAGCCCTTTAGCTGACTCCTAATCACACGTGTGTGACAGTGCGTAGCTGGCAAACTGTGTTTTGGACTTTTTAAGCAACATGCAAAGGTGTTCAGCTTTTCAATGCAGCACACAAATCCACAGAAAGTGCTTTTGTGGTCATGAACTAAACTTGAGTAGAAAGTAGTTTGGTGGCACAGTGAGAACACTGCTGGCAAAGCACTAGGATCATGGGTTAAAATTCTAGTTATGCCATTCAAGAGAACAGGAAGCATCTTGGCTGGCCAATGACGAGGGCACATGCCGTCAGACTTTTAACTAAACTGAACACCCTAAACAATCTACTGGCAAAGGGTAATAGAGAACAACTGCTAAGATGTTCATAGTGGCAGACCAGGAAATGTGCATTTCCTTCAGGACGAGTTGACAAAAAACATATCTTTACCAAAGGCTGTAATTTGGACTGAAAGCCAGAGAGATAAACTGTAATTGTACTTAGACAAGGATTGCAAAAGGTTTGTCTGTAAGAGTATTCTAAGACAAGAAATGAGTTGAGACAAGAGAGCTGTGAGCCAGAATCCAGAGTGTCAGAATCAAGAATACCAAACTGCACTTGTTCACTGGTCCAATCCAAGCCTCGGACAAAGGGCTCCTGTCATTGTGCTGCAGCTTATCAGCCAGACTTCATGATTCAAGTCATGGGGGTAGTCCTTAGCAACCAAGCAAAGTCCCCTAGCAATCCATTCCCTGCCCAAAGAGGCGTCTAAAATTGCAATGTGACATGTTTAAAAATTAACCAAAAGAAAATGTAAATCTTTCTCAGCCAAAGAAATAAAATTAAAACACTTCTTCTTCTTCTTCTTCTTTCGGCTGCTCCCGTTAGGGGTTCACACAGTGGATCATCTTCTTCCATATCTTTCTGTCCTCTGCATCTTGCTCTGTTACACCCATCACCTGCATGTCCTCTCTCACCACATCCATAAACCTTCGCTTAGGCCTTCCTCTTTTCTTCTTCCCTGGCAGCTCTATCCTTAGCATCCTTCTCCCAATATACCCAGCATCTCTCCTCTGGACATGTCCAAACCAATGCAATCTCGCCTCTCTGACTTTGTCTCCCAACCGTCCAACTTGAGCTAACCCTCTAATGTACTCATTTCTAATCCTATCCATCCTCGTCACACATAAAGCAAATCTTAGCATCTTTAACTCTGCTACCTCCAGTTCTGTCTCCTGCTTTCTGGTCAGTGCCACTGTCTCCAACCCAAATAACATAGCTGGTCTCACTACCATCCTGTAGACCTTCCCTTTCACTCTTGCTGATACCCGTCTGTCACAAATTACTCCTGACACTCTTCTCCACCCATTCCATCCTGCCTGCATTCTCTTTTTCACCTCTCTTCCACAATCCCCAATTCTCTGTACTGTTGATCCCAAGTATTTAAACTCATCCATCTTCTCCAATTCTACTCCCTGCATCCTCACCATTCCACTGACCTCCCTCTCATTTACACACATGTATTCTGTCTTGTTCCTACTGACCTTCATTCCTCTCCTGTCTAAAGCATATCTCCACCTCTCCAGGGTCTCCTCAACCTGCTCCCCTACTATCGCTACAGATCACAATGTCATCAGCAAACATCATAGTCCACGGGGACTCCTGTCTAATCTTGTCTGTCAACCTGTCCATCACCATTGCAAATAAGAAAGGGCTCAGAGCCAATCCCTGATGTAATCCCATCTCCAACTTGAATGCATCCCGTCACTCCTACCGCAGACCTCATCTATGTCACACTTCCCTCGTACATATCTGGTACAACTCTTACGTACTTCTCCGCCACTCCCGACTTCCTCATACAATACCACAGCTCATCTTGAGGCACCCTGTCATATGCTTTCTCCAGGTCCACAAAGACGCAGTGCAACTCCTTCTGGCCTTCTCTAAACTTCTCCATCAACATCCTCAGAGCAAACATTGCATCTGGTGCTCTTTCTTAGCATGAAACCATACTGCCTGCTCACTAATCATCACCTCACTTCTTAACCTAGCTTCCAGTACTCTTTCCCATAACTTCATGCTGTGGCTCATCAATTTTATTCCCCTGTAGTTACTGCAGTCCTGCACATCCCCCTTATTCTTAAATATCGGCACCAGTACACTTCTTCTCTACTCCTCAGGCATCCTCTCACTTTCCAAGATTCCATTAAACAATCTGGTTAAAAACTCCACTGCCATCTCTCCTAAACACTTCCATGCTTCCATAGGTATGTCATCTGGACCAACGGCCTTTCCATTCTTCATCCTCTTCATAGCTGTCCTTACTTCTTCCTTGCTAATCCATTGCACTTCCTGATTCACTATCTCCACATCATCCAACCTCTTCTCTCTCTCGTTCTCTTCATTCATCAGCCTCTCAAAGTACTCTTTCCATCTGCTCAACACACTCTCCTCGCTTATGAGTACGTTTCCATCTTTATCTTTTATCACCCTAACCTGTGTGATAGATAGAGGTCTCCGTGACCCCTTGAACCCTCAGATTAGACGTCAGACACCAGGTAAAAGTCCAAATAATGATTTATTAATAATAATAATTGTGCACAAAGCACCCTCTTCTCCACAATACTCAATAATAATAATAATAACAATAAACAATAATCCTCCACACTCCCAGACGCGTTGCCACCCTTCCACCCAGCTCAGCTCGACGTCTGGGATTTCCCATAGTCCTTTTATAGTCCTGATCCGGAAGTGTTTCGCCCTCTCTGTCCACGTGACTAGGGACACTTCCGGGTCATATAAAAACTCTTCTTCACCCCAGAGTCACATCGTTTCTTCCTGTCATGTGATCATGACGCACCTCCGGGTTATAGGGCACATAAGAGTCCGACAACCTCCCTACAGCGACTTCTGGAGGCCCCCATGGTATCCAGCAGGGCTGTGCATATAAACTACAGAGTCCATGATGCCCTGCTGGAATTCGGGGCACGTTCATGCTGTCGGGAGAGCTCCTCCTGGCAGCCTGGGGGTGAGGGCTGGAGTAGAAAGCCGGCAATCCTTCACACCTGCTACACATCTTTCTCAGCTTGGTCCCTCTGTCTAGCCAATCGGTACAGGTCCTTTGTTCCCTCCTTAGTGTCCAACCTCTCATGCAACTCATCATACGCCTTTTCTTTAGCCTTCGCCACCTCTCTCTTCACCTTGTGCCTTATCTCCTTGTACTCTTGTCTATTTTCTCTCTGACTATCCCACTTCTTCTTTGTCATCCTCTTCCTCTGTATACTCTCCTGTATTTCCTCATTCCACCACCAGGTTTCCTTTTCCTCCTTCCTCTTTCCAGATGTCACACCAAGCACCCTTCTTGCTGTCACCCTTACTACATCTGCTGTAGTTTCCCAGCTGTCTGGCAACTCGTCACTGCCTCCCAGTGCCTGTCTCACCTCCTCCCTAACTCAACCTTACAGTCTTCCATTTTCAACTTTCACCATTTGATCCTTGGCTCTGCCCTCACTCTCTTCCACTTCTTGATCACCAATGTCATCCTACAGACCACCATCCTATGCTGCTTAACTACACTTTCCCCTGCCACCATTTTGTAGTATTGTCTCCTTCAGATCAACTCTTCTGCCTAGAATGTAATCTACCTGTGTGCATCTTCCTGAACTCTTGTATGTAATCCTATGTTCCTCCCTCTTCTTAACTCTTTGAGGGCTAAATATTTTTTCCAAAAAACTCAGTTTCCTGAAAAGCACACAAAGCAACGGTTTCACACATAAGTCAACATAAAACGTCTTTTGCTATGTGCTGTGCCTGCTGTTGGTGCATGTTCAGCGTCTCTGGCGGCAGTAGCTGCATGGAGGCACCTCGATGGTCAGCAGGAATGCATGGTGGACCGGCTGACTGGCTGTCTTCGCACAGCAGGTGGGTGGCGGTGGCAGTTGCAGTGTGACACAATATGGTTTGTACCTCTTGTCATCATAAGTGGTGGTCCTCCCAGGCAAACGCTGCTGTAGGTGCATCAGCTCCATGAAAGTGTTCAGCGCCACAATCAGCTGGGGACCGATCAGATGATGCTGGTACCTCACTTTCATTTCTGATATCCATCTCCAGCTCGCTTGCATCAAACACAGAGTCCGACAAGTCACAGTCCTATTCAACGAAATTTCGTAAAATGTCCACGGAGTATTTTGCTTTGCACATTCGCTTTGTTCTCTCGCCAGATGTCGGTGCCATTTTAGAGGTTGTTTGCTCTTTGCTACTCATGCACAAGTAGGGAATCGAGATTAAATCAACAAAGCTATGTAACTTTATTTGTAGCAAAGAGAGACCAACTAAAATGTAAGGGTGAGTTTTGTTGCCATTTACAGCTGATTACCATCCTCTACTCCTGAATTTTGACAAAAGTCGACATCAGCCCTGAAAGAGTTAAAATACGTATTCACCACAGCCATGTCCATCCTTTTGGCAAAATCCACTATCCTCTGACCTTCTTCATTCCTCTCCTTGACACCATACCTACCCATCACCTCCTCGTCTCCACTGTTCCCTTCACCAACATGCCAGTTGAAATCTGCTCCAATCACCACTTTCTGTCCCTTGGGTACACTGTTCATCACTTCATCCAACTGACTCCAAAAATCTTCTTTCTCACCCATTGCACACCCAACTTGCGGTGCATATGCACTAACAACATTCATCATCACACCTCCAATTTCCAGCTTCATAATCATTACTCTGTCTGACACTCTTTTCACCTCCAAAACACTCTTGACATACTGTTCCTTCAGAATAACTCCTACCCCATTTCTCCTCCCATCCACACCATGATAGAACAATCTGAATCCACCTCCAATCCACTTGGCCTTACTCCCCTTCCATTTAGTCTCTTGCACGCACAATATATCAGCCTTCCTTCTCTCCATCATATCTGCTAACTCTCTCCCCTTACCAGTCATACTGCCAACATTCAAAGTTCCTACCCTCAGTTCCACTCTCTTTACTTTCCTCCTCTCCTCCTGCCTCCGGACACGTCTACCCCCTCTTCTTCTCCTTCTTCTTCTTCATCCAACAGTAGCCCAATTTCCACCAGCACCCTGTTGGCTAACAGTACAGGTGGCGGTCGTTGTTAACCTGGGGCTCAACCGATCCAATATGGAAATTTGTATTGTTGTCCGCATATTGATTTGGCAAAATTTTACACCGGATTCCCTTCTTGACGTAACCCTCCCCATTTATCCGGGCTTGGGACCAGCACGAAGAAACACACCGGTTTGTGCATCCCCTGTGGCTGGGTTAAATAAAATTAAAACACACACATGAAAATAAAGCTTGGAAATTCAGCTTACAATATATTAAAATCTTATGGACTAAATAAAATGACCTAAAACAAATTCTTACTTGCCAAATTGTGCATGAATCTGAAGTTTTCTAGTTTTCCCTTGTCTCTTTTGTTTATTTATTTATTTTTTTTTATGGATACTTCAGTTTGTCCCTACATGATAAAAAGCAAGTTGATTACGATAAATGGTGACTTCCCATTGGCCCAGTGTAAGCGAGTGAATGAGTGAATGAGTGAGTAGGTGCTTTTCCACCACAGGAACTTATTTCAGGAAGCAGGGACTTTTTTAGAATTCCCAATAAAGGAACTCAAGCCACTTGTAGTTCCTGGTACTTTTTTTACCTCCTACTCCAGGGTATGCACTTTTTGCTTAATTAGGAACTATCATGGGTGGGGCTTGGGTGATGAATTGTGCTGATTAGTTGACCATAAGTACTGGTACCACCTTATAAATCTGTTAGTAGCTTGGACTTTGGAGAATTATCTGTGAAGATGGAGTACCACACTTCGCAGTGCATCACTCTTGATCGCTACCTCACTGGTACACTGCACCATGCACTGAATCGAAGCAATAATCTCCCCCATGAAGTCACGATTGCTTTGAAAGAATAAGGTGAAGAGGGGCTTCCCCATGAATTCCCAATCCCGACACACTGAACCATATCACTCTTCTTTGCATGTCACATATTTTGCATAAAGGTCACAGTATCTGTTGTGTGGTAGGAACACAACACACGAAAGTAAACAGGGACCACAAGTGGTTCAGAGCCTACATCATCCAGGAACTCATTGGGTCTTGAAAACAGAGTTCCTGTAGAGAGACAGAGAGAGTGAGTGAGTGAGTGAGTGAGTGAGTGAGTGAGTGAGTGAGTGAGTGAGTGAGTGAGTGAGTGAGTGAGTGAGGGAGGGAGGGAGGGAGGGAGGGAGTGAGTGAGTGAGTGAGGGAGGGAGGGAGGGAGGGAGGGAGGGAGGGAGGGAGTGAGCGAGCAGGTGAGTAACTGTGCTTTGCAATGTACTTCAGGGACATAAACAAGCCCCTGCCTCTTTCCCCTCATTAGCCCAAGTGTCCTTTTCTCTCATGAGGAATACACACTTTCTTATTGTTGTAGGAAGTGGAGAAAACTCAGTGATTAGTAATAGGCCTTGTGCTACTTGTGGAAATAAAGTATGATCTTAACTAGGGTGTCACTAAACAAGGGCACATTTAATTTTCTTTTTAACAGGTGCATCACAGGTGGATTCCCATCCCAAAAGTGAAGCTGTAACCTGCCTATCTGCTGACTACACACACTGCCATTGAAGCACAGAGACCCCCCGATTTCAATTGATTTGTCTGGAGAAAACTGACTACACTTTAAGTAGTACATCAAAATTGTTAACATTCATTGATCTTCATACACATCGTTTTTAATCACCTACTGAAGGAAATTACTAATAATTGATACTAAATGTACCTGAATGTTATTGTAAATTATTCATTGAACTGCTCCCTGTTTGCTAGATGAACCCTTAAAACTAGAAGCTTAGTGTATTTCTGTGGTGTAAAGAAGACACCTGGTACGCTTATTTAAGAAGGGTTAGCATATTGCTGCTGTTTGTAATTTATAAAACTATAGATTTTATAATTTGTAAATAATTCTATTTTTCTATCATAATGGTTTAGTTGGGATTCTCAGAGTAGGTTTCAAGTGAAATGGCAAGAAAGAAGGCAGCTGTCCTTGGGTGTTGAATAGATGCAGCATCAGTGCATTAGAGACCAGGAGACCTGATGAGAGTGGAGATTCCATCAGTAAGGACAACTTTAGGGAATGCACTCAAGTTTTGGCTAAATATTGACAACTAACTTTGTCATTATTTGCATTTTCTGGAATTCTGGCATTTCACAGTCCACACCAAATGATTATATTGTTTGTTTCTTTAGGAGATCAAGAATGAAGTCAAAACATCTTATTTTTTTTGGGAAGTAGATAAGACTACAGGCGTTTCATGTCGTGCACAGCTGTCCACTGTCATGAGGTATGTGGCTATTACTGGCTAATTCACAAGCATTTTATTGGTTTCTTTGATATATCAGGAGGGTGAGATGCAAAGACCCGGATGAAAAAGTCTGTTAGACTGAAAAGATTATAAAAATGTTTGGTCATATTAAGCAGTAAAGTATAGCTATAGATGAGCTTCACTGTTACTTATTATGAATTTTTAAATTTTAATGAGAGCCACAGAGACAGTGCTTTTATGTTGACAAAGTAACAGAATAATTTGCTAAATAGCTTAAGAATCATCTTAGCATAATTGTATAACCCTTCAGAAATAACTTCTTCTTCTTCTTCTTTTTGCTGCTCCCATTTCTATATTTTCCTGTCCTCTGCATCTTGTTCTGTTACACCCATCACCTGCATGTCCTCTCTCATCACATCCATAAACCTTCTCTTAGGCCTTCCTCTTTCCCACTTGTCTGGCAGCTCTATCCTTAGCATCCTTTTCCCAATATACTCAGCATCTCTCCTCTGCACATGTCCAAACCAACGCTATCTTGCCTGTCTGACTTTGTCTCCCAACCGTCCAACTTGAGCTGACCCTCTCATGTACTCATTTCTAATCCTATCCATCCTCATCACACCCAGTACAAATCTTAGCATCTTTAACTCTGCCACCTCCAGCTCTGTCTCCTGTTTTGAGGTCAGTGCCACCGTCTCCAACCCATATAACATATCTGGTCTCACTACCGCCTTGTAGACTTTCCTTTTCTGTTACAAATCACTCCTGACACTCTTTTCCATCCATTCCACCCTGACTGCACTCTCTTTTTCACCTCTCTTCCACAATCCCCATTACTCTGTACTGATGATCCCTCTGTTTGCTCTTTCATCTTTGAAAGATGCATTATATTAGGAAAATAAAGTACTGGTGCAGTAGTGGGGATGTAGTGTCTTTTCTGATAATCTGACATAATCAGCAGTCATAAATATTTTGCCAAGTTGTGAATATTATAATGACCATGACAACTGCCCTGTTCTCAAGTTACATCCATGGACATCCAAATATTCAGTGAAATTAAAAATAAAGGAATAAAATTAAGCACTAAGTTGCATCCAGATTAAAGGGTAACACATCCTGCATCGTAAAGTTCCACTTCTTCTCTTTGTGAGCCATTGCCCACCAAAACATGTGTGTGCGTCTTAGACAGACTTGACCTGGTCTTGTACCCAGTGTTGCCTCATAACACTCTAATGGTGAGCAAGGGTTTAGTAAAGAGATGGACAGAGGGACAGTATAAAGAACAGTGCTCTAACATGGTTTGGATGTCATTAAATTCATAGGCACAATAATTCCTGATTATACTGTACTTTGAGTTTTACATGGATTAATTTAAAGGTAATACTGGGGAAGGCTCAAAAGATTGCACCCACACTTACCAGCTTGTCTATTTTCCCCACAGATCCAGAAAAGATCCTCTGATTCTTGTCCAGCTACACCCCTTTCATTCTCTGGACTCAAAGTCTTGAGTCCTGAAGTCACTACTGTCTTCCATTAGTTTGTACATGTAACTGTCAAAACAGTAGTTAAAAGTTAGTCTTAGTTAAAAACAATCTGAATTCAAAGGTCACTCTCTTTCAAAGGCTTTAGCAAGAACATTTTACTGACTTCAAAATGCATAAATACTGTTTTGCCACTGGATAACCTAATCAAGCAATGTCTTGCCCAAACTGAGCATGGTTTCCTGTGCTGGAAGTCGTTAAGTCAAATCCAGTTGGGAGAGCTGTGTCTCATCTGGGTATGGACAGATACAACAGACAGAATAAGTTTGATGGAGCCATATGGGGATGACTCTAAGACTATGTTTATACAGGTTGGGGAGCATACACTGGTACAGCACGTTGCCGCACCCACCACACGACGAAACAGCTCGGGATCACAATTGGCAACCCCCCAGGCACACACGCAGTTCAGTCCCACCCTCCGGAAATGACCCTCTATCTGCTGCAGTCAGGTGTTACGTGGGTGCCTCTTGGCCTGGTTCAGGTACTCAGGTCCTCAACAATGACGATCCTATGAGATGGATCACCCTTGGGGAATTGCGCCACATGGCCGTAGTGCTGTAACTGACGCTCCCTCACAACGCAGGTAATGTGCCTCATTCGGGACTTCGTGAGCAACCGCTCATTCAACACAAATTCAAACCAGCAGTACCTAAGACACAGTACCAAAGGAGTTCAGTCTTCATCTCAGGTCACTGGATAGCATCCATGTCTCACAACCATATAGCAAAACAGGAAGCACCAGGACTCTAAAGACTTGGACCTTTTGCATAGATATCAAGAGTGCCACACACCCCCTTTCTAGTGACCTCATGAACCCCCCCTCCCCATGCTCTCCCAATCTGTCTACTGACTTCATAGGAAGAGGTACCAGAGACATGAATGTCACTGCCAAGGTAAGGAAACCTCTCAACGAGGTTGACATTCCCTATGCAGACAAACACACTGCTGATGGCTGTGCCAAAGAGGTCACTAAAGACCTGGATCTTAGTTTTTATCCAGGACACTCGCAAACCCAGACAATGAGACTTCTCACTCGGTCTCTCAAGTGCCCAGATCAGAGCCTCCATTGACTTTACAAAGATCATAACATCTTCAGCAAAGTCAAGATCAGTGAATCTTTCTTCATCAACAGATGCCCCACAGCCACTGGACCCCACAACCTTGTTCAACACCCAGTCCTTGCAAGCATTGAACAGAATATGAACAAGAACACACCCCTGACAAACCCCAGAATCAACTGGGAAAAACACAGAGGTTCAGTCTCCACTCTGCACAGCACTCAGAGTACCAGTGTACAGACCGGCCATGATATCCAGCAACTTTGAGGGGATATACTGCAGGATAAAAACACAATCCTGATTATTGTTTTTCAGATGCGGCCTTTTATCTGGATGATCATGTTCATATCTGCACTAGCATAGCAAAACATCCACTTTTGAAAGCTTCCATAGTGGTACAATGGTAAGTCCATCTGTTTTGATCACACTATGCATTTAGGAACTTCTGTTCACCTGATATGCTAACTCTTACATCCCACTTTCTTTGTACTTCTTGTTGCCTTTGTTCATCAGACATTGCAGCCCTCTCGTGAACACCAGATGACATTACACCCAAGCACAGACTCTGGATGCTTTATCGTTTCATATAGATAGATACCACACATTTTCAGTGGCCTCTTAATTAGGTATGCCTATCTGGCACTGAGAAGGATCCCTGTTTACTTCCTAAATTGTTTCGGTCAATGCTGATTCCATAGCAGACTGTACTTGCTGAAGATTTTTTATCCACACCATCATATTGTAATCTTTGTGTTTCATCTCATCCTAGAGGTGCTCTGTTAGATGAAGATCTGGGGACTATGCAGGCTATAAAAGTAAATTCAAGTTGCTGTCATGTTGATAGGATCAGCTCCAGGTCAAATGTCCTTTGTGATGTGGTGCATTTTGCTGATGGACACATAAATTTGAAAAAGAACAGACTGTGCAGGCCATTAAGGAGTCCTCAGTCAGCGACAACTGTGAAATTCAGATGATGATCACCTAGTATTAAGAGGTCTAATAACTATTATACTACCACAGATGACCTGTCCCTTTTTACAAAATGTAGGATGGATTCTTCTTTTTTACATTCCATATAAAAATTATGACCCTATTGTTTGCTTGTCACAGGAGGAATAAGAATTTACCAAACAAGGTAAAATTTTACCAGTCTTCAGTTGTCCAGTTTTGTTCACCACATAAACATTGTAGTCTCAGCTTTCTGTTCATAGCTGTCAGGAGTTGAACCTGGCATGGTTTTCTGATGCTGTAGCCCATCTGCTTTCAAGTTAGATATGTTGTGCGCTCACACTGCTGTTGTAAGGAACTGTCAATTGAGTATTTGCGGCCTTTATGTCAGTTTGAATGAGTTTAGCCATTCACCTCTGACTTCTTTCAATGAGAATGTTTGTCTCCCCCACAATGGCCTCTCACTGGATGTTTTATGTTCATTGTACCATTCTCTGTACATTCTAAGGACTGTGGTGTGTGAAACTCTCAGAGAGTAGCTGTTTGTATAACCAGCATAATATAAGGATTTGTGTTAATTAAGGAGGTAATGTGGAGGTGACTTTTCACAATATCTATTTAACTATTCTAGCATAGACGTATTCCACCCGTCCAATTTTAAATCAACATTCCATCTCACTGTAGGCCATACTTTCAATTCTCATTCACTAGTGATTGTAATACACACACATCAATGATGCTATACAAAAGAAAGAAAGGAAAAAAAAACGCAAAAAACAAGTTAACCTTCTTAAGTATAATTTGCTCCTCAAGTCACTTGCTAAAAGTCAGAATCATTTTGAAAATGATGATCTCAGATCTAATTCAAGGACAGGATTCCATGTGTCTTCTGGTTGCTTATAAAGCAAAAGAAAAAAATGTCTGCTCTAATATAGTGTGAAGAAATCACAATAACAACAACAAAGGTTGGGTTTGCTACCGCATATACTTGAAAATCAGTGAAAAGATTGAAGCTCAGTACAGAACTGAATAACACAGACATTTATATATATGGTCAGCGGAGGAAGTGAGGGGAGCAGAGCCAGGACCGAAAGTGAGGTCAGGAGAGCTGGGATTGGAAATGAGGTTATCAGGTGGGACTTCCTTCTGATGGTCTGCAGATGAGGAAGGATAGAAAGTGTTACCTGACAGTGCCAACCCCTGGTCTGGAGGATAATCACACTTATTTGAGCCTGTAAAACTGTCTCCTAATTGCGTGCGCATGACAATAGTTAGATCGAAGAAACTAGCCATGTAAATTGTAGTCTAATGCCATTTAAGTTTGTGAAACACGAGTCACCATGTTCATAATTAAGAGCTCCTCTGCTTTTTGTTTGTTGGTTCTTAAAGTTGAACTGCCATACGTGAAAGGACATGAAACTGCTTTGTGATGTACTTTAATGGACAGCACAATGACAGCTTCCCCAGGTTTCATCTAATATGTCAGACCAAGCCTCTTTTCACACTATCATCACACAGACAGACCCCTATCTGGGCTCACTGAGATATCATTATGTCCTGCCTAAATCTGCTTGCATGTTGGCATCTACTGAGCCACTAGGTGCCTCCTTCCAAGTGAAACAGATTCCTTGCTATTACTCAGTCATCTCGGCTCATCTCCTACTCTCAAAAAGCATTCCTAAGGTTGCTCCCATTCTTTCCAGATCAAGGAACAGGCTGTCCCAGGACAGAGAACTCAACACCTCTGAGCAGAGCCAGCTGGCTCCGGTTTGTGATAGAGAATGGTTGGGGGGTAGTCGGGTTCCATCAGAGCAATTGTCATTTATACTGATATTGCATGAAAATGTTTTCCACTCCACCAAGCTCTAAAATAGACACTGAAAGGAGTCTTTAACTCCATTAATACTGTTCTATTTCTGCTCTTGTTTTTCTTTAGCATCAGCAATGATAAATAGATGTTTTTAATTTTAAATGAGTGTCCCAATAGTATTTCCAGGACCATAACCATACCATACCAAGAACATACACCTGTTGCCTTTTGAGACTTTATGTCTCCTTCTCCAAAATAAATGTATGGAAAAAAACGGAGGGTCTTAACAGAAATCCAAGTGTAAAACATTAATCAATAGAATATGTGTTTAGATATCCTGTGTAATAAGCAGAAATCATATTTTGAAGGCACCAGTAACCAAACTGGAAAGTGATACACAAAGGCAAATTAAGTAAATATTAGAAAGACCAGGAGATAAAGTGTGTTGGGGAATTGTGCAGAAGAGCAGTCATAAAAACAGGCCAAAGGTGTGATGCTCCGTGCCCACAGCCATGGGCATCTTCTGTTTTCCAGAGCATCAGTAGTTTGTAACCAACAATGGACTAAAGCAAATGAGAACACAACAGGTTTGCAGTACAAAAGTGCATTTTTATTAACAAAAAAAGGCAAACAGCATCTAAAAGTGTGGTGTGGTAGAAAATTCTTCAATAAACAAGCATCCATAGTGCCTCATTGTGATTTTGACTGCCAAGTCAGACACTTTCTTTCTTTTAAAATTTTCTTTCTTTTTAGTCATTCTGGTGTGTTTTCAGACCATATTCAGACCGCATCTATTTATGCATTTATTTTTTGATTAGCTTCTGTAAAAGGCCTAATTCAAACTGGAGACAAATATCTATCTATCTATCTATCTATCTATCTATCTATCTATCTATCTATCTATCTATCTATCTATCTATCTATCTATCTATAAAAACAGTGCATTGATGAAGATAAATCCCCAATTAATTAATCCACTAAATAGTTAAAACCAGGAATGAATGTTAGGTACAACTTGGCTTTCTCCACAAATCATCTCTAGTGCTTCTGCCTTCCCTGCTCATCCTCCAGGTCTGCTCAGCAGAACTGAGACACTGTTGAACACTGTCCTTTTCCTGGCTCTCTCGGCCAGCCACCTTTCTCAGTTCCTGCTCGTTCCTCCTTTTTAGGTCACTGCAGGAATAACAGAACCCATGATCTTCGTTGGTCCTCTTGCTCAGGAGGATAGATCCTCCACTGGAATGATGCTCCATCGCCGGGCATCTCCAACTGGCTTGCTTTCTTCCTCTCACACTAGATCAATCTGCTCTCTCTTGCGACCTTTAACCTAATTTTTTAGTCTTCTTTCTTTCTTAACTGACCTATTCAGATCTATTTATAGATTTGTGAGTGTAGGTGTTTCTCTTAACAGTTCATTGAGCACTAACAAGAGATGGCTGAGTTAACCAGTTCATTCCCCCATTAAGCATTCTGTGCCACACGTCTTTTCGTACTCACATTCACCTACACTTGTGTGCCTGAGTTGCACTATTTTATGTAATCCTGCGACTCTTGCTGATCTGCTGTGGACCTACAATATGCCTTGCCAGAGAAAGTAAAAAAAAACACAAGCACAGAGTTCAAAAGCAGAAGTTTCTAAACTAACACTAGAATCGCAATTCAGTTTACATGGATTTCAATCCAAAACCTTGGACACAGAGCTACATGCCACCATCTTAAATTAGGACCATCTTAACAGCATCATAGGTCCCCAGGCAAAGTAGTGCGCTGGGGCCCCTGTTTTGAGAGCAAAACAGAAACATACATAGGCATCACAAACATTGTGGGCACCTATACTCCTGAGGCTCCTCAGCCAGGACCCATTGTGCCCATATGTTAAGATGGCACTGATTAAATAGCATGTCTTTTATAGTGTTGTATGGCAAGTGAACTCCCTGCCAGATGACTAGCAGTTGACTGTAATTATAATAAACATTTAAAAGACTGAACAAAATAAGCATTGCAATCACATAAATGAAAAAATATTAAATCAAAATGAACATTATATATTTAATAAATAAATATTATCCTCAAACATCAGAGAGTGATCATTAAAGAAATACTCCACCCAAAAATGATATTTTTATATGTTACTTACCGTCATATACTTTGTATTGACAGCTGATAAAAAATGTTAACCTCATGTTTTCATGGAGAATGGACATAAAGGTTCTGATTGAATGGGACGTAATGGTGACCAAAGCTGGACAACAGCAAACAATATGTAAGATTGTGGAGAAAAAACATTCAGAATTCATGAAGACAGTTACAAGGCCTGTTTGATGTTGTGAAGCAAATGCCTATGAAATGCAAGAAAGTTGTGTCAGCAGTGCAGTATCAAATATGACTAAATGAATATTTTGTTATCTTCCACTGCGGTGGGTTGGCACCCTGCCCGGGATTGGTTCCTGCCTTGTGCCCTGTGTTGGCTGGGATTGGCTCCAGCAGACCCCTGTGACCCTGTGTTCGGATTCAGCGGGTTGGAAAATGGATGGATGGATGTTATCTTCCATTTAAATATTCTTAATAAAGTCCTAGTTATAGACATAACTTAAACTCAAAAGTAAATGTCACTGTCTTTATATACTGTATCTTCTTTCAAGCATCTGCCCACTTGACGGCTTCATTGTTCTGCTCATCGCACTAACATATGTATTGTAATGTTTCTGCTTTCCTGGACTGATTCCCAAATTGCAGTCACATACCGATGCTCTGTAATTTATTTCTCTCCATATAACAGATGGAATACTGGATACTGGATGCATACTCAATGCATTACATTTCCTACAAGGACTCTTAATTATGTTCGCTGAGCCTCTATGATGTTACGCTGAGTCTTTGTCCCCTCTTTGGCTTGGTGTTCAGATTTAAACAAGCACAGAGGCTTTGTACCAGTCCGATGATACAAGAGTTGCTAGTTGCACGTTTTGAAGGCAGGTTCAACAATATCATTAGGGCATTAGGAGAGTACAGAGTCAGAAACAGGGCTAACCAGAAAAAGATCAGCAATAAGCAGGCATGAACAAGAATGAAAGGGACAGGCAAGAGTGGAGTGTCAGGAATGCACACCTGAGGACCACCTTCCTGACTCAGGTGAAGTAAGCACTTCCACCCCTGGATAAGAGGGTGTGCTAATGCTAACATTATTTTCTCCAGGAAAAGGCACCCAGTGCAGATGTTTAACTCCGCCCTGATACCCAGAGAAGGCTGCTCCCCTCCTGGTATCAGCCCTAAAATGCCCCTGAAAATTGGCGTCAGATGTCAAACTGATACCTGAGAAGGACAGAGCTGTTGATACCTTGTTGCTTCATTACTAAGAGAATGTTGTTTTGTTTTGAGACATTTGACAACAGTCTTTTTTGTCCTTATTACTAGGGGGCTCTGCCCCCTGCTCACTTCACTCGCCAACCTGGGGGCAGGCACTGGGCACCCAAAATCTCACGGCTGAGCTGCTCAATGGGCATCAGGCCACTCCTCTGTTAGAGGAAGTGATTGTATTTAAAGAGGTGGTATATGGATGAGTATGCAGGGCGTGGGAAGAACACGGTTTGGTCCTTGTAGTATTTTGTTAGTCTGAACTATTGGGGATTCCGTAGTAATAAGGAATTATGGGTATTGGGGAGCTGTTAGGAAGTAGATAATAATAATAATAATAATATGGTGTAATGTGTACTCAGAAATGATCTTAGTAAAAAGACCTGTTAAAGTTTAACACTTTGAATCTGTCTCTCTCTTCTTCCTTTTTATGAGTACAACATTATTGCCTACAGATATAACAGTCCTTAGTTATTATAGACAGAAAATCAGATACTTGAGTATTTCACTACAGTTGCCTATTTTAAATACCAATGAATAATAAAATGTTGTAAAAAGTAAAAGTAAAAAGGTAAAAGTACAAGTAAAAAAGTAAAACATGATTAAACGTAATAAAAAGTAAATATAAAAATAAATTACATTAACGCCTTGTCAAAAATAGTATTATGAATTACTTTATCTTCTAACTTACATTCTACAAACATTGCTTTTTTACATTTCTGTTTGTATATTGTTCAGGATATTTTTCTCTTTTTTATTTATTGGACGATATTTGTTCTTGATTTTTATGATATGCCGCTCTTTTTTGTTCATTTTCTTTTTTTCGACATTCATTATCAGCTCTTGCTGCTGTTTTTCTATCACAATCTAAAATTTGACGTTCATGAATAGATCATTTGCTTTTCTGCCTTGCCATTATAACCAACTGCGTTGAAAGGCGAGTTAGAACTGAGAGAGTCACGTGGTGGTACGGAGAGAGGATGTGCGCAGTAGGAGTAATGGTTGGGTGAGCCATGTGGAGGGCCGTGGTCAAGGCTGGATAACACGGACACTGAGGAAAACATTTTTAAATATAACAGAGATTAAAAGTGGTTACCTGGGTATTATCCCAGCTTTTTTGGCTGTTTTCCATAGTCTGCTTTCCCAGCTATAATTACAGGAGAAAGAAAAACTCAAAAGGCACACAATAAAGGCAAAATGTATGAGAAAATGATGAAGTCAAAATGATACACAAATGTCAAAACCAAGATAAAACTTTTTTTTTTTTTTGCGAAATATGGATTAGAATTTATTACAATAAAATGCTGTTTCCAGACCTTGACCTTTCAATTTGTTTTTTTGGATTTTGTTTCTGGAATAAGTTTTGATCTTATTAAATAAAAGTTTCCTTTAAGTTTGTTTTTGTCATGATTCATTTCCATGTGTATTTTTTACTTTAAATTTAGTTTTTTGTGTTTGTACGTTTGTGACGTTCCATTTTGTTTGTAGTTTTTTACTACAGGTGACACCATTTTGTATTTTCCATGTCAGCAGCTATGTTCTCCACAGAGAGTCTAATTATTTTTATTATTTATTTTGTGGATTCCTCTGGACTGATTTAATTTACGTACTCATTATGTTTGTAGTTTTGGAACACAATGATTACAAAAATAACCTTTATGTATGTTGTCACACATGTGCGATTAGGGGACAGTCAGCAGGCTCTATTGTGCGTGAAACTACAAGAAATGGGGATCACGGTACTAATGCTTTTCTCTCCTTTTCATCTACAGAAAGACACCTGAATAAAAAGTCTGTACTTCAATGAATATACTGATCTCCACCACATTTCCGCACCATGAAGAAAACGCTCCATTCCGGCCCAGGGAATCACCTCACTTCCAGTCCCATCCTGGCGACTTCAGTTCCATCCCTGCACTCCTGACGTCATCTGCAGCTCCATCCGTCTTCGTCACTTCCATTATTTTTTTTTGTACCTCCTGACCCCTACGTTTTTGTCAAATGTGTCAAACGTTTTGTTGTACACTTGACCTTGTTGCTGATTACTGGAACCAACAACCAATATACGGGGAAGCTCCCCAACCCTTAATCGGTCCCATTTGCTTTATTTATCATGTCTAACTGGAAATTTGAGAAAGTTAGATTATTTTTAGCATTATGTCACTACCCAATCTTTGCTTTGCATACGGTTGCCACTATTTCCCCTATTGCCAGGGGACATAGTCACAGAGATTGCAATCTCTGACAACGTTAATACAATAGGTTAGAAGGTCAACAAATTTTTCATCCAAATCCCAATGTTAACATACAAATCTTTTGATAAATTGGTTCTTGGATTTAGAAATTTTCTCTCCTTATAAGGTACCTCAAATTTTGGTTAGCCTTTTAATCTTGATGACAGATTGGCCTAAATTTTGTGTTTGACTTTGGCTTGTTCCCTTACTGGGTTTCACCTCCTTCTCACTAAAAAATCTTACTATTTCACTTTGAATCGGTATTATATGCATATTCAGAGACTTAGAACTTGAGAAGTTTTTCTTCAAGTACAATTTCTTGTTTATGTTTTGGTAGTTTCAGTTTTGCTTTCACTTTCTGACTAGTGTTGATTAACGAAATTAATCAAAAGTGTTTTTGGCAGCAAATATTCTATATCCCCTGGAAACCTTGTTTGCTGAATATTTTTTTCTGGAAATTCACCATGCAGCTGATTGAGGTAAACATTTTTTTCCAAGCACCTCGTGTTGATTTGCAAAGCTAGCATGACATCACAGAGCTGTACTACCCATGCACACAACTTTCATGCATGTCTATTGTAAGAACAGAGTGTCCATCAGAGTGACCACAAGAAAAAACAAAATGCCATTTCAGCTACTAAGATGAACTGTAACCATCCACTGAAGCACTTGACAGTGCTGTGCAATATTTTTCCCAACTCTAACTGTGCTCGTTTCTTAAACCTGGTGATCGTTTCAAACCTTAGGGCTTCTCGATTGCTCTAAGCGGGTCATCAGTAAACTTAAAAAGTTAAAATTGGGACCCAAAGCTACAAAGGCAGGTTAGCTTCTAACCTGTTGTCTCTAACACCTGAAAGTAACCTTTGGATGAAGTTTAAACCTGTGCAGAACACAGAAGAAGAGCTAATCAGGCAGAAAAGATACCAAAACTCCAAGAGTGACAGAGAAACAGGGGGTGAGCAGCAAGTATTTTTTTGCTTTCTCTTGGTCGGTGGGCAAGTGAGTGAGCCATGACACTTGAAACACAGTGGTTTAAGACTGTGTGGAAAACAATCTAGGGAACAGTAGGTCTCTTATTTTATCGTTTTTGCACTTCTCTCCGGTGTTCTTCCTCACTTTACTTGATTATTTTTTACACATTTTGACTCCTTTGCATTACTCTGAGCGGGGAGCGCTCACCCATTAAAGTATAAAATGAAGAAAGCTGACATCAGGTATTGATGCAAAAAGCACACCGTGTATTTTAGTGCAGCATCATTCATTTTTAAAGAAAAGCACACTACTGACAGTTATTGCCATTGTAAATTATTAACTTTGAAATCCTTTTAGTTCAAAATGTCTCAAATCTTTATCATACTTGTATAGAAAACTACTACATAAATATTTTATTTTCCAGCGCTCAAAACACTGGAAAATGTTTGGGGTAGCCACCTTGTATATAAAATCAAGTATAGAGAAAATAATATCAAGTCTTTTCAGAAAGAGCTTAAAACAGAACTGATTCAGACTAACAAAGATGGAGGTTATACATGGTGGGAACCAGAAGTGAGGTCAGGAGAGAAGGAACTAGAAGTGAGGTCATCAGATAAGACTTCTTTCTTATGGTCTGCAGAGGACAAAAGAGGTGCCCACTTTTGATTTTTCCATTCTATTGTGGTATGTAGAACATGCACTATCAGACAGACAAGTCTCTCTTCTGTTTGCGAGGTCCAGAACACCCATATTCCTTATATACATTGTACTTCTAAGCAGAGGTGGGTAGTAACGAGTTATATTTACTCCATTACTTTTACTTGAGTAACTTTTTTAAAAAAATTGTACTTCTAAGAGTAGTTTTACTGCATCATACTTTTTACTTTTACTTGAGTACATTTGTGAAGAAGAAACGCTACTCTTACTCCGCTACATTGGGTAACACTCGACTCGTTACTTTTTTCCATTTATACATTAGATAAGAGAAGTCGCCAGTGGATCTGCTGCATGACTGTTTCACCAATCAGACGTAGCAACGATAATCACATGACTCCATTTCACCAATCAGACGTAGCCTTGCAGTCACATGACCACACACAGACTTCCTGCGTCTGCAGCCTGTGAAAGACTTTTAGTCATGTGGGGCTCCTGTTCACTGCTAAACGGTCACAGCTTCACTGCAAGAATTTTGAGAGCCAACTCCTGCTGAAGCTTAACCATCACTTCACTGAGTGAAGAACAAGCACGTTTTAACCAAACATGCACAGACACCGACAGTCATGGTAAAGTGAGACTTCTTGTATGTGCACGAGCTGCCTTGTTCTAATGTTATTTTCTATCAGCTATGCTATTTGGAGGGCAAGTGTTTGACGATGCCGGTCCCCTACAGACTTTTTTCTTTTCTCCTTTTCTTTGATTCCCCCTTCTTTTTTTTTGTGCTGACCTGTATATATACACTCCCGTCTCCATGGGCCTTAATCACACACTGCAGAAAGCCAATGAAGCAATTGAGAACGATCGCACCCACACGTGCAGGTGTGACTCGCTCCAACTACCTTATTAACTCCCCGCGGTCGTGCTATTGCGCCTACGGAGAGTGACACGGCTTTATGGATTTGAAACTTTTTTTTTTTTTTTGGAAGCTGCGAACCTGCTACACCACAAAGTGAATATACAGTATTATACTGTCAGTGTACTGTATATCTTGTCACTGTAAGTAGTTTGCACTGTTCAGACATACTTGTTACCTACTGTAGGTATTGGCTTCAAAAGCTTTGTAGTGAAAAACTGAGATTTGGAACTTTGTGTTATTTGTGCATCTTTATTTTGTAAAGATGTTATTTATTTTTACTCATTTTTTATTTTATTATTTGGAAATAGCAGAATTTGCACATTATTTTATATTTTTGTCTATCTTATTACAACGTTTCTAAAAAATAAATAATTTATTATGTTCAAACAGTTACTCAGTACTTGAGTAGTCTTTTCACCAAATATTTTTTTACTCTTACTTTAGTAATTTTTTGGATGACTACTTTTTACTTCTACTTGAGTAATATTATTTTGAAGTAATGCTACTCTTACTTGAGTACAATTTTTGGCTACTCTACCCACCTCTGCTTAGTAGGTGAGCACTCATTGGGTGACATGCTCTCTTCCTGATACAGAGCGTGTTTGATTTTGTTAAGGGGAGACTAGTTGGACTGAGTCAGTGAGAATGTCACACTATGCAAGTGCCTTGACTTGCCAAAATTATGTAAATGGAGCTTAAATTGCTTGAAAAGTGGCATAATGTGATATGGACATAAAACTAAAGACATCATATCAAAGTCATGAAGAAGTCCTCGACTTTAGCATCATTTAATATCACAATTCTTTTTTCAGATAAGAATAAAACAAAGTTATTAAGCATTACAGACTAGACAAGCAGAATAATATACATCACCCAGTCACATTTATCAGATGGCTACTAGCAGTCAGGCAGCACTAATGTGGAGTTTGCATGTGCTCCTTGTGTCTGCATGTCTTTTATCCAGCATTCCAAATATGTGCCTTTTACATGAATTGGTTTGTCTAAACCGGCTGGTCATGGGTGTCTATATGAGTGTTCCTTCTAAGTGTTATGCAGCCAGTCCTTAGCTTTTTTACATATAGTACAAATAGAAGTGACTCTGACTCTCAATTAGTCTGCAGGGGAAAGAACAGAATCAGAAAAATGTATAGGTATTTACTATGGATGCCTCTTTATTCCCACCTGACTGTTAGTACCAGACAATTGCCTCAGAAAATTGTATAATACAAGTAAATCAGAACTGGGGGGCATAGTTAAGAGATCACAAACTGAAAGAGTACAGCAGGCTTCAGAGGCATGTGCTAATGTCACTCAGGCCAGAGCATGTAGACAGGCGAGATGAGGAGGTCGAAGCCAACATGAACTCCTAGTTTTACAGCCCTGTGGAGCAACTCCAAGGAAATCTGATGTGCCGTGAGCTGACAAAGTGCAGAAAACAGAGCAGAAGCGTATCTGCACTGCATTTAAACTCTGATCTCAGCTGCACGCAGCCGTAGTTGAGCGTCATAAAGAAACAGCAGGCCAAAGGTAGTGAATGGCTTACATTAAGCAACCTCAGAATGCAGGATGCAGCTTTAAAAAAGGTGAAAAGATAGCCAGAGAAAAGGGAACCCACAGGTGCCCTGGCCCATCTCTTTGCTGCCCTAAACTGTTCTAATTTCTTGTTTGATCATTCTAGCATTTAATTTGCACTTGTAGACTTGGTGATGGTAAGCAAAAACTGAAGGAACTGAAGACTGAAGGAATCTCCAGCTGGAGATCTTTTTGAAATAGTAATATTCTAGTCACAGTGAAAAAGACATGGAGCTAATCATAGTGAAAAATCAGTCAATTCAAGACTGCTTATATTGCTTCTAGAATGTTAGTGGTGGTAAAAGTGTTTTGTCCGAGAAAGAAGGGAAGAAGGTAAAGTGTGAGTGCACCATATTGAGACTTGGGAGCAGGGAAATGGTTTATGGTGAGAATGCTTATACTCTTGAATTTGATGAAAGTACTTAGAATGATCTTTGAATGTTTGTTTCACTGATGTGTCTTTCATTGTGTGTAGCAGTTTCTTAGTGTGCTTCTTTAAGCAAAGAACTTGGTCTGTCTGGAATCATTGCAATATTGCATTTGAATCCAAGAATATTTTGTATATTGGTCTAGAATTTGCAATGTTCTTCAAATCAACTGCTAGGCTAATAGTTCAGCCATGCTCAGCTCCATGACTAAGAATGCCATGTACAGTATTTCATCAAATCAACAGAAAAAGTTGGCAGCCTGCTTTACCTTTGTTGTTGTTCAGTTTACTGTTTACTTTAACATTCTGCTTCACCTGCTTTTACAGTGCATGCTATAGCAACTATCTACAATATCTAGAGCAAAGAAGAAACCCACACAGAATAGGACAGATGAGACTTCGTTAAACAAAGTTGGCAATTTTCTAAATAATTCTGAAAACCATAGTCTTGAAGACAGTTGTTGTGTTTTAACTTCCTGTGAAATTAAAATTGTGATAGTTAGCTACATTAGACAACAGCTTCTGGGCAATAAATCTTTCCTTGCATGTAGCAATGTTTTCCATAAACCTGGCTTCTTCACTCAAAATCCAGTCTTCAAACACAGGAATGCTCATTTGAAAAAGTAAAAAAAAATAAGCCTTTTCTAGAAAAAAAGAAAACTCACATTGTGATCTGTAGAATTATGTTTCAGGTTCAAGAGGATTGAAGGAACAGCAGAGTCTTCTTTAGTTTCTAGGCATTGTGGTGTTAAAAAAGACCTAACTGGGTCTGGAATTATAAAAACACTGATATAGCTCAGGACAAGAGTTAGACCATAAGACTCCCTGGTAGCAAGTGCCCTGGCATTGGTAACATTGCCAGTGACAACAGGTCACCAATGGAAGGGGGCACAGTGCCCCAGTACTGGCATTGGGGGAGGGAGGGCAACAACTTGCAGTGGCAACTCTGCACAGCAAAGAGAGAGAGAGTTCAGCTGATGTCACCAGAAAGCACTTCACTCACAGTGTTCAGAAATGGTCTTTGCACAGCTGACTTGTGGAGCTCCCCTATTAGCCTACACTGCACAGAGACCACTTCTGAGCCAGATATTGAAGGTTCACGACTGACCACAAGCAGTTCACCACAGCTGCAGATATTCAAACTGACAAGCTTTGAGGTTTCAATCCACAGTAATTCACTTGGTGACAAGGGTGGGATTTGGGGTACTTGGTTAAGATCTCCATAATAAAGAGAATAAAAGGGGAATAGGGTCACTCTAGGACCCTACCACGACAAAACACTACCATAGAGTTACCCAGATGAAGAGAGATATAGGAAAAACTAGCAAGATGTCGGACTACCGAGAGAACAGAAAAGTATCAAAACAATAAGTTAATGATGAGAGACAGGAAGATGGTCAAAGGACAGAGATAAAGAGATAAATTCAGAACTCTAATTGTCTTTTTTCAGAAAATACAAAGGCTGAAATAATTGTGAGTAAGATTTCAGTGCCATCTATTATATGTAAGAGCATTGAGAGAATATTAATCACACGGAGCAACAACCACCTTGGTGGCCAACAACAATACAGCCATCACCACATAAAACAGAGCAAAAAAACCAAAAATCTCTACAAAATAACACTATTGAAATTCAGTGTAAAAGATATAATGAAAAGTATACAGAAATGACCAGACATAAATCTAGAGAGTCTCAAACAAATTATAACAGCAAGTAAAAATAAGGATTTCAAGTTTTGACTTGTGTGTTATTTTGTAGTTTTAATTCTTTTTTTCCTAGTAATGTAAATAAGTATAAATAACAAAGCCAGTCTATTGACTCTGCAAAACATCCCTGACTAT
Source organism: Erpetoichthys calabaricus (assembly GCF_900747795.2). Lineage (NCBI taxonomy): Eukaryota > Metazoa > Chordata > Cladistia > Polypteriformes > Polypteridae > Erpetoichthys > Erpetoichthys calabaricus. The sequence continues at coordinate 66,905,846 of NC_041401.2, read as the reverse complement.
TGTATTCTGGACTCCCAAGCAAAAGCCTTTTGGGATTTCTCTTGTTCACAACCACCACAAAAACAACAAAAACAAAAATGTGTTCCTTCAGACTTCCAGCACATCCTGCCAAACACATAAATGGGCATCTCTCCTCTACCTAAACAAGGGTGACCTGGGGTAGGCCAAGGCGTAAAGTACAGAATTGCAGGGGTACATCAAACCTCTATGAGGAATACAGAAGGATCTAAGTGAATGGTTCCCGAAGTTCTCAATGTCATTCCTGACCCTGGAAATGGTCTCTTCATTTCTCCTGGAAGTGTTTCCTGGCTGGGTCTTAAACGCCCCTTCAGGCCACCAGTATAGGAAACATGGAGTTAGAGGGACGGTTCAACTGGCAGGAGAATGACATAGAAGAGAGAGAGAAGAAGCAAAAGGTATTGCTGTAAGTAGATGAGGAAGGAGGGTAAGCATGCCAGGTACTCCATAACATATTCAGGGTTCATGCCTTTTAGCATGTTAGCAGTGTTATTTTAATTATTGTTTGTGTATTCTGTTTCCTAAACTCCGGTACCTTCTGCTACCTCTAATTGTTATAAAAATTCCTTTTTATTTCATATTTTGACCTCCTTGGCTCATTATTGGGTTCAGGGTCTGAACATGAATGCCCCTGCCCTACTGGCCATAATGCTTTTACGAATACTGTGTGCTTGTATGAGAAATGATCAAAAGTGTGGGACATGCTGCAGATATATGTTAAGGCACAAGCCCACAAAAGAACTTTCTTAGAGCTCTGTTGGCAGGTTAAAGGAATCCATTTCATGCCCTCAGTTTGAAAATGTATACAGTGATCCCTCGCTATATCGCGCTTCGCCTTTCGCGGCTTCACTCCATCGCGGATTTTATATGTAAGCATATTTAAATATATATCGCGGATTTTTCGCTGCTTCGCGGGTTTCTGCGGACAATAGGTCTTTTAATTTCTGGTAAATGCTTCCTCAGTTGGTTTGCCCAGTTGATTTCATACAAGGGACGCTATTGGCAGATGGCTGAGAAGCTACCCAACTTACTTTTCTCTCTCTCTCTTGCGCTGACTTTCTCTGGTCCTGACGTAGGGGGTGTGAGCAGGGGGGCTGTGTGCAGCTGCTTCCTGAAGGACATGCTGCACGGAGCTTCGCATACTTAAAAGCTCAAAGGGCACGTATTGATTTTTTTTATCTGTCTCTCTCTATCTCTCTATCTCTCTCTCTATCTCTTCCTGCTCCTGACAGAGGGGGTGTGAGCTGCCGCCTTCAACAGCTTTGTACCGGCGGTGCTTCGCATACTTAAAAGCCAAAAAGCCCTATTGATTTTTTTTTTGACTGCTTGCTTTGCACTCCTTTGAAGAGGAAGATATGTTTGCCTTCTTTTAATTGTGAGACAGAACTGTCATCTCTGTCTTGTCATGGAGCACAGTTTAAACTTTTGAAAAAGAGACAAATGTTTGTTTGCAGTGTTTGAATAACGTTCCTGTCTCTCTACAACCTCCTGTGTTTCTGCGCAAATCTGTGACCCAAGCATGACATTCTAAAAATAACCATATAAACATATGGTTTCTACTTCGCGGATTTTCCTATTTCCTATTGGCTCTGGAACGCAACCCTCGCGATGGAGGAGGGATTACTGTAATGCATAATTTAAATGTAGTGTCTATCTATCTATCTATCTATCTATCTATCTATCTTTACAGTATATAATAATAATATATGCAGTACTAGAGTACTACAGTATGCCACCTGCTCGCTTTGCTCACCCACCCCCGAGTTTGTTTTACCGGATATACAATTTAAAGAGATTGTTATTTTTATGGGAATTGTTACATATACATTAATTTCACTTTTACTTTAAAGCTTTAGTAAAAACAATACTTGTCCTCTATTTCCGGCCCCATGCGTGGGTACATCTCTTTCTCGCAGGACGTATAACACTGCTCGCGTTGTGAAGGGGGGGGGGTGGCTGAACGCACGCTAAGGCGATGCCGTCGGATCATGTTATCTTGCTGCTGTCGAGCTCCGTATTCTGCTTGTCGCGCTGCGCATCAATCATTTAAAAGCCTGTACAGCAGCTGTCCTTTTGCCACTTCGTGTCTCTGCCGCTCATGTAGTGAAGGGGGGGGGGGGGGGGGGGGGGGGAATAAGGAGAAGCGGTTGGATCACCTGCTGGAGAGCTGTGTGTTCTGCTTCTCGCTTGTCATTGTTTTAAGAGCTGTGAGCACATGAAGTGTGTCTACCAAATGCATTCCAATAACTGCTAGGTTAGATATCCGTGAACTTGTTTTAAATGTTCTCTCACTGCCTTGTCTCACATGACGTTAAAGTGTCTCTCACGAGATGTCAAATTGTCTTCCGAGAAGATCATGTCACTCGTCTCCCTAGTCTCCCTCCCAAGATTTTTTTTTTTATAATAGAGAGATATAATGCAAAGTAAACAGACTCATTATCTTACTCATTGGCAGGTACACCTAAGTTCTATATGTCCTAGAAAGGACATTTAGTTATACCAATATTTAAAGGTAAAAACCACCCCTACAACAGAAAAACTAAATAGCTCAAAAGTTCAAAAACGCTTGTCTGATTTGCTTGAAAATTGGTGACATCATAGAAAAAAATAAACTTTGCCAACCCGTGTTTTTTTTATTTTTCAATTTTTACTAACTTTATGCTAACATACATGCTCTGCAATGCGCTGACAGGGGGCTTTACGCAAATGAAGGACACAGCAGAAGCAATTCTCAGGCTACATGAACAGCACCACTAACCAATAGGGTGGACAGACAACTGAAGAAGGTGCAGTGTCCTGAACAGGAAAAAAATAAACAAGATCATATTTGGTGCATGCAGTCAGTTGTGAAACAGAAGGACAAAGTTCAATGAAGCTCAAGGAAGATGTAAAGCTTAGTGGTTCGCAAGTGCACTATAAACTTCGACTGCTGGTACCAGGCTCTGTGACTGTGAACATAAGTGCTGCTTTGCTAGATGCAAAAAGGGAAGGAGAGTAAAGCAGAGGCAGGAGGGTTGTCCTCAGATCCAATACAAGAACCGATGGTGTATGCTTAAACTTAATGGGTCCCCCACAAGCTACTCTATTGTATGTAGCATACATTCACATATATGGACTTTGACAGAGGTGGGTAGTACCGAGTTACATTTACTCCGTTACATTTACTTGAGTAACTTTTTAAAAAATTGTACTTCTAAGAGTAGTTTTACTGCACCATACTTGTTACTTTTACTTTGTACATTTGTGAAGAAGAAACGCTACTCTTACTCCGCTACATTGGGCAACACTCGAATTGTTACTTTTTTTCCATTATATACGCTGTATTCCAAGCATGCACAGCAGAAGGCGGCCCCCACGTATTCTTTAGCTAAAACTCCCTAAACCATTTCCCATTCATTCTCTATGGTAGTAGTAAACCACTACCAATGCGATCTATTTTCTACCACTTCCGTTTCGGGGGGCGCTGTTCTGCGTTTTCGCCGCTCTGCCTGCCTGCCTGCCTGCAGCATCTGCTTTCGTTGACGTGCTGGGGCGTTTTTCTTTTTTTTCTTAAGTAAATCGTTAAGTTTAAACTGTCGATCGCGGTTATTTATGTTGATTAATTAATGCTTTCATTGATTATAGCTAATACTGTTATCAAGTGGTCGCTATTTTTGCCTGTTGTATACAATCTATCTAGCGTCTTTCATATCTATCTCCACTCTCACTGCCCGCTTGCCTGCGTGCAGCGTGTGTCGATTGATATATGATTTAATGTATTTCTTTTTGACATAATTCTCTGAATTTGTAAAATACATATACATTATATATAAAACGAAACTACTATATAGCTAATACTGTCATGTATCTGTCTAGTGCCTTCTCTGTCTGCCTATTATATAAGTGCCTTCCCTATCTAGCCGTTTATCTAGTGCCTTTCACATGTGAATGTACTCTCACTGCCTGCTTGCCTTTCTGCAGCACCTGTCATATAGTGCCTTTCACATCTATCTATCTATCTATCTATCTATCTATCTATCTATCTATCTATCTATCTATCTAGCTGTTTTTTTTTCTCCTGACAGTTTTATATCTTCAATTATACAGTGCCTTCCCAGTTTATCTATCTAGTAACTTCTCTGTGCATTATTCAGTGATCTGTCTAACAGTGTATGTCTTACAGACCTTAAAAATAAGAACAGTTATAAGGACACTTGTTCATGTTAATTGCAGTCTCAATTTTTTATTTTTTTAAAAAGAGCATCCTACATCTATTATACAGTAACTGTGTCAACTATCTGCGACAGGCCCAGTCAATGTAAAGTGAGACTTCTTGTATGTGCACAAGCTGCCTTGTTCTAATGTTATTTTCTATCAGCTGTGCTATTTGCAGGGCAAGTGCATATGCAGAATTATACTGTCAATGTACTGTATATCTTGTCACGGTAAGTAGTTTGAACTGTTCAAACATACATGTTACCTACTGTAGGTATTGGCTTCAAAAGCTTTGTTGTGAAAAACTGAGATTTGGAACTTTGTGTTATTTTTGCATCTTTATTTTGTAAAGATGTTATTTATTTTTACTCATTTTTTATTTTATTATTTGGAAATAGCAGAATTTGCACATTATTTTATATTTTTGTCTGTCTTATTACAACATTTCTAAAAAATAAATCATTTATTATGATCAGTTACTCAGTACTTGAGTAGTCTGTTCACCAAATACTTTTTTTACTCTTGAGTGACTCTTGGATGACTACTTTTTACTTCTACTTGAGTAATATTATTTTGAAGTAACGCTACTCTGACTTGAGTACAATTTTTGGCTGCTCTACCCACCTCTGGACTTTAATAGGGGACCCCCACCCCACCCTCCAAAATCATTTACATAAACATTTACATCTGTTGACTTTAAAAGGAGACCAAATACAAATAATGAAAAACACAAAAAAGCTTTTTACAGAAGCTCTTTAAACAAATAAATACATAAATAGGTGGATAAGTAAGTAAATAAATAAATAAAGATACACACACCATAGTCTGAACACATAACAGAATGACTATAAAGCAAGAAAATTAAAACGAAAGAAAACATCTGACTTGGCACTGTTGGTGAGGCATTATGCAGACGTTGTGCTGTAGGTATAAAGAAGCCCCAGTTGTGTTTCTTTACACACTGCTGCTGAATAATTTGCTGGCTGAACGTCGTCAGTGTTAGTGTGTCAGAGGGAGGATGTGCAGCTTTGTTTGATAATGGCACTCAGGTTTGTTTTAATTCCCTCCTTTGTACTACCTCTGGGAGGACCAGAGTGCAACCAACTGAGCTTGTTACTTCAATTAGCCCATTGATTCGGTGGGCCTCTCTTGAAATGATGTGACCAGCCCAGCATACCACAGAATAGAAAATCAAACTGGCCATCACAGAGTTTTAAAAGATCTGAATGATGTCATTCCCCACATTATAAGTCTAATAAGGAAAAAGAGCCTGCTCTGCCCTTTCTTATATAGTTCCTCTGTGTTCCGAGACCAGTCCAACCTCTCATTAATGTGAACTCCCAAGTACTTGTAGGAGTGGGCCACCTCTACATCCAGTCCTTGAATAGTAACCAGTCTTAGAGGCTCTTTGGTGTGGTGAAAGTCAATAACCAGTTCCTTGGTTTTGCTGATGTTAAGATGCAGACGATTCTCTTTGCACAAAGAAACAAAGTTCTCCACCTGACTTGTCTATTGTATGTTCAAGATTAAGCAGTTCCAGTGACCTAAGAATATTATTATGTTTCTTATTGGTTGACTGATGTCTTTATTCAAGGCAACATACAAAATTTGAGAAACATAATTGGAGCACAAACAAGGGAAGTGACTTGCTCATGGTTTAAAGTCCTAGGTCCAAAGCCTTAACCACTACAACATACTTCCTGTTGTGGCACCCGGCTGGGGTTCATGCCCGGCCAGGATGCCCAGGAGGACTGGAGGAGGGCTTGTGCCTCCTCCAGACCACGAGGGGGTGACCGCCCTGGTTGCTTTGGGGGCCACAGGTACAGCACTTGGAAGCTCTACCCTGTAGGGGCCCGTGGCTACCACCAGAGGGTGCCCCGATGCCTTGGGGACCCTGGACCCCAGTGCTTCTGCCACACCCGGAAGTGCTGGGGGGAAGAAAAGAGGGGACACCCGGAGTGCTTCCGGGTACGCAGCCGGCACTTCCGCCACACTGGGGAGTGCCGGTGGAAGATTGCCGGGGAGCACCTGGAGCACATCCGGGTGTGTATAAAAGGGGCCGCCTCCCTTCAGATGGAGACAAGAGTCGGGTAGAAGTTGGATGATGTCAGGAGGAAGGCAAGGAGGCGGCCTGAAAAGAGAAAAGGCATTGTGTTGTGTGGCCAGGACTTTGGGGTCTTTGGGGTTTGTGAGCATAATAACTTTGTAAATATGTATAATAAACGTGTGTTGGGTGACATGAGCGTGTCTGCCTGTCTGTGTCTGAGCCAGTCTCCACACTGTCAATAATATTAGCCTTTGGTTACAATGCAAAAAATACATATATTGCATACAGAAACGTACTTAGTTACCTAGTACTTCTGATACACCTGATTAACTAATGGCAGTATACCATTTTCATAAGACATTTCCCAGGTGAAGCTGGATAATACAGTTAGTCATATATATTTTCAAATTTGGAAAATACAGTAGTGCAATTATTGTCATATCCAAAGTTAATCATTTATATACTGTATATAAATAATTTATAAGCATTGTAGTAAGGTTTAAAAAAACAAGCAAATTTAGCCCCTCTATTGTTTTTTACATCTCCCTCTTGGCATTTGACACTGAGGACAACCTCATCCAGTTCTAACAACTACACCCCAATATCCATCAGGCACTTCGAGACTCCCACGCACCCCTAAACCTAAGGCCCATTGTTCCTGCTCTTCTTTCAGATCCACCAACCTCCATTTTATTTTGTTAATTTTTGTAGTACGCCATTCCAGCTGAAATTATTCAAAGAATGTATGGTGAAATCAAAGTATAATTGGTAGGCTTACATTTGAAGAGATAAATGTATGATAGCATATCCTGTGCATAATTATGTGACATAACATAACATTCTCAAAGTTGCTCAGGTTAATTCAGGGTTGTAAAGCTGCCCAGAGCATATCATGGCGGCACTGTGTTCAAGGGAGGAAGCAAGCCTGTACAGAGTACCAATCCATTGGAAGGCCACCAAAACACACCTGCACAGAGGAAAATTTGGAATTGCCAGTTAGGCTAAAACTTTTTAGGGATTGTAACAAGAATGACCATAAGACATTGTGAAGGTTTGGGGCAGCCACCCGTATAATTTTTCCCAGCTGCAAAACTGATTCGAGATGACAGACATGTTCACACGACTGAGTCCAAAACAGAACTGCTTTAGTATCAACAATATGGCAGCTTTAAAGGCCAGTAAGGGAAGTGATGTCAACAGGACCAGAACCGGAAGTGACGTCGTTGGCTGCCCCAGAGCTGGGCGGGATTTCCCTAGAATGGTCTGCAAGTGATGGAGAGAGAGAATTAGTGCACTTCGCCACCACCTGGTGATGGAATTACATGTACTCAAGCCCTTTAGTTGTCTCCTAAACACGCGTGTGTGACAGGGTGAAGGAGGGAAAAACAGAGTATCTGGAGGATAATCCACACAGACACAGTGTGGGCAAGCAAACTACACACAGACAACAACCTGGCACAAGATTCACACCCACAACACTGCACTGAGGGACAGTAACACTACCACTATGCTAGATGAGAGCAACCAGGGGCAGATAAACCATCAGGGCATTCTGGGTGCACTCCCAGGGTCTTGTGATAGAAAGGAGTCTTTTCAGCAAAACACCACAACCCCAACCTCACCGCACTCGATGAAACAATAGAGTATCCACGAGTTGAAATGACCAAGGAGAACACCAACCCTGCTTGATGAAGCTGTTGAGTCTCATGCAGAAATCAACAGCAAGAAATGCCGTTCTGCATTAAACAACGCAGTGTCCACACTCTGCATTGTTATTAAAAGTATAATTAACACTCTGTCACCCAGGAGCATGTGAGGGTCTTAGTCTGGCCTTGAGAACAACTGACCACGTGAATAGTGACATGTAACAAACTGAATACCTTTAGTTGGATTCTACAATTGGCCGACACCTGCCACCCTTTGAAAGCTACAGCACATGGGTATTAAGGATGTTAAATGAGGGGTTGCAGCTTATACAGTATGTATGGTCTTAATTAGGACAGCTTAGCTATTAGCTGAGCAAAGAAGGTTGAGGGACTGAAAGGTCTACTCTCATTTGTCACATTTCTGATTGTCCATCTTATGTTTTTATTTTATAGTTTGCAGTTTCTTATATATTGATGTTATCCATCCATCCATCCATTTTCCAACCCGCTGAATCCGAACACAGGGTCACGGGGGTCTGCTGGAGCCAATCCCAGCCAACACAGGGCACAAGGCAGGAAACAATCCTGGGCAGGGTGCCAACCCACTGCAGGACACACACAAACACACCCACACACCAAGCACACACTAGGGCCAATTTAGAATCGCCAATCCACCTAACCTGCATGTCTTTGGACTGTGGGAGGAAACCGGAGCGCCCGGAGGAAACCCACACAGACATGGGGAGAACATGCAAACTCCACGCAGGGAGGGCCCGGGAATCAAACCCAGGTCCCCAGATCTCCCAACTGCGAGGCAGCAGCGCTATCCACTGCGCCACCGTGCCGCCCTATTGATGTTATATAATTAAAAAAAACACTCATTTTAAAACTAATGATTGAGAATGAACACGAGAGCAACTATTACTGGAATTTATCTGGAGAGAGCATGGCTTTGTCTTATTTGCCTGTTTAGGTGGAGCAAATCATATTGAAAAGTTAAAGTTTTTGTCTTAATTTTAACAGTGATTTTAATTGATATCTTTTGACTACCTCCCTGTCATTCAACCTTTCCAAGACATTTTGGATTGTTCTTCATCCACCATTTCCTTCTAAAGTTTCCCTTTGTGTCAGGAGCTAATCCTCCTGAGGTGGCAAAAGGATATGTTAAATTTTCTCACAAACAACTTGCATATCAGATTTATGTAAAGATTCTGAAGCTCATACAAACGCCTCTCACTAGCACGAAATAAAAAGCCTTTCTATGTCTTGATCAGGGAGTTTGTTTGTTAGCATGCATAAAATAGCTTGCTTTAGGAAGCATGCTTCGACCCCATCCAGTAACACCACCCCTCTACACCAGTACTGTTTTATTAAATGGGATTGATCTATATTGGCTTGTTTTAATTCCAGCAACACTATTAATCACAGAACAATGCCCTTCATTATTATAATGACAAGCCTCAATTAAACATTATATGAAACTGGGTATATGATAGTTGGTGTGAAATTATTACCCAGTGCTGGACTAATGGCAAAGGTAGACATTACTATCTGTCTCTGGTAACACTGTGATGACTTACTCAAGTGGGCAAACAAGCCACCTTTATACAGTGGAACACCATCTCCTGACACTTTATAATAACAGAGATAGCATTCAATTGCTCACAGACAGCCTTTTACAAACAAAACTCAGGCAGGGTAAGGTTATTCATCTTACAAAGTGAGTCAGACTTGAGCACAGAAGCAACGATATTGAGATTTAATGTCCATTCCTTTAACTATTACACTACACTGCCTACTTAAACATGCAGAGAGCATACACTTGTAACAGATATGATATTGTTTAATGTCTGATTAAAGATGGTTTGCTTAATGATATAACTAGCATATTGGATTGGACCAAAATATAAGGAATATTTACTTAATTTTAAAATACTGCATTACATAAAAGAAAAATAGTACTTCATTTGGACACTCTGTTCATTTGTTTTTTAGCATAACTTTTTTTAAAACTATGTTGACTTATACAGTCTCCTGTCATACTGCACATATCTTGCATATTGTGTTTTCTACAAAGATCCTGTCCTGCTGTGATAGCAAGTCTTTTGATCATTTGAAGATGACACTGTTAATAATGCTTTTAAACCAGCAAAAAACAGAGAGATCATACCTTCTCATAATTAGAAACAACCTCAAAGAAGACCAGATAATCTTTTAACAGTTATATTTTGACAGATGAGAATGTGTGACCTGGAGTAGAATCGGACATCGGTATTATCTATGGGCTTTGGGTTTGTTTAGATGGAGTCCATCCAGAAGTTAATGAAAATGTGAGATAAAAACTAAAGGCAAGCATCGCCCTCTTGTGAGGAAACTGAGTATGGACTTCAAAAATGAGTTTTGGCATGTACATGTAGGCCTACAGTGTGATCTTGTGGCTAAAACACTGAACTGCGTGCATTAGGTTTGTTAGCATTCCTGTTAGTGGGCTCTCTTGCCACTCAAGGTTGGTTTGTGCCTTGTGTCTGCTGTTGCCAGGATAGGCTCAGACTTCATGGACAAAGAACATGAAAACTGAGTATAGAAACATAATAAATCACTAACCTGCATAATCCTATTGATATTTGTGCAGGCCAAAGCCTAATCTGGCCACAACATGAAAAAGGTAGGGCCAGTTTATAATCACCAATTAATGCGATTTGCATGACATTGGAATATGGGAGAAAAACCTAAATACCTGGAGAAAAATCCATAAGAACACCAGGAGAACATGCAGACAACACACAGACAGCGCCTGAGTCGAGAATTTGAACCCAACTGTTACATATCTTTTGTTTTGGTAGTCTCAAAAATGCCTCACTGCACAGAGAACTAGGAAAATACTCTGGTGTGTATAGAAACAAGTCTCAACCAAAACTTTAAAAATAAACAATGTATTAAACAAAATAGAGAAACAAACAAGAAATACTCACAAAACAACCAAGGCCCAAAAACTCAAGCCAAAAGAAGAATCCCATAAACAGTGCAAAAAATAGTTAGCAAACAGAAAATACAAATGAAATACTACATTTACAAAAACTCCTTCCAAATACAATGCACCGCTATTGAGCTCCCTTTATCTGGGGCATAAATAGCCAGAGAGAATTCTCAGGAGTGTTGATGTCAGGGTGGCCCAGTCTGTTGGGGTACCACCCATGGAACACATGTAATGTATGAAAACATCAGATTACCCATGAAAATGAAATAAAAAATAAACAGAATACTATTAACATAAAAAACATAATTGCAATAAACATTAAAAACACTTAAAAATAAGCCAAGAAGATATTAAAAATGGAGTTTGCATGTTCTCCCCGTGTCTGCGTGGGTTTCCTCCGGGCGCTCCGGTTTCCTCCCACAGTCCAAAGACATGCAGGTTAGGTGGATTGGCGATTCTAAATTGGCCCTAGTGTGTGCTTGGTGTGTGGGTGTGTTTGTGTGTGTCCTGCGGTGGGTTGGCACCCTGCCCGGGATTGTTTCCTGCCTTGTGCCCTGTGTTGGCTGGGATTGGCTCCAGCAGACCCCCGTGACCCTGTGTTCGGATTCAGCGGGTTGGAAAATGGATGGATGGATGGATATTAAAAATGAATATAAACAAATGCCAGGTAGGAGCGTAAATAGGCTGTATGAGAACATGCAGTGCATAGGGAAGTTCAGCCACTAGGGGGCCCCAAGAATGTCCATACACATAGACATCATCTATGTGGGCTCAAATGGTGAACTGCCCCATACCTCTAAATTCTGCAGCAATACTTGAGCAAAGCTGCAATGAAATGAAAAGTTGAAAAGTCCATAGTCACAGTTAAAAGCAACTCAGTTATGATTTCTGGACCATATTAGTTTTTTTTTTGTTTGACTGAGTCACACATGTGCATCAGTGGATCATACTCTGGGTTCTTCTGAGGTATGTACTTCCACCCCAGGTTTAGAAGGGACGCTGGCACTAACCTTAGCACTAACCTTATCCTCTTTTTTTCCCCCATAGTGCCGAGAACATGGCGAGTAAGAGCCACTGACTTTGCCCCTTCCAGTTCACCTGCTACATATCCAGTGGTTCCCAAAAGGAGGCATCATTCGATATAAGAATGCACCGCAGGATGGAACTCCTACTGTTGTAACTATCACAGGCTTACCATCCAGGGAAATGTTCCTCATACTAGAATCATGCCATTTGTTTATTTAATGCCATCGAGCACTCATTTTTGTTTGGACTATTTTCCTAATTAAACAGGGGCAACAGGGTTGGCTCCCCAAAAGTTTCTCCTTGTGGACCTGCAGTTTCTTCCAACAATTATATAATTAATTTTGAAAGTGATTCAAATCTGATATGATGGTGTATCAATATTTACCATAAATCTTGAAACTGAATAAAAATGAATTCATCAGGCAGAAGTGAACTAAAAGACAACCAAGAATACCATCTACATGCTGACTGCTGACATGCTGAATAGTTTACAAACCAGACGTCTGAGAGTCTGTCAACTCTCAAGTACTTAAAGTTGAGTTGAATCGTCATTGTCATTATCTGTACATAGAAACCTGAGGACATTAGATATGAGCCAAAACCGGTGGGAACATGATGTGAAGGGGTTTAATGCAAAATATTATGAAAATTCCATAATTCTGAGGTGGCATTTGATTACAGCAATGTTTGACTGAAAGATGCATTCGTAAAAAATACATGCTTTTTTTGTACTTGACAACTTTCTGAAAATATTGAATCTGTCGTACATTAATGAAAAAAAAAATCGACTGCGTAAATGCTCTCTATTTAATCTACTAGCCTAGCCTAGCCTGGTGACCACATAATCACATGTAACCTCCTAAATCATAAAGAAGTATGTTTCATCAAGAGAGAGACAGAGGTTAAGAGCATGCGCTAACACAGCGCATTGAGGCACCCACCACATGACAAATCAACTCAGGATCCCCAGATATGACACCTCAGCACCACACTAGTTCAGATGGAATGGAACAGTGTGAGTTTTTTTATGGTGGCTGGAGTGCCAATTCTGCCACCAACCCCCAGGTTTTTCCCTTCAGGTTGGAAGGCCTACCTACAGGGCTGGATGCAGATTAACATCATACCCAGGATGAAGCAATTGCAGGTTAAGGGCCTTGCTCAGGGGCCCAACAGAGTAGAATCACTTTACATCGTTTACGGGATTTGAACTGGCAACCTTCCGATTACCAGTGCAGATCCCTACCTCAGAGCCACTCCACCTGTTTCATTAATTTCTCTAAAATAAACAGACTCTCCTAATATAATCAGAAAAATTCAATGATATCAAAGTATAGTGATAATATTCAAACATTTACTCAAGATTTGTGTTTAGATAGATAGATAGATAGATAGATAGATAGATAGATAGATAGATAGATAGATAGATAGATAGATAGATAGATAGATAGATAGATAGATAGATAGATAGATAGATAGATCCCAAGAGGAAATTCACATACTCCAACAGCAGCATATTGATAAAAAACAATATTAAATTAAAGAGTGATAAAAATGCAGGTATAACAGACAATAACTTTGTATAATGTTAACATTTACCCCCAAGAGTGGAATTGAAGAGTCGCATAGTGTGGGGGAGGAAAGATCTCTTCAATCGGTCAGTGGAGCAGGACAGTGACAGCCATCTATCTCTGAAGCTGCTCCTCTGTCTGGAGATGATACTGTTCAGTGGATGCAGTGGATTCTCAATGATTGACAGAAGCCTGCTCAGCGCCCGTCGCTCTGCCACGGATGTCAAACTGTTCAGCTCCGTGCCTACAATAGAGCCTACCTTCCTCACCAGTTTGTCCAGGCGTGAGGCTTCCCTCTTCTTTATGCTGCCTCCCCAGCACACCACCGCGTAGAAGAGGGCGCTCGCCACAACCGCAGCATCATATTACAGATGTTGAAAGACGGCAGTCTTTTAAGGAAGTATAGTCAGCTCTGTTCTCTCTTGCACAGAGCAACAGTATTGGGAGTCCAGTCCAATTTATCATCCAATTGCACTCCCAGGTATCTATAGGTCTGTACCATGTGCACACAGTCACCTCTGATGATCACGGGGTCCATGAGGGGCCTGGTCCTCCTAAAATCCACCACCAGCTCCTTGGTTTTGCTGGTGTTCAGGTGTAGGTGGTTTGAGTCATACCATTTAACAAAGTCATTGATTAGGTTCCTATACTCCTCCTCCTGCCCACTCCTGATGCAGCCCATGATAGCAGTGTCGTCAGCAAACTTTTGCACGTGACAGGACTCGGAGTTGTATTGGAAGTCCGATGTATATAGGCTGAACAGGACCGGAGAAAGTACAGTCCCCTGCGGTGCTCCTGTGTTGCTGACCACAATGTCTGACCTGCAGTTCCCGAGACAAACATACTGAGGTCTGTCTGTAAGATAGTCCACAATCCATGCCACCAGGTATGAATGTACTCCCATCTCTGTCAGCCTGTCCCTAAGGAGCAGAGGTTGGATGGTGTTGAAGGCACTAAAGAAGTCCAGAAACATAATTCTTACAGCACCACCGCCTCTGTCCAAGTGGGAGAGGGATCGGTGTAGCATATAGACGATGGCATCCTCCGCTCCCACCTTCTCCTGGTATGCGAACTGCAGAGGGTCAAGGGCGTGGCGGTCCTGTGGCCTCAGGTGGTGAAGCAGCAGCATCTCCATGGTCTTCATCACATGTGACGTCAGAGCGACAGGCCAGAAGTCATTCAGCTCACCAGGACGTGATACCTTTGGGACTGGGGTGATGCAAGATGTTTTCCAAAGCCTCGGGACACTCCCCTGTTCCAGGCTCAGGTTGAAGATGCGCTGTAGAGGACTCCCCAGTTCCAACGTACAGGCCTTCAGCAGTCGTGGCCATACTCCATCTGGACCCACTGCTTTGCTGCCACAAAGTCTCCTCAGCTCTCTGCTTACCTGGGCTGCTGTAATTGTGGGTGGGGGGAAACTCTCTCCTATGCTGGTATCAGCAGAAGGATGGGTGGAGGGTGCAGTACTCCGAGGTGAGAGTGGGTTAGGGTGGTCAAACCTGTTAAAGAAGTTGTTCATCTGGTTTGCTCTCTCCACGTCTCTCTCGATGGTGGCATCCCGCTTCGAGCTGCAGCCAGCGATGATCTTCATCCCATCCCAAACTTCCTTCATGCTGTTATTCTGCAACTTCTGCTCCAGCTTTCTCCTGTACTGCTCCTTCGCTGCCCTGAGCTGGACTCGGAGTTCCTTCTGCACGCGCTTGAGCTCATGCAGATCACCGCCTTTAAAAGCCCTTTTCTTCTGGTTCAAAAGGCCCTTGATGTCACTTGTAATCCATGGCTTGTTGTTAGCATAGCAGCGTACTGTTCTTACTGGAACTACAATGTCCATACAGAAGCTGATGTAGTCAGTAGTGCAGTCAACAACCTCCTCAATGTTCTCACTATATGATCCCTGCAGGATATCCCAGTCCGTAGTTCCAAAGCAGTCTCTCAGAGCCTGCTTTGCCTCAGGGGACCACTTCCTGAATGAGCATGTGGTTGTAGGTAGCTCCCTCACTCTTGGTTTGTAGTGAGGCTGAAGCAGAACCAGGTTATGATCTGCTTTCCCAAGTGCAGGCAGCGGGGTGGCGCTGTATGCGTCTTTAACGTTTGCATACAGTACGTCAATAGTCTTATTTCCCCGGGTGTTACAGTCCACATGCTGGGAGAAGGCAGGTAATGTTTACTAATATTTGTTAACATTTGCAAATAACTCAGTATCACCGTCCAATCAGTGCACGCCATTAGAGCATTTTAGCCTGCAAAAGTTAACATGCCAGGAGCAAAGAGTACAATCTGGCAAGTCATATATGGTGGTGAACAATGGAAGATGATCTTTTTCAGGTTTAATGCAAGTTTTACTGTAAACCTATGTAATAAAATTTATCTAATTTAATCTAATAATAATTTAAATAAATTAGCCTTAAGCAGTGCAAAAAGCAATGTAGTCCTGTTGCCAAATTGATCATTTAGGTTAACTTTTCTGCATCAGTGTCTCCAATGCTGCACCAGTTTCATAATAATTATTGTGAGATTGTTGTTTATGATGTAGCCTGTAATTTTTGCCCACCCTCCATGTTTATGACAAGTCAATACCCATGTCCATATGTACAGATTTTGACTCATATGAATATTTTGCTTTATTGCTTTATCCAATGTCTGTCTGTTCGTCTGTCTGTCTGTCTGTCTGTCTGTCTGCTTTTCACAAGAAAACTACTTAACAGATTTAGATCTGTCTTTTTTCTATAATTTGCTTGAACATTCCAGTTGATTTTGCAGTCTCTCTCATCACGCTAAGTATCATAGTTCGCTTGTGGTACAGATTTATTTGTGCGAATCCGAGAGAGGGGAGAGCCGAGGGGAGGGGGAAGCGTGATGTCAGGAGTAGGGAGCCAGGCAGGGTCCTCCTCACTGTCCTGTTTCACTTCTATGCGGGCGAAGCCGCGGAGGACAGCTAGTAAAATATATGCAGAATGGGGCGAAAAAAGACCAGGGAACGTACCATGGCTGACGCATAACAATATTTCAGGTCATAGCTAATGCTGATAAGCAGTCAGTCAGTCAGTCATTATCCAACCCGCTATATCCTAACAAAGGGTCACAGGAGCCAATCCCAGCCAGAACAGGGCACAAGGCTGGAACAAACCCCGGGCAGGGCACCAGCCCACTGCAGGGCACATACACACACACACACTAGGAAAATTTAGGATCGCCAATGCACCTAACCTGCATGTCTTTGGACTGTGGGAGGAAACCAGAGCACCCGGAGGAAACCCATGCAGACACGGGGAGAACATGCAAACTCCACACATGGAGGACCCGGGAAGCGAACCCAGGTCTACTTACTGCAAGGCAGCAGCGCTACCCACTGTGCCACCACCCTGCTGATAAGCTTATTTTTCAAAATGCTACAGTAGATTGCAAACCTTAACATTTGTCCACTCAATTAAATATTTAGCACATCTTCTTTTGTTCAAACAAATTGAGTTATCCGTAAATAAAGGTGCGTGTGCTAGCCCTAACCCTAATATTGTATACAATTACAAAATAGAAAACTTAAAAGAACAGAGAGAATCCAAATGATATGAAGAAGAAAAAAAATCATCTACAGAACGTATTCACACTCGAATCAAGTGTCGCAGGGCCCTGAGCCATTTCCAGACCCACTTAGACTATCACCGGACACGACCCACATTCTCATCCTCATCCACCTTCTGTCAGACTGGTGCACTTCATAGTCAGATATGTTTAGGAGGAAAACTAAAATACCTGGATTCTAATTCAAATACACAGAAAAACCCTGCAGGGCTGTGAGACTGCACCACCCTAAGTAAATCATTTACAGTTACTGTATATTCATAGCTGATGCTATTATGTGAAAAGACTTAAAAATCACATTGACATTTGTATACATATATTTCATAAAATCTGAGAACTGGCAGTCATGCAGTTAATGAACTTCCATGTAAACTCTCCATGTTCCTGAACAGACGTGGTAGCCAGGTGTGTCATTATGAAGAGAACATGAGAGAAGAGACAGCAGAAATTTTACCAATGACAAACAAATTTACAGTGTTTCACAGGAAATATCAATGGATTAAAGGTGACTATCACACATTCATGTTTCTCATGTCCACTCTTACTCTCCATGAAAAATATCAAATATAAACATTTAAGATGACAGCGGCTGACATATTAAACTCTGTATGCGTAAACACATTAATAACTACGCTTCAATGTTTTTTTTTTTCAACTTTTCAGAACTGTTTGTTTGACTTTCCTTAACAAGACATTCAATATGTCTGAATTACCATAAGCCATCCTAATTCTGGGTGTTCAAAAGAAATGTAATGCTTTACTTCATGAGGTAGAAGTATATTATGAACATGAATAGTTATGTTAGATATTTGAAATATTAAAATGTGTGCTTCATTTCACATGTTCAAAGTCTAAATATTCTCTATTGTAACAGAATTTTTTAATTTTTCACCCTCTGATAGAGGTGCATAGAGGACTAGATCCCTATAAAGAATCCAAAATAACACAATTTTTGTAATCACTGGTCATGAAACATTCTAAAATGAATTTTCACTTGCTTATGTTGGAAACTTGTTATTTTTTACCTTTTAGCAGTGACTTTTAGAGGGTTAGAACTACCCGTAAAGAGTCAAATATGACAAATATGATCGTATTTGTGATCAGCAACTTTGAAACTGCATAAATACATGACTGTATTATCATTTCCCTTAGTTTCGTAGATTTGTGAAAAGGAGTAACCATTAAGCTTTGTATCTCATTAGAGGGTGATCAGTCCTTCTGATCATTTTTGCTAGAAACACCTGTTGGTTTACTCTTTCTCATAAGGGGATGATTTCCTGCACAAAATATAGTCCAAAAAGACCTAAAATGTGTGGTTTCTCGGGTCTAGAGCGCCAAACCCCAAAAAGCTTCATGTCTAACATAACCAGACATCAAGATCTGCCAAACGGTATTATCCTATGAGGTTTTAGATAGTCAAGAACAACTCGACAAAAAACTGTAAAGTAATTTCAATGCGTCAATTCTTATTTTCTCTGTGTTCCTAAAGAGTTTTATATTAAAAACAACCAATAATTCCTAATTGTGTATCTTGCAAAACGCGGTGGAGTGCAATATTTAAAATTCTGTTACCTCCACACTTGTTCTACTCTCCTGCGGTAAAATGTGCGCACTTGGAATGCTGCCGCTCACCAGCACAGTAAAGTTGGGACTATGCGCCCTCCAGCCTGATGTGGCGCTGTGAATTAATCAGCTCCCGGAAGCCCCACTCAATCCCCACGGTTCGGATCTGTTTGCAGAGTTAGGATGGCAGCAGTTCGTAGCTTGCAGGTCTCGGTGAAGTCCGAGTCAGGCTCTGAGCGTTCAGATTCTGAGTCTGACTCAGAATCGGATCAGGACACTCGTGAACCCGAACCTATGGAAGTCGAAGAGGGCGAGCTGGAGTCCGTTCCAGTCTGCCGATCTCTTAAAGAACTGATCCCGGTAAGTGTGGCCTAGCAGACCGCGCACTAGATTTGGTGTAGCGGTGGGGAGTTCAAAGCCCATTGCGGAAGGAATACCGTGTATGGAAGTTTGAAGTGGGCGTTTGTTTGTGGGGAAGGGATCATGTGGTAGAGGAGAGAAATATCTGGGTCGGCCACTGGCTTTGTAAATGAAAGAAAACTGGGTAAAGACGGTTGACGAGTAATTGCAGTAATATCAAAATCTCATTCTTAATTAAACGTATGCATTTCTGTTTTAACACGTGTCATACCGAAATAGGTAACATGTTGGAATTTTTCTTTTTTATTGTCAACCTGTGTGCATTTTAGTTTTCTTGTTTTTTTACATTTCCTTTTTGCGTTTTTTATACCGTAGTTTCTGGGCAGCTCTTACTAAAGTCAAACTTTCATCGGATTATTCATCACAAAGTACATGTATTAGCCGCTTTTGGATTTGCAGAAGTAAATGCACATCATCTTTCCTTTTTTTTTTTTTTTTGTAAAACGTATTCATACAAATCACTGATGTCTGCTTTTGCCACTTAGATTTCGAGAGCTTAAATTTAAAAACACAAGGCTTTTAGCTTGGATGCATGAATGCAGCCCAAAAAAGAGAAGTTGTCTAAGTACATTACTGATGCCATTGTATCATTTTATGGTTCTTTTAAGTTACTGCACTGATCTCTGTCATGTTCATCATGACTGTCACTGTATAAATGGACGGGTACCAGGCACTAATTGATATGAGAAATCGGATAACATTTTTAAAAAATGCTTTGACGCTCACTTGCATAGGTGAATTTTACAAGACACCTTAACAGGCATCAGGCAAGTCAATGATACCTTAACGCTGTTTAGATTTCTTCAAAATTCAGACATTGTGTTTTTAACACCAACAGACAGTTTGGTGGAGATGTTTCTGCTGTTTTTGTTATCAGAAAATTTACTGTGGAGCTGATATAAATTTGTAAGGTTCTTCCGCCTTAATAAAAGGATAAGTGCCTGTGTGTCCCTCTGGTTGTTGTGTCTCAGTCATTCCAACAAATGGCACATCACGAAAATTTGTGGTAATGCATTGTATTTGTCATTTAAACAGATGGCACATCACAAACATTAGCACTGCTTTTATGAAGCACATACCAAATAGAATGCATATTTATGTATTATGTGATATTTGTCTTTGCAACCAATACTATCCAACTACACAGAGCACCATTCGTCACCGCAGGTCTTTGTCAGCAGTTCTTGACTAACAATTATAGGATGGAAGTTAAAGTTAGAGGTTAGTATGGTTAGCATGCGTGGTAAATGGTTAAAGTTAGGAATTAGTTAAAACAGAGTGGGGCATAAAGATCTCCCACATTTTGAAGGACTATTAAAAATGAACAAAGCTATCTAAAAAAAATTGCATATGTTTCTGAAAAGTATATAAAAGACAGTTCTGTTCTAATGGGTTTTAAAAATCATATCAAACAAATGGCGGCCATCATTGGCAATACATCGCTGAAGACATTCCCGAAGACGTTCCCGGAAGTTCTCCATCACTCTCTGGTCATCTCAGGCGGAATGGCATCGATTTCCTGTCTGATCCTTTCCTTCAAATCCTCCAGAGATCGAGGACGATGTTTGAAAACCTTTTCCTTTAGGGTATCCCCAAAGGAAAAAGTCACTTGGGCTTAAATCTTGTGACCATGCCGGCCACCCCACGTCTCCCCTTGAAGATATTAAATGCCCAGAGAATATTTCCCTCAACGCTCCGAGTGAACGTCATGCTGTGTGAGCTGTGGCCCCGTCCTGTTGAAATCACACATGTTCTGTCCTGGGTCTGCCAGGTGATTTTCTTTTCATTGTGGAGTCAGTTGCCCGAAGGTTAAAAATCCATAGCAAAATCATTTTCCTATCTCATACAGATGCATTTTGACAAAGCGAGAAGCATGTACAGAATGCTGTTTGCGTCGCTATCACAGAACAGTTGTTCTCATAATACGCTTGAATACCAAAGCCCCGATATTCACCGGTCCAACTCATGATGGGTACTGAAAACGATAGAGCCTAACCTACTGAATGAGACCTTCCCCACCTCTCTACCCCTACTACAGCCCGCACAGTTCTCCTTCAAAATGTGGGAGATCTTTATGCCCCACCCTGTGTTAGGGTTTGATTTTTGGTATTTGGTGGTTTGGTATGGTTAGTGTGGCAATCCATTTGATTTGTGATGACCCATAAATGTTTGTTACCAAACATGTGGTGATGTCACCTCTGCCCTGAAACTGCTGGCGTAGACCTGCAGTGACGTATGGAGCTGTGGCTGTGAAGGTTGATACATTTCATTTCAACAGATGGCGCATCACAAACATTTGTAATAATGCATTTGAGTATTTCAAAAGTTTGTAATGCACCATCTGTTGGAATGACAGGTGTAATGCATTATAATACTACAAGCGTGACGAAATACATTCCAATAGATGGTCACTACAAATGTTAACACTGAGGTCTGTGTAGATTACATAGACCTCTTAACTGGGTCACAGCTAGTCATGAAAATAATCCAAGAATCTGGAAGCTTTTTTTTTTATTCTCCAGTTTGTCTTGTTGTCCAAGGAATTATGAGTGAATGATCTTGGGAACAGCAGAGCTGCCACTTTGCGCAAATGATGTTAAGTATTTGTGACAAATTACACAGGTAATACAGGAGGAGAAACACTGACAAGTTAATTGGCTTTATTATGGGTATAGTCAGTAGGGCTAAAATAACAATGTGACTTACAGACCAGAAACGTAGCTTCTAAGCTGCACTACCTGAAGTTTTAGAAATATGTGCTAGAATACATTTTCTATCCATCTGTCCATTTCTTATCCCACTTATCCGGGGCAGCTGGAGCCTACCCTAGCAAGTGTTGGACACAAGGCAGAACAGTCACTAGACAGGGCATCAGTCCATTGTAGGGTGAACACACGCACACACTAAGACCAATTTAACAGTGCCAGTCCACCTAACCTGCATGTCTTTGGAAGCCAATGTAGACACAAGGAAACAAAATGCAAGTTTTACTCAGGGAGGACACAGGGCTTAAACCCCACTGTCTTTATTGCAAAGCAGCTACCACCATGCAATCCACAATGACTTTTTTCCTTGTACCGTATTGTATTCTAAAACAGAACCAAGATTCTCAAAACTATTAGTGTGTTAAGCTGCATCCTCATTAACATCAAAATGTTGATGGGTCATTGAATAAAATATCATTGCTAGGTTAATGTTTAGGACTACTTCTTCAGCATCATGAGCACATGTAAGACTACGTTTAAGTAGTGCTGTGTGAGGTGTAATCAGAAGGCATTGAGTCTGACCTATTAAGAGAAACACCAGTAAAACAAAACAAGATTATTTTTCTACATGATACATGTGAGCAGTGTGCACTTGTCATAACTATCTCAAAGCTTTGTCTAAGCCACGCAAATCAAAGGTTTTGTCTTACTTGTATAACCACTCTTCTGTAGCTGACTTGATGCCATCATCATTGCAAGTCCTGTGGAGGTAGCAGTTCAGATTGGGGAGCAGGTAGTAGTCATGCTTAACCAAGAATGGAGCACAGGATGGTCGTGGATCCTGTTGAAAGCCACAGTTTTGCAGAGCAGCATTTGCAGCCTGTGAATTGTCATGAAGTAAATCGGGATGGTAGAAAGCCTTTTTTGCCTCTTCTCCCTGATTGCCCACCATAAACACAAAAGCAAGTCAATCTAATATTGACCAGTTATGAGGGCTTTTTGAGCCATGTGATCAATATGGACTATAGCCTTTAGCATCATAGAAATGTGCATCTAATCCTGCTGGCATTGATTTGACCCTTGGATTTCTTTGGTGTTGCAGAATCATCATGCATTGATCGTGTTTGGAATTTAAGTCATACCAATTTATCCAGTTGTCATCCTACTTATGAAATGCTTATTTAATTACACCCAGCAAAAATGTATTATCTCAGTGTTCTCCATAGAATGTTGAATGTAGTGTAGAATGCACTGTTAACACTCAGTTCTTCATAATGCTTTGCTCCATGGTGGCAACATGTTCTTGTCTTCCTCATGTCGACGACTAGTCAGATCTTGACTCATCTTCCAGAAACACCCTGCCACAGCTGAATTCTACAAAAAGGGGCCTGGCACACTTTGATTATGTGAATATGAATCACCAGAGGTGTATGGTCCTCAAACATTCTCCAAAAAGTCTAAAAGTTTGTAACTTGTAATTCTTATATGTAGCTCTCGGGTCCCTTACAAAATAAGCACCATAACATAGCCCTTTCAGATATAGGTATACACATTTTTATCACCCCTTGTACCTTATGCAAAATTCAAGATGTTGTTTATTTCAATATAAACTAGTTGGGTTCATCAGGGTGACGCTGCAGTTGACTGCATCTTCTTAAATACTTTTGATACTGGAGTGTTTGAACCTGCTTTTAATTATTTTTCAACTGAAGAAAGAAATTGCTTACTGTCGCGTTTGTTCATTTCTATATGGCATTCTGTTCAGGTAATAGATGTTGTTGCTATGATAAGCAGCTTTCTGTGTGTCCCACAGAGTCACCCTTGTTAGTTCTTCACGCCGCGACTTCTGCCCCATTTGGTAGTGAGAAGCCGAAATATTGTGTTCAGTTTCCTACCCCTAAGTTTCATAATTGCAGCCATGCCCAGCTTCAGTTTTACACTTTTTTTGGTGCGAAAAGTTAGTAGGTACCCTTCCCTTCTTTTCATAGTTATAGTTGCATTCATTCATTCTGGCTTCTGGTAAGAAATGTGATTATAGACACACAAATGAGATATAGACAAAAATCAGTGACAACTCTAATTAAGTTTCCCTTCTCTAATGGTATTTAAAAGTCATACTCTCTATTGCAGTGACGGAAAAGTTTAAGTTCTTTGAGACAAAAAAAATCGGGTTCTTGAACTCTGGGGGCCCATCAAGAATGCAGGTTTTCATTGCAGCCATTTCCTCCTTTTACCTGAACTGCATGCAGTACGATTTCACCTTGCTGTCTAGTAACAGTTTCAACATTTATTACATCATTTGAAATAAAGGCAACAGGATTTATTTTTTTAAGTATGGTTGTTTTATACACAACATGAGCACAATTTCTTGATTTTGTTTTTATGCATTAAGATAATTGTCGCCTTATGTATTCTAAAATGCTTCTGCATGTCATTTTTGGTAATAATGCAGATATTACAGTGGCTCCTGTTTAGTATTAATTTTTTTTTGTTGTATTTGTATCTGCCACTGTACTTAATACAAGTAAGGGAACAAATATTGCCAAAAGAAAATTAATTTAAATGCAGAATGCTTAAGTCATCTATATACAAAGCTAAGGCAAAAATACACATTTTTCTAAATCTAAATCTAAATTTTCTAAATCTAAATCTAAATTTTCTAAATCTAAATAAAAAATAACACCTAGCCATATTGCACACAAAGCAGACCGGCCGGCTAACTAATCAGGTTGTTTAATTAAAGCAGAAAATTATCCTTGCATTATGAAGATGGCTGGAGGTTGCAGTCTCTGGGTCATTAGAACCATTAGAATAGTAACAATATTACTGAAACATCCATCCATCCATTTTCCAACCTGCTGAATCCAAACACAGGGTCACGGGGGTCTGCTGGAGCCAATCTCAGCTAACACAGGGTGCAAGGTAAGGGAACCAATCCCGGGCAGGGTGCCAGCCCACCGCAGGACACACACCCCCACACACCAAGCACACCCACTAGGGCCAATTTAGAATCGCCAATCGACCTAACCTGCATGTCTTTGGACTGTGGGAGGAAACCAGAGTACCCGGAGGAAACCCACGCAGACACGGGGAGAACATGCAAACTCCACGCAGGGAGGACCCGGGAAGCGAACCCAGGTCTCCTAACTGCAAGGCAGCAGCGCTACCACTGCGCCACCGTACCGTCTTACTGAAACAATAAAAAAATAAATTGTAATATAAACCAGGTGTATAGGGTCACTATATCCTGTATATAGCCTATAGTGAAATTTTTATTTGCACTTGCTTATAAACATGCAACACATTGCCAGTCTCCAGTGTCATGATTAGTGTGTATAATGCATTCAAGTAAAACCATGTTTGTTTTTTCATCATATAAGCTAATATAAAAAACATTCTGCTTATCCATTTTTGTAACCCCACCTCTCGCGTACATGGCTGTGTTCTCAGTCCCTATTGCTAGTGGCGTCCAACCCATTGTGGGGCACCAGCCCATTTACTGGGTAAATAAATGTGTTCACCAACACTTAGCTGAGTCGACCAGTGTAGAATAGCCAGTTTTCATAACCTGCACATGTCTGGAATATGGGGGATTAACAAGAGTACCTGGTGGGAATCTTCACAGACACAGAGAACACACATACATTACCCCAGGAGTGCCTAGGCCAAGATGAAAGGCTGTGAAATTAAAAAAAATAAAAAAATCTAAATTTGTATTTGTGTTTAAATAATTAATCAGACTTTCAGGAAAAGTCATGTTTGATGGTACAGTGTGCTATTAAGGGTCATTAATTATTCAAACAACAGCTTTACACTGACTTTTTTTGGCTAAACTATATTGAAGTGAGGCCTCCATTCTCCAGTATAAACTACATTAGGTTATTTGAATAGCCTTTTTGATATCTACTCTCTCAAAAAGAAAAGATGGGTTTGAACACTTGGCTGCAGTATTCACCCTTTGGTGAAGAGTTGTGCTGAATAAAGACTTGAAGACATGGGCCATGGTAGTTGCAAATTAAACCTTTCCCCATACACTATATTGGCTGTTTTTCAGTGTACTACATGTTAAGAAGAAACTCTGTAGCTCTGTGATCTTATGCTCCAGACAATAAATGCACTATCTTATCTAAAATATTATAAGTGGTCTTCAGTTTTGATGCCTCGGGTACAGGACAGGTCAAAAGTGGTGCATTTATTTTAAAAATAAAGTGAAAAAGGGAAAATTTTAAACCTTGCAACCTTCTAAAATGGTCACACCAGTGTCCCTGTAACTATGATTTAGACCACTTACCTAAGTAACTTCAATATGTTTTATATCCCATAGTGAGTTATGACGAGTTCAGGTATAGTAATATTTGGGTACTGTGAAGAATCGGCTTACATCTCTTATTTCAGACGCTATTATAATGCTAGATGGGTTTGATGAGACAGAGTAGAATAAGCAGGAGGAAGACTGTGGATTTTTGTGACTGTGCAGTGATGAAATAGTGAACACAGTATAATTAAAACTAAATGTGTGATCCAGGTATTGAATTGTGGACAGAATTTGTCCATGTCACTTCCAGGGAAAGTAATTTACATCATCTGGCTGACTTGGAAATTATTTACTCTGTATCAATGACTTTTTGATCAATCATTCTTGATGATGGTGACTTCAAAGAGGGAATTCAGGCCTATTCATGGACACTGCTCTATCCAAATGTTAATATTTTTAAATATGAACCTGTGGCACAATCTGAGCAGCATTGGCCTCATTTTACTGCTGCCTACAAGCCTGTATTGACAGTAGCTGCTCTTTGTTATCCAAGACAGAAGTTTTTATGTGTTTTTTTTTTGTAGTTTGTTTTTATCATATTTATTTTATTTATTTTTTAGAGCTTTTGTAAAATTTTAATTTCCCCTTGGGGACAAATAAAGTTTTTATCTATGTTTTAAACTAGTATGGCTTGATCTTAATGTACCAGCTGTTGGTCATTAAAATCTGTTGAGTGTGACTTTTCCATACGAAGATTTAGTTGTGTTAGACATTAAGGTGATTCTGAAAATTGTGTACCAAGAAGACGTCGTTTTTGCTTGTCTTGAATTGTGGTACCACAGACCTTTAGTTTTATTTATGAACCAACACATTTAAATAAATCGGAGTACTGAGCAATTTTGATGTTAACAAGTACAATCCCCCTAGTTGTTTTTTGTTAAGAAAATATTAATGCTTAATGTCATGGGTAGAGAAACTGTTGAAATGTTTCATAATATTTAATCAGAAAACAGCTTAAACCTTTATATTTTTGCTGTTTTCCTCTATTATTGCAATAATGATCCAAAATAAAATTACATGTATATTTCTGGGCTGGTCACATGAATAATAATAATAATAATAATCCCTTATTTACAGAATTTTTATGTATATGATAGATAACTGCATTGTTCAAATAACTGAACCTGTTGCATTGA
Organism: Erpetoichthys calabaricus; assembly: GCF_900747795.2. Lineage (NCBI taxonomy): Eukaryota > Metazoa > Chordata > Cladistia > Polypteriformes > Polypteridae > Erpetoichthys > Erpetoichthys calabaricus. Next base: position 66,878,652 of record NC_041401.2, on the reverse strand, counting down.
TATGATAAAGCAAAGCATTGCACATGCTGTAGACACTGTTTGAAGAAATGTCTTTTGTCCCCCACATCTTCAATAGGGCATTGAATAAAGTAAAAATGCTTACATCCAAAAATGAAGCACAGATGGTAGTATATTTAGTTGCCCGCCACCTTTTTGACCTAACTTCAGGACCACCCCCAACAAAAGCAATTAGTCAGTTATTAAACAACGTTTTCCTAGTTAACAAATCATTTACCTACATTGCTCATGGTTCTTGCCATTTCAGCTTGCTTTTGCAGATTCCACATGTTTTGTCTTGTCAGGCGGCATTTCTTTTCATTTCCAGCTATTCGTTAAGTTGTGTGATCTTGTTCCTTCAGAGATCAAACATGCGACATCTCTGTACTTCTGTGTAACACTCTTTTACTTTAATTGGCACAAGACAAGCCAATGGTTTGTTACTTTCTTTCAATGCTCGGCTTCCTTAGTTTGTGCCATTCAAGAAATTAGTTTGTTCAGTGGTTTTGAATGTGTTTGTGTTTTTTTTTTTTTTTTACCCACTAATATTTGGAGATGATCCAAATGCAATTAGGAATGAACAGCAATACAGTACTGTTTATTTACCTATCATCTGAAAGGCACTTAAAGTCTACATAAAACTATAATTTCATTCTGTAAATTACTAATCAATTTAGTTTATTTTACTTTTATTAAAATAAGAGGAATTTTTGTTGTTTGACTGAATATTAATTATATGCCCAACAGTTTGTGGATGACCTAACCATGGGCATTAATATGAAATTGCCCAAACTCCCTATTTTGTGGCCATAACAGCCCCCACTCTTCTGGGATTTCTTTCCACAAAACTTTGGACTGTGTATGTGAGAATTTGTGCCCATTCAGCCAAAAGAGCATTCATGGGGCCAAGTACTACACTGATGTTGGACAAGAATGTATGGCCCGTAGTTAATGCCCCAGTTTATCTCAGAAGTGTTCATTAGGATTAAGGGTCAGGACTATGTGCAGGCCACTTGAGTTTCTCCATACTAAACTCGTCAAATCATGTCTTTATGTACAACAGAAACTATCCAAAACTATTACCACAAAGTTGGAAGTGCACAGTTGTCTCAAATGTTTTTGTATGCCGTAGTATTAATAGCAACCTTCACTGGAAGCAAGTGTCCTAGCAGAAACCCTGAAAAACAATTATAGACCATTATCACACCTCCACCAAACTTTACAGTAGACACTTTGCAGTCCAGAAGGTAGCATTCTCTTGGCATCGGGCAAATCCAGATTCATTCATTAGACTTCCAGATAGTGAAGTGTGGTTTATTACTCAAGAGAACATGTTTCCTCTGATCCAATGTCAGCATTCTTTATAAACCATTCCAGCTGACACAGCATTGCGCATAGTAATCTCATGCAGGTGCTTGGCCATGGAAAGTCAATTTCATGAAGCTCCCAACGCACAGTTCTTGTGCTAATGTTGCATCCGGAGGTACTTTGGAACTCCGTTGTGAGAGATCCAATAGAGTACTGTGGAACCTCGGTTCACGACCATAATTTGTTCCAAAACTCTGGTCGGAAACCGTTTTGGTCGTGAACCGAAGTAATTTCCCCCATAGGATTGTATGTAAATACAATTAATCCGTTCCAGACCGTACGAACTGTATGTAAATATATATATTTTTTAAGCTTTTAAGCACAAATATAGTTAATTATACCATAGAATGCACAGCGTAATAGTAAACTAAATGTAAAAACATTGAATAACACTGAGAAAACCTTGAACAACAGAGAAAACTAACACTGCAATAGTTTGTGCTATAGCGCTACCAACCGCTGGCTAAAAACACTTTTTTTAATGAGTTTTAAGCACAGGGAAAAAAATTTACATTTGAAAAATCCGTAATTTAATAAACCACCAAGAAAAGTAACATTGCAACAATGCACACTACGAACCGATCGCTGTAAACAGAAGTGAAAACAAAAACAAGCCCAGTGCAATTTTTAACTGCCTTTCTACCTTAAGCATCCAGCCCTATCTCTCTCGTGTGTGAGTGTCTCTCTTGCGCGCTTGTGTCTGTGTATGTCTCGGGTTTATGTGTGTTTGTGTCTCTCTCTCGCGCACCTGTGTGTGTGTGTCTCTCTCGCTCGCTCGCTTGCCCGCTACACAGGAAATGCACAGGGAGAGACTGAACACGTACAAACCGAAAGGGAAACTGGCTTGTTTGTATACTGAGTGTGTGGTCGTGAACAGATGCAAAAGTTTGGCGAACTTTTTGGTCGTAAACCGATTTGTACATGTTCCAAGACGTTCATGAACCGAGGTTCCACTGTATAGGCAATTTTTACATGCTAATGCGCTTCAGCACTTGGCGCCTCTGCTCTGTGAATTTGGTCTACCACTTTGTCGCTGAGTGGTTGTTGCTTTTTGACGCTTCTACTTCACAATAATATCATGTATGGTTGACTGAGGTAGATCTAGCAGAGCAGAATTTTCACATACGGACTTGTGGCAAAGGTGGCATACTATACCAGTGCCATGTTTAAAGTTGCTAAGCTCTTCAGTACGACCCATTCTACTGCTGATGTTAGTCAATGCATGTTTTTATGCACCCATTAACAAATGTTATGGCTGAAACACTTATTTACAAATTGCGTTAATTGGAGCATAGGGAAAACTTGACAGTCTCAGGGCAGTCCAGAATGGATTAGCTTCAGACGTCTTTGTTCCATATGTCACTAAGCCAACTTTAGGATAAAGTTTGGAAGCATCTTAAGATTGATAGATGAGCCTGCAATTCTTATTTTCCATTTAAAGCTTTTTGACTTTCTGGGTGTTTATTTGGGGGGGGGGGGGGGGGGGTGACACATTTGTTTCTCTCTAATCACTTTAAAAGATTAGTGTGCAAGTACTGGAAGATGCATTGTTTATATATCATAAGTACAGATATATTTGGGCTGATGTTGAAGGAGTGCTTACCAGTATTGTAAAACTGAAGGTTTTAGTTTAATTGGAAAAAGATCATATCCCAGTATACAAAGAAGTAAAGATGTTGAACTCTCAGCACAAGTTGACTCATCCTGTGGCTGAGAAAACACCAGAATAGTGCTGCAGCAGACAAGAAGTTTTTACTTGAACCTTTTTGGCAAAGGTGCTGTTTGGTATTTTGGAGCAAACACCTGGACAGATCATTGTTATGGCCAGCTCTTCACCTTTCCCAAAAACTGTGCACCAGGTGCCAAGTTCAGAGCAGCGCCTATTTGTAGTAGTTTTAATGCATGTACAGAGCAAAATGGTCTGTAAAGTAACACGTGTAGTTGCACTGTGTATTGTAGCTGTCAGTTTCTATGGTTGAAAGGACACCATTATTTGCCGTCTCATCCATTCCAAATTTGACAAAACTGACTTTTCAAAACATGGTATTTAGAATTTTTTTTTTGGCTGAGTACTATAACAGTAAATAATGCACTGTGGAATTTAAATGCTTTCTCAAACTCTACCATATTTATTCTGTGTTGAATAATTTAATACCTCTCACTGGTGTTCTTTGGTAAGTATAGCAGTGCTCATAATTGCTTGATCTTTCATGCAGGACATCAGCAGAAGATATGAAAACAAAGCTGGGACTTTCATCACTGGAATTGATGTCACCTCTAAGGTTATTTTTTTTTCTTTTTTCTTTTTGATAAAATTTTTGATGACTTTTTTGATATTGTACAGTTTCTTTGCTGTAACATGGCAAGCAGGTGGCAATTACATACATTATTTATACACTAGCCAGCTGCATAATCAGGCCGCTTTTTTAATGATTTTTAAGCACAGGGAAAAAATTAACATTTGAAAAATCCGGAGGAGAGGGGAAGGCCACCCATTACGCCCCATCCATCATGCTAGTCTGCTGATTTCTCGTTCAGTAACCTGTGAGTAGTGATGGGCGGAGTGAAGCCTCACAAAGCATCAACACGTTTGAAGCAATTGTGTCGGAAATCGTATCGAAGCTTCGAAGCTCGCCTCTCTCGTGACACCTCCTGGCCATTTTCATTAACGTTACAGAAACTTATGATACACTTCAGTGACGTCTGTTAAAAGTCGTATTGCTTTTATTTTTTCGTAGCTACAGACTGACAACAAAGAGAAGGGTTCGTCAGCAGCGTCTAGTGTCTGATGTCTAAAAAATATAAATATAACTAACGCCGACAGGCAGAATGCACTATACGATAGCAAGAGTTAAACAAAATAAGACGCCTCACCTCATGCATTCCCGGCTCTTTCAGTTAGTATTTACTTTTGCACTGTATCATTATAATCGCTCCTGTTATTAGTATTATAATTAACCCTGATCTTTTCTTGAGATCACATTTAATAGCCTTAAATGTTTTCTTTGGTCTGTCTTAATTAAAACGGAGTAGACAGAAAATAAAGGTTTATCTCTGTACTTTGCCATGATGTAGGTAAGCACATTTAAGAAAGAAAATGTGAAATCCTTAAATCACAGATGTCATTATTCGATCAAGTATTAAAATCTGCAGTGCTTCGAAAGCTCGACACAGTGTCGAAACCTTAGTATCGAGCGGCCCATCACTACCTGTGAGTCACGTAGAGTTTTCATTGTTGTTTGCGATTCTGGCCGCTTTTCGCGTACTGAGTTGTTCCGGAGTCACAGTTGAGAAACAGTTTTTTAATGTCTTTTAAGCACAGGGGAAAAAATGAACATGTGGCCCGGTGCATTCTTTAACTGCCGTGTGGCGCTGTAGTAGTACGGCTGCTTTGCAGTAAGGAGACAGTGGAAGATTGTGGGTTCACTTCCCGGTTCCTCCCTGTGTGGATAGCAAATTATCCGCGACAAACAAACTGTTTTACACGCTGCAAACCAATCCGCGCCGATTTTTCAATGTTTTTTAAGCAGAGGGAAAAAAATGAACATTTGCAAAATCTGTAACGCTGCTTTCAGTAAGTACAATGCACACGCGTTTAATTTGTTAGCCACTTTTTGCCATCAGTCTTTTCTGGTTTGGGCCGCTTTTGCAGTGTTACCTCTTGTGTATATTATATCTTGAAATCCTTCTAGTTGCTAATTAACTAACTAACACCCACCCACTCAGCTTGTGTGAAAAAAATGCGCCCGTTCTTTCATCATTTTGTTGCAGCAATATACATTGTGTTTTCACTCAGTGCGGGGGCGTGCATTCATCTCGGATTATTACATCCTGCTAATCTGCTACACGACTGCGTTTGAAAAACCGACTTATCCCTGATGAGTTTCAATCATCGCACTCACAATGTAGCGAGGGGCGTGGAAGTGTGGCTGAAACGGTTTCCGTTCGGGCATTTCTCCCCTGTGCAGTGTGTGAGCGAGTGAGGAGAAAGAGAGAAAGCAGGTACGTTAGAGTGAGCGAGAGCAGGCTCGAAGGCAATGTGTTCCTGTGGTATAGCGGGTCCATAGCTCCCCTTCAAAAGGCCATTTTTAATCAGGCGACTGACAGTAGTGGAGTCAGGCACAGAGAAGTTCAGCTGCAGAGAGAGCGTCTCGACTGTTGCAGGGCCTGAAGCAGGTGAGACGCTAATGAAAAAGAGGCACAGAGCTTATTGGTTTTTAAAGACTGCTTCCTTCATTGTGTTTTAACTTCAGTTTTAAAGGATTGCGCGTCTCTCTCTTGCGCTGCCTGTGTGTGCCTCTGTCTCTCTGGCGCTGCCTGTGTGTGCGCGGCTCTCTCTCTCGCGCTGCCTGTGTGTGCCTCTGTCTCTCTCTGGCGTTGCCTCTGTGTGAGTGCGTGGCTCTCTCTCGCGCGCTGCCTGTGTGTGCCTCTGTCTCTCTCTGGCGTTGCCTCTGTGTGTGCCTCTGTCTCTCTGGCGTTGCCTCTGTGTGAACCAAGGTTCCACTGAGGTTGACTAATGAAAAGTCAACGTGGCTCAGAGCTGCAAGTGGACTGTGGCACAGACAAACAGAAATGACGGCATGTTTTCCGAGGCGTCGCGTCTGAGTTGGTGGGTGTGGCTGTGATTTTTTTTGTCGTATCCAATGGTCTAAGAGTTGGTGGGCGTGGCTCCTTCCTGCATGTGCCATTGGCGTCTTACTTGTCGACAGTTTAGTGAATCCACGCCCCTTCCGGCGTGCTTTCCATGGGTGGCTACTTGTCTCCCGGCTTAGTGAATTATACATATACATTATGTAAAACAGTATAATATGACTGGGTCTATGTAAATGCACGTGTCGTAAGAAAGGTCACAGTTAGATGGAAGATTAAGAAAGAGAATGTGAGCTTTTGGTTTGTTTTTTAATTAGCTGAGTGGAGTGGGACACCATGAGTCTACAATATTGAACTTTTTCACAATATTCAAATTTTCAGAGATAGTGAATTTTGAGTTTACAATACATATTTTCATGTAGGCCATAATCAGCAAAATTAAAAGAAATAAAGGCTTGAAATATTGCTGTGTGTAATGAATCTATATAATAAAAGTTTCACTTTTTGAATTGAATTACTGAAAAAAATTAACTTTTCGATGATATTCTAATTTATTGAGATGCACCTGTACATGAAGAGCAAAGTTGTTGTGGTTGACAAAGATTATTTGGAAAAATTAGGAGAGCAGTAAATACTGCTCTTGACTCTTATTAGTATGGTGAAGCAGGTCTATAATACATAACAAGCAATAAAAATATTACATAATTATGTTAAATATTATGTTGCAGAACACTCTGGGCAGCCCTGATTTTTCCCTATGTTCTGATTCACAAAATTTGCAAATTTTAAAGTCTTAATCTATAAAGTCTAATCAGCCAGTTATGAAAAGCTGAGTCCAGTAAGGCTTCTCACGTCTTGTGTTTCTCTTTGACTGACAGGAAGCTGTTGAAAAAAAAGAACAGAGAGCCAAACGCTTCCATTTTCGCGCAGAGGTGAATTTAGCGCAAAGAAATGTTGTTTTAGACCGAGAGATGATGAGAAAAGGTAAGAAAAGGCACGTTGATACAGAGGGAGGCACTTTAATTCATATATTTCTAATATGTTGTTTACTGTCTATGCTAAAATTTTCAGGCATTGTTTGTTTACTGATGTAAATTTGTTTATTGTATTGACTTCTAAGAAATGCAGAATGTTTTATCTCTGTTTACATTCTCTGTTAATATATTCTTCATGTATTTATGTACTCTTTACAAGATAAATTGAGAACTCAAGCAAAATGACACCTTTTATTGGCTAACTAACAACAACCTGAAGAAGGGACCTGAGTTGCTTCGAAAGCTTGCATATTGTAGTCATTTTAGTTAGCCAATAAAAGGTGTCATTTTGCTTGACTTCGCACTACATTCATAATGGCTAACACGGTACAACACCCTAGTACTAAAGATAAACTGAGAAATCTATGTATTTAATCTTCCAAGGAATATAGCATACTAACTTATTTATTTTTTTCTTAACTCCAGCTATTCCAAGGGTACGCCTGGAAGCACTTCGTGTGAGTGGAGTAGATGAGATGAGCACTCAAGATATCTTTGGATTTTTTAAGGAATACCCTCCTGCACATATTGAATGGATAGACGACAGCTCGTGTAGGTATACAGGCTCAACCTTTAGACATTCTTTTTATTTATTTACCCTCTTTGAACACATGTTTGTGGAAATTGTGTGTGTTCTTGTTTATTCCAATAGCTGTTTTACCATTTAGCATTAAAACCTTTTTTGGTAACTGGCAAAGCTTTAGGAGCAGTCCCCAATTAAACATTGGGTTTGGTGTAAGCATCTAGATACAGTAGCAGTTTGGCAACTGACAAGAAAGCACAAACTTTAAGCATTCAGGGAACAAAAAAAAAAAAAAGCTGAAGTTTTTAGTTATGATTTGAATGTCCATTAAATTAAAAGATCAAATATAAATAAATCACATGGGTTCCTTCAGATCAGAAATGAGATGCTGTTATTGTTAGTATAAAGGCTATTTATTTTCAGTGGTGCAAAACAACACATTTGTGAAAGGCATGAAGCAAAACAGCTCTCTAATACAATTGTTCATGAAGAACAGATTAAAATGGGCCATCACTAATTCATATAGTGACTACTAGTGACTACTCTTCCATGCTCAGTCTCTTTATTTCTCCACTACAGTTTGCTCCAAGATGGCTTTTTTCTTTCTTTAATCCGTGTCAATGGCTGCCCAGAGCTTAGGTCTTCTTCATAAGGCTTTCTTTCAGTAGAATTCTGTAGTCTATCTCTTGGCTTGTGCATGCATGTAAACAGCTCTGAAAGCTTATTGCTCTAGCTTCTGAACTTCAATGATAGCATAATACTTGATTTTGTGTTTTTAGGTGTCCATGTTGGCTGTGAAACAAGAAACATAACCTGTAAACCAGAAACATGTAATTTACGGTTTAATACTCAGAAAGTAATCTTTGTTCACTTACAAAATCAGCAAGGTTACAATACCCCTCACGGTTTCAGCCTGAAAACATTTTGATTAACCTTCTTAAATATATACTGTAGAATTACCACCCTCTAAAACTTCTCCATTGTGTTTTTTAGTAGTGTCTTATAAAGAGGTTTCTTATAATGCATAATACATCCAGTTCAAGCAGACCTGTAAGTTTTAATAAGTTATCAGGTCACTAGATCACAATTACTCTCTTGTAATTGGTTTTAGATATTAGCTTTATCTAAAGATCCTTGCTGTTGATTTTATTATTAATTGTGGTCTTACATTATTTTGTTCTTTTAAGTTTCCGTTTTTCACCCTATTCCCTCTTGTCTCAGGTAATGTGGTATGGCTGGATGATATCACTTCTACCCGTGCTTTAATTAACATCAGCCGAATGCCAGACCAGGACATCATCGGGAAAGCCAGTCATCAGAAAAATACATCTGAGCGACCTAAAAGAGGTAGGACAAAGCTAAATGATCTTTTGTTAGCATAGCCACTAATGGAATGACTTTCATTTTCTTCTACTAATAATCTAAAGACATTATTACAACCATCATTTAATCTCTAATTATTAAAGCTTTTAACTTTTTTAGAAAAAAAAATGGGTGGGACGTGGTAGCATGGCAGGAGGAGCTTCAGTGCGAGTTGTGGGAGCTGGTGGACCTGCATTTTGTGCACTGTTGCAGGATCGCCCATGACCTTAATTAGGGCTGGAGCTGCGATTGCCACAGCTGCACCTAACACCTGCTTTAAAAGGGAAACGTATTAGTAGAAAAAAAAAAAGGAAAATGAGGAGAAGATTGAAAAGGGAGATTTGAGGAAGAAGGTTAAAGTAGTGCTGGGTGGTATACCGCTTCATACCAAAAACCGTTTATTTTTGTTATGATATGGATTTTTCTTATACTGCAACACCGGTTTAAACAGGCTAAACAACGTTCAGAACGTGGCGCAGCAGGAAACTGTTTAAGGGGGGACCTTTTTCAATGCTGCACCTCTAAACACACATGCAATAGAGTACATGCGTTAGTGGAGGTATTGAATGGTGAAAATGGACAGAGAACATTCTGAAACTGAAGCTGTAGCAGACGATAAAGTCGAACATGATGACACAGAAGAACTTTTGCTGAAAAAATGCTCATTCTCGTGTCTTTTGTCTGGAGATGCTTCGGTTTTAAAAGGTTGGATTTGGACCATTATGTTCAAAAGTATTCACACTGTTTCTATACTACTGGATAATACTGAAAGCCAAGTTGTACTTGTTTTATTTTTTTTCAATACTGTGTAATGTACTTGGGTACTGCGTAATAGTGTGACGACATGTTGGATTTATTCTCAACATTTCCACTTTAACCTCAACGCTTATGATGAGAATAAAGTTGACATCTTGATTTTATTCTCAACATTTCTACTTTATTCTCGCCATTTATGTCGCGATTAAAGTCGACATGTTGACTTTATTCTCGTAATTTGTCATTAAAGTAGAACATCGTAAACTAAACTTCATCTTAAAATGAATATTTAATTTACTAGATTTTCTCAAACCCCGTCATAAGTTATGTAGCACATTAAATGCTTTGTGTTAAGTGTTCCCCGAGCCATGTTAATTGCTACGTGCTTCTTAAACTGACTTCCTCTTGCACTAAGAGGAGGCACAGGCAGCGATCACCACACAGAACACATTAATTTCATGATATTCCTGCTCCCTGAACAGTTAGAATGCCAAGATAAATACTTGATATCATTTTCATGATGAAATGCATTAAAGCATGTATTAATCATGTAGGGGCATGGTGGCATGCAGGGTGCACTGCTGCGTTGCAGCAAAGGGGTCCCGGGTGTTCCCTGCCTTGAATTTGCATGTTTTTCTGGTGGGTTTATTCAGCGTGCTTCAGTTTTTTTCAAAGTCATGTAGGATGTGGGGTTTTGTTCTGCTATATTAACCCTGCTAGTTTATGTATTGCTGGTATTCACCCTGCGATGTGCTGGCGTCCTGTTCAGGATTTTCTCCTGCCTCACACATAATGCTTACTGGGATGGGTGCAACCCTGAATGGATGGCATAATGAAACATGTACAACGAATATTTTTTTAAAGTTCTGAACACTCTGTGATCTAAGTTTATAACTAGTTTTAATTTCACAAAGACGTTTATCGTGTGGTGATTGGTTATGTGGAGAAAGAAAAAGGGAGGATAGGAATTGGGGATTTGGTATGTCAGACAGACAGCATGCATGCAATAAAGAAAGCCCAGTCAGAAGAACATCCATTGAATTATGTGTTTGTGTCTCCAACCATCAGATCACAAACCCAGCATTTACACAATATTTAAGTTAAACCTGTGTGATACCCATTCATACATCTAGTTTTCTGGAGCCTGGTCACACCTGCCATAAAGTTCTGTACACTGAACGTACACCTGGGGACCCCTTACTGCGAGGGAGCAGCACTACCATGCATGTTTAATACCTGCTTTAATGCATTTCATCATGAAAATTTATCTTAGCATTCTACATTTTCAGAGAGCAGGAATATCATGAAGTGAATGTATTCTGTCCGGCGATCGCTGCCTGCGCCTCTTCTTAGTGCAGAGGAAGTCGGTTTAACAATTAGGTTCAGGAACACTTAACACAAAGCATTTAATGTTCTACATTAACTTATGACGAGGTTTAAGAAAATCTAGTAAATTAAACATTGATTTTAGGATGAAGTTTAGTTTACGACATTCTACTTAAATGACAAAATAAACTATGAGAATAAAGTGGAAATGTCGATTTTAATCTCAACATAAGCATCGAGATTAAAGTGAAAATGTCGAGAGTAAAGTCAATATATCGACATTATTCTCGACAGTTTTTTTTTTTTTTTCTTCACTGTGTCCGTATTTTTTTTTCTTCACTGTGGCCCTAATACGCTTCCGTAGGGCTATACCACAAATAGCATTATAAATGCAAGTTGCAGTTTTATTATTTATGTATATAGCTTAGCTTGAAGCAAGGTCCGTATTAAGGCAGTTTGCCTTAATGACAGTTCAGTATGTAAAGATGTCATCACTAAGTTGCACTTGTTTTATTTTAATTTGGTGAATACTGTGTAATGCACCTGGGCTTGAAGTCTTGGAAGTAATAGTATTATTACTGGAAGTTGCACTATTATTTATTTTATTGTTATTATTTATTAGTTTAAATATTATGCAGTTTAATGATGGTAAAGTTGTTTAAAAAGTCACTTTACTGTGTCAGTGGACAGAGATTGTTTAACATTAACAAAGTGTAGTTGGTTTACAAAAAATATTACTATTTATTCCTTTTCTAAGACATATTCAGTGCAATACAACTTTTGACAAGCACCTCTGGATATTTTACTAATTCTTAATGCCTCTTTGGATGGTTGAAAATATGTTGTCAAAATTTTAGTTTAAGTTGTTTGCAAACTTTGTTTAATAAAAAGGTTCTATATTTTGACTGCATCTGTCATGCAATGTGATTCCTTCTCTTCATTAGTGCCACCTCCTTGAAAATTATCACTTTATGGGACCATGCAAACCTGTATTAATACTTGTATGCACATTAGAATGTTTTTTTTGTACAATGTACAATTCTCATGACAATGGAATAGGTTATTCTTAGCCAGTGATTGTAGTAGAAAATGTGGTTAACATCTACTCATGCATGGGAAAATAATACCGTCCAATACCGTGAAACTATAATTTTGAAAAATACCGTGATATAGAATTTTGGTCATACCGCCCAGCACTAGATTCAAGGAAGGAGAGTGAAGTAGGGAGGAGGTGAGCAAGCGAGAGATGGTGCAGGAGTGATCTCAAAAGAGCAAGCTCAAGTGCGAGAAAAAGGAGACGGCCATGAGGTGGAGAGCCATGGAGACAATAATAAAAGCATTTGGCACCATTATGCACCTACCCCTTGCTATGTGTGTGTTTTGTCCTCATCTGCCTGGCTCATCTGGTTACATTATCGACAGTGTCAAATTCAAGGGGCTCCCAGAACTGAAGTTTGAGTGTGGAGCCAACCCACACCATCACATTTCCTAGTTTCTTTTTTAAACTTTCACACCAGTGGTATAATCCATTGACAGGGTGCCAGTGCTCCATAATTCGTCCTTCTGGTGACCTAAGATGGGTCTACATAAGTAATGTTATATGTGGTCCCACATCCCTAGCATATATAATAATGCACCCTGTTTTTGGAAATCCTTGATACATTCTGGCTTGAATTTCAGAAAAGCATCGTGAAGATTCGGATGAAGAAACTGAAGAAGGAGAGGTGGAAGATGATGATGATGATGATGATGATAATGACAATAGCATCGAGGAGGAAAATGAAGGGAGAGTGAGTGAAAGTGATGAAGAAACTGAGAAGAAACCCACACAAGAGCTGGAGGTCAGAATACTAGACAGTGGGGAAAAATGTTTTCCCAGAAGCCCTGAGTGTGTGATCTAGTCTGTTGTTAAACCAGTTTTATACTTTTAATCACTTTTTCTTTCCCCCAAATCATATAATAGAGAGCCATTTCATGAGTTTCACAACATTTTATTATCTCAATCAGCAGTCATCCCATTTTGCCTCAAAGCAGTAACATTTTTGTGTACAGTACGTACATCATAATTTGTGACACTAGTGTGTGCAAAGTGGTAGCTTCTACAAATATGAAGAGAAAGTTAATTCAATATTCATACAAATCTTAAATAATGACTGGCTGATAAAATTTTATTGAACATATTGTATAAATATTTAAGATGAAGCTTTACATTTAGTAAATGCCAGAACCTCCTTTAGCAGCAGTAACCTTACCTAAGTACTTCTTGTAGGTCTGATCACGTGCAACACAGCATTTAGGAAGTATTTTGTCCCATTTCTTGTTACGGAAATATATCCGTTCCATTATATTTCTGTTATGTCTTGCATGAACAGCTTGCTTCATATCATGCTACAGGTTTTCATTGTGACCCAATTCAAGAATTTGACTTGGTTTTCCTAAATGGTACATTTCTTCGATTTAAGGCCCACTTCTGTTGATGTACTGTTGTGTGGTGTCCTTGGCATACTACATTGTTCATCTTTTTTTGAATTTCAGATTCATCTGAAAGTTTTTCTTAATAAAACTTGAATTTCATTGTTCCCTCAGTGATTGAACTCATTCAGGCCCTGAGGACATGAGAATGTCCTTAACACTTTTGCCAAACCTTTTAACTCTCTTATGTCTGCTTAACATTGTCAGTTTAGTGTTGTGGGTCTTCCTGATGGTCTTTAGTACTTTTTACAGCATTGGTTTCCTGTATGGAAACTTCCCTTGAACTCCACTGCTGCTTGGTGTTTTTCTTATTGCTCACTCATAATCACAGACAGTATCAAGTAGAAGAGTTACTTGAAGATCCTTAGTTGTGTCACCCTGTAATCTACTTCCAACTGCTTAAGCATTTTATGGTGTGATCTTCCATTGCTCTCTGCAGCATGCCCACTCCTTGGGTGAGCTACAAATCTATTAAACATGCAATCCATTTTCTATTTAAATATGGATTGATGAAGTTAGTAACTCTTCTAAAGTGTGCTGAATACTCATAATTGTGGCAAGTTGAGTTTTGATATAACACTGTTTTGAAGAGTAGGAAACCAACATTATTGGATTGATTTAAGGGGCTAGCTGTCTCCAGTTACCCTCTTTCAAATTTTTCTCTTTCAGTGAGGTTCATATATTTGTACCTGATGACTGAAATAATATGTTCAATAAATATGACACTTTACAGAACTATTTATGCACTTTATTTATTCAGACTGTCTAACTCTTCGATGAAGATCAGTCATTTTAGGAGCTATTCATGTATGAATTCTGAAAAAATCAAAGGTGTCACTAACTTTTTCTGAGTTGTAAGGTTTACTTGTTTTTTTTAAGACATACCCACAAATTCACTAGTTCTGAGTTACTTTGGTTATTTTAATGATAGACTGTTGTTACTTGTCTTTAGACTGACGTACTCTCCCAGGCTGAGAAGGAGTCTCTTCTGCGAAATGACCTTCGTCCTGCTGTGAAAACCTTCAAAGGAAATAAACTATTTCTAAGGTTTGCTACATATGGTGAGCAGTACTGAAAATCCTCTTTGCACTGTTTTTAAGAATTCGATTAGTACATTAGACTGTAAATATGCCAATCATGACTGTTACTCAAGGCTAAGGAGCAAAAAAAAAAAAGAAAAACTTGAATCCAGAAGTAAGTATGACCAGAGACGGACAATTTTAGGGAATTTTAAAGAGCGATGATTGAATACAGAGGAAAATAGCTTAAACTGACTTTCTGAGAGTGAAATCAGAATTCATTGGTAGTGTCGGAAGTTCTTAAATAGAGTAACCTTTTTTGCTTGGTTTTAGTTGTGTTTCAGATTGTAATTGGTCAACTGGCAAGACATGAAGTTAGGACTTTGCCAGTTACATTAGAGTAGTACATTGCATAAAGAAGGCAATGAATATATTTGCATATTTTTAAAAGAGGCAGTTTTGTGTATTGACTTTCCCAATACATACATGCAAAATAGCTATACTATTTAACTGCATATTTAATAGTCTTAATGTGTTTTTTTTCTTTCCAGATGATAAAAAGGAACTAGGAGCTGCCAAGAGAAGTCAATATTACATGAAGTATGGAAATCCAAATTATGGAGGCATGAAAGGCATTCTGAGCAACTCTTGGTATGTGATAAGTAACAAAATACAAATGACTTTTCAGTTTTAGATATGATCAGTGTCTATTGGGTTGATTTCTAGGTCTTTGTTAAATGCCATTAATAAAGTATTTGACAACATGAAGTTTAACAATAAACCATAACCACTTACACATGTTAAAAGTGTTTTTGAAAGTCTGAGTTGTGAGATGCAGGATTTAGAAAACAAAACAGGATGTCAAGTAATCTTTCACAGATAAATAAAACTTACTTGAAGTACACATTCCAGTCACTTTAGGGAAATATAGAGCTATAGTTCTGCAGCATAATTTTCCACCAAATTATAAAGGTATACTGTTTGAAAATTAAACATCTGATAGTTATTACAAACACAAAGAAGGTCATGTAAAGTACCTAGCAAACTAGTAGCAATTGCAAGCTACAAGGGGGATATTGTTACCATCGTCCACAATTGGATGGATTGATGGATGGAAGGAACTTTATTTGTCCCCAGAGGGAATAAATAGGTATATAAGTAAATACCTTTATACACACACTGGTCTAAACACACACCCAAACAACTATAAAGCAACAGATTTAAAAAGAAAGAAAAGTTCTGACATGGCTTTCACAGTCACAGTGAGGCATTATGGAGGTATGTTGCTGTTGGTATAAAGGAGCCTCAGTCACATTTCTAGACACAGTTCTGCTTTATAATTTGTTGGCTGAAATTCCTCAGTGTTACTGTGCCAGACAGAGGATGTGCAGCATTGTTCATAAGGCACTCAGTTCTGTTTGTCATTCTCTCCTTTGCTACTACCTCCAGGGGGTCCACCAAATTAACTTCTGGTAGGGATTGTGCAAGGACAGCATTCTGTAATCTCAAACAGCAGTACATGAATAACATTTCTGATAAACAGAAAAGTTCTTTGCCTCAAGGCAGAACAGTTGCATATCTTTTGTTACAAGCCAGCTTCACCATCTACCTTCTTTAAATGCTTTATCTCTGCAAAAGAAAAGATAATCAGAATGCTCATGCCATCTGTTTCACTAACAAATCTAATTCCATTGTCTGCCAGGAAACCACTTGCCCTATGCACATCGTGCTGTCGCTGTACACTCTTTGTCTTTCTTATGAATCTCTGTTTTTACCCTGCCATTGAAATTAGTGCAAGAGCCCCTCAGTAATGACAATCAATCGCCCAGTAATCCATAGTCTCTGTAGAATCCAATCTTGAAGTGAATTAAATTAACTTATTAAATATCTGGGAAAACACTACAACCAAATCGTCTATGGTGTTTGTCTGTTTACATATTCACTGTGTTCTTGTTCTAATTCTGATGTTCTTTGTGTCAGTTGGCTGCCAAAATATACAACCTGGAATCACTGTGAACACTAAGAAACAATTCTGTCACACACTGTGATTCACTTAAGGTGATAGCCCCAGAGACTGAGTAGTGACCAGTGCCTGTAGAAATGAAATCTAAGCTGAACAATCCCCTCTCCCCCAGATGTATGTCATAGTATGAAAAAGGCAACACAAACCCCAGTGTTACTTCTTTTTTTGGGATGGGACTATTGCATTCTGGGTGAGTAGTCAAGACAAGGCCCACCTCTATAATTTAAGACAAATTCAAAACAATCAAACAGAGCTTGATCGCTTTGAACTAGTCAGAGTGTCTAGAAATGTCAAACTACTGAAACTGGTTGGCCCTGACTGGATTAGTATTTCCCTATTTTACTAATGAGAGAAATGGCCATTATGGTTCCATTTTCAACATCAAATTAAACTGAAGACAAAGCAGTAGAATAGAATAAAATGTACCTAATATGAGCATCACCTTCTCACATATAGAGTTTGAATAGGTCTAAACTTACAAAGCATACTTGACCCATTAGGAAAGCAGTTATTACTTTTTGCTGTTGAGGTGTTGTACAGAGTACAGTAAAATTCTTACTTTTCTGAAGCACTGCAAGAAAACCCTCTGATTTTTCTTGTTCTTTTGGCAGCTACTCAACCACATGACAACTATTGTGCAGCAGTTAAGTACTAGAGACATTTTAAAAGTACTTATTCCACAATAAGATCTGTTTGCACTTACCATAAATCTTGCGTATTATCACATCAGACTTTTTTCCAGAGCAGAGCTTACCCCAGTTGCCTAGGCATCCACTCCTGCCTGCTGGGGGAGGTCGCTAAGGTCTATTTATTCACAAAAGTGAGTCATCGGGGAAAAATTGTTTGAAAATACTATATGATGCCAGGTTAAGTCACCTTTCATAAGAATATCATTGTTTGATGTGTCACATTTCTTAAGGGTGTACATAATTCTTTGGTAAAAAGTGTTTATGTGAGCATTGTTGGCTTTCATGTATACTGATGTATTTTTAAAACATATAGGTATCGCATTTAAATTGCGCTCTCTGTACAAGATGACCTAGTTTTTATCACTGAAATGTACATTTTTTTTCAGGAAACGAAGGTACCATTCTCGACGGCTGCATCGAGACCTTCTGAAGACAAAAAAGAGCATTATTGGGGATGATGTTGGACTGACTCCTCCATATAAACACCGTCATTCAGGTAGAGCTTGCAAGTGTAAGATACACAGTTATTGTACGCTAGATAATGGCTCTACGTTTACTGTAAACTGTATATGCATTATAACTGAATGGCTTTCAGGGTCAGTTGTGAGGGGAGCATTGTGGCAACAACCAGCTTCTGGTTTGAAACAATCTCTGTCATTAATTGAACACGCTGTTATTTCTGTCTTTTTAATGGGTTAGCTCAGTTAGTATAGGAGTGTGTTACTCAAGAGTTAATTCACTTTCTGTATCGTAATTGTAAGATTTGCTCTCCTGTTTTAAACTATGGCACAGGTCACTACAACACCGAAGCAGCTGCTCCCCATAACATTTACAGTATTTGCACCTTTGTCACATCTGCTTTTTAATGATCAGAGTTTCAATTCACTTAAGAGACTAAATTAAAAAAGTGACTAAAGAGACTTAATTATTTAAAGCTTTGGCAAAATTACCAATGTTGCTCACTCACTTTCTTGTAAATCTCACACTGCTGTTCGTTTCTAAACAGGAACAAAAAATGGCAGCTAATGAAACTTGCAATCAGATAAAAAAAGGTTGATTAACTGATCGTGAGTGCATAAATTACATTTATTGATAAAGATTGCTACTTTTCTGGCCAACTTATATACTGTATCAGTAGACATAAAAAATAAATGCATTAATTAATAAATGTTTTTAATTGAATGCTTGTATTATCTGTAAATTTCCTACAGTGATATTGTAGTCATAATTTTAAAAAATTGAAATTTGTGGATTTTTTTTTGTTTTAGCTATATGAGACTTTTACTGAATCATTGAGTGGTATTAATGGGGAGCTAGAGCAGATGTCAAATATTTTTGAATCCTAGCATAGGTTTGAACATGGAACACGTAGGGTTAAGTAGCTGATGTACATCTTTTTTCTGAAATTGTTGACTGTTGTATTTTTGTAAGCTCTGTTTACACAATCAGATACTAATTATGTTCAAAATGGAAAAAATGTGTGCATTTTTATACAAATACCATCTTTTTTTGCCCTAGCCTATGTCAGCAAAAGATGCCAGTGCCATGCTTTGCATTCCATGAGATGTGTGCTGTTACTGTTTTAAAAATCATCTGTGATCCCACAGCTGCATGTATCTTGTCCAGAACATAACTTAGATACCAAATGGACGAGCTTCTGTTTTAATCTGAAAGTGTGTTTCATCTTAATCCCTCTACTGTTGTATCAGAAATACAGTCAAACCTGGGTCAAGGATGGGGGGTGCAAGTGTAAACAGATAATAAGATACTGAGGCTGAACTGTGAGAAACTGGTCTGTTGTGCTGCCTAGCTTTATAAATTACTCCGTGCCCAACAGTGAGTTTGCGAGAAAACATTGTAACAGAGTACAGGGAGCTCTTTATAGCCGGGATTGAAGGATGGCGGTCTGTAAGTGATTCATATTCTAGACTGGTTGAGATTAGTGTCTGGGAGCAGACTGGGCAAGGCAAGAGGTTTAAATGGCAGCAGTTGTCATCCTTTAAATCAGGAGGGTTTCAGAAAGATGACAGAGACTTTATTAAGAAACTAATAAATCAGAATCCTGCACAGACATTGCAGTGCTGTTGTATTTAGTTACTCAATAAACAATCCGTTATTTGGAACATCGTTTGGCAGTGGTATCGTGGGCATTCAGCAGAAGTGTGCCATGGCCGAATGGGATATCGCTGCACACTTTAATTGATGTTATTCAACTCCGCAGGAAACAAAATGGTTTAAATGTAGCCACAGCAGTCTTTGACAGAATGCAATTCAGTTATATATAAAAGTGGCTTTTCTGTGTAATGATGGCATGTTCTATATCCATATATAATGCAATTTGTGTGCCTAACATATGCATATTTTAACAAATAATAATCTCTATATCTAATTTATTGTATTTTCTATAGTACCAGAGTATGATCTGAGTGTTCAGATAGTGGGACTCCTCTGATTCCTAGCCTTACTAAAATACATCATCCTTGGTACAATACCTCAGGGAAACGCACCATCTCACCGTGACTTCTGCAACTTTCTTTTCTGTCAATGGATGAAACCACATTACCATCAGTATTGGTGCTGACAATTTTGATTTACGGTGGAGTGAGTGTAATCTGCCAACACAATTTTTCTTTTCATGTGCTTCACTGTGGAGACACTTCTTTCTCAAATATACATTCTCCTGACTGATTCATGTTAACAGCACTGGAGTAATATTCTACAAAATGCAATTCTCATTTTAAAATTCTTGACCTGGAAAAGGGAATCCGCTTGTATCTAACACACCTCTGTTTGCATTTATTTGTGTGCTTTTTGATGAGAACATAAAGTGGGTTGTTGAAAGCCCCGAATGAGATAGGGAAGATTTCTTGTAATTGCCTCTTAGGTTACATCAGTAGCTTTTCACATGTGTAGTCTACCCATTGAATGATGTCAGTAAGTAAATTGACTTGTAGCACAGCTGAGTGCATACAGGGATATCGTAGAACAGAGTGGGCAGGTTTATCTTGTAATTCATTAACATGGCCATAAGGATTTGTTTTATTTTGGTTACTGACTTATGCTTTAAGCATTAGTGGTGTGTTAGATCTGTTTAAAGGTGGAAGTCACAGAGAGAATTTTCATTCTACAGCCAGAGGTGGGTAGTAACAAGTTACATTTACTTGAGTAACTTTTTAAAAAAATTGTACTTCTAAGAGTAGTTTTACTGCACCATACGTTTTACTTTTACTTGAGTACATTTGTGAAGAAGAAACGCTATTCTTACTCCGCTACATTGGGCAACACTCTACTCGTTACTTTTTTTCATTTACACATTTATATACGCCATATTTTAGTTGGAGGGAAGTTGCTAGTGGATCTACTGAATGACTGTTTCACCAATCAGACGTAGCAACAATAATCACATGACTCCGTTTCACCAAACAGACGTAGCCACGCTGTCACATGACCACATACAAACTTCCTGCATCTGCAGCCTGTGAGAGACTTTCTAGTCATGCGGGGCTCCTGTTCACTGCTAAATGGTCAGAGCTTCACTGCAAGAACCTTGAGAGCCAACTCCTGTGAAGCTTAACCAAACACTGAGTGAAGTGATTTTAACCAAACATGCACAGACACCGACAGTCAAGGTAAAGTGAGACTTCTTGTACATACACAAGACAAGCTGCCTTGTTCTAATGTTATTTTCTATCAGCCGTTCTATTTGGAGGGCAAGTGAATATGCAGAATTATACCGTCAGTGTACAGTATATCTTGTCACTGTAAGTAGTTTGCACTGTTCAAACATACATGTTTCCTACTATAGGTGTTGGCTTCAAAAGCTTTGTTGTGAAAAACTGAGATTTGGAACTTTGTGTTATTTGTGCATCTTTATTTTGTAAAGATGTTATTTATTTTTACTCATTTTTTATTTTATTATTTGGAAATTGCAGAATTTCTGCATTATTTTATATTTTTGTCTGTCTTATTACATTTCTAAAAAATAAATCATTTATGATGATCAAACAGTTACTCAGTACTTGAGTAGTCTTTTCACCAAATACTTTTTTACTCATACTTGAGTAATTTTTTGGATGACTACTTTTTACTTCTACTTGAGTAATATTATTTTGAAGTAACACTACTCTTACTTGAGTACAATTTTTGGCTACTCTACCCACCTCTGTCTACAGCTTTATGTGCAGTGTTCACTATATCTGCGATAACACACTCTTATAAAAACATAAAGATTCCCTTGTGCAAGGGTAAATAAATCTTTTCCAGACATTTGACTCTCATTTCATTTCACTTTTAAGAATCATCCATCACCTCACCTCATCCAAAAAAACTACCGGTCTTTTTCTTTAGCTTCATCTTGTATCAGACGCCCTAGTTAGTTACTTGTACAACGTCCATGACAAGACTATGGTACAAGAGCTTTACACACAGTGATTGGTGCAGGACGTCTTGCATCCATCAGATAATTACATGGCAGTAAAAACATCAGACCCAGAGGTGATGTGAGCCAACAGAAAAATAAATAGCAGAAAGTGAAGATTTGGAGTAGGGGATTTGAGTGGTCAGCCTGCTGTGGCGTTCTGTGCCAGTCAAAGAGGGAAGGGATGCCCCCAGTGGGGTTTATTTAAGAAAAAAAGAACGCTATATTGGGGTCCTGCCTGGGGAATGTTTCACCTTCACCTCCCTCTTGTCGGCCCTGATCTGACCCATATAATCGGAATATTTTTAAAACTTATTTGTGTACATCTAAAGTTTTGTTAGCTAGTTAGTATAGTAACAGGTCACTGCTGCACATGTGTATCCTTTCATCCAACACACAAATTACCGTAAGTCATTCAGGACTTTTCTTTTTTCAGTTTAACATTCTGCCGAGTTTAATAAATAGGCCTCTGCCAATACAAATGTTCATTGTTACACATTTTCCTTCATTAGAAAATGTTTGTTGGTGTTTTTTTGTGCCTTTTACCAGTTCAGGTTAAACCAGGCATGATGCAGTAGCACCATACACTTTATTTAACATATTGCACATGTTAACATGCACAGCTGTCTCCAGAGCGAAAAGGCTATGTACTGTTGTATTAGAACATCATAAATAAGTGAAGCTAGAAACACATGAACTTAACTTTGGGACAGTGATTTGCTCAATAGGGTCTTCTGGTGGCCATAATAGGATCTGCCTTAATTTTGTTAAATTATTCCATCTGTTTCTACTTTTGCTTTGTAAGAAGCCAAAGGCCTTCAATCAAGTATAGATGCAAGGCAATGGACCTCTCGTTACAGGAGATGCAAGTAATCAGTTGATATTGCCTGTAATACTCACTTGTGTTTGTGCTTTTCTTAAATGTTTCATCATTTTTCCAGACCTACTGAATGTGCCTGAGGAACCAATTGAGGAAGAGGATGAGGGAGAGGAGGAAGATGAAGATATGGATGAAGATGAGCGGGTTGTTGAATATCGTGAGGAGCCACGCAATGTGGCTCCACTGCGCAGGACAGGTTCAGATTCTGACTCGGATGAGATGGACTATGACCTTGAGCTTAAAATGATCTCCACTCCTTCCCCAAAGAAAACTATGAAGATGACTATGTATGCTGATGAAGTCGAGTCTAAACTAAAAACTATTCGGTAAGCTAGTACTTTGTATTTCTTTCTGTAAACAACAGTCAGCATTTGAAATTAGAAGAAACCACTCATTCCACTTTAAAAAACATCCTGTCTATGAAATTCTAAGTGCGAACATTGTACCTATTTGATGATCTATAGTTACTTGTAGTCCAGTGAGACTGAAGCGACACTGTATCTGAAATAATTTTTGTTCTCCTCAGGAACTCTATGAGAGCTGACAGCATACCAGTTAGCAGTGTTAAAAACCGAATAGGAACAACTGGAAAAACCTCGAAAGAGAAAGTAACAGATGTGCGCATTTTATTAGAAGAAAAACGACAAAACTTGTCTCAGCAGCCACTGCCTTTCACCCCAACTAAGACAGGTAACTAATTGAAACATTCACGTTGGCATAAACATTTGGAGAGAGTTCCCAGGTTCATTACTTCTCGTAGAATAAAGTCAACCACATTAGACTGGCACAAGCACACATCCACACCAAAACATTGTACCCTTCATGCCATCCAGTTTTGCCTCTGACTTGCAAACAAATTGTGGAGAGCGGACACATTTAATGGGATGCAAGACAAGGATTTGGGAACCGTAATAAAAATTAGCTGATAAAGGCAAGCAGCACTTTTGTACATGTTGTTTACTCCTGTTGTTACCTAACCTGCTCAGTCACTAAAACAAAATACCAAGGTATTGTTTGAGGAAATTGTAAGATGAGCTAGTTAAACCACAAGAAAACCGATGTATGAAAATTTTTTAAACCGCCTTACAAAAATGTGCTTATTATCTCCAGAAAGCAAAAGTAACATATTGACCTCTCAAACAACTTAACATCTTAATTCTGTGTCTTTTTAGCTGAAAATTCTTGGGCTTCTCAGTGTCTAATTCAGTGTCCGCTGGTGCTTTTTACTGTGTTGCAGATGTTCGACAACGGTTGGGTAAGAGACCACGCTCTCCTGATAACAGGACTGGTAAGGTCACTGTGAGTACAGCTCCACTTCCACGCAGAGAGCCGCTGTCTGATGTGCACAGTCGTCTTGGGTTCCCCAAGCAGGATTCTCAAAGACTTTACTCTGATGGTGGAAAAGATAGAAAGTTAGGTGAGTATGTGACACTTATACAGGCTTTTATTCTACCAAAATGATTTGGGTTTAAAGCTTTGATTTTATTGTCATGTATTTTAGATAGAACTTTTATTTTTGACATTTCACAATTATTTGACTGACGCCTTTATCCAAAGCGACTTACAACATTTGAGATACAATTGGTTACATTTCTTTTGTTTTTCCAATGGGAGCACAGGCGGGTGAAGTGATTTTTTGCTCAGGATCACACCGTGTCAGTGTTAGTATTTGAAGGCCAAAGCCTTAACCACTGTTCCACGCTGTGTTAAAAATGTGAAAATTATAAATTAATTTAAATTTAATGCCTACCTCTTTTTTTATTTGTTTATTTGTCCCTAAGGGGAAATGTGGCCAATCAAGGAATGAGATCTTGTAATGAGAAGAATCCAATCAGGGAAGGGCTACGTACAAACAAATCAAAGTGCAATTAGAGTCTGCATTTTTGAAAGTGTGCTGAGGCTGGCTTTCCAGAAATACAAGGCTCTGGAGAGCATTTGTAAAACTTTTTAGGCGTTGAAAATGCCAGGGTTGTGTTTCATTTGTAAATGAAAATGTAGTAGTGTGGATGGGGCCTGACTTGCATACTGTAAGGATGGATTCTTGATTTGTGCCTACTATTATTAAAAAAAAAATCATGACCCCAAACTGGATAAGCTTGTTAGAAGGTGAATGGATGTGCTTCAATTATAAAGTCGTAGGGATGCTACCTGTATGGAGAGCATTTTAATCATCTTGGCAGATAATGTCAGTTCTTCATAAGACACAGTTAAGCCTTCAGTAACTGGGACACATAGACAGACAGACGTGTGTGTGTGTGTGTGTGCATTTTGCTTTTGGGGATTTTGTACTTTTAGGAATACTTCAGGGGAAGATATTTTTTTCCTGAGTTTTATCAAGTTCTTCATTTAACTAGTCTTTAATGGCGAATAATGTCATTAGAGGAATTGCTGCAGTGCCATTGACATTTACCCAAGCTAATTCTAACAAACTAAAATTAATATTTGATTGCATTATAACACTCATACCTTCATTGCCTCTAGAGCACAAGACGAGACTTTTCTATTTGTGTGTATTTTTTTTTTTTTGTTCATTTTTAAAATCTTTATAACCACTATTATATGATGGTGTGTTGCTCCTCTTTTATTTCACAGCAGGAAGCCTTTGGAGTCGACTTGGGACAACGTCATCTTCCTCAGGTCAGAAGGAGAAGTTCTTTGCAGGGCGATCATCAAACAAGTCAACAACAGTAGCTCCTACAGCAGCAGTAGCAGCAGCAAATAGTTCTGGCGAGGATGATGATTCTGAGCTCCAAAGGGTGTGGGGGGCCATGATCAAAGAGAAAGAAAAGTCA
The DNA here is from genome assembly GCF_900747795.2 of Erpetoichthys calabaricus. NCBI lineage: Eukaryota > Metazoa > Chordata > Cladistia > Polypteriformes > Polypteridae > Erpetoichthys > Erpetoichthys calabaricus. The sequence continues at coordinate 66,853,404 of NC_041401.2, read as the reverse complement.
CACAAGAAAAGAAGTCGGCTGGACAATCTTCCCTCTCTTCAGATTGAAATCAGTCGTGAAAGCAGCAATGGCTCAGACAGTGAGTCGTGATAGGACAAGAAAACAATGACTTGTTAAATAGACAAAGCTTTTGTTTAATGGGTTGGCACCTCATGAGTGACCAGAGTTTGGACTGTAGTTTGTGGCTGAAAAATACAAGCGTGAATTTACATTTCTTAAGTTTTTCAGGATGTGCTATGCTGCTGACTGTATCATGGCTTTCACCTGGGAATATCATGAATAGTTCTGTAAGGGTAATGTTTTGGAGACAGAACTAAAAGGGTGTTACAGTTGAAGATCCTATATAGCTACTCGTGTGAGGGGAAAAAAAGCAACATATAAACCTGAAGGTGAAGAAATTGCATTATGAAAGAATTCAAAACAGACTTTATGTCCCATACAACCTCTCATTGGACACGATGTTCAAGCCAAAACACAGATTTCAACCACTGGAAGTAAAATCTGTGGCCAGTATTTAGAATGTAAAATGTGGAAATGTTCTTTTAAAATAAGAATTTCTCGCCAGAATTCCAAATAATATGAGGATAGTAAACTACCTTTTACACATGTGAAAATTGTATTTTTCAACATTCCTGCCCTTTAACATTTTATTTGCAGTTGACTTTTAAGGCACATATCTGGCTATATTTGGACATAGTCCTTTAATGCACTGGTTTTGTTCCCAGCACAGGGGCCAAGAGTTATCTGCCTGGAATCCAGAAGCAAATGGGTTTTTTTAAAAATGGTAGTTTGTGTATGAATGAGTCGTTCTCCACTCATCAGCCTGTCAGTTTGTCACATTTACATGTTTTTCTCGCCTAACCCTCAATTGATTCTTCTTAACATTAATCATAGGCTTGACTAAAGATTGGGTACCTAGTAGTACATTTCGGACATTTTTTGTCATTGGTACATCATTCCACAGGGAGAGAAACCTGCCATTAGGTGGAATTGTGACTGTTGAGAAAACTGCTTATATAAAAAGATGCCAGAAAGTGATCAATGTCTGTGTGTGTATGTGTGTCTAAATCTATATATTCCAAAATCCACCCATAGAATAAAACTAATATATATTCATATCATTTACACAAAATGCATGAATATATATATAAAGGTTCAAACCTGTGTGTGTAGATATGTATATGCTGTATACTAATAAGTTTCAAGTTTTGCAGTTATAATGTGTTCATGTATGTGTAATCTGAGCTCAAGACTCATTTTGCACATACACTGATTTATGGTATAGTATATATTAACTCTGATTTTTATATATATTTATATATGTATGTGTATATATATATATATATATATATATATATATATATATATATATATATATATATATATATATATATATATATATTTATGTATGTGTGCAGTATATACAATCTATATGTAATATAGACATATACTGTATATGAAATGTATACCTTTCTATATACAGATGCACACAGTTTGTCCATTTATGTATTTTCTAGAGTATTGACAATCTTTAAATAGATGCTGCTGTTAACAAGGACACACAGAAATAGTTGGGGTGTGAACAGTTTTTTGCAGAAGTTTTCATTTTGTGCTTTTGTTCCTCTGCAAAATGCTGAAGGCAGATATAAAAAGTCTTCTTTACTGAAGGTGACTTAGGACCAGAAACCACTGCTGTGCTTCTTGGAAGCAGCCAGCCTGAAAGCCGGTCATCGCCTTACTGCTAACTTTACAATCATTCAAGTTTGTTCTTTATATACAGAATCATAAGCTATAAATGCTCCTTGTAGATGAATGCTCAGTGGCAATATTCCAGATCATTAAAATTCAGATTTGAGTGTGGTACAAGTAAAGTTGGGCGATGGAAGGGAATTTGGAAGAGAAATGTTTTAACCTGCAGAGTCTCATTTGGAAATAAGTAAACATTGCAAAGAAAAGAAAAAAAAACTAGTTGTTTTAACTTCTACGTTACCTGTATATTTTTTACGAAATTATGTTGTAAAGAAATATTGATGAAAACTTACAATTTTGTATTTGTGCAACTTTTGCTTTAATGAAGATGGGCAGCTGTCAACGGCATCTTTTTATAAAATATGCTGTTAACTGGCAATGTAGCGTTAAATGCAAAGAAACCCAAAACAATTCTTTATTTGGTGTCCATGTGTTTCAGCCTGTTCCACAGTCTCCCTATTCCCCTTAATAATGTGATCCATATACATACAGTAAGTGATGCTTTGTTTGTGTTCCAAGCAGTACGTAATGCACATGCCTGTGCTGTACTGTACCCGAAAGCTTTATTCAAGTGCATGGACTGCAAATTCAGTACCCAAAGAAACACACTTTCTCTAATATGTATACAAGTATAAACCATACTTTGTTACTGGTTTACTCAGTTCTTCCATCATCATCTTTGATCCATCTGTCCATCGACTCTTCCTTCCTTTGTTTCCAGTTTTCCCTTTTTACCTGTATTAGATGTGATCATATTTTACTTCATTTCACTACCTCTGCAGTTTCCCACTGTTTTCAAAATTTGATCTGCTCTTTGTCATAACCTTTAAGTATACAAATTCTGATTTTCTTTGGGTGAAAAAAGGAACCAAAAATGCAGTGTTTGTTCTTTTATCAGTACCTTAACTCCGTTCATTAATGTCTAATGAATGACAGCATCTCACGTTTTACTGATATTGTGTCTACAATAATACTTCTTATAAAGGAAGGAGTTATTCTCAAACTAGAATCCTTTGTCAGACTTGTTTTTCAAAATCAACATTCAGTTTGTTAATTTGGAAGTTTGCAATATTGTGTTGCTTGTACCAAAACGGTTTAACCTTGTGAATCTATACAGATGTTTTGAGCTGTTGTTTGATCACTAAAGCCTGTTTCATATTACTTCAACTTCTTGTACTACCTTTCATAGTCATTTAGTCTTATATTACATTTGATGAAATTGGGTTGACTTTGTGGTCATACAAAATGATTTTTAAGCCTAGAAACTCAAAAAATACGTAAACATTTAATTTAAAAATGAACAATAACTGTTCTTAATGCATTTTCAATAGACCCTCAATTTGGTGTTGCTGATATTTGTTTGACTTCCTGCCACAGTACCTACCTTGTGTGTCTTTACAGGTCGCATAGTCTCAGTTGTCATGACCTGTACCAATGCCACCTACCCAAATCAATCTCCATTAGGAAGATGGACTGTTACCAAGTTAGGTATACATGTATAAAGGGGCTTAATTCAATGTAACAAGTGAAATGTGGCTTGGTTCTACTGTTGCTTCAAATACAGTAAGTAACTCCACCAGGCTTTAGCAGCATATGGAGAAAGGGCATTACTAGTGACAGATTACCAGTTCAAGCCATAGGTAATGGCACTGTAATGACGGGCATCTTGCAGACATTTCTGTACTGTTGGCTGCCCCTAGAGTGGCTGGCTTACATTGTCCAGGCTTTCATTTTTGCCAGATCCATCCAAGATGATGGATGCCATCTGAAGATTTTATTTTCTCTCTCAATTTCAGCTTAAAAAACAAAATGCATATTGTATAACAGATGGTTTTATTTTACTGTTTGTGAATTGTTTAATATGTGTTTTTTTACTATCTGGTTTTTCATTATTTTTGTATGTGTGGTCTGTTTAAAAATGACAACTGTTCTACAGACAAGAGTGCTGTATAGGAGTATGTTGCATTATACTGAACTTTCTTAATTTTCTTGTTTAATGTCTCATAAAAACTTTATGTAGAAAAGTTTCAATAATACTAATATACATACACACACACACACACACATATGCACCCAAAGGTGCAAACCAATCCATGCCCTTCTGCCAACCTAGGATTACATTTCTAATATCTGTTTCATAAAATGTTTACTTTCTTATTTTGGCAGACTTCACGGTGGATAGGCACAGACTATTTCTATAGCACATTCTCATACAAATAATGTAGCTCAAAGTGCTTTACATGATGAAAAAAGAGAACACTAATTAACACAGAATAAGAGTAAGGTCCGATGGCCAGGGAGGACAGAAAGAACAAAAACTCCAGATGGCTGAAGAAAAAAAATAAAATCTGCAGGGGTTCCAGACCATGAGACCATCCAGCCCCCTCTGGGCATTCTACCTAACATAAATGAACAGTCCTCTTTGTATTTAGGGTTCTCATGGAAGGACTTGATGATGATGGTCATGTAGACGTCTGGCTTTTAATCCATCAGTGTAGGAACGTCGCGGTGCTTTGATTGGGTGGTGATGGCGCAGGTCGCCACCACAGAAAACGGGGAAAAGAAACAGAAGAGAGAGTAGAGGTTAGTACGGATTTTAGAGCCACCATGAAGAGTTACAATGATTGAATATACAGAGCATCGGGATTAAACTAAATTGAAGTTATGAGAAAGCCATGTTAAAGTAATGTGTTTTTAGTAGTTTTTTTTAAAGTGCTCCACTGTGTTAGCCTGGCGAATTCCTATTGGCAAGCAATTCCAGATTTTAGGTGCCTAACAGCAGAAGGCCGCCTCACCAGTATTTACTCATTAACGTAACAGTGGTAAAATAACGCAAACTGCAATATGCACACATAATCTGTACACTTTCTGATCCTTTCCAAAAAGTAGTATGTGCTGAATTTATAAAATAAAAATGCCACCCACTTTAACCCAATCAGACAGACAACATGAAGGAGGGAGTGGGCTCGTCCATTCTAGAAACTTACTGATCGTGTTTGACAACTCTTGATTTCTTACCCGTCAAGTTATTTGTTGTTCTAATAAAAGACTGAGAGTTGCATTTACATTTTCACTTATTTTCGTAATCGACGTTTTCTTTGTAAAGCATTTTCTTAATGATTTAATTCGATTAACCAGCAACTTTAGCCAGTAAGTGTTCAAAAGTGTTTTCCAAAACGAAAGTAGGCTAGCAAGTGAGACTTAACAAGACCCTGCTATTGAACATTTAGAATTGTCGAGCAACAGGAAAGAAATCTTCAGTGCCTAAAGTCTATATAAAAGCAAATATTATATATAATATATATATATCTTCTTGCTCGATCCAGCACAGATGCGCGGGGCAGGGATCACTTCTGGATGTGCGCCTCGTGTACGTTCGCCTACATGGAGTCACAGACCAAGTTAGATTACAGGCGACACACACTATTACGTCTTTTCATTTCCACGGTTGTGTGCGGTGCTGTACAGGAATTTGACAATAACATACTTAAATACAGATTATATCTATCGTTCGATTTAAAAGTAAATCCAGCGCGCGCCCCCAAATCGCTAGTGTTAAGCGCACACATCATTAAAGACTGCAGTCTGTTTATACTGTACGTTAACCGTTTCAGCCGATATGAGTCCGTTAACGCAATCCCTTCAACGATTGTTCAGGATCTGGAAAAAAAAATCAAACTGCAGTAGCATAGTTTTTCCCTGAGCGGATTGTTTAAGTATTTATTTTAACATTTCGTAATGTGTTAAGCTAAAAATGTTCCAGTCGTCTTTTACCCCAGCACACGTCTTTAAAGGCCTTAACAGGAAAAAAGACAGAAATGCAGTGTTTTTACATCCGTGCCTCTTTAAAATGTTAGACTTGTAAAATTAAAGAGATACACACTGATTATTTCTAAAAACAGAATTTCACCTCAAAGTCCATGTTTAGACTCTCGGTATTTCTGCGTCTTAAGGTTTTAACCAATCAACTTTACCGCGTTAAAATGTCCTTGTCTGAATCTGTCGCTAAGACTGAATGACTTCCTGTGACGTCAAACCTATCAAATTTACGCGCTCAAAATAGAGGCGGGCCCAGCGGCGCGTCATTCGTATTATATAAACGGGGACCGCGGCGATATTTCTTTCTTTTCACTTCTATTAGATAGTCGCTGGATGTATATGTATTCTGTGTAAAATGTTTTTAGCGGTATTTGCTACCACATTAAAATCTTTTCAGTCGTATTTATTATGGCTCGGACCCGGACTAAAAAATGGTGCGTTGAAGAGAATAAATCACTAATGTAAAACGAATGTATTTGCTTATCTTGTGATGAGACCTCTACATAGGAAGTGCCGTCAGATGCGATAACTGATGAGTGTAGCTCTCTGAAGTCCAGCTTTTGCCGGCTCTGACAATTTCTTACTTGTGTGGATATTTTTGAGTAATTTGTTTTCTTTTATTTCAGATGGTTTTGCACATAGAGACGAAACATGAAACTGAAAGAGGCTTTACAGGTAAGTTATTCCGCTGTTATAATTGGCCTATATGTGTTGCGAAAAGTCTCGTAAATCGCTGTAATCCGAGCTCACGCTTTTCTCCCTGTATGATGCTCCTCTGTACCCGGTTAATGGATTACAGGCTACCAGAGGGAAGCAAAGCTGAAGGCCGATATCATCCAGCGCAAAACGAGTCCATCCGAGAGTCGATGCAAGAGATCTATATACAGCAGCGGGTGTAAATTATGGGCTCTGTGGGAACAGCCAAAAAGAATTGGGGGCAAAATGCACGACTAGAGTATGTGGAAACCCTAGCCATGCTGTCTTGCAGCTGGGATTAATGAAACTCGCCATTGTGAACCACGTGGTCGACAACCTATCGACTCCACTTCATCCGGTTGCACCCACGTGCTGTTAGAGGGAGTGTAATCTCTCGCGTTCCCATTCTGTGTTCTCGCGAGTTTCCCGTCGATTATTTAGGAGAAATGCGAGGGCGCTGTTGAGCTGCTGTTCCGTCCACGTAATCCAGTTTACTTTTGATGTTGATTGTTAACGCGAAAACGAGCCGCACGCGAAGGTGTCTTGCATTTGGTTTGAACAGACGTTATTACATAAAAATGCATGGATGAATGTAACGTTCCGACCCAATTTAATATTGAAAACTTATTCCTGTATTTAGCTGGACGCCTGCTAGCAGGGGCTCCAGCCGACCCATGTCCCTGCTGACTAGATACGCGGGTTTAGAAAATAAATGGAGCTGGTACGGATAGGCACGTATTTTTTTTTTTATAACCACTTAATTAGTTGAGCAAAGAGTATAGTTTTAACTATTATGGAACTTGTTTAAGATTCCGAACCCTCAAATTTTTATTTTTAAAAACCTAACTGTCTGAAAGATGTTGATTAAAAACAACGCTTTTGATGTTCTATGGAAAAGTTTTGGCACTGCCTCTGGAAGAATGAGAATCATTGCACTGCAGTCAATTGAATGAACGGACTTTTAATCAAGCGTTTGCTTTGCGTCATTTGACTGCTGGTTAAAGAAAAGGGTTTTTTTTTTTTTTTTTTTGAAAGCAAGTCATTTCAGATGAGGCAAAATTGTAAGTTTTCCTTCGTAATTTGGGTGCTGAAAGCTTAGAGTTTTGACACTCCTATTCAAGATCCTGCTTTGCTGCCAGGTTAATGCATATTTTAATTGGCCTTTCTATGAACTACTCTAACCATGTTAGTTTGTTTCCCCAACTATTTAAATTTAACCTTTTTATTCTATCTGGCTTTGTCCGTGCATGCAATTTGGCCTTAAGGAGCTTTGTATATTGTGGTGTATTCTTCTGATCTTGTTTTAATCAAGAACTTGAAACAAACTGGTGACTAAGGTAATGTTTTGCCAGCCGGCTTAGGAGTTTCTTTAATCTCCCCAAACGCCCCACACCCAACAAACTGTTGGGGTGTGCAATGCATTCAGTGATGCATAGTCTTGGTGTACCAAATATTTAATCTCTTGGATTTACAGGGGCTTGTGTTGGCTTACCCTGTGGCTGTAAATGGTAGGTGTTGCGATGTGTTTGATTTAGGGAATGACTCTCCTTTTAAAGGATTTTTTTTGTGTATTTGCTTGGTGGTTTAGTAGAGATCATAAGATGCCAGTGTTGAAATTTGATACTTTGGGGGGGAGGATATCACTTTGCAATTGTCATCTCATTGTCCACAAGTGACCATAGCCTGTCTGGATACACAAAAAGGGGATTTTTACAGGTTAATGCGACACATGCAGGTCTACGGGACCAAATTCCCAAACCTGTACAATTACAACTTTTAGAATAGCTGCTGTGTGATGGCTTCATTTTACTGTGTTCTGGTGGGTTTGGTTTGGGTATGGGTTTTGACAATCTCAGTGATGATATACCTGAATAGGAAGTGCCGTCTGATGCGAAAACTGACGATGTTTCAGGTTTAATCTGAGCAGGATTGTTCAGTTTGTGGTAGTGCGTGTAGGTGGTTTTTTTTTTTTTTTTTTTTTTTTTTTTTAAAAGGTTCTAATTACTTGTGCTGTTTTGTTTTTAGGTTAAGAGGAACACTTTTCCGTTTGAGGATTTAGTTGCCTAAAGGTATGTTCATCCAGTTTTCTGGCTTTTTCTTCCCAGAATTGCTTTTAATTTCGTATTGCGTTTAATGCTTTGTGAAGAGAATGTTTTGCAGAAGCATGACGTTCTTGCTTTTGTACTTAAAGATGGTGTTTGGGGTCAGAGTCCTTCAGAACAATTTAGGTGGGGCCACATGATATCTTGGCTTGGGCTGCTTTCTAAAAGTTCAGTTACAAAATACCTTGTTTGGTGATCCTGATTTTTAGTCCTATGTAACAGAAGACGAAGCTGGGGGTGGCAGAGTTAAAGATGTTAAGGTTTGTATTGGGCACAAGGATGGTCAGGATTAGAAACAAGTACATTAGAAGGTCAGCCTCAGGTTGGACAGTAGTGAGACGATCAAAGAGAATTTGTGATAGTTTGGACACGCGAGGATACCCAGCATCTCTCCTCTGCACTTGTGTTCTGATCCAGTTCTCTGTATCCTTGATTAGCCCATTTGAGCAAAGCTTGTGTGAAACTAAACAATATTGGATACATGAGCATCTTGCCCAGCAGTGTATAGATTAACAGTATACTGGAGTGCAGTTGCTTTTTTACTTTTGGGATTTCACTGTAAAGATGTCTATTTAAAATTAACTGTAGTCATTGTAAGTGGCCTTCTGTCATTTGGTGTGTTGCAAAGATGGTATATTGCATCAATGTGGATGTTTTATTCCCGTTTCATTTATAAAAGTTTTATCTTCAGCTTCTCCAGTGGGTAGCTGCTTAAGGATGGGAGATCACTGTCTGGAATGATACAGGGACTACATAATACATAAGGTAAAGTTGGCTTTGTTATTAAGTAATTGTACATATTCACATGCAGATGATGAAAGTTAAACTGAAAATAGCTGGAATTACCGGCAGATTGTCAGTGGTGATAGCCAGTTTTCTGAAAGGCATGCTTCTGTAAGAGTGTATAATTAATTGCATTGGAAATTTGTATTCTAACTTCCCCCTTTCCCCATGACAGGAAATAACTGCATCATGGAGAGAAACATCAATTGTGATGGCCGGAGTCTGAATCTCAAAATGGCTTTCTATGCTTGGGAAGATGTTGAATGTTTAAATCCTTTTTAAATGCAATGTCTGTGCATAGAGTGGTTACATTTGTTGGAGGGCTGAATAAAATGGTTTGTGGGGGATGGGATTTGTCATTTTTGTCTAATAAAAAAAAAAAAATCACTTTTTTCTTGTGTTCAGTTTTTGTAAATGCTGCCTCACTCCCTGCTGCTTGTGTGGCCTTCATTGATGTTACAGTTGAATTGTAATGGAGTTACTGTGGACTTTCCAAAGCAGGTTCCTCAGTTTTATGTGAGCCTTTTGGGCTAAAATCTGGGGCAATGCACAGTTGTAACTAAAGTGTGGTGTTTTTTGTCATTGGAAATTGACCGTGTATGTGCAGAGGGCATCAGTTGTAAAAGGCACTTGGCTTTGAAAATGTCATCATGTTGTTTAGGCCCCAATTTGACTGGGATTTAAACTCCCACTGGTAGAATGTGTGCTTTTTTCTTTTTAAGCCACTTGACTGTCAGGCTTTGCCTCCTTTTGTTCTTAATGTAAACTGATTAGGGAATTGCATCACACATCACCAGTTACAATTCATAATGCTACAATGTGATTTTAAAGATTGTGACCCTTCTCTGCTTGAAATCCATCCTGAAGAATTATGGTACTTTTTACATCCACATGAGCATTTTCAGCTTTTTTTTTGTGTAAAATTTTTTGCCCCTAAATCAAGCACTTAATTGAGAAACGCTGCTTCTGTGGCATGAATTTCATCCACTCTGTATGGGCTGTAGGTGACTTACTAGAGGTGTTGGTGAAGGGTGCTAATTTGCTGTTGATGCCTCTTCAGTAGTGTTTAATTGTGTACCAGTATTGTGGATTATTTATTACAACAGATGGCATACCTGAAATGTTGGTACCTCAGCACAGCTTCTTGGATGTATGCAGCACATGGTGCAAAATACGGTCCCAGTACTTGGTGTCCCCTGCAATGTATCCATGATTTTGAATAAAATGTTGTTGCTTGGCAGATAGTTACTTGTCCTGTTGTGTTTATCCAAAGCAACTTACAAAAATGTAACCGAAGTCTACCATGAAGTCATTACAGATTTTCAATTGTGGCAGCCATCTACCAATCGGGCAGTTAAATCGGCCAACAGTAAGACCGAGCAAAGTGTTAACTGTTCTGTGAATGTAATGGAGAGATGTTTAAGTACAGATTCCTTCTAACTTTAATGATGTACTTACAGGAATGATTCAGTTATCGAGTTATTCCATACTAACACACTTGTGTATTATATATTTCTATCCCAACCCCTGAAAGTCTATGCAGAGTTTTGGTTTAACAACAAGTAAACTGGCTTTGCTAGGCGATCACTACCAGGGCTAAATATTCAGATGAAAAGACAAAGTGCTGCTCAGGACAAGTATGCTAGTAGAGCTCTGAGGTCATCCTGGACAGGGATATCCGAGAGCTTCCATTGTAGAGCAAAGAAATCTGCAGACTCCAGGCCTTCTTTCCCTGATATTGATTCTAGCTTCACCGCATCATTCCTGTGAAAATAGGTATAAAAAGTGCATTTATTTTACAGGTGGGGGGATATGGGCATTTTGCTTTTAGGCAAATTCCAGTTTTGTGCAGATTGTTGATACAGGTTCATTGTTTCACAGGTGAGGGGTGGAAAAGTAAAATATTAATGTCCTGTTTGATACACAAATGCAGCCAATTGCTGTGAATCATTGCCTGGCAGTGTTTTTGTTAAGCCTAAAACAGACGGTGATTCACATTTTTCCTCTTTGGTTTCATTCCATATGTTTTATTGATTGTACATGCAGGTGTAGATGGAGTATTGCTGGTTCCTTTGTCATTTCCATCTTATTACGAATAAGGAACAATTGAATAAAGTTTAAAGTAAGTGAATGCAGCTGCTTTAAGGCTAAAATAAGCAGTTAAGACATCCAAAATTAAGCCTAAAAATGTTACTTGAGCAATAAGTGCTTTATCAGCAATGCTTCACTTCTGATTAAGAAATGGGTTTGGAACAAAATCCTTCAGTTACTGCAGCCCTCATGCTGTATGTACCAAACTCACTGCATACTTGGAAATGTTCTAAAGCTGCTAGTTGATTCTCCATTACATTATAGATTCAAAAAATGTAAAAACTGCAAAGGTGAATGGATGTAGAATTAGGTGGAAGTAAGAAAATGGTGAATTATGATTAACATTCCAGTAATGGGGAGACCGGATGAGACTTAACAGAGCTGAGTGCTGCTTTTTATGAAATCAAATCATTTTATCATCTCCTGTATTTATTCAAATAAAGTAGACACATACGAGGAGATAAGGCGCAAGGTGAAGAGAGAGGTGGTGAAAGCTAAAGAAAGGGCATATGATGAGTTGTATGAGAGGCTGGACACACAGGAGGGAGAAAAGGACCTGTACCGATTGGCTAGACAGAGGGACCGAGCTGGGAAATATGTGCAGCAGGTTAGGGTGATAAAGGATAAAGATGGAAATGTACTCAAAAGCAAGGGGAGTATATTGAGTAGATGGAAAGAGTACTTTGAGAGGCTGATGAATGAAGAGAACGAGAGAGAAGAGGTTGGATGATGTGGAGACAGTGAATCAGGAAGTGCAACGGATTAGCAAGGAGGAAGTAAGGACAGCTATGAAGAGGATGAAAAATGGAAAGGCCGTTGGTCCAGGTGACATACCTGTGGAAGCATGGAGGTGTTTAGGAGAGATGGCAGTGGAGTTTTTAACCAGATTGTTTAATGGAATCTTGGAAAGTGAGAGGATGCCTGTGGAGTGGAGAAGAAGTGCACTGGTGCCGATATTTAAGAATAAGGGGAATGTGCAGGACTGCAGTAACTACAGGGGAATAAAATTCATGAGCCACAGCATGAAGTTATGAGAAAGAGTAGTGGAAGCAAGGTTAAGAAGTGAGGTGATGATAAGTGAGCAGCAGTATGGTTTCATGCAAAGAAAGAGCACCAGAGATGCTATGTTTGCTCTGAGGATGTTTATGGAGATGTATAGAGAAGGAGTTGCATTGCGTCTTTGTGGACCTGGAGAAAGCATATGACAGGGTGCCTCGAGAGGAGCTGTGGTATTGTATGAGGAAGTCGGGAGTGGCAGAGAAGTACGTAAGAGTTGTACAGGATATGCACAAGAGAAGTGTGACAGTGGTGAGTTCTGCAGTAGGAGTGAAGGATGCATTCAAGGTGGTGGGAGGTGGGATTACATCAGGGATCGGCTCTGAGCCCTTTCTTATTTGCAATGGTGATGGACAGGTTGACAGATGAGATTAGACAGGAGTCCCCGTGGCCTTTGATGTTTGCTGATGACATTGTGATCTGTAGCAATAGTAGGGAGCAGGTTGAGGAGACCCTGGAGAGGTGGAAATATGCTCTAGAGAGGAGAGGAATGAAGGTCAGTAGGAACAAGACAGAATACATGTGTGTAAATGAGAGGGAAGTCAGTGGAATGGTGAGGTTGCAGGGAGTAGAGTTGGCGAAGGTGGATGAGTTTAAATACTTGGGATCAACAGTACAGAGTAATGGGGATTGTGGAAGAGAGGTGAAAAAGAGAGTACAGGCAGCGTGGGATGGGTGGAGAAGAGTGTCAGGAGTAATTTGTGGCAGACGGGTATCATCAAGAGTGAAAGGGAAGGTCTACAGGACGGTAGTGAGACCAGCTATGTTATATGGGTTGGAGATGGGAGGCGAGATTACATTGGTTTGGACAAGTGCAGAGGAGAGATGCTGAGTGTATTGGGAGGATGCTAAGGATAGAGCTGCCAGGGAAGTGGAAAAGAGGAAGGCCTAAGCGAAGGTTTATGGATGTGGTGAGAGAGGACATGCAGGTGATGGGTGTAAGAGAACAAGATGCAGAGGACAGAAAGATATGGAAGAAGATGATCCGCTGTGGCAACCCCTTATGGGAGCAGCAGAAAGAAGAAGAAGAAAGGTAGTTATTGAGTTAAATTGTTCTAGTTGGCAAAATCCATACAAATGGATCTAGTTTTGGTAATGACCTAAAATAATGTTTCAAGTAAAAAAAAAAAATGTCCTGTGCCCAATATATAAAAACATTAGATAAATGTTTATAGTGCTTTGTCTGGCACTAGAAACACTGGAGACCTAATGGACCCATAAAGTGTCTTCATAAAGACCGATGAGGTGTTGGATTATCTACTGTGATAGCTCATTGTGGTAATGTTCGTGCCTCACATTCCAAGTATGGACTGTGCCAAGTTTTCTCCTTCTGTATTCAATCTCAAAGACATCCCCGTTATATTAATGGGTGACTGTAACTTGGCCCATTGGAAATTTGTCAAGCGAGAGGAGAGCAAGCTTGTTTACTTAGCTAACAGCTAAACTTTCCAAATATATCCTCTAGATTCTTCTTAAAGGTTGTCAAGGTTTCTGCTTCAACTACATGTCTTAGTAGTTTGTTCCTGATTCCCACAACTCTTCATACAAGGAAGTGCTTTCTGGCTTCAGTCCTAAATGCACTTCCCTTTAATTTTTACTGCTGTCCACAAGTATGTGATTCACCGTTAAATTGCATGAATTCTGCTGGGTCTACTTTATCGATGTCTTTGAGGATTTTGAAGACCTGAATTAGGTCCCCATGCAGTCTCCTCTGCTTGTGACTAAACAGGTTTAATTCTCTCTCTCTGTCTGTCCAAGTAGTTCACGTCTTTGTCCTGGGATGCACTTGGTTGCTCTCCTCTGCACAGCCTCAAGTGCACACAGTACTCCAGATGCCGTGCATTATATAGTCTTTCCAGAACATCCCTCAAGTTACTGTATATTCATTCTCCAGTTTTTATGGTAGATGCAAACATTTTATTTGTCTTTTCAATTGCTACTGCACATTGCTTAGACACTGAAAACATGTCAACATAAACTCCTAAATCTTTTTCAGAGGTTGCTTTTTTGTATGACAGTGCCTCCTATTTTGTATTTATAATGAATGTCCCTGTTGCCCACATGTAGCACTTTGCACTTTCCTACATTTCACTGAATTTTCCAAGGGTTTGTCCAGTTCTGAAGCTTGTCCAGATCTTTTTGAATTCTTTTTGCTGCCTCATCAGTATCTGACATTCTTCTAGGTTTAGTATCACTGTAGTGCCTGATGCTGCAAGGATGGCCACTGGTCCACATGACCCCGCACTGGTCCGACTGGACCGATAAATGTTACAAGTTAGAAGCGTTGGTCGGCTAATGGTTTTCCTTCCCATGTAGTACAGAGAGAAAATGGTACTAAGAGGCTTATTCTTTGGACAAGTGCAAGAGATGCATCCATCAGGCAGAATGTACTGGACAATGTAAGATGATGTTGTGACTGTAATTTCCAAATATGTGAACTTGTAGCAAAGAATGACTGTATATCCGTGAGGAGTTAATGTCAATGTCAATTTATTTATATAGCACATTTAAAACAACATAGTAATGCTGTGGCCAAAGTGCTTGACAATAATAGAATAAAAGAAAAACAAAACAAATTAACATAAAACATAAATAGAAATAAAATATATGAACATAAAATAAAATGCATAATAAACAGAAGTAATGTTATATACATAAAAAATAGAAGTAATGTTATATAATCACAAAGAGGAAGCCATCAGTATTACTGAAGGTCACTGAATGCAAGTGAATAGAAATGAGTCTTTAATCTTGTTTTAAACAGTTCAATTGTAGACGACTCCTTTATGTGATGAGGTAAAGAGTTCCACAGGTGAGGAGCAGCAGCTGCAAAAGCCCTGTCCCCCTTAGTTTTACACTTGGTACGAGGGACAACAAGAGACAGCTGACCAGAAGATCTAAGCACTCTAGATGGCTGATGTAAAACACACAATTCAGATAAATAGGCAGGAGCAAGCCCATGTAAAGATTTAAAAACTAACAGTAAGATTTTAAAATCAATTCAAAAACTGACAGGCAGCCAGTGTAAAGAAACTAAAATAGGAGAGACAGAGTCAAACTTTCTTGCCCCAACCAGAAAGCAAGCGGCAGCAATTTGGACCAACTGTAACCTGTGTATCAGGGATTTATTAATCCCAGAATACAGCGAGTTGCAGCAATCGAGGTGAGACAAAATAAAAGCATGAGTAGCTATCTCAAGATCCCTAGAAGATAAAAAAGGCTTTATCTTACCTAACAGACGAAGTTGGAAAAAGCAACTCTTGACTACCGAATTTACTTGTTTCTCAAAAGAGAGGTTACTATCAAAGGTAACACCAAGATTGCGGACTTGAGGTTTGGAAAAGACAGAGAAAGAGCCGAGAAGTCCAAGACCAATTTGGGCTTTAGCTGATGGACCCACTATAAGCGCCTCCGTTTTATTTTGATTTAGATCAAGAAAATTATTAGCCATCCAGGATCTTAGTTCAGACAGACAGTTGTGGAGTTGATTTGTTGTAGAGTTGCAGACAGGAATATAAACCTGAGTATCATCAGCATAGCAGTGAAAAGAAATGTTAAATTTCCTAAAAATTGCTCCAATAGGGTGAAGGTATATGGAGAATAAAATAGGACCCAAAATGGATCCCAGAGGAACACCATATTTAAGAGGAGCAGTAGAAGAAGATGAATTAAAAGTCACTGAAAAGTGTCTACCAGTTAAACATGACCTGAACCAGTTAAGAGCAGCCCCTTTAAGCCCAACAAGATGTTCAAGCCGCAACAGCAATGTCTCATGGTCAAGTGTCAAAGGCAGCAGACAGGTCAAGGAGGAGAAGGACTGCCACATCACCTGAGTCAGTAATAAGAGAGATGTCGTTGAACACTTTCAGGAGTGCCGTTTCAACACTATGATAACGCCTAAAGCCAGATTGGTAGATCTCAAATAAATTATTGGAGTTAAGGTGATCAACCAATTGATTATAAATAATTCTTTCTAAAATTTTAGCCAGAAATGGCAGTTGGGAAATTGGACGGAAATTGGCTAAAACTCCAGGGTCTAATTCTGCCTTTTTTAGACGGGGACGGACTTCAGCATGTTTAAAAAATGAGGGCACAACCCCCAAACTAATAGAATCATTAATGATGGCTAATAAGGGTGGGCCCAACACATCAAAGGCTTCCACTAGGAGACGTGGTGGTACAATATCCAGAGGACTGGGGGCTGGTTTAAGGGTGTCAATAGTTCTTTGTAGCTGTGAAAGTGAGACTAGATCAAAGGATGCTAAGACAATGTCATGATTAACAGTAGAAAGTTCATAGCCCGTTTGAACAATGCCACGGCGGATAGTATCGATGGCACTGGCAGAAGATTCAGAGAATTCCACACAGCAGCTCAAGAAGAAAATACGGCTAGTCTCATATAAAGAAGTACAGTAATCCCTCGCTATATTGCCTCTTCGACTTTTGCAGCTTCACTCTATCGCGGATTTTATATGTAAGCATATCTAAATATACTGTATAACGCGGGTTTCTGCGGACAATGGGTCTTTTTACTTCTGGTACATGCTTCCTCAGTTGGTTTGCCCAGTTGATTTCATACAAGGGACGCTATTGGCGGATGGCTGAGAAGCTACCCAATCAGAGCACGGAGTTAAGTTCCTGTGTGCTGATTGGCTCAGCGACGGAGCGCCGAATTCGATTCCACTGCGTTAACCAGGAAGCCTCGTCTCGCTCATTCAGCATCAACGTGTTTCGCTGTGTAAAGAGTTAACTTTTGTGCTCTTTTGTGTTTATCTTTGTGCATAGTCAAGCCCTTCGTTATGGCTCCAAAACGATCTGCTCCTGCTACTGCTTCAGGGGCCATGCCCAAGCGCCAACGGAAGATGCTAAGGATTGCCGAAAAAGGTAAACGGTTTCGATATGTTTTATTTAAAAAGGAGGAAAAGAATATAACATCTACGGCTGCAGTGTCCTTTAACCAGGGTGTAAAACGAGTTGTAAGTGGACGTAATAAGGCGGTAAGGTTTATAAGAGTGTGGGAAGGGTTTATAAAGCCTTAAAATATAGATAAATAATAAAATAAATATAAGGTCGCTACTTCACTGATTTTCACCTATCACGGGGTGCTCTGGAACGTAACCCCCGCGATAGGTGAGGGATGACTGTATACATGTATTTGAGTAGGTGTGTGTAAAAGAAAGAATACACAAAAACCTATTGGTAACTTACACAGAAGTCCACTAGATGTCAGTATTATTCTAAAATTAGTCTACTTGCTAACTTGTTGCCAGTATGAAATTTAAAGCAATTAAATTTATCCATAAACAATATCAACAAACTTAAAGTAAATATTAATGTCACAACATGAAATTGTTTTTGAAGTAAATATTACTATATATAAATAACACTGCAGCAAACAATGCAAGTTAAATACAAATAAACGTACTTCTGCTAATTAAATGCACACTTTCTCATTGATTTGGTGTAATATGGACTCTTAGTTATTACAAATTATTGTTTCTCCCTGCGATAATGACGAGTACGTGCATCGCCTAATATTACGTGCTCTTGTGAATGCTGGGCTGTGCTCCCTGAAATGTGAGACGTGTATCCCGATCGGTGTTGTCTCTCCAACAGAACTGATACACAAAACTTAGCAGAAAGTGGACAGATACAGCATATCACTGTAGGGAGGTACCTGGAAAGAATCTACTTTTATGTAAATTCATTTTAAACCTAGAGATTATGTAAATCTATCGTGTAAGCTTAACGTCTATAACACAATTGGCCCAGCTGCTATATTTAAATTTCATTTTTTGTATTGAAGTGCATGGACTTTGAAAGCACACGTGTATGTAAGGTATGGAGGAACTGTAACCATTTTGAGATGTGTGCATGTGTAGTTCAAAAAGCACCTACTGTGGTTGTGATGTCCGTCTGTCTGTCAGCATGAGACAATTTGGTTTCCAGTGGACCAGTTTTGCAGAAATTTGACATACTTATTCTACTAAGAAATTTGTCAGGAACATTCATTTTTCATTGAGCTATTTGTGATGCAGCAGGCTGTACAAAGTTTTGAAATTTGAAACTCATCTGTGTTAACACAGAGTAGCATCCTGTGCAACTTTAATTAATTTACACTTCCAAATTTACCTTGAGAGTGGTCAATTCAGCGTGTATACAGTGGGTATAGAAAAGAATCGCCCCCTTTGAAATATTCCCATTTTTTTGCTTTACAGCCTTAAATGAAAACTCCCAAACCAATATTTCTTCCCAGCTTTACTTACTCAATGCAACCTATAAAATCCAAGTGAAAGATACCACAGCTACAGTTCAGAAAAATTATACAAAATCTAAAACAAGACATACTGAGATTAATAAAGGATCACTCCCCAATGTCAATATTTGGTTGAACCACCTTTTGCTTTAATGACAGCCTTAAGTCTGTTGGGATACTTCTCTATCAGCTTTGCATATCTAGACTGAGTAATATTTGCCCACTCTTCTTTACAGAATTGTTCAAATTCGGTCAAATTGGATGGTGAGCATTGGTGGACTGCTATCTTCAAATCTTTCCACAGATTTTCAATAGGATTTAGCTCTGGGCTCTGACTGGGCCACACAAGGACATTCACTTTTCTCTCCTTCAGCCACTGTGTGGTCAATTTTGCTGTGTGCTTCGGGTCATTGTCGTGTTGAAAGGTGAACATTCTAACCATCTTCTCACAGAGAGTAGCAGGTTTTCCTCAACAATTTGACGATATTTTCCCCCATCCATTTTTCCTTCTACTCTAACAAGAGCCCCAGGCCCTGTGGCAGGGAAACACCCCCACAACAAAATGCTGCCACCTCCTGCAGTTCGAGCTTTACTGTAGGTATGGTGTGTTGTGGATGGTGAGCTGCATTGGATTTCCGCCAGGTGTACCATTTGGTTTGGTAGCCTCTCTTGCCAGTTTCCTTCTTGCTCTTCCATCCAGTTTAGAGGGATGGCCGGATCCACAGAGGATCCTAGTAGACTGAATCACTTGCCACTTCTTTATTATGGACTTTACTGTGCTCCTTGGGATTGATAAAGCATTTGAGATTTTTTTGTATCCACCTCCTGCCTTATGTCTGTCCACAACTCGATCACTGAGATCTTTTGAAAGTGGCTTGCCACCCAAAGTCAGTTGTTTGCTGTCAGTTGCACAGTTGGTGAAGGGTGCTAATTTGCTGTTGATGCCTCTTCAGTAGTGTTTAATTGTGTGTACCAGTATTGTGGATTATTTTTTATTACAACAGATGGCATACCTGAAATGTTGGTACCTCAGTGCAGCTTCTTGGATGTATGCAGCACATGGTGCAAAATATGGTCCCAGTACTTGGTGTCCCCTGCAATGTATCCATGATTTTGAATAAAATGTTGTTGCTTGGCAGATAGTTACTTGTCCTGTTGTGTTTATCCAAAGCGACTTACAAAAATGTAACCGAAGTCTACCATGAAGTCATTACAGATTTTCAATTGTGGCAGCCATCTACCAATCAGGCAGTTAAATCGGCCAACAGTAAGACCGAGCAAAGTGTTAACTGTTCTGTGAATGTAATGGAGAGATGTTTAAGTACAGATTCCTTCTAACTTTTATGATGTACTTACAGGAATAATTCAGTTATATCGAGTTGTTCCATACTAACACACTTGTGTATTATATATACATTTTTTTTTTTTTTTTTTCCCTGAAAGTCCATGCAGAGTTTTGGTTTAACAAGTAAACTGGCTTTGCTAGGCGATCACTACCAGGGCTAAATATTCAGATGAAAAGACAAAGTGCTGCTCAGGACAAGTATGCTAGTAGAGCTCTGAGGTCATCCTGGACAAGGATATCTGAGAGCTTCCATTGTAGAGCAAAGAAATCTGCAGACTCCAGGCCTTCTTTCCCTGATATTGATTCTGGCTTCACAGCATCATTCCTGTGAAAATAGGTATAAAAAGTGCATTTATTTTACAGGTGGGGGGATATGGGCATTTTGCTTTTAGGCAAATTCCAGTTTTGTGCAGATTCCTTTGAAGCATCGCACCGTACCCCGCGCATGCGCACTTCACCAGAAGACACACACACACATATATATATATATATATATAAACATATATATATATATAAACATATATATATATATATATATATTACATTATACTAGCTGTGTAAGCCTGTGCTGTAAAAACCCAGGGTCCTAGAAATTTTTGAAATTGTCAGAAAAAAAATTGAAATGTAGAGATGTCAGATAATTGAAAGGAACTACTCTGGGTGTCTCTCTCCTAGGAGGATTCGTTTTGCTGACATGCTTACCTCGCCAGTGTATTAGTGGTGGAAGGAAAAGTAAAAGGGATACTGTTTTGCCGATGTTGTTAGCAGTTAAATGACTTTGTCTTTCTTCTGAGGTTTCATTATGCTGACATGCTGGCCTTACTTGTGTTATTAGCGGCTACGCAAGTTTTCTGTTTCCTCAGAGCTGGAGCCCTTACCCTGACTCCACCGCTCACTTCCGGGCGGACAGACACACACACACTTCCATGCGTAGACGTTTATATATAAGATTATATTATATTATAGTGATTCAATCAATAACAACACAGGAGCGTAGATGGAAGCTGGCTCACAGTGAAGTTTGCACAAGTACAGGAGTCGACAGCTGCTGGCCCAGGCTTTGGTCTTGTCACATCTGGGCTATAGAGACTGTCTGCTGGAAGGAGTACCGGCACATGTCACCAAGTCATTGCAGGTGATTCAAATTGCAGTGGTGTTTCCCCCCTTTTCAGATCACTACATTGGCTAACTGTTGCAACACACATTAGGTTCAGATCCTTGATGCTTTCCTACAGAGCAGTCAATGTGTCAGCACCTATGTATATGAAGACACGTGTGAGGTCCTGTGCTTCCTCTCACCAAGTCAGGTCTGCTGATACCACCTCTGTGTGACATCATAACTTAATCCAGGCTCCTTTCTTGGATAACAAGATGCCCACCTTGTTTTGTGAACTTTCGTCTAAGTGATAATGGCTTTAATAGGCTCTTGCAACTAAAGAAGCATAACTAGCTTGCATTTTGTTTTGAGGTTTTCACTTAGGATGATCAATTTTGTAACCTTGTCCTGTGTCATCCCACGACATGGGATTGTTGACATCCAGGCTGGGATGGATGGTTCTTTACCCAGCCGGGACACCTATATAATGGAAGGAAGCAGATGAGCAGGCATCGGGTTGGTTAGTGATACCTTTCCTTGTTGGGAGGCTGTCATAGTGGAGGACAGAGGGAGCCAGGGGTGAATCTGCTATGAAGCTACAAGATACCTAATTCCGGAAGGGCCCCATTGCTTAAAAAGTTTGGGTGTCTACTGAATTAGAAGGGGGTTTTAAAACCCCTACACATACAGGTTACATTAAAAGAAAAAAAAGTGGTGATCTGTTGTGGAACAAATCCATTCAAGAAGGTAACAGTGGTTACCCAGACCTCATTGCTGGTTGCAAAGTGGCCCCATAACAGTTCAAGCTTCACAGCCCCAAAAATTAGATCTGGTACTGGAGGGAACCTGCCTTCCAGGTCCATGTGTGGCAGCATCTCTGTGGTATCGCTCCAGTTTGGACACCTGCAGGGCACTACACTATTTGGGAGTTGTAGTTCAGCTGGGTAGCCCTGCTGATGCGTCTCCTCTTACTGCAAGGTCTGGACTGGATAATGGGACAAGAGGCCATGTTTTAGAGGGAAGTGTTGGGGATCACAGTTTTTTTTCTGAACTGTCTTTGGAATTTAACTATATTTTTATCAGATTATTTATTTGAACAGTTTTTAACCTCCACAGATTTCACAATTTTATGAATTATTTATTATTTAATTATGAAGATTTGATGCACTGCACTGATTGCACTTGGCATTTTTAGATTGGATTTGTTAATAAAAGCACTGACGCTTTTACACCTTCCCCTTACTTTAAATGATTGCCCTCATTTGCTCGACTCATCTCGGTTCATATTTATCAATGGTTCGGGTTCAAGTGGCTCCTGATGCAACTGGGAGCATGGAGTTAATCCAGACCATCACAGTGGCATCCTGGTTAAAGCTTTGGACTTCAAACCCTGAGGTTTTAGGTTCAAATCCTGCTACTGACACTGTGTGACTCTGAGCAAGTTGCTTCACCTGCGTGTGCTCCGATTGGAAAAACAAAATAAATGTAACCAATTGTATCTCTCAAATGTAGCAAGATGGTTTGGTCAAGAGCTCTAGCCAAATAAGTAATTGTAGATGCACGAATATATTGTATAATGACATGCATCTTCACATTCAGAAGTCAGTTTAATTTCTAGACCAGGCTATATGTGTGTGCCATGTCTCGTACTCCTTACATTCATTTAACAGAAAAGCTTTTATTAATTAGGAAATTATAGTATATCTTACCATACATAATAGACATGTCTCCAGGTTGTCAGCTGTGTAAAGCAATTTATGTAATATATGTTCAAAAGTGTAAATGTAATGCAACACAGATACTAGTAATTGAACTGAGGATGTTAAAAAAGTGGAAAGCACAAGAGAAATGAGAAGGATCAAGACTCACATTGGCTCTTTGAGGAGGACTCGACTGGCCAGGGCAGACAGGGCAACAAAAAGTGGTGGGTCTACCCGAAATGTGCCGTCAATCATCAGGAGCTGGCGAAGGCGGTCAAGGTGCCCTGGGTCAAGGATGAAGATGGACAACAATGCTTGTTCTGCTTCCTTTGATGGAGAAAAGAGAAAAATGACAACTGTATACAACCTTGGTTTGTTTTCAGTTTAATTGATGTTCTCCTACATTGTAATGATTCCATTGCACACTAAAATGTTGCCTAGCTGGCAAGGGATTGCCGAGGGAAAATGTGATATACCAGGATAGGTATATACCTAGGTCAGGGTGGTCAGTTCAACAGACTGAGGGAGAGAAACCAGCACTTGCAGTGCACATCAGTGCTGACGGACAGAGACATCCAAAGAATAGTAAGCTGTAAATGGTGTCCCATAGAAGTGAAAATGAGGAGGGCACCAGACAGCTAGATTGGCAACTGGGAGATCAACAGGAAGCCAGTAGGGCACTTCTAGACTGGATGGTGGTTGCAGAGGTACCCCGGCATCAGCACAAATATTGTCTTGCAGGTAAACTTTTTTAAAGGGCTTTTGATGACACCAGAAGCTGGTAGAGGGTGCTCTAATATTGTGGCCATCAGATCTTGGAAATGATTTTTGGGCTTGCTGTTTAATGGCTGTCCCCTCCAGAAATTAATTAATTGTGTTTTAAGTTAGAATTTGAGTTGGGCATAGGCTTACAAAATGGAGGATTACAGGCAGAGGTCTGATGACACTTTGGAGTGGGGTAGTGGAGCAGCTGCCTCACTACATAGTCAGGATTAATCTTGATAACTAGGCCTATTAAGGATGCCAAGTTTTATGTTGTGCTTGGTTACGTTTACTGTGGTCACCTCCAGCCATCATAGTAAATAGTACTATATATTTGTAACATTGAGGCCTCACCTAGGCATTGATCCAAGTTTGGAAGATGCCAGGGTAGACTTTGTTAGAACAGACTTAAAGAGAGCCTTTAGGCAATAGTCTGTTTCTGCTTTCTATTTCATTCTATTTCAATTTGCTCCTACTTTTTAATTATTTATGTTGAATATTTTCAGATTTATGTTGCTGATTTTGGGATCACTAGTACCTTCATTGAGAGCAGTCCATCTTTATTCCTGTCTCTCTGGTTGAAAGCACTTCTGAACAAAGTCACCAGGGGTTCATCACAGCGACAGAAGGCACACAAGTATTGCACAGCTGACAAGTCTAAAATAAAAAACATAAATAAATATACTGGTATTTGGGCAACAGAATTAGATTGGTAGACTAGCATGGTTTAGTACAAAACAACAAAATGAATGAAAGAAACGCTTTTTATTGAATTCATTTTTTTTTTTTTTTTACATTTTTCTACTGGTTCACCCTCCATTAGTCCTGGTGAGAGCCACAGTGGCAACACGCAGTCTGAACTTCAGAAAATTACAACGTTTTTGACAAGAATGGCCACTCAAACCATCACTGGTGTTTTGTCAAACTAGGGTTCTTTGGTGTCGCCTTTACACTCTTTATTATGTACATCTTAACAAAATGCCTTTTATATCTATAACCCCAGGCAGTGTCACATTTGATTATATTTTATAGAAAATAGACTGTAATATAGTTACAGTATATTATTACTATAGTAGTACTATACTTTAAATATTAAATAGTAAGTATTAAATAGTTATATTTTATTATAACTAATACCATATAAAGCAAATAGAATGTGGTGTTACAAACCAATACAACTTGAAAGTGCCTGATGTGTAGTTTCAGGGCACACACACTTGTACTTACACTCAATTCTTTCTGGTCAGCTCTCTTCAGTGCCCTCATGTATAAACAGTGCGTACAAAGTATCTATCTATCTATCTATCTATCTACACACAAAAATGTTGCATATGCCTGCTTCCTCACACACTTAGAGATGTATAAAAACTAAACTTGGCATAAAGCCACGCACATTTTCATGGTAGCCCCCTGCCTTGCGTACACACATTTCTGCTCAGTTTTGCAAACTGGCAGCACCCAGCGTCAAAGCTGTGCTACTGTTCCTGTGTCATTTACTATCCTTTTTTATATTCGCATCAATGACGCAGGATTCATCAAATACACCAAAATTAATTGCATATTTTTTTACAAATTTAATTAACTTGATTGTAATCATTCTGTAACAATTTAATGGTGCCATAGCTACCATAGCTGCTTTAGTGTTGTTAGAAGACATCGCAAATGGAAGAATTAGAGAGTGTGCATTTATAGAAGAAGATGATGACTAGCTTCTAAGTCGATTTCGACTTCCAGCAGCTATCCTCTTGGAGTTGTGTGCTGAACCGGTGCCAGCTTTACCGAGGTAGACTTTGAGGAATTGTGCTCTACCTGCTCTTTTGCAAGTTCAGATATTTCAGAGACATCACCAAGTCATGCCATGCCAACTGTATAGGATGCTATTATCCGCTTGTCATCCAGATATGTAGGATTTCCTTACACTGTGGTTAAACTGGCAAACATACAAGCACAATTCGCAGTGACGTCTGGTTTTCCAAAGGTAATCAGATTTGGCGACAGCATGCACATTGCTGTTGCAACAATGCCAGAAAAGTTACATCAACCAGGGATGAATCACCTAAAGAATAAGCTGACATTACATCATACCTGTATATAGCTGGAAAATCTATGAAAACAACAGCTCCGCAAAGTCACAGGTGCTTTTTCCAACTAGTCCGGCATTAGGCAAACAGTCCTTTTAAGAATAGCGAGTCACCTCAAAGTAGAGGGCAGAGAATCAGTCCGTTGTGGCACTCGGTGCCATCGCGACACTATAAAGGCACCTTCAGAGAATGAATTTGTTTATGTAAATAGAAAGCATTTCCACTCTATTAATGTGCTGCTCTATAGGGGACAGAAAGTGTGTCACAGTGTGCAAGCATGTCTGTACTTGAACATATGCAATATGATGAACCTGACCCTGGCCCACCAAATGATCGGCCAGATAAGACAGCGTTACAACTTCGTTTGAATGTAATTAGCAGAATGTAAAAGCAGGTAACCAGATGCAGCATTTATTTTTTAACCAATTAATTTAATTTGTATATCTGTCAGGTAAAATGTCTATTGACTGTTTCTCATTTCCAGACTGAATAGAAAAGACTCAGTTTAAAGACTAAAACTGAATTTCTCCATTATAAAAAATAGTTGCAGTGAGCTTGCCGTCAAAAGCTTAGTGTCACAGACTGGATTTGGATGATGTCACACAAGCTTCCATTACAGCTCGGAAAGTAAGAAAGCTGCCGTGTCCAAAGTGCCTGTGAATGCAGGGGAATGCATCTTACCAGACAATCCTAACAGGCACTGCGCAGCAGCATTCAGCAGCCAAATCACTGTCTGGATTTAAAGGGGAGTAGATGTTATAAGAAATTAATTAAGCTGGTTTGATAATAGATAGATGGATGGATAATTGCATCACTTTGTTTATTAAAAATTAGTCTGTTGAGAGTCTTCTATGAAATAAAGAACTGTCCTGTCACCATAACAGTGGAGAAATATTCAGATCAGTTTGGATGCCCTCTGTTTTCCACCCCACATTCATAAAATATGTATGTTACATTCATTAATAAGTCCATGGGAAGGGTGAGCTTGAGTGGATCCTGCAATGGACTGGAACCCTGTCCAGGGATAACTCATGTCTTGTACCCTGTCCTGCCAGGATAGACTCCTGCCCACCATGACTTAACTGGTTTAGGTGGGTATGTTGTTTTGTTGATGGTAAGTAAGATAGAATCTGCAATATATTTCAAATGAGTACAGAAACAATACAGTGTTTACTTGAGCATCATTTTTTCCATAGTCTCCTATTCACACACTTAGTCCAACAATTGCATGCATGTTTGCCAGAACTATGTCACAGGCATGTTCAATATTGTTAGCAGTGCTGGACTTGGACAGGCAACCCTGAATTTTTCAGTCCCTTTTAAGATACTTTGGAAAGGCAAAGCAATGTTTAAATACTGTGCTAAAAGCTGACAAATGGATCTTTGCTCCCAATATACCATTAACCTAGAAAATGGATAATAACACACTGCTTTGTGTTGTGTATGGAAAGGGGAAGGCCATGTTAACAGTGGTATAACATGCCAACAATTAACCAGACCATTTTGCATCCACTTAGACAATCAAAGCTTACACACAGATATGAAATACTGCTCCAACCTGAAGTATAAAAAAGCTGAAACATTATTGTAAGTACTTTTTGACTGACAATGCATGTACTATGAACAGGTTTTTCTCTGGTCTTCCTCCCATATCCCATAACAAAACAAAAAAGATGCTATCTAAAATAAACTGTTAACTGTGCAGATCCTCTCATATTTATGTGATGCTATTTGGAGTACACTGAGAGTCATTTCTCAGGGCAGAAGCTTTAGCAGGCTATCCATTTGCATTTGCTTATTTTTTGTGTGTCTCTGTTTACATATAGGTTTTTGTGTTTGTGTGTGTATGTATCTGGAAACAGAATGTGGTCTGGCGGTTTAGGAAATGGAATGGAAACAAACATCCATGTCACCTTGTGATCTTACAAAAACATGCTAACCTGAATGCACCACAAAATGCAAGTCTTGGTTAAAGTTCTGTGATTCTTTTCTTCTAAAGTAAATACAGCTGTTGCACACCATGTAAACTATTATAATAAATGAAGCCTGATTGTTTGAAATAATGTTAAGAAGTAAGCAGTAAAATTATGCTTGAACGCAGGAATTGTAGGTTTCCAATACAGCAATCTGAGTGGTTGTGTGTGATTATGTGGGTAGTTGCTTGTTAGGAATTAATGTATATTGCTGTGGCGACATACTGCGTATTTCAAGTAGGCCTTTCTGAAATAAGTTATAAAAGTGATGCAGGTATAGCCATGATAAACCCTAAGCACGTAACTTACAGTCAGTATGATAATGCTCCACAAATTAAGTTTACCATCCACACAACAGTGGATGTTTGCTTACCAATAATTCATTTTAGAGTTAAATAGACCAGATGTGATTTTAGATAGATAGATAGATAGATAGATAGATAGATAGATAGATAGATAGATAGATAGATAGATAGATAGATAGATAGATAGATAGATAGATAGATAGATAGATAGATAGATAGATAGATAGATAGATAGATAGATAGATAGATAGATAGATAGATAGATAGATACTGTATGATTGCTGCAAGTGCTCTTTTCTTACCTTCCAGCTTGCACAGATCCATGGGAAGCTCAAATCTGACCAAGTGTGTAGAAAGGTGAATCCTAGGTTTTGCGGTCAGGGCCTGAGCAGCAAGTTGGAAAGAGAAGTGTGAGTTGTTCAGAAATCCATAGTTTAAATGTTTCAGTAAATTAATTACTAATTACCCTTTTCTGATAAACAACTATAAGGAATATTGAACTGTTAATAGAAAGTACTGGTAAATATTCCCGTATGTAAAAAAAATTATCCTCCCCTCTGCATTGTAATATTGTCATATTAATTGTGGAATTATTGGATGGTGACTCTAAGAAACTTAACTTCCTGTCACTATGTAATGTACCAAGGTATGTGTATAGATGATATTACAATAAAGCCCACTTGGCTTAAATAGGGCTCTTTAGTGTAATGGTAAGCGGTGCTAATTCAAGGAGTTGGGGTTCTAGATTTGAATCCTACTGCTGGTCATTTTTTGTGTGGTACTGTATTTGCAGGTTCTCCCTGTGTCTGTGTGGGTCTTCCTACAGATACTCTGGTTTTATTCACACACTTGAAATACATACAGGTTAGTGTGGGCATTAATATGTGCCTGACGACTGACTGATGTCTTGTTCAGTGCTGTTTCCTGCCTGTGCCCATTGTCATCACAGTAAACCCCAGCCACATGCAATCATACTAATTTGATTGCATGTTTATGATGAATATGATAGTATTTGCTTATGTAATGCAATAGAATGACATGCTTACAATTTTAGGTTCCTGCCTTTTGTGATAGTCTCCAACATCTTGTAAGTAAGACAAAAAAAAATTAGGTCCGAAAATGAATGTATTGTTTATCCATCTCTCCACTTTTTATGTCAGCATTTTCCTGATATGTCACCACAATAATGTAGTCAAGGCAGAAAACTGCTGTCCCTCACAGGACACACACATCCATTAGACCAGTTTACATCTGCTAGTCAGAATCCCCAGAGAAAACACACAAACCCATAGAAAATGTCTAAACTTCACAGACAAACAGAGACAAAACCATTTAATTGAATTCATCATCCTCGAGCTGTAAAGCAGTACTAGTATCCACTGCAAGCCATTCTTGAATGTGTCTCATTTTGAGTTCATGTTTGTACAATTATACCATTCTCTGGAAGAAGGAGAAAAGATAATAAATATGTTTTAGGATTTCAGTTTTGGAGGTACTGTGGTGGTAGTGGTGCATGGTGCATTGATGGAAACAACACTGGCTGAAATTTGTCAATGGGAGACTTTTTTGTATATCATTTTTATTGTGGTTTAGCATATCAGGAAGCTGCCTCAGCTACTTGTCACCAAAGTGACACACGTGTTGTAGTGACATGTTGAGGAGTGGGCGTTCCATTGTCTTCTGGCAGTACAACTGTGGAGATGGAAAAAGAAGCTGAAGAATGAACAGTGAGCTTTCTTTGTGAACATGAATGTTGTACTTAGCCATGAATGAGGTGCCTCTTAAAAAAATAAGATTTGAGCACCACTATACTGATATGCTGGCACTTGTACTGAATCACATATACACACTAAAACAGTTTGCATGTTGCTACCCAAATGTTAATTGCTGTCTCATTCATCTCCAGGCAACAATACAATCACAGAAAAAATGTCAATTATCACTATTTTTTTTCATCACATATAATAAAAAATATTATAAATTAATCTGAAAACTATTGGTTATTTCAGTCAGGTAAAAAAATATAACAAAACCACCTAAACATCCATTGTAATGTTTTTACACATTTTGAATACAAAATACACTGCTAGTATTAACTTGATGTGAGGAAAGGAGAACACACGAGGTGGCACATTGTGGATGGAGCGAATTGTGGATAGCAATGTAAGAAAATGCAAGAATGAACAGTGGATTTTCTTTGTGAACATGGAAGGACCAATGCAACATGGTTTTTGGCAATGAATGAGGTGGATTTTAGAAAAAAAAATATATGATTTGAGTACAGCTATATGGAAATGCTGGCACGTGTACTGAATCATATACACACACTCCCATGTACTGACTCACACACACGGTTTTATGGCAGATGCTTACACAAGCAAAGAAAGCCCACTGTTTATTCTTGCATTTGTATATATTGTCGGATATGCTATTTGTGTGCTTTACAACATTTCACACACCTTGTAATACAAAGTAGATAGCCAGCCTCAATTTGATTTGTGCATTACTCCGTAAACACAGTATGTTTCATCCACGATATGCCAACTCGTGTGTTTTCCTTTCCCCACATCAAACTGGTGTTGAATGTGTATTTGTATATTCATAACTTTGCTGCTCTCTTGGCACACTTTGATGTTGACTGCATACTTTGTGTTCCAAGTTGTGTGAAAACGTTACATGCAAGGTGGCACTTTGTGGACTTTTTATTTAACAGCTTTTTGCACTTCAGCCAGACAGGTTTTCATTCTAAAACAGTATTTCGTAAATTTATTTTCTGTTTGATTTGTTTAATTCCAATTTTCATGCCTGTTCAAATATAATAAAAATACATCTTGTTTGATATCATGTTTAAAAAAAGACTCCAGCAATCATTTTGATATAATTTATGTCAGAAGGACTTCATTTTTGACATTCTTAGATTTTTAGTTCTATACCATGATATATAATGCTACGGTCCAATATTCTGTAAATATCATGATTACAATTAAACAATTTTGCTTATATTGCCCTCCACTACATGGTGGTATATTATACAGTACAGTATAGTGGTCCTACCCTACATCTCCATTACAGAGGTAAGGACTCCATTTCCTAGTATACAGGATGTATTGCCAAACGAGGATTTTAATCTATAATACTCACACTCAAAATACAACAAGTGAAGTCAAGTCAAATTGGGGAGCATGACCTGGTACAGAGCGTTGCGGCACCCACTACATGATGAAACAACTCGGGATCCCAGTTGGCAACCCCCCAAGCAGACACGCGGTCCAGTCCCACCCTCTGGAAATGACCCTCTATCTGCCACAGCCAGGTGTTACGTGGGCGACCCTTTGGCCTGGTCCAGCCACTCGGGTCCCCAACAATGAGGATCTTACAAGCTGGATCACCCTCGGGGGAAACGCGCCACATGGCCATAGTGCCGTAACTGACGCTCCCTCACAATACAGGTAATGTGCCTCATTCGGGACTCCATGAGCAACCGCTCATTCGACACAAAGTCAAACCAATGGTACCCAAGGATTTTCCAGAGAGACACAGTACCAAAGGAGTCCAGTCTTCGTCTCAGGTCACTGGATAGCGTCCATGTCTCACAACCATATAGCAAGACAGGAAGCACCAGGACACTAAAGACTTGGACCTTCGTCCTTTTGCATAGATATCGGGAGCACCACACACCCCTTTCCAGCGACCTCATGACCCCCCATGCTCTCCCAATTTGTCTACCGATTTCATAGGAAGAGTCACCAGAGACATGAATGTCACTGCCAAGGTAAGTAAACCTCTTGACAAAGTCGACACTCTCTCCGCAAACAGACACACTGCTGATGGCTCTGCCCATGAAGCCATTAAAGGCCTGGATCTTGGTTTTTATTCAGGACACTCGCAAGCCCAGACACTCAGACTCAGAGCGCCCCAATCAGAGCCTCCATGGACTCTGCGAAGATCACAGCATCATCAGCAAAGTCAAGATCCGTGAATCTTTCTTCACCAACAGATGCCCCACAGCCGCTGGACCCCACGACCTTGCCCAGCACCCAGTCCATACAAGCATTGAACAGAGTAGGAGCAAGAACACACCCCAACAAACCCCAGAATCAACTGGGAAAAACACAGAGGTTCTGCCTCCACTCTGCACAGCACTCACAGTACCAGTGTACAGGCCGGCCATTATATCCAGCAACCTGGAGGGGATCCCGCGAACTCTCAGGATGTTCCACAGGGCAGCTCAATCAACTGAGTCGAACATTTTATGAAAATCGACAAAGGCTGCAAAGAAACTCTGCCGATATTCGTGTTTGTGCTCCATGAGAACCCTCAGTGCAGGATGCGGTCGATGGTAGATTTCTTAGGCATAAAACCAGACTTTCTGGTGGCTGGTAGGTGAGCAAGTGATCACGGATCCTATTGAGGACAACCCTAGCAAGGACATTACCCGGCACCGAGAGCTGTGTTATCCCCCTGTAGTTGTTGGAACCCAGGCGATCACCCTTCCCTTTCCAGATAGGGATGACAAGTCCCGTTTTCCAGTCAGTTGGGATGATGCCAGTCTCCCAAATGGAAGCAACGATTGCTTGCAATGCCAGGAGGACAGCCTTACCACCAGCCTGGAGAAGTTCACCCCGGATACCACAGATCCCTGCAGCCTTTCCCCCATTCAGCTGGTTCACCACCTGTGCAATCTCAGCTGTGAACCAATTAGCTGTGAAAATACAACACATGCCATTTTTTCATTTTGTTTTCATGGCTTAAAAGAGGGAAGAAAATGCAAATAAAAAACATTAAAAAAAACAAGAACAAAAAAAAACATTACAAAAGCAGTATGGGACTGGGCTGTCCAGTGAATGGCACCTGAGCAGGCTATGACAGTGTAACCAAATGTAATAGCAACGAGTTATCAAGTTGTCAGCTCAGGAAAATACTGTAAGTGTAACAGAGTCTGTTTCAGCCTACGTTTGACTCTGACATTGAGAGTAAATAAGAAGTATACATAACCTCACGCTATAAGGAGCCACACTGACTTTTGAAGCCTACATTTGTATAAGAGTGGAGTACTCAACAGCAGCAGACTGCTCACCTTCACTCATAAGACATCAGGTAGACAAGCCCTGACACACGCATCACTGGTGCATTTTGACAGTCCCAGCATGCCCACAGATGCTCTTTCTGCTTCCCTCATCTAAACCTTCTCAAAACTGTTAATCCACCAAACGCAGGGGCCATCTGGACAGCTTGATGGCACTGTGGATTTTATAAGGCTCCAACCTACTACATATACAACACAGTGGCAAGGATTCTGTGTTCTCATCTCTCAAAGTGTACACGTCTCCCCTTAGCAGCTCCAAAATTGAGATTTTATATAAAAATGCAGTACCCTTTTGGAAGCTATACATTTCTGTCTATGTCCTGCATTGATGAAATGGTGTACTTGCAGATGTTGGAAGTTCCAAAGAAGTTTCTTTTACCTCTTGCGTGGCCATGGCTTGGACGCGATGCTGCTTCGTAGCCATTTGCAGTGCAGATTAACTTCTAATAGTATGACCAATCCAAAGAATAGAGAACAAATAAGAGACTGGCACTTGCTTCCGGTGCTGCCTGCTGAAACATGCTAAGCAAATAGGCATGAGTTGTCACATGCGCCACACCTTTCTTAGGTTGCTGTGAACTTTAGAAGCAGTCTCTCAGGCAAACGTCACACATGTATGCAGTCTCTCCTCTATATAAAGGTCTAAGCTGGCCAAGGCTGATGTGAATGGGTGGCACCTGAGTGCACTCTGAATTGTGCAGGGGATACGGCACTGTTGATAACAGAGCAAGGTGCTTGAACAATTGTGAAAGGTTTTGTAATGATACATATGACACCAATCTAGTTTTCTAAATGACTTAATATGGTCATCTTTGGGGTGTTGGAAGAAAAGCAGGGTACTCGAAGGAAAACTTGCTTTTTGAAGGACACAGGGAAAAAGGCAGCAGTACTAACCATGATAAAAGCAGTTACTATAAAACTGTACTCTGCCTTATAATCACATTCACATAAAGTCTCTAGATTTTATAAGCATTTAGTATCCCAACTTCACAGGTAGAGTTAAACATTTCATCTCCTAACCAAGCTGTGCATTGGTGTGACAGAAATGTGATAACATAACGCAAGGGGTGAGTTACAGACAAAGAAAAGAAAGGTGATTGTGAGTCTGACCTAGAGTCCTGGGAAAATCCCTTAAAATCCACTAGAAGCAAAGTCACAGTATTCAGACGATAAACCCGGAAAACCTGTAACAAATCTAACAACGCTGATTTAACGTAACATGCTTTATTTAGTCCTGTCAGCCTTGCTTTTGTGTTTAGACATAAGCAGTTATCATATTTCTAATCCTTGTTTATTAGTAAACTCTATTGCCATGTTAGTTAAAAAGAATCTACTTCACTTACTTTGAAAGGCATTTTACAAACTCACAATACCTGTTGGAAGACCAAAATTAGAAATAAGATAACTGTTATATCTAAACACACAACCTAGACAAAAACATATAAATAACACCAAAACAACTAATGGACATTGTTACAGGTGTTCTGGATTTATTGGACAAAATACATGTGTTTTGGGTTTTCTGTTGCTTTTATCACTTTTATTGTAATGTAGGGCAATAGATAGAAATTACAGAATGTGCTGGTGTGTGAGACTCGCATTCTCACATACAAGTTGTAGATTTCCTTATGTTGTCCCCTTTGTATGAAATTTCTGAGTGAGTGAAAAGAGTCGACTGTCCCTCTTAGAGAATAAGAATGACTTTGTTTCTGTCTGTCTGTCCATTCACGTGTAATTTCTAGATTCTCTTCAACACAAGTACAGAACTGTTCTTTACTGAATGGCATCTGTTCTGGAGAATAAAATTGTCACTTTTTGAAACTACAGACTGCATATATAAAGTTGTCAATTTTGCTTGAAACAAAAAATGATGAACTAACTTACAAAGGAATTTACAGGACCCTTAAGGCAATTTAAGTAACTAATGTACAGCAGCTGTTTACATCGAAAACATTCTCTCTTGTGGACTAATAATTTATTAGCTAAATATATTTGTTCATTCTTTCTACATTGCACTATATATGTATAACTTTAATGCATCTGTTTTGTTATTCACTGAATCTATGGTGCTTTTAGTTAATATATTCAGATAAGTTTTCTTACTTAATAGTGAAAGTAAATGGGCACAATATGAGCTGTACAAAAACTTACAGGATCAAAGGTTTTGGGAAGAGCCATCTATCAATAATTCATATGTTCTGGAGCGAAAACATGAAATTTTAATACAAATAAGGCAGACAAAACATGGGACGAAAAAACAACAGAGGAAGCAACGTCAGAGACCTAGGCATGTCAGAAAGAGAAAGACAGACCCTTTAATCTGTTGGAAAACGTAACTCATGCATCCCACCAAAGGTTGAATCAAAAAAAAAATCCACATTTGGCACTGCTGATATTCAGTAACTTTTTTTAACACCGACTTTGCTATCTATTGTATTTTCTAATAGACGTTTCTTTTATTGATATTGTTTTACTTTACTAAATACCATATTACTTTTACATTTCTATACTTTGACTTTGTATCTACAGGTAGATTGACAAAGACAGTAAATATTAGGGCATCTGGCTTGCAGGGTTTATCAAGGCAGACATGTTGCAACTCAATAGTGCAGTAGAAGTAAGACATATAACCAAAAGGTGTATCAGCCTCCATGTTTCTCAGGAACACCTGTATGTTTGTTAGTTTCAGAGATAGTGAGTCACTATGTGGAGTACTGTGGAGTGACAGGCATTGTAAGCATCACTAATTTGTACTTGTGGATGTGATCCTATGTGGAATACCACAGAGCGATTGGCAGTTAGGCATCAATCGTATGTAATTGTGCGAATAGGATGTGTGTGTGCGTTACTCTTAAGGAGCGAGAGCAGACCAGCCTGGTAATAAATACTGTATAGTAAATCTCGCTCATCACTCAATAATACAGTATCCATTAACTTAAAAATAGAAATATGCCATGAGTTTCATGGAGTGTCTTCAGAGCGTGCTTTTGTACTTGCTATGTTATTTTCATTTGACGTGGTTGGTTTATTTTTTTTATTATGTATTGTTTCTTAAATAACAATCTAAATGAAAGAAACAGCCATGTGCAGTCATACTTTTCATAGTTTTTGACTCTTTCTTAACTGGCCAGTATTTTAAGAAATTCCAGCATTGACCAAGTAATTGCTATAACTCAGGTTTTAGTCAGATCTCATTTGTTTTGTGAATTAAACCCATTGCTTAAGGTGGGTGTTCCAGTGAAAGACTTTGATATATGATGAAATGTGTGTTCTTATTTTAATCTGAGCCATTTATTTCCTACTGTATTTAACAGAAGTTAGGTCCACTAGGAGGCGCTTCCTCTTTGGGCTTTCTCTGCACATACGATACCAGTTGTATGTCATTTGTTTCAATTTTGAACAGATCTGTCAATGTATATTTTAATAACAAGAAGCAGATTAATATACACTGTTTGTTATGTCACAATATTTTTTATTTGATTGACTATCCCCCAACATTTTGACTAATAGGATAAAACTATCCCTGAATGTACTGGTGCAAGTGCCAGTGGTTCTGCACTGTTTATCAGAAGTGAAGTGGAAAGAATGGAATGTATTGGATGTTGGCTGAGACCCTTAACAATCCTGTTTGCCTTTCTAAAACACCAAATATTGTCATGTATGGAGCAGAAGATGGCTGTGTTCTGGTAATATTGTGTGCTGCCTTTACAAAACCCATGACAAATTGCCATGTATTTCTCTTCTTTTGTTTTTTTTTTTAAATTTTATTGTAATCATTCCATACAAATAGATCAGTTTTTACAAAAAATAGGATTGAAAACAAATTGACCCCCACCCCTGAAAAAGAGAGCATGGCCAATGGAGTAAACCTTAAAGCTTGTAAAAATACCTAAATTGATTAGTTTAATAGGGCAACAGAGATGAATGGAGAAGAGAAAGAAATGCGGAGATGTCTTGAGAGAATTGCTTCCTCTGTGGTTTAAGAGCTTATTCTAAAATATTATTGATTAGATCCTGACAGGTTTTGAAAAAGTTCTGTACAGATCCTCTAACTGAGAATTTGATTTTTTCCAATTTCAAATAATATAAAACATCGGTTTCCCACTGACTTATCAGAGGAGAGTTAGGATTCTTCCAATTTAACAAAATAGGTCTGCGTGCCAAAAGTGTAGTGAATGCAATCACCGTTCTCCACTTCAAGTCTGTCTGGAAGAACACCAAACACAGCTGTTAATGGGTTAGGAGGAATTGTGATACCAAGGCTGTCTGAAAGGCACTTAAAAGGTTTGGTCCAAAATGATGTTAGTTTGGTGCAGGCCCAGAACATGTGACCCAGTGAGGCAGGAGCTTGGTTGCAGCGTTCACAGGTTGGATCTTGCCCTGGAAACATTTTGGACAGTTTTAAGCGAGACAGATGAGCTCGATATATAATTTTTAGTTGAATAATTCTATGCTTTGCGCATATGGAGCTCGAGTGAATTCTCTGCTTTGCTACCTTCCACTCCTTTACTGATATATTGATTAAGAGATCTTCTTCCCAATGTCCTCTTGGGTCTTTGAAAGGTAGGGACTCTAATAAGATTTTATATAATGCAGAAATGGTGTTTAATTTCCTCGAGATTGAGCAGTATTTTTTCCAGCATGGTGGAGGGCACGAGGTGTAGAAAATCGGGCAGTTTCTGTTTAACAAAATTTCTAATTTGAAGGTAGTGAAAGAAATGTGTAGCTGGGAGGTTGAATTTGGAATATAATTGTTCAAAAGATGTAAATATGTTGTCTATATAAAGATCTCTGAGCATTTTAATCCCAAAACTTTTCCAGGTATTAAAAACTGGATATGTTTGCGAGGGTTGAAAGAGGTGGTTCTCTTGCAGAGGTGCCACGGATAAAAGATTTTCCATCTTAAAATGCTTTCTAAGTTGGTTCCATATTCTGAGTGAGTAAAGCACAATCGGGTTATTAGTATATTTGCGATAACTTGCATTTATTGGAGCGCAGAGCAGGGAGTATAAAGAAGTACTACAGGATTTTTCTTCTATTGCGAACCAAGCCTGTGTATGTTTATTTTTTTGTGTCCAGGTTTTTATGGCTTGTATGTTTGCTGCCCAGTAATAAAACTGAAAATTAGGTAAAGCCATGCCACCTTCTGCCTGAGGTCTTTGTAGGGTCGCTCTTCGGATACGTGGGTGTTTTGAGTTCCAAATGAATGAGGTTATTGTTGAATCTAATTGCTTAAAAAACGATTTATTGATATATATTGGAATGTTTTGAAATAAAAAAAGAAGTTTAGGAAGGATATTCATCTTAACAACGTTAATTCTTCCGGCTAGAGTGAGATGAAGGGTTGACCATCTATGCAAGTCTTGCTTCATTTTTTCCATACAGACGGCAAAATTTTGTTGATAAAGAGCTTTATGTTTACTTGTGATGTTTACCCCTAGGTATTTAAACTGATCTGCTATGGTAAAAGGCAAGGTGTCCAATCTAATATTTTATGCTTGTGAATTTACTGGAAAGAGTATACTTTTATTCAGATTAATTCTGAGACCAGATATCTTTTGAAATTCTGTTAGTGCTGTTAGAACTGCAGGGACAGTGTTTTCTGGGTCTGATATATATAAAACCATATCATCTGCATATAGTGAAATTTTCTGTTCCAGTCCTTCTCTGATAATCCCCTTTATCTGATAAGAATTTCGACAGTGAACCGCCAGTGGTTCAATGGCGATTGCAAACAGCAGTGGTAACAAGGGACATCCTTTGTTTGGTACCACGTTCCAGCTTAAAGTAGTCTGAACAAATGTTGTTAATACAAACTGAAGCTTCTGGATTGGTATACAGTAGTTTGATCCATGCACAAATATTTGGGCCAAACCCAAATTTCTCCAATGCAGTGAAAAGGTAGTTCCATTCAATCATATCAAATGCTTTTTCTGCGTCTAATGATAGTAATATCACTGGGGTGTTTGATTTTGCTGGTGAATATTAAACAAGCGTCGGAGATTGGAAGATAGGTGTCGGCCTTTAATAAATCCAGTTTGATCCTGTGATATTACCGAGGGCAGCACTCTCTCCATCCTTCTAGCTAGAATTTTTGAGAGTATCTTAACATCATTATTCAGGAGTGAAATTGGTCTGTATGATGCACATTGTAACAAGTCCTTATTTTGTTTAGGAAAGACGGTGATTAATGCTTGACGAAATGTTTGAGGTAGTATTTGGTCGTCTCTAGCTTCTGTAAATGTTGTCAATAAGAGGGGAGCTAGCTGAATTGAGAATTTCTTATAAAATTCTACGGGGTAACCATCAGGGCCTGCTGATTTCCCACTTTGAAGTGACTTTATAGCATCTAGTAATTCTGTTAGCGTCAGAGGTTTATCCAGTTCCTCAGCACTTAAAGCATCTATTTGTGGTGTCTGTAATGTATCCAGAAATGCATTAGATTGCGTGTTGTCTTCTATGAACTCAGTTGAATATAAGGATTTATAATAATCTCAAAATGCGTGCATTATATTTTTATGGTCAATGATTTCCTTTCCATTCGTGTTGGTGATTACTGGTATTGCATTGCGAACTTCTTGTTTGTGAATTTGTTGAGCTAAAAGCTTATTAGCTTTCTCTCCGTGTTCATAGTAATGATGTCTTGACTTATAAATATGTTGTTCAGTTTCTTTAGTTGTTAAGATGTTGAGTTCTGTACGCAGGGCCTGCCTTTTCCTGTGAAGAGCTTCACTTGGACGCCTGGCTTGTTCTTCATCTATTCTAGTAATTTCGCTTCTTAGCTCTGACAGTTTCTTGGTTTCTAATTTATTTCTGTGGGAAAGATATGAAATAATCTGTCCTCTTAAGAAGGCCTTTAGAGTTTCCCAGAGTGTTCATGCAGAAACCTCTGTGGGTGTGTTTGTCTCTAGGAAGAAGCTGATTTGTTTGGATATAAGATAAGATGCTGCAGATGTTCAATCAGACGGTTGTGGCGAGCGCCCTCTTCTATGCGGTGGTGTGCTGGGGGGGGGCAGCATTAAGAAGAAAGACGCCTCACGCCTGGACAAACTGGTGAGGAAGGCAGGCTCTATTGTTGGCATGGAGCTAAACAGTTTGACATCTGTGGCAGAGAGCGACGGGTGCTCAGCAGGCTCCTATCAATTATGGAAAATCCACTGCATCCACTAAACAGTGTCATCTCTAGACAGAAGAGCAGCTTCAGCGACAGACTGCTGTCACTGTCCTGCTCCACTGACAGACTGAGAAGATCGTTCCTCCCCCAAACTATGCGACTCTTCAATTCCATCCGGGGTGGGGGGGGGGGTAAACGTTAACATTATATAAAGTTATTGTCTGTTTTTACCTGCATTATTATCAATCTTTAATTTAATATTGTTTTTTGTATCAGTAAGGTGCTGCTGGAGTATGTGAATTTCCCCTTGGGATTAATAAAGTATCTATCTATCCATCTATCTATCTAAATTCTGTGGAGTTCTCGTCCGCCAATAGAAGAGGGTTAAGGCGCCATCTACGAGGTGAGTGTGAGGGGCTCAATGATTTTAGCTCCAAGACTAGAGCGGCATGGTCGGAGATAACAATTGTGTCGTATTTGCATGATTTAATCGTAGGCAGGAAATTATTATCTATAAAAAAATAATCAATTCTTGAGTAGCTATGATGCACTGGTGAGTAGAACGAATATGATCTTGAGTTTGGGTTAAGAAACCTCCAGGGGTCTGATAAGTTGTGGTCAGTTAAAAACTGTGTAATTGTCTTTGCAGTGTTAGATGTCATCCCCCCTGTCACAGGAGTCCTATCTAAGAGTGGATTCAAAACACAATTAAAGTCCCCAGCCTTTATAATTTTACTAGCAAAATACCCGCGCTTCGCAGCGGGGAAGTAGTGTGTTAAAGAGGTTATGAAAAAAAAAGGAAACATTTTAAAAATAACGTAACATGATTGTCAATGTAATAGTGTTGTCATTGTTATAACTGTTGCTGTCTTTTATATATATACATATATATATATATATATATATATATATATATATATATGTATATATATATATATATACATATATATATATACATATATATATATATACATATATATATATACATATATATATATATACATATATATATACATATATATATACATATATATATATATATATATACATATATATATATATATATATATATATACATATATATATATATATATATATATACATATATATATATATATATATATATACATATATATATATATATATATATATATACACATATATATATATATATATATATATACATATATATATATATATATATACACATATATATATATATATATATATACACATATATATATATATATATATATACATACATATATATATATATATATATATACATATATATATATATATATATATATACATATATATATATATATATATATATATATATATATATACTATATATATATTATATATATAATATACACACACACATAAACATTTATATACATATATATACATATCTACATATATATACACACATACATAAACACACACATAAGACTTACTGACTGAAACGGGCTTTCATTGACAATCATGTTACGTTATTTTTAAAATGTTTCCTTTTTTTTTCATAACCTCTTTAACACAGTACTTCTCCGCTGCGAAGCGCGGGTATTTTGCTAGTATATATATATATATATATATATATATATATATATATATATATATATATACATATACACACATACATGCAGTTTTAATAACACAGAAATCAATATAAACATTAACATCATTATCATATGAGAATATGAAGTAATATATAAGAAGCACATTTCATATAAATATAAATTATTAAACAGTAAAATCTTCTTCTGTAATTTGCTACCGTGGCAATTTGTGTGTCTGTCCAGGATTTTAAATGAGCTGTAGCTCGCAAACCGTTTCACCTATTGACTTGAAATGTGGTACACATATAGTACGTCACGTCTACTATCCGCTTTATGGGTGATATATACATATACACATCCACATATCAACATATATATATATATACACATATATACACACACACACACTTTATGGGTGATGATTGTTTTACTCTTTTTATGTTTATTTTATTTTATTGTAGAATCAACTCCTATCTGCGCACAGCAGGGCAGCCGTGGGCGGATGCGTATGGTGTATTCACTCCATGTTATCGTGCATTGCGCTGTCACTGGTATTTTGATAAAAGAATTTGAACAACATATAAGAAGCGTATAAATTATTAAACAGTAAAACATTAACATTTAAGAAGTAAAGTTACATTGAGTACTACTGCAGTGCCTTCGGGTATACCTCATTTTTTGTTTGCCCATTACATGCTTAAATGTATACATTTTTTGGTGCACCTACCGGAGAACACGCGACATATAACCGAGCGTGGGAGAAGCATGGATTTTAAACACGCGTTGAGTTCATCTGCTGGTCTCCCTCGTGGAATAACTGGTAATGTTTGACTAAAATGTACAGCGAGTAAAACGACATTACCTCCTATTTTTTTTTTTTACGATCTCTGAGATCTTGCTTTTTTCGGTTCAAGGCTTCATAAGCTCTTTTATGTTGTATGGTGTACTTATCCCAAACCATCATCTTTGAATGTTGCAAGACTTTCGCCTTGTATGTAGATCGGGGTAATTACATTCATTGCATTCCTAGTCTGAATCACAATCTGATTGTATGGGTGGTTACCTGGCACTGTAGGATTGCCACCCGTCCTTTAAAATACGGAATCGTGCCGCGTTTGAGAATGAAATTGCACGTCCCGTTTTGAATCAATACTGGACGGGATTTATCCCGTATTTTTTTTATCATTTTTTTTTTTAAAGCAGCGTCTCATGCAAATCATCCCACACGCATTTTATGAAGATGCCTCCTTTCCTACTTTTGATTGGGTAATACTTGATGTCATCGTTAGTTTGATTGGTGTTTTTAACTGTCCAGTGAGGAGGGAGTGTCTTTTAAGTACAGTCTGCAAAGTGTTGGCACTGAGATGTTGCGTCAGCGCCATAGTTGAAGCCCCTAACGTTGCGGTCAGCAAGTCGGCTAACATCCGCCATGTGCCGTCTTTCAGTTGCGAGAAGCAGATCATAGAATGGTTGAAACTGTTGCCCCTAACGTTGCGCCACGGCGTGTGGTTCGTTTATACCTCGTGTCTTCTCATTAAACTTTTATCTCGCGAATATGTTATTGCAATCTGCAGCGGGAGCGTTTCTATTAACTTAATTTAAACTTACGTTTTACACCGTGCTTTGTTTCCCTTATGAACACGCTTGTATGCTTAACTCGCTCCGTTCTCAATTGTTTAATTAATTTTTTGCTCTTCGCTGTTTGCGGCTGTTCCTCCATTTCCCCCTACTTCGTTCTTTTATCTCGCGAATATGTTATTGCAATCCTTAACGGGAGTGTTTCAATAAACTGATTGAAAATAGTTTTGCATTTACCTTTTTAGTAAAAGGCGAGCTTTTAAGCCTGAGAAATCACCCCGTAAATGCACACGTTTAATTGGACATGTGTTAATATGTATGGTTACACAGTATTAAAAGACAGTGAACAACGTCAGTTACCTTTCTTCCCGCGTTTGATAAAAGGTGAGCTTTTAAGCCTGAGAAATCACCCCGTAAATGCACACGTTTAATTGCACATGTGTTAATATGTATGCTCACACAGTATTAAAAGACAGTCAAAAATTAACGTAACTTACCTTCGTTCCCGCGTGTGACTCGTGCTGTAAATGTCTTCCTTGTTTTTAGTTCACGTGATTACGTAGGAGGCGTG
Source organism: Erpetoichthys calabaricus (assembly GCF_900747795.2). Taxonomy (NCBI): domain Eukaryota; kingdom Metazoa; phylum Chordata; class Cladistia; order Polypteriformes; family Polypteridae; genus Erpetoichthys; species Erpetoichthys calabaricus. The sequence continues at coordinate 66,809,679 of NC_041401.2, read as the reverse complement.
ATGACGCGATACGTGACTCCGCCTCCTCCATTACAGTGTATGGACAAAAAATATGTTCCAGTTATGACCATTACGCTTTGAATTTCGAAATGAAACCTGCCTAACTTTTGTAAGTAAGCTGTAAGGAATGAGCCTGCCAAATTTCAGCCTTCCACCTACACGGGAAGTTGGAGAATTAGTGATGAGTGAGTCAGTGAGTGAGTCAGTCAGTCAGTGAGGGCTTTGCCTTTTATTATTATAGATTAGTGTTCACATTGCGAATGGATGCAAATAGATTTTGCATGAATTCCTTATCATCAACATTGGGTGCATAAATATTTATCAAAATCATTTTACTGTTAAATAAGTTGCCCATGACCATCACATATCTCACTTCAGATGCTACATCTGATGCTACAAATGGAACTGTTCTGTGTATGAGAATTCCCACCCCTCTAGTTTTCTTTATAAAGCTAGAATGGAACATTTGGCCAGTCCAGTCTTTTTGTAGTCTGAACTGATCCTTGCTTAGTAAGTGGGTCTCCTGTAAAAATACTATTTTAGCGTTTAAGCCTGTTAGGTGAGAGCATACTTTCTTTCTCTTTAATTCGTGATTCAGGCCTTTAACATTCCAGTTCACAAAGTTAACTGTCCCATCATGGAGACATTGATTCTGAGTTTTTAATTTTGTTTTATAGTCTTAACTGGTAGTGAGGCAGTTTTAATCTTAATTTCAAAATTCCCCATGAGTTATTGCATTTTAGCCTATTGTTGCATTGATGTTTATAGTTATAAGGATTAGAAGAATAGATTAAATATAGCCTGCTCTCCTTCTCTCCCCCCTTTATCCCCCCACCCTTCCATTTTGCCTCCCCACATGAGACTTGATCCCACTTCGTGATGTCCCGGTCATCTGACATACAAAGAGACAGAGCACGTCCAAAACAAAACAAACCCCACCCCGCAGCGGCGTTAGAGAATTAAAACAAAGAGATATCTATTGCAGCTGAATTCCAAATACTATCTGCCGAAAATATAATCATTAACAGTCTTTAAGCTTAAACTAATCTTCAGCAATTTTAAGATATTAAGATAATAAAAGAATGAACCCTGGGAATGATTTTAAAAAGTAGTCTAGGATAAACATAGTAAATCCTAATGTAATAGTATAAATGTAATAGTAATGTAATAGTAATAGTAATGTAATAGTAGAAATAGCAATAAACCAAGAGTATGATGTTAAACGGTCTACTTTAAGGTAGTAAAAAAAAAAAAAAAAAACCCTACTTTAATTACTTCCACACTTACGTCTATAACTGTAATTAAGACATAAATAAATAATGTCCAAGTAAAGAAAAGGATGTATAATTATAATACCAGTCTCTTTAAAAGTTGATCTGACAGCAGATGATAGGTCCTTCCCATACCTTGACAGAATACAGCTCCTTATTAACTTTCAAGAGTGTCGGAAACAGCTTCTTTAGTTCCTTTTCAGCTTCCTCCTTCCTTGAAAATACATAATATTGGTCTTGAACTTCCACTTTCAGTTTGGCGGGATACAAGAGGCTGTATTTGATATCGGCTTTCTGTAGCAACTTTTTAATGTTAAAGTAGGCTGCACGTTTTGCAGCTGTTAATGGTGAGAGGTCACGGAAAATACGAATAAGATTATTTTCAAATATAATCTCTTGCTTGTGTCTGAGAAGTGCCATCACATCAAGCTTACATCGTAATCGCTCGAAGCAGACAATAAAAGACCTAGGTTTAAAGGTGCTTGATCTGTATATGCGATAAGCAGCTGCTATCTCAAAGTCGAGTTTAAAATCATCTCCAATTATTTTAGAGAGTAATTCTACTGCAAATTTCACTGGGCTTGAGCTTTCTCGTTTCTCAGGTATACCCTCAATTCTTATATTATTTCTTCTGCACCCATCTTCCAGGGCCGCAAGTCTGTCTCCGAGTTTTTTGCATTCGGAATTCGCAGCTGTAGCTTTTTCATCGGCATTAGACACCAATTGTTCCGCTGTTTCAACTCGAGCCGAGAATGCCTGCTTAACGTCATCCAGCTGATCTGTAACGTCATTCATCTGGTCGGCAAGTATTTTCAGTTTGGATCTTCGATGTGTTCCTCCAATTTCTCCAACATGCCTTTAAAGTTCACGTCAAAACGTTTAAATAGACGCGTTTCCCGGTCTTTGTTATCCTTCTTAAGCTCAATGTTAGACTTCTTAAGCTCATTCATAAGCTCATTCATAAGCTCATCCTTGTTATCCTTCTTAAGCTCATTTATGGCCGTAGCCATGGCAGTGGCCAGTGTAGCAATCATCTCTTTCAGTTCAAACAGTTTGTTTCGGATTTCGTGCTCCGCGAATGGTAATGCAGCTCCTGTTACAGCAGGTGCTGCGGGCTCGCGATAAGTAGATGAGAGCACATCCTGCAGGGCATTTTCTAGTCTCGAATCATCCTCAGAAATCGGCGATCCATCGTGATCTGTATCACTTGCACCTTCACTCCCATTTTCACTCTCGACTGGAGATGATACAATGGAGCGGGTCCCAGGAAATCTGCACATTCGTCTGCCTGTTCCAGGTCAGTCTCCGAGAGGCCATACCTTGCAGTCAGGCCGGATGTCTGTCCAGACTTTCATGCAGCTTTAAGTTTCTTTTCCGATTCTTTCTGACATTTCTTCTTGTTACTCATGCTTGTATATTGTAGTGGAAGTTCCTTGGTCGGGTTAAATACAGGATACCTCTAAATAATATGAAATACGTGGGAAAATAAAGCCGCTGCTAGCGGAGCTCTGCTTCAGACGTCCATCTCCTATAACGGACGAAACCAACTAATAAAACTGAAAGTTGGGTAGAGCCATGCCACCTTTTGCAGTAGGTATTTGTAGGGTCACTCTTTGGATACGTGGATGTTTTGAGTTCCAAATAAATTAGGTTATTGTTGAATCTAATTGCTTAAAAAATGATTTATCGATGTATATTGGAATGTTTTGAAATAAAAAAAGAGCTTAGGAAGAATGTTCATCTTAACAACGTTAATTCTTCCAGCTAGAGTGAGATGAAGGGTTGACCATCTATGCAAGTCTTGCTTAATTTTTTCCATACAGATGGCAAAATTTTGTTAACAAAGAGCTTTGTGTTTACTTGTGATATTTACCCCTAGGTATTTAAACTGATCTGCAATGGTAAAAGGGTGTCCAATCTAATATTATATGCTTGAGTATTCACTGGAAAGAGTATAATTTTATTCAGATTAATTCTGAGACCAGAGATCTTTTGAAATTCTTTAAGTGCTGTTAAGACTGCAGGCACAGAATTTTGTGGGTCTGATATATATAGTACCATATCATCTGCATATTGTAGACGAAGGTTCGAGACAACAGCAGGCAGACACCGATTCAAACAGAAACCTTTTTATTTCTTAGCCTTTTCTTCGTGAGCAGAGAGTCTGTGCAGAGCCTGTCAGCTGTCACCGACAGTATCACGTCACAGCCCCTGCTCGTTTTCACAGCAGGTTTTTATAATAATTCAGTCACGTACGCAAAGCTTATCTTATAGTTGCAGCTTCACAAGCAGCCCTTCCTTACTGGTGGAGTAACTTCTTTTTTTTTCACTAACTAAGACAGGGTGCGATCTCCCAAAAGCTGACCCACCCTTTGTTTATTTCTTTTATTCATCTTGTGGCTATTTCCTACACCTAGGCTCTAATGCTTAATAACCTTTAACTTTCCTTCATCACATACCTTAACAATCTTAATGCATTCATATGGTTAACACAAAGAGCTCTTATACTTGCAAATACATATACATATACATTTTCTTAGCATCAGCTGGTTTGCATAAAATTTTCCATCCACTCAAATGCACACAGATACTGTAGTAATCATCAAGGCGATTTAGATTTGTTTAGCTAAGTACAAAAACATTCATTGCACTAAGGCGTAATCACGAAATCTTCTTCCCCTCCCTTGGACTAGGTCAAAAGGCCCTCATCCCAAGATTCTTTGTTCAACTATTATTTAATATATTGATTCAAATTTTTATTATTCCACAATATAGAGAAATTTTTTGTTCCAGTCCTTCTCTGATAATCCCCTTTATCTGATAAGCATTTCGACAGTGAACTGCCAGTGGTTCAATGGCGATTGCAAATAGCAGTGGTGACAAGGGGCATCCTTGTCTGGTGCCACGTTCTAGTTTAAAGTAGTCTGAACAAATGTTGTTAATACAAACTGAAGCTTCTGGATTGGTATACAGTAGTTTGATCCATGCACAAATGTTCGGGCCAAACCCAAATTTCTGTAATGTAGTGAAAAGGTATTTCCATTCAGTCATGTCAAATGCTTTTCTTCATCCAATGATAATATTTCTGGGGTGTTTGACTTTGCTGGTGAGTGCATTACATTAAACAGGCGTCGAAGATTGGAAGTGTCGACCCTTGATAAATCCAGTTTGACCTTGTGATATTACCGAAGGCAGCACTTTCTCCATTCTTCTAGCTATGATTTTTGAGAGTATCTAAACATCATTATTCAGAAGTGAAATTGGTCTGTATGATGCACATTGTAATAAGTCCTTATTTTGTTTAGGAAAGATGGTGATTAATGCTTGGCAAAAAGTTTGAGGTAGAATTTGACTGTCTCTAGCTTCTGTAAATGTTGCAAATAGGAGGGGAGCTAGCTGAGTGGAGAATTTCTTATAAAATTCTGCAGGGTAGCCATCAGGGCCTGCTGCTTTCCCGCCTTAAAGTGACTTTATAGCATCTAGTAATTCTGATAGCGCCAGAGGTTTATCCAGTTCCTCTGCACTAAAAGTATCTATTTGTGGTATCTGTAATGTATCCAGAAATGCATTAGATTGTGTGTTGTCTTCTTTAAACTCAGTAGAATATAAGGATTTATAGTTGTCTCTAAATGTGTGCATTATATTTTTATGGTCAATGATTCCATCTCCGTTCGTGTTGGTGATTACTGGGATTGCATTGCAAACTTCTTGCTTGTGGATATGTTGAGCTAAAAGCTTATTAGCTTTTTCTCTGTGTTCATAGTAATGATGTCTTGATTTATAAATTAGTTGTTCAGTTACTTTAGTTGTCAAGAGGTTGAGTTCTGAATGCAGAGCCTGCCTTTTCCTATGCAGAGCCTCGCTTGGACGCCTGGCATGTTCTTCATCTATTCTAGTAATTTTGCTTCTTAGCTCTGATACTTTCTTGGTTTCTGATTTATTCCTGTGGGAAAGATATGAAATAATCTGTCCTCTTAAGAAGGCCTTTAGAGTTTCCCAGAGTATTCCTGCAGAAACCTCTGAGGATGTATTTGTCTCTAGGAAGAAACTGATTTGTTTGGATATAAATTCTGTACAGTTATCGTCTGCTAACAGAAGCGGGTTAAGACGCCATCTGTGAGGTGAGTGTGTGAGGCATAATGACTTTACCTCCAAGATCATTATAATTTTATGAGTGTTCACATTGGGAATGGATGCAAATACAATCAACATTAGGTGCATAAACATTTATCAAAATCATCTTACAGTTAAATAAGTTGCCCATTGCAATCACATATCTCCCTTCAGGATCAGATACTACATCTGATGCTACAAATGAGACTGTTCTATGTATGAGATTATTATAATTCCCACACCTCTAGTTTTCTTTGTAAAGCTGGAATGGAACATTTGGCCAGTTCAGTCTTTTTGCAGCTGGAACTTATCCTTGCTTAGTAAGTGGGTCTCCTGTAAAAATACTATTTTAGCATTTAAACCTGTTAGGTGAGAGAATACTTTCTTTCTCTTTAATTCGTGATTCAGGCCTTTAACATTCCAGCTCACAAAGTTAACTGTCCCATCATGGAGACATTGATTCTGAATTTTTGATGACATTTTATAGCCTTAACTGGAAGTGAGACAGCTTTAACCTTAATTTCCAATTTCTCCACGAGTTATTGCAGCCTATTGTTACGTTAGTAGTTTTAATTCTTATAAGTATAGATTAGATATAGCCTGCTCTCTTTCTCTCCCCCCCATCCAGACACCCCCCCCTTTTCCCTTCCCACGTGAGGCTGAACCCCACTTCACAAAGTCCCGTCCTCTGACATACCTAGAGACAGAGCACGCCCAAAACAAAACAAGCACCCATGCAGCAGCATTTGAGGGTTAAAAAGCAGAGATATCTATTACCAATAAAATCTAAATACTATAAACCTAAAATATAATCATTAACAAACTATCAGCATAAAGTGTAATCTTCAGCAATCTTAAAGTATTAAGATAATAAACCCAGGGAATGGTGTTAAAAAGTGGTCTTGGATAAGCATAGTAAATCCTAATGCAATAATAACAATAACAATAAACCAAGGGTATGATGTTAAACAGTCTCCTTTGGGTTGTGTAAAAAAATAATTAATTTCTTCCACACACGTCTATAACTGTAATTAAAACATAAACAGAAAGTGCCCGAGTAATGAAAAGGATGTATAATTATAATACCCGTATCATTACAAGTAGATCAGACAGCAGGTGACATCTCCTTGCCATGCCATGGCAGGATGCAACTCACTATTGTGTTTCAGAATAGTGTCGGGATCAGCTTTCTTAATTCCTTTTCTGCTTCCTCTTTGCTGGAGAAGACGTAGTATTGGCCTTGCACATCCACTTTCAGTTTAGCAGGATACAAGAGGCTGTATTAGATATCGACTTTCCGTAACTGCTGTATAATGTTGTAGAAGGCTGCACGTTTAGCAGCTGTTGTGGGACAGAAATCAGGGAAAATACGAATGTGGTTATTTTCAAATATAATCTCTTGCTTGTGTCTGAGGAGTGCCATCACATCTAGCTTACATAGTAACCTCTCAAAGCAAACAATAAAAGACCTAGGTTTGAAGGTATTTGATCCGCGTATGTGATAAGCTGCTGCTATAATCGGTATCTAATTTAAAGTCCTCCCCAATTATTTTAGAGAATAGTTCAACTGCAAATTTCACTGTGTTTGGACTTTCACGATTCTCAGGTAGACCTTCGATTCTAATATTATTCCTTCTGCATCCATCTTCCAGAGCCGCAAGTCTGTCTTTGAGTTTTTTGCATTCGGAATTCACAGCTGTAGCTTTTCCATTGGCGTCAGATGCCAATTGTTCTGCTGTTTCAATTCAAGCCATGAATGTCTGCTTAACGTCATCCAGCTGATCAGCAAGTTTTCTCAGTTTAGACGTATTTTCTTGAATGTGTTCCTCAATTTTCCCCAGCATACCTTTAATGGTCGCATCAGAACGATTATATAGACGCATTTCCTGGTCTTTATTATCCTGCCGCAGCTCCAGCCGCAGCTTCTCGTTTGTCTTAAGCAAGTCACTTATTTCTTTCTTATTTTTCTGAATGTCTTTCTTAAGCACACTTATGGCTGTGACTGTGGCCGTGGCCAATGTTGTGATCATTTCCTTCAGTTCGGACAAATCAATTCAGATTTTGTGCTCCACGGGTGAAGTAGCAACCCCGATTATAGCCAATGGTTCGGGCTCGCGAGAAGTAGATGAAAGCACAGACTGCAAGGCCGTTTCTAGTTTCAAGTGATCTTCTGGAATTGGCACGCTATCGTGACCTGCATCACTTGCACCTTCGCTCCCAATTTCACTCTCGAATGGAGATGATGCCATGGAGCGGGGTCCTGGGAAGTCTGTGCATTCGCCTGCCTGTTCTAGGTCAGTCTCTGAAAGGCCGTACCTCGCACTTGGGCTTGATGTCTGTCTAGCCTTGGATGTAGCTTTAAGTTTCCTTTCCGGTTCTTTCTGACCTTGTTACTCATGTTTATATACTGTAGTGGAAACTCCTCGGGTCAGGTAAATACAGGATACTTCAAAATAATAAGAAATAAGTGAAAAAATAAAGCCACTGCTAACGGAGCTCCGCTTCAGACGTCCATCTCCCATAACGGATGAGACCAACCCATGTATTTCTCTTATGCTTTAATTTCAGTTTGGTTGGATCAGAACACGAGAAGTGTGAATGGCCACTGCTCTGATGAGCTTCCATCATGGCTGCTGTTTGTTTCCTACTCTCTTTATTCTGTATACCAAAACGTTTAACTAGTTTTGCAATTGCTCTGTTTTATGTTACTCCTTGCCTTTATCTGGTAATGATAAGCCTAGGGGGACAGTGCCACATGATTATGCTGCCCCCTGTACATCAATTTAAGGATCTACAGGCTCCCGGCTTCATGCATGGACACTGATTTTGTTCTCTTTCTTGTTGGCTCCATTTTTCTTACTTCACTAAAATTAGCATTTGGTTTTTTCCTCATTACAGTATTTTCTATCTTGGCCCTTTTATGTAAACTTAGCCTTTCTCTCCATATTGTATTTTTCTTCCTTATAGTATTTTAGTATCTTGGCCTTTCACTTATTATAATGTTTGTGTATTGTCTTTTTACATTGCTTGGCCTTTGTCTTAATTGTATTTTCTGTTTTGGCCAATTGTGTATGGACTTTGGTCAATTAATTTTGTTTAAGTAATAAGTCAATAAGCTAATTGATTGTCAAGTATTTTTTGGGCCTCACAGTTTTCCTTTCAGCTCTAATACCTAAAATCATACCACAGTCCAATTGCTTCTGATTTTTTAACATTTACTTATTAGGCTGACACCTTTATCCAAGGAAACTTACAAGATTTATGATATGATTGGTTACATTTCTTTTTGTTTTTTTCCAATTGGAGCACAGGCAGGTCAAGTTACTTGCTCATGGTCACACATGGTGTCAGTAGTGGGATTTGGACCCATAACCTCAGGTTTGAAGTCCCCAGCCTACAGTTGATCCTTTTAACAGTTAAATATACCAAAAACTAGTGATACAACTGTAGGTGTTTAATGTTCTTCTTCTTTCACTCTTCTAGCAATAATAAAAGGAAAGCCTGTAAAGATGATGGAACAGCACATATATTTAGGGTCAATCATTGATATCATGCTGAGTTGACCTTTTTTATTTTATATGAAGAAAATAACATTCCATACAATCAAGAACTTATACAAAAATGAAAATAACATTACATACAATCAAGCTGAACTTAACAAAAACAAAATAGAAATCAGCTATCACTCAAGAGAAAACGAGGAGAGCCATCACCAAGGGCAAAACTTACAAACAAAGAAAGGAGAATGTCATTTTCCCAAATATAAATTCTTATTCTACAATTTTTTAATTAGATAACAGGCTGACCTTTGAGCTAAATGTACAACAGACCAGTAAGAAAGGGCAGAAAATTCTGATCTGTCTTATGGAACTGAATTGCTTGAACGTAACCAATGCTATAATGTTACTCTGTTGCTAGCCTTTTACTGAATCTGCTAGTAAATACAGTATGCTAAACCTCAATATTAAAAACAAGATTGTCAAAATTAGTAGTAAAATTATTGTTCTGCAGCATTAGGCTGTACACAAGAAAGTTAGAAAGAAGGACGACTCGGTTCCATCAGACAGCAACTATGTCGTTTCATAGTTTCAACTTGTAGGTTTAGATTTCCGAGACTTGAACGCAGTAGCCTTAAGCATTCTTTTATTGCTAGTACTACAAGCATTTTGAATTCTAGTGGTTGTGGTGGCACTGATGAATTCAAGGAGTTTACAGTAGGCCTATACTGTTAGAATTCACTAGTCGTGGGGTTGATTTGTTTTCAATCCTATTTTTGTAAAATTGATCTATTTGTATGGAATGATTACAATAAAATCAATAAAATTCAAAATAAAAAGAATTCACTAGTCGCATCTGTAAATTCCTACGTTTACACTGGTTGTAAAACATCACACATCAGTTCTTGTCTTTTGACTTGTTTTTTTATTTCTGTGGAACAGTTTTTTTTGAGTATATAATCCTGCTTGTTCATTACAGCTTTATTGCATGTCACTGCAAGACTTAATACCCTGTAGATTTTTGATACAACTTTCTTCTGCATTGAAGATGTCCCTCATAAATATTCCCCATTTGGAGCAAGATTTTGCTACACTCACTTTTTGAGCTGCAGTGCTCCCATTGTGGCATATGTTCAAAGGAGTTTTACAATAAATAAGTCTTTTTTTTTTTTACAGGCCAGAAATCATTTTTCAACTTATTAAGTGGTGGAATGTGCTCATTATATGTGGTAAGAAGTCAGTGGTTGACCATGACTGATATTTCATAGCATGGATTCAAATATACTGTTCAATAAATCTTTTACTTTGGGTCCCTCTTCATCTTTGAAATGGTACATTTCATTTCAGTGATAAGTTTTTCTCAAATGAATTTTGGATAAATAAGGGAGGACTGGGGAAGTGATGCCATCCCGTGATCAGGCTGTGCCAGGTATGGGCTGAAGAAAAAACTTAATTCAGCCCAGAAACTCCACAAATACTGTAACCTGAGGGCTTTTGATCTTTCTGATTAAAAAGAGGAATTACAGGAGAGGTAGGGGTGCCTTCTTTATTCTTTAAGCTTTGCAGTGGCATTGTACGCTCACCAGACCAAAAAAAAAGTTTTTATGTAATGTAGTTCCACTCAATCATGGCATTGGAGAATGGTGATGTGTGGCATGTTAATTTGCACATGCAGGTAAGAATTTCACTGGACTTTGGAAAACTGAGCTTTTACAGTATGCTAAATACGACTTGTAATATTTCATTTGTGTGTTTTATTTTGATCTATTTTTATTTTAGAAGTATTTAGATAAGGACTCTTGAGTTGTGCGCTCAGAGCTCATTTGAGAAATGTTCTGTAACTAAAAAGGCCGACAGGTACAAATAACCTCATCACATCATTAATATTCATGAGGTAGACTGTCAAAATTTGGAAGTAGACATAATTCTGGGATGTATGCAAAGCAGACAGAGTCAGGAATTCTGGGAAAGTAAGTATAAATGGTTAAAGAGTGTCATTGTTTATTAAAACATATATATTTAAGCTTAGATAAACTGCCAAGTATGTGTATGCTTGTAAGAATATGTAAAATGGAGGCTTGGGAATGTAAGATGAACATTTTTCATGTTTTTTCTAGGGTATTCTGAAGTATAGCCCTTTCAGGGGAAACAATCTGAAGACGGATTGACATGTAATTGAATGCCTGCAGGGATGCTTTATGAGTGGAATGGCTTTTAGCCCCTGGTAAAGTAGCTAACCTCGGCCAGTGTTGAGATGTTCTTGCTTTATATTTGAGCTTATCTGTGCTGAGTGAATGTTGAATAGGAACATTTTGTAGGACATTTGTATGAATCAAGGCTAACTGTTTAGGCATTTCCAGTATTAACTTGTCCGGTTTCCTCCCTCAGACATGCAGGTTAGGTGCATTGGTGATCCTAATTTGTCCCTAGTGTGTGCTTGGTGTGTGGGTGTGTGCAGGATTTGTTCCTGCCTTGCGCCCTGTGCTGGTTCGGATTGGCTTCAGCAGACCCCCGTGACCCTGTGTTAGGATATAGCGGGTTGGATAATGACTGATTGATTGAACTTGTCCACCAATATAAAAATAACCTTAGAGGTTAAAGTGCCTTTCCTAGACACTTTTACACCAAAAACATCCAATATAATGCATATAGCTCAACCAACCAATACAGGCCACCACTTATCACCAGGTCTAAATATAATAGAAAAGCAACTAGAGAGGAAATATAAAATAATAATTAATAAATGCGTTATTGTGCAGCTTCTGTCTTCTTTCTGTCATACCCGAAAACATACCTTCCAGATGAACCAAAATCCTTACCACCACACCTTTACTCTGCTTCTAAAAGCGTTTTTTACATCTAGCTCATTTAGACTGTTTTTTTTTTTTTTTTAATAACTCTGGTGTGATTTCCCCAAAAGTCTTGTTGATTTAGATAGATGTGAACATGACAATCACACTTGGGTGTGGACCAAAACAACTGGACCAGTACCCTTTGGAAAGCATGGTCTCGGTGTGGACATACCCTGGAGCGGACCACATGAGGTATGAATGTGAAGCAACACAAGTCTGATCTAATTACATGAAATTCTGAGTGTTATGAGGGAAATTGTGTGTGCTGTGATAGTCAAGCTAAGCATCTGCTATTGGACATCATAAGGGAATCTCATTCACAGCATAATGAATTGAGGATTAACACAATAAAAAGGTAAAAAATAAACCTTCACATAGATACAACTGTGACACAAAGTGCATAAAATAACACTCAGTCCAAGCCTAACACCTGATCAGGTACCTGATACATGCCTCTTGTGCACGCAAGATCATACAGCAGTTGAAAAAGAAAAAAAATGTGTAAATTTACTCTGATTGGATTGATTAAAAAAACATACACATTTGGCAGAACAAATAGTAGTGCCCTGTGAGACTGACAATCAAACCCCCTAATCGTGCACCACAAAGTGATGACCGTAAGTGGGGCATCACCTTAATGTAATAACTTTCCGGGCACAATGTGGATATAGAAGCACACTAACTTTGACATACAGTATGTAGTAAATGCTAATCAGATATTTAAAAATGAGTATTATTAACAAAAAGTTACATAAGTTAAGACAGTAGACCTGTGATCTGAGGTTACATTCTGTACATACTGTAGAGTAAATGCACAATATCATACAGTTAAATGAAACTCACCTAATAAGTCTACCATCATAAAACTGCAGCACATCAGTGTGTGCCCTCCATACAGCTTACCTACTTTTGTACACTTGCCCCTTTAAAACATGTGCTTTTTCTTCCATGCATAGTAGTGCATAATTTTCCAAGTAGTCTTCCAGTTGTTCAATAATAGGTGTTTTGCTCATAGAGCTGTGTTTGGTAAATAAACCAAATAAATTATAAAATTACTGTATAAAAAATGCAGCAGTGAGAAAACACAACTGTTGTCGACCTTGATATTTTTTCCTCAGGAAGAAAATGTTTCTGCCCATTGTGTCCATGACTGGTTACTACTTCTGTTTTGTTTGAAATTTTGCAGTGTGAAACTCAACCATACTAACTGGAAACTGAAACAAAGTAATGAATCATCCTCTTACTCGGAATAAAGAAACAATGAGTGTGAAAATGCCTTAAGACTCTGTTTGCTTAATTTTCATAAGAGTCCACCCTAGCTTTTTGGCTCCTTGGGTCTGGCTTAAACAGGCCTTTGGTGATTCCATATATTAGACTGTAACATCTATATAATAAAACACTAATGTATGTGTGTGTGTGTGTGTGTGTGTGTGTGCGCGTGTGCGCGTGCAGTCCCTACGAGCAATCTAAATAGTCAGTTTGGTGTTAGTCTGATGGATCAAACTTGCAGTGGTTGTTCAGCCAAACACAATCGCGACAGGAAGCACAGAGCAAGGGAGGTTGAAACACATGAGGATTCCAAATAAAGGAGTAAGAGAAATGTTGAGAGTCACCTTCAAATATGATACTCGCAAGAATACAAATGATATTTTCACAGCTGATAATGGATGCCTGGTGGAAGTTAAAAAGCAGAAAGACACCTTATAATGATGGAGTCCTTGAAGCAGGGACACAATCGAGAGAGAAGTGCTAGATAATAAAAGTACAGACACATGAGTAAACCAAAGAAAGGAATGGGGAAATGTTGAGTCACCTTAACAAAATGGTATTGTTCTCAAGAAAACAAATGATATTTTCACAGCTGGTAATGGCAGCCTTTCAACTACTGGTGGTGGTCGAAAAGTGGACAGGAGGTGAGCTAGGCACCTTATAATGATGGAGTTTTTGAATCAGGCATTATGGGACACAATCAAGAGAGAAAGCACCGGATAAGAGAGGTTGAGACTCACAGATATACCAAAGAAAAGGAGTAGGAAAAACGCTGAGAGTACACGTAAGGCAAGACATACCAATACTTTTAAATACAGTGCATCCGGAAAGTATTCACAGCGCATCACTTTTTCCATATTTTGTTATGTTACAGCCTTATTCTAAAATGGATTAAATTCATTTTTTTCCTCAGCATTCTACACACAACACCCCATAATGACAATGTGAAAAAAGTTTACTTGAGATTTTTGCAAATTTGTTAAAAATAAAAAAATTGAGAAAGCACATGTACATAAGTATTCACAGCCTTTGCTCAATACTTTGTCGATGCAACTTTGGCAGCAATTACAGCCTCAAGTCTTTTTGAATATGATGCCACAAGCTTGGCACACCTATCCTTGGCCAGGTTCGCCCATTCCTCTTTGCAGCACCTCTCAAGCTCCATCAGGTTGGATAGGAAGCATCGGTGCACAGCCATTTTAAGATCTCTCCAGAAATGTTCAATTGGATTCAAGTCTGGGCTCTGGCTGGGCCACTCAAGGACATTCACAGAGTTGTCCTGAAGCCACTCCTTTGATATCTTGGCTGTGTGCTTAGGGTCGTTGTCCTGCTGAAAGATGAACCGTCGCCCCAGTCTGAGGTCAAGAGCACTCTGGAGCAGGTTTTCATCCAGGATGTTTCTGTAAATTGCTGCAGTCATCTTTCCCTTTATCCTGACTAGTCTCCCAGTTCCTGCCGCTGAAAAACATCCCCACAGCATGATGCTGCCACCACCATGCTTCACTGTAGGGATGGTATTGGCCTGGTGATGAATGGTGCCTGGTTTTCTCCAAACGTGACGCCTGGCATTAACACCAAAGAGTTCAATCTTTGTCTCATCAGACCAGAGAATTTTCATTCTCATGGTCTGAGAGTTCTTCAGGTGCCTTTTGGAAAACTCCAGGCGGGCTGCCATGTGCCTTTTACTAAGGAGTGGCTTCTGTCTGGCCACTCTACATTACAGGCCTGATTGGTGGATTGCTGCAGAGATGGTTGTCCTTCTGGAAGGTTCTCCTCTCTCCACAGAGGACCTCTGCAGCTCTGACAGAGTGACCATCGGGTTCTTGGTCACCTCCCTGACTAAGGCCCTTCTCCCCCGATCGCTCAGTTTAGATGGCCGGCCAGCTCTAGGAAGAGTCCTGGTGGTTTCGAACTTCTTCCACTTACGGATGATGGAGGCCACTGTGCTCATTGGGACCTTCAAAGCAGCAGAAAATTTTCTGTAACCTTCCTCAGATTTGTGCCTCAAGACAATCCTGTCTCGGAGGTCTACAGACAATTCCTTTGACTTCATGCTTGGTTTGTGCTCTGACATGAACTGTCAACTGGGGGACCTTATATAGACAGGTGTGTGCCTTTCCAAATCATGTCCAATCAACTGAATTTACCACAGGTGGACTCCAATTAAGCTGCAGAAACATCTCAAGGATGATCAGGGGAAACAGGATGCGCTGGAGCTCAATTTTGAGCTTCATGGCAAAGGCTGTGAATACTTATGTATGTGCTTTCTCAATTTTTTTATTTTTAATAAATTTGCAAAAATCTCAAGTAAACGTTTTTCACGTTGTCATTATGGAGTGTTGTGTGTAGAATTCTGAGGAATCAAATGAATTTAATCCATTTTGGAATAAGGCTGTAACATAAATAAATGTGGAAAAAGTGATGCGCTGTGAATACTTTCCGGATGCACTGTATATTCTACTTACCTGTCAGGTAACGGTGCTGGTTAAATATATTTCGTGTTAAGACAATAATTTCTTTTACGTCCTTGTACAAAAAACATTACATATTAGAGGAATAAATTACCATATTGGGCCATATTGACCCAAACGTTACATAGGCGGCAATTAAACACTAACGCAAAAAAACAGTTAAATAAACGAAAAATATGAGAAGAAGTAGAGCTTATAATAACTAAGTCATCAAATTTCATAGGGATGCATTGTAAAATCATGTTTAGGACATTTGAACAGATTTGAACAGTTAAGTTGATCCGTCCAACGTCTCACACAGGCAGTTAAACGTGAAGTGACAGGTGACCTAAAACTAAACTTTTCTTGCTAATCAAAAAAATAAATAACAAAAAGTACCGCCTCCTCTTCTTTTTTAACTTCCTGTTTCCGGGTGTAAGGACGAACCGGTGCAAGAGGGAGGCGCTCCGTTACTCACTCCCGCAGACAAAACCCCGCGGCCGGCACAGCTATAAGAGTTTAGCAGGCTACCGGCAGATCGACGCAGCCTTCAAGCCAGAAGTGGATTTCTTCAAGAAGACGCCTGCGCGAACCATGGCGGACTGTGGTGAGAGCGATGTAGTGGGGCTCCCGAATAAAGCGTCAGGCTGGGGGAGGGTATCGTGACATCTTCGCTTGCAGTAGGCAAGGACCACATGACAAAGTGACCAGATTTAACTGAAAACCGTGTGCTGTGGTATAAGAGCGACAAGAGGCCGTGCACCCGCTGAAAGACAAGCAGTAGATGGCCGTCTTCTCCGGAACGGGTGCCGTGCTTGTCTTGTGTGTTCTGGGCTGCCAGCAAACATCCGGGCTTCGGTTTATGCACACAGTTATGCGATGACAGGCAGATAGAACATCTTAAAAGGCATGTATTAATTTGTGCAAATAAACCTCATCAGCAAGTCGAAAGAGAAATGGGCAGCTGCTTTGATTGTAGACGACTTTTGTCCGACCCAGTGCGTGTGCACCAGTTTAATTTACTGGTATATTCACATCCGTAGCACAATACGAACCCCGATATTTAACAGACACGCTTAAATGGTAAAATAAGTTCAGCCATATCTGTTTCCCCTGCCTGGGACAAAGGCTGTTGTTTTAAATATTTCCAAGTAAGGTTTGTCCAGCCAAGCGCGAGTACATTGGGCAAGTTCATTTGCAAAGTTGGCACACTACATATGCACAACACGGAATAAATTGCGACATTGGCATTTCATCGGATTAAGTCACATTATACGCACATGTTTGGCACACGAGACAGTCCTGTGATTTGCCTAATGCGGACACACTTGTTAATTTCGTTGGCAAACATGCCACACTCCAGGATGCTGAAGTAAGCTACTTATTTGCGTAGTATAGCGGTAACTATGGGAACGGGCGATGTTTTAGAACGCACACGTTGTTTTGTCTTTAAACCGGTTCTGCAAGTTAAATGGGAGACAGGGAGACCTTCCACAGTTCCAGTGTTTGTACCCAAACCCAATTTACTGCACATCTTTCGACTAACGATTGCTTTATCAAGTGCCTTTGAGTGTCCAGGCTTTCCACTGTATGTAGGATTTTATTTTATTTTAGGAGACCCTACTTATGTAGATAAAAACAATAACCTTAGTTTGGCTAAATGCCTGCCTGGTTATCAGTATATGAAATGATTGGTTTTTTTTTGTGCAAGAGAAGAAATCAAAGCCACCTGCTTGACACCATGTTGAATGTTTATGCACTGACTGTTTTGACATTAGTATTGTCATTTTTGACAGAGAGATGCTAAACTAATCCTCATTAGTTGGAGAGCAGGAACTATAGATAGTAGGACAGACTGCACAAGTGCTGACATTTCAGTATGTTCCAGTAAACTTAACTATTCCCCTACTTATATGTGTGCTGTTCAGACTTGTCTCTAAACAGTCGGGTTTCTGTAAATAATTAAATAGAAGAACCCTTTGTGAACATTTAATGTTTACATTCAATTTAAAGGCATTATGCTTAAGATTATTAATTGGTCCAAACCGTTTTTTAAAAGTCAATAGTGATGTGATTACAGGTTGACATTGGTACATTAACATCCACTTCTACATGGTTTCTCACCATAATATAGGTCCTCAATAAACAGGCTTTGTAATGAGTTATATAAAATATGTTCTGTAGCCTTAAACCAACACTGTATCTATATTTCTGCTCTTTTATTACTCTGACATTGGCAGTCATCAAAGAAGTGCTATTGTGGACTTTGCCGTGTATTATTGCACCATCCACTGCTGTCCTTGGTTGTAACCACTATATTGTAACAAACTGTAATTAGCATTTAGCATTGAAAGCACACTGTTGCTTCCAAGTCAGCAATCATCCAGAATGTTTAAACAATACGGTAAACTTTATGTGAAGATTCTTCCATATCCACTTAGCAAATCTCCCTTTCTTAGAATATGTTCAGACTTTAAAATAAAGCTATGGGTCATCTTGCAGATAAAGATTAAATAAATAAGCCCACAATACTATCATTTTTTTAATGGCCAATTGTTTATATTAGTTACATGTAATCAGTCACATAAGATCACAATTAGTTCAGAACAGATACTTATGTTTTACAGCAATTGCTAGGATATTTAATTTTCAATCCGCTATTCCCGAATTAAAAATAATTTTCTTCATAGAAAGAAATACTGACAACTGGAATAAATTACCAAGCGGTGTAGTGAAGAGTAGTACTGTAGAGACCTTCAAAAAATCAACTTGATATTTTGTTAGAAAATCACAATTGTACTAAAGTTATATGTGCTGTGTATGAATTCTTGGTGTGCTTGTTGGTCATGTGGCACATCTGGCATCCGTGTGTTAATGTCATGTTTCTAAATAGGGATCCTCCGTTAAGGATTTTTAAGGCCAATACCGATCACCAATTTCATATTACTTGATCTTCTGATTCCAATTTATTTCCCCCTTTATCCCTTTAAAAAACTTTTTGCACTAAGCCTCTGCATAACCAGATGGCTTATGTCCTATATTAAATTGTATTTTTATAATTAGACTATTGACCACAGGTGTTGACAGCTCATTTTCTATGAACAAAATAAAGTTCTATAGGCTTATTGCTCAGTGACCATAAAATACTAATATACAGTAAGCAAAATTTCCTTAAATCATATGTAAAAAAAATATTTTTCCATAATATGGCATAAAAGAAAATAAAATGCATCTCATAATTCAAAGCTGTCATTTTTTTTTCTGTAATGTACCTATAAACAAAGCTTATTAAAAAAGTAGTTTTCTCTAACAACACAAAGTGTGTGTGTATAATAAATATATACAGTGCTATGCAAAAGTTTGGGCACCCTTGCTTAAAATGTCTGTTACTGTGAAGAGTTAAGTGAGCAGAAGATGAACTGATCACCAAAAGGCATAAAGTTAAAGATGACATTTCTTTAAGCAAGATTACAGTTTATTTCTGTCATCCACAGGTACAAAATACCAAAAAAATGTTTGCTGCAGGTCAACTACCACAATACCTCACGTAAAAGGAGCCCTCCAACTAAATTACCATAAAGCCCAGAAAAGCAGGGGTTGAAAAGATCGGATTTTGTGATGGCCAGTTTCACCGAAAACCAATAGAGTCTTTTAGTGAAAATTGGCCGATTTAGATTATACAGTTATTGCTAGAATTACCAGCCAATAGAAAAAAATGTGCCCCAACATCAGATCTAAATGGAGATGAGTTTTGCCATGATCATTTCATTTTATTTTATTTTGAAAAACTATGGTTAATTGTAACTTACAGGGGAAACTACAGGACAATTTTTTGATTTTCACTGAATTACATAAATGTACCATTCTGAAACAACTAAATCTTTATTAAATCGGAATACCCTGTTACTCCTCAAACACTTTACCTAAAAGTAAATTAAATTTAACTGCTGTTTTATGGAGTAGCTTATGAGGGGTAATTTAGAATATTCATGGCTATATCTTATTTTAAGCAGTTTACCCTGGCTTGAAGCAGAGGTAGATATCAGCCTTGGCTGCTTCTCAACAAAAGCATTTACTGTAGATGCTACAATAAATCCATGGAGAATCCCCAAAAAAACACAACAAAAAACTCTTTAGCAGCATACGTTATCCATATGATTTCACTCATGAGAGTCAGAGAATGTGTCCCTTCTTATGATACAGGAACAACATTCCTAAGCAAATCACTCACATTTTTGATAGAGTTTGGCTTTAAATTCACAACAGATAGTAACCAGAGGCAAAATATTACACCAAGTTGTTTATTTATATGCTAAAGAGTACAAATGTAGTTTTCCTGTGGATCTGAAATGATACGTATTTCACAATAAGAAGGGATTAGTCTTGTTTTGATCAGTTCACCTGCCACTTTCAAAAAAATGTTATTGTAATGAAGCTAAAATCTCAATTTTCAGATACTAATAATATACGTATTTCAGGCACACCCCCCCCCAACCCCCCGAAACCCCCAAACATTATCTGACCGTGTCCAGTATGACTTCTGCGTATGTTTGGGTGTCTCTCTCATTGCGTCTCATAACTCAAATGGTGTTGTTACAATTCTAAAAGAGTCTTAGTTTTTTGAATTTGCACAAAATTGGTCCCCTGGAACTTCTGAATTACTCAATACAATATTTCTTTTTCACTGGAAGTCACCCTGAAAGCTTCCTTTTACCAGGAAATGTATTACAGAAACTTTCCAGAAAAATGAAATAAAAAAAATTAAAATGATTAGAAATCGATCTGGAATCAACTCCGGACCTTCTACCTGCTTAATAGTCAATTAAATAATGAGGGATCTGCTCACACCTGGCTCTGGAACAGCTTGTCAGTCAATTGTCCAAATACGTTTGAGCTCCTGGAAATGGGGAGACCATGTATAAAAATGTCTATCATTCCTAAATAGCTCATGTGATATTTTTGTTAAACCCTTTGAATGAACGCTGAAAGCCTACACTTCCAATAATGTAATTTATTTCTTCATTACAAATCCATTGTGGTGGCACACAGAGCCAAAATTATGAAAATCTTATCATTGTCCAAATACTTATGGACCTAACTGTATAACTAATTACATTAGGTAATTTGAATCCTTATTATTAATTAATGAAAAAATAAGATAGAAAAACAGATATCCTGTCAATTAGAATATAAAAAATAATTAAATATTCAGTAGCAATCTGGGCACTGAGCAAGTTAGATAACAGCACCTTGATGTCTATATTAATATAGGAAAGGTATTAAAAAAGAAATGTTCAAAATGAATCAGAAATTCAAATTATGCAAAGAATTCAGCAGTACAGTTTATTTGCTTTAATTGGTTAATTTTATGTAGCTAGATCATTCAGGGGAACTACAAGAATCCAACCAAGAGGCAACATTGGCTTAACAGAGTGTTTCCCCTCATTGTAAAGTCAGATAAAATATTGCCTTGGTCTTTTGTATTTGTGTGGATGCAGACACTTTCATGGCTTCTTTCTCCTATGAGAACCACATAGTTGTCTATGAACAAAAACTAGCTTGGGACAGTAAAGCCTAGCATGATGAAAAGACTGTCCCTGAGAGTTGCTGATGGTCATGTCAAATGTTTGGGTAATGGTGATAAACTGATGATGACTTTATTTATGATGAAGTGGTGGAATTAAGAGGCACTGCCCTTTGTTTTCTAATCTAATTAACTACATCTCCTTTCATTTTGATGTTTTATTTTCTGCTTTCATTAATTTTCATGTATGATCAAGTATTCCTTCGACATCAGTAATACTGCTTTAAATTTTTCTAGTTTTTATGAAAAACTTTTATAAAATTCTTTCAGCTTCTAACATGCAAAGTACAGATCACAGAAGTAATGAAGTAAAGTTATATATGTTGAAATAAAGAAATTAGTATTTTGTTTTCGATTCTAGGTCTGAGTCTCGAGAAAATCTCCTCTTTCTCCAAGAATCTGAAATCTGAACAATGCTACATACTAGCACAGAATGTTTCCACGTGCAATGATCCATTGGAAGTTTGTCTGCACAGAAAGACAGTGCAGGACACTAATCATGTTTTTCAACATGTCATTCCTGCAGAGGGTAAACCTGTGACCAACCAGAAGAATTCAGGTATTGAAACCACCTCACAAGGGGATCAGTTTGTGAACTGAAATGATGCATTATTCATCTTTGTTAAACTAGTTTTCATTTCTTCCAAGGTTCATTTGAATTTTAGATGCACTTTTTCCCTTTGCCTATTAAATAAAAATGGTTTCAGTATAAGGTAGTGCCTTAACATCTGATATTTTTGTTTAGATGTTTTTGTTGCATGTTTTAGAGCCTATGTGGCAATTTCAGTCAAAATTCTAATGCAAATATCTGCCAACATCATACAGTACTGCTTGGGGATAATAGTGATGATGAATAGTGAACATGAAGGAAATTTCCTTCATGGAAAATTACTTAGTAATGGACTAAAACATCATGCAAAATGCGTACACATTCTACATTAACCCTTTAACTTCCTCCTGTAACCTAGCAATAATGAGCTTTTTAATTAGTATTTAGTATAACCAGTTAAACCATTATCATCCTTTTACCCCTTTCTTTTGAATACCAAATGCTAAGACCTTCTGCTTAGCAAGGTAGTCTAATTATTTGAAGAGATGACTTACTAAAGAATGTATGTGCAACACTGGGTAGACATTTAAAGTGCAATAAAAACTTTTAATGTAATGTATTTTTTAAAATGTACTGTATAATTACAGTCAAACCATTAAAATATATTGTGTAAAGTCCCTTTACCTCAATGTTGTGGGCAGAGTCCACCTTGCCCTGATATGAGAGACTTATAAAAGGTGTTAGGAGTCTGTCATTGTGCAGTCCATGCATAGGAGAGTCTCTTCTCATTGTCTACTTACTGTAATTGTACTAGAGAGATGCATGGTGATAACATGTGGTGGTCGTCCGGTGAACTGCAAAGATTGGTTAATTTCTGATTACAGAAGCCAAATGTGCCAGATGAATCTGGTCACTAAGCAATGGCAAAGGGTGTGTTTTGAGGTGCACTGTCCATTGGGTAGTCAGTAATTGGAAATATTGCTAACTGAATTATTTTTTCATCACTGTGCTTAATAACTTTTAAAGAAGAGTTTTCCCAGTGAATGGAACTGCACAATATTTCTGCCACCATGTGGCAATCTGTTAAACCCTTTTATGTTTAGGTAGTAAGATGAAAGGTAGTAGTTTGATGTGGCACCTGATAATCTAATGCCAAAGTAATTTTCTGTTAAATACCATCTTCTGATAGTTGTTAGCTGTAGTATGTGTGTGTGTGTGTGGTGTGTAATATTTGTTTTAGCACATTATTTGTATTTTTCTTATTAGTTTAAAAAAAAACAGATGGTGTTCAGTTTGAACTGTCTTTTGAACTTTACCATCTGCAAGAATATTTTTCACTTGGCTTAATGACTTATTGGTTGCTTTTCCAGACCCTTAGGCACTGTACCAATGCTAGAAAGTGTTATTTAAATATTTACATTTACAAAATAAGAACAAATGGCAATAAAAAATAAATTTCATTTTGGATTAATCTATGAGTAAAAGACAGAGAGAGAGACAGCGAGATAGAGAAAACTACTTTAACCTATTAAAATAACATGATTTTGATCATTTTTGTAGTTGACAAAAGTTGTTTGACATACATTTTATATGTGACCAATACCTAACATATTTTAGTATAAAAGCTAAACTTATTTCAAAATTGGATGACAGAAAGAATATTGATAATAAATGAGATTGTATTTGCAGGTAATTAGTTTTTTGTTTTTGTTTTTTTTTTAATTATTTAAAAAGTGTCATTATAAAGGGAAATGTTTGGAATCTTTAGTTTAATGCAGCCGTTTGTCTCAGTTCAACACTGTACATCTCCATGGATGAATGCAAACTAATTCATGATCCTGATATTCTTCATAAAAAATTGTAGAAAATTAAGAATCAGTGATGGCGCAATCATTTTAAGTCCACTTCAGCTAAATGTGAATTTCTGCAAGAGGGTTAAATTTATCCTTCTCCAAAGCTGCATTACTCAGTGAACACTTGCAAGAAAAGTACAGATTTATTAAATACTATATACTGGTTTAATAATATCCAAGAGAAAAATGAAATACTCTATCAACATCACAGAATACAAAGTACACATAGGCAATGTACAGAAGGTAAAACCAAAAGAACCCATTTAAATGAATTAATGAAGAAAACCAGTAAATAAAAGCTAAGTAAAGTTGTGCTCAAAAACAAATATTGGAATCTTTAGCTCAATTAAAATACCAGGCCATATGCACTATATATTGCATGTTTCTTTTCCTGCCGTGTTGTTTGCCTGGACACTTTAACTGTGCTATATACAACTAGTTTATTTCTGTAGGCCTATTACTGTTTATTCCTTTCTTATTGCTTTCAGGAAGGTGCTGGATATTCTCTTGTCTGAACGTGATGCGACTTCCATTTATGAAAAAATTCAATATAGAAGAATTTGAATTCAGCCAGTCCTATCTGTTCTTTTGGGATAAGGTGAGTAAGGCTTAAATGGCACATGCTTCCCAAGCAGCTGTGTATATTCATCATTTAATGCTAATTACAGTGTATTGAGCAATACCAATTTGTTTACCATTACTCCCAGTTCAGCTTCTGTAATTGTCATTGGATCCCATCTTTGGGACTGTTAATTTGCTGCAATTTTCTTGTCCAGAAACACAGGTATGTTGCTTGTTTTGGCCACTTATGCATTTTCTGACCCATTTACCCAGTTAAGGATCATTGGGAGCTAACTCAGTTCCATTTGGTACAAAGTGGGAGTCAACAGCTTAACATTAAACCTGATTTATTATCATTACTATTGTATATCTGACTGACATTTTTTATCCACAGTGACTTTTGGTGAGGCTACACTAACAAATGTTTACAGATACTTCAGTAACTGGAAGAGTCAGGAACTGAAACAGCAAACTTTTAGTGTCTAGCATGTCAACCACTGCACTGTACTCCCTTCCCTTTATACAGAACACCTTCCTGTTTTCGTCATTAATGCATTTATTCCCCATTTTCTTGTTTTTGCTATGCGTTTCACCATTTAAGTTAGTTAGTTTAATGCGTGAGAAATCTATTTAAGTAAGCTTGGCTGATATTATTATATATAATATATATATTGTGGCTGGGGGTGGTACCCAGGTGGGACACTCAGAAGGACCGGAGGAGGGCTTACACCTCCTCCAGACCACGAGGGGGCGACTGCCCTGGTGGCTTTGGGGACCACGGGTACAGAGCTTAGAAACTCAGCCCTATAGGATCCCGTGGTCTCCGCCAGGGGGGTGCCCCGATGCCTGTCCGCCACACCCAGAAGTGCTGGGGGGAAGAAGACCAGGGACACCCGGAGTGCTTCCGGGTGCACATCCAGCAGTCCCGCCACACCAGGGTGTGCCGGCAGTCGCTCATTGGGAGGCACCTGAAGCACATCCGGGTGGATATAAAAGGGGCCGCCTCTATCCATTCGGTGGCTGGAGTCGGGTGGAAGAGGACGGAGCTTGGATGAGAGGAGTGGAGGCGGACCAGATGAGAGAGAGAGAGGCATTGCGAAGAGGCCTGGACTTTGTGGGTGATTGGTACAGGGGCACTGGGTTGTGTGTGGCATATTTGTAAATATTGTAAATAAAGCGTGTGTGATGACTTACAACGATGTCTTCCTGTCTGTGTCCGGGCTGTTCCCCACAATATATATAATTTTTTGTTATTAGACTAAAAAAATTGATTTTTTAAACAATTAATGCCAGATGATTTTTCCTTGGTTTGACATGGTAAGACTTATAAGAATATAATAACCATATTATATAAAGCATTTCAAACAACATTCCGTATTAACAAAAGGAGCACAATCTTAATATTGAAAGCATTTGCAGACACTTGATTATTACAGGATATTTAGAGAATCTAACTTATTATACACAATTGAGAAAAGATGGAAAGCTCAAAATATCATTCCTCAAGGTCGTCATCAGCATTAAAACATAATTTTTGACCAAGATTTCTTCTGTTCCCACCAAGGGGAGTCTCACGAAGCTTCTTATTCCTCTGGTGGCCAGAGAATGTTAAGCGTGCTCTTTGCTCAAGGCTGTCCTTTATCATCAACCCATTTACTTAACGGCAAAAGTTACTGTAGTAACTGAACCCTGTACTTGGTGGGAGTGGTCCTAGTCATGGATTTTTTTTTTATTCTCTGTCCAAGCATCATTCATCTATTAAACATCTCCTAAATTCTGCATTACCTCATCATTTCAGAAGCAGAAATGTTCTGCATTGCTTTCATCACATTTCTGCTGCGTTAGTTTTAGTCATCTCCCTTTATGTAGCATTTTGAGTTGCTACTGATTCAGCTCAAACAGTGCCCATTACCACTTTGCCTACTCTGGCTTTATGTCTTATTTAAAAGTTTCTTCAAAGTGACTTTCAAAGCTGATGACCACAAAATAACTGATATTGCTACCTACTGTGTTTATGGCTGGACTTTTACAGGATTATTTTGTGATACTGGACTTCTTGCTGACTCCCAGCATCCCACAGCATTAGTACTGCTAAATGTTCATTTACAATTTTTTTTTTCTTTTCTCTGTCCATATGTTTAATTTTTTAAATCAAATCTTTATACTTTAATTGCTGATGTTGACTCTTTTGTATGGTGTATGCAACCTTATTGTGTATAGTTTCTTGTGTGTATTCCGTTTGATGCCAGAACGTTTGCATGCTGATTCCAAACTCTTGGCATTTCACAGTGATTTTATCTAAAATTTTAAGTCATAAATGAACCAATGTTTTTAGTGACTGCTTTTATTCATTAACTTATTTTAATGTGTTCCGTTTCTAAAGCATGTGCTGATAGTGACTGATTTTTGCCGCAGATTAACAGCAGTTTATCCCTGCCAGTTTCTTTGTTCATGGGGTTTTACATTTATAGTAGAGCTTCATCTCTCCAAGTTGTTGTGTTAGTACTTTTTCTGGGTGAAAACCCCAGTTTTAGATAAGTATTTTTTTTCCTCCACAATTCAAGAATTCATGTTCTGAATGCCCCAGGATAGCTGCATGCTGTGTTTGATATTAATTTTTTCTGTTCCAATATGTTGCCATGACTTCCTACATTGAAAATTTTATTATGCAGTAATGATTAACTTAATCTGTTTATAGATTATGGCGCCTATTGTGTCCGTTACCATTAAATACAAACACTGCTTGTGCTTATTTTTAGATAGAACGCTTCTATTTTTTTCTTCATGTATTTGTGGAAACAGCCCAGCGTGAAGAACCAGTAGATGGACGCTTGGTTCAGTTCTTGCTCTCTAACCCAACCAATGACGGGGGTCAGTGGGACATGCTGACTAATCTTATTGGTAAGGCTCAAATTTATTTCTTCCTCAATTACATATAAAATGGAAAAACAATTTGCTGAATTAGTGGTTTTAATTGAAAGCGCTGGTTCAGTTCAAATACTTAATATTGCCTCGGCTAAATCAAGTAGCACAAAATGGTTTACTGTTGTGGTAAACTGAGTTATAAGCAGTATGCTTAATCAAGTTATGTAACTAAATGTTAAAATAGATGCTATTAAAAAAACAGTAGTCAGTCTTAGTGTATGCAACATATTCCTTTTAGTTTTAATGTTTTTCCTATTTTTTCATATCTCTGACATCAAATTGTGTGTTTTAATTTGATGACTTCTGAAAACCCATGTCAAAAGTTAGGCTGTAGCCTGTGTTATGGTAGTAACCATCTTGTAGTCCACATATTTATAGTACACTATGTGAAGATGGCATTATGTGTAGTCTGTAATTACTTCAAAATGCTTGTAAGGGCTCCTCTGTTCTAAAGACTTTCATTTTCATTGTGACAGTTTAACATCTTTTTTCCTCTGTGCTATATGTTTTCCAGCTTGCAATACTAAATGCCAGAGAACCTGTAAAGTACTTACGAGACTCTAATGACTGCTGTATTTGTTTAAACAAACACTGCTCTACATTGAAAGGTTCTGATATTGTGTTTAATTTTTTTTTGCACTCCAAAGCACTACCTTTTAAATGTCTGGCAAGTTTAATGTAACATCAGACACAGTGGATTCATTTTTGTGTCAAAGCTTAAAAGATCCTACAAGAGAATGTGTTCTGTGGATAATTTGAGGCAACTTGTTCCATACAGTATTCTAAATTTAAAAACAAAGTATGTTCTGGGTACTTTTTTCCTTTATTACATTTGCATTTTAACATAATTGCAAGTTTTATTTAGACAATATAGTAACCTACATCACAAAAAGCAGAGATATGAAACCTCAATAGCCTGCAGTCTGAAACTTCTGTTTTACGTCGATGTTCCACAACTGTGGCATTCTGACTGATTTTATCTTTTTTTGATAATTTTGTAGAAAAATATGGTGTGATGCCAAAAAAGTGCTTCCCAGAATCTCACAGCTCTGAGGCATCTAGGCGAATGAATGAAATCCTAAACCATAAGGTAAGGTTTTATTTTGCAGGACATGGATTTAAGAGAGGCTGTGAAAAGCATGGTTAAATGGCAAAAGAATAATATGAGTTGAGAGATCTCATTTAAACAAAACGCTCATCAAAAAAATGCGTATGAGATAAAAAAAATTCTGTTAAAATGGTAATGTTAATAATTGACATTCACATTTCATTACAATACATACATTGTTATTCAGATCAAACAAAAATATACATTTAATATGTAATAATTACTCAAAAAAAACTTAAATGTCCAAAAGATTAGCAGTGGTTTAGCATGTTTTATTAGTTGTTGAAAGCACTAATTAATGCCTTTTAGGATTCTAAAAAGATGCCGTCTTGAATTGAATTCAGTAATGCAAGGACCTCATGCTGGTAGTGCAATTTAAGTCAACCACAATATATTTTGCATTTAGTAGTAATATCTTATTAAGAATATATGATAATGATCCCCATATTTAAATTTCAGTAGGGGCTAAACATGACAGAATCTTTCACAGATTGAGTCAAGAAGAATGTGTATCTAGATTATGACCCTGACTTTCCAAAATGTATGTGCAATGGATAATTTGGGGTTAATCAAGACCTTGTTTTACACATGATAAAAGTGTATTTTATCTATAAATGACTCAGATTAATTTATCTAAAAGCAGATTGTAAAGTCCATTTTCCCCACACTGCCCTAGGCTATAATAGGGATGTATTCTTTAGATGAAAATACTGTATAAGCATTGAAAAGTGAAAGTAATGGCATAATTGCAGAAAACTTTCAGTAATGTTAACAAACGTCTGTCATAGGCTGGCAGTATTTGCACTGTAGTGTTAAACTCAAATCTCAAACTGAAGCTCTAATTCAAATATTTTTTGTTTAAAAATGAATAATAATGCACAAAAACAGTCACTGTCTAAAAAAGAACTTCATACATGTTTTCAGTATTTGCCAACTTTGGTGTGTAGCTTTCTGAAGATCACAAATGGCAGCATCATAGGACATTTTTTCCTGTATAATCAGAGATGTTTAGCTGTCCAGGCGTTACAATGATTAGTTAAAAGATGCTAGCCTGAATTATTTTTCTTTTTTTTTCTGTTCTGTACATCATAAATCCTTATTATCTTGAGTTACATTTTCATTACAGATGTTCAATAGTTGCACCATCATGATACAGGAAACTTTTTGAATCTCAATACCCCATAGTAGAAATGTTGCTTCTCTGGAGAGATGTCAGTTGAGGTGGTTTGGTCATGTTGTTAGGAAATTGTGCCTATATATAAAGAACACACACATCCACAAGTGATATAATTAGTAACTTCTGATTCTCAGGCTGGACACGGTCAGTTTTCAAGACCTTCAGCATTCCTGTGTGGGTATTTTTTTTTTTTTTTTTTTGCTTCCTCTTGTTTCATTCCTTGTTATAGGGACATACCCACTAGGATATCTGGTAGCACAGTACAGACCCACTGTAAAGCACACCTTGTTTATGCCAGTTGCCATGGCTAGCTACTGCTTCTATTTGTGATTTAAAAAAAAAAAAAAAGAAAAACCTTTTGTCACTGCAACAATGTAGGACGTTTTATGCAAGATTAAGGTCATGTGCTCTTAGGTGGACCCTACTGTACTGTATTATGTAATAAATATAATGTATACAAATTAGAATAATGTACAGTGCATCCGGAAAGTATTCACAGCGCATCACTTTTTCCACATTTTGTTATGTTACGGCCTTATTCCAAAATGGATTAAATTCATTGTTTTCCTCAGAATTCTACACACAACACCCCATAATGACAACGTGAAAAAAGTTTACTTGAGGTTTTTGCAAATTTATTAAAAATAAAAAAATTGAGAAAGCACATGTACATAAGTATTCACAGCCTTTGCCATGAAGCTCAAAATTGAGCTCAGGTGCATCCTGTTTCCCCTGATCATCCTTGAGATGTTTCTGCAGCTTAATTGGAGTCCACCTATGGTAAATTCAGTTGATTGGACATGATTTGGAAAGGCACACACCTGTCTATATAAGATCCCACAGTTGACAGTTCATGTCAGAGCACAAACCAAGCATGAAGTCAAAGGAACTGTCTGTAGACCTCCGAGACAGGATTGTCTCGAGGCACAAATCAGGGGAAGGTTACAGACACATTTCTGCTGCTTTGAAGGTCCCAATGAGCACAGTGGCCTCCATCATCCGTAAGTGGAAGAAGTTCGAAACCACCAGGACTCTTCCTAGAGCTGGCCGGCCATCTAAACTGAGCGATCGGGGGAGAAGGGCCTTAGTCAGGGAGGTGACCAAGAACCCGATGGTCACTCTGTCAGAGCTGCAGAGGTCCTCTGTGGAGAGAGGAGAACCTTTCAGAAGGACAACCATCTCTGCAGCAATCCACCAATCAGGCCTGTATGGTAGAGTGGCCAGACGGAAGCCACTCCTTAGTAAAAGGCACATGGCAGCCCCCTGAGTTTGCCAAAAGGCACCTGAAGAACTCTCAGACCATGAGAATGAAAATTCTCTGGCCTGATGAGACAAAGATTGAACTCTTTGGTGTGAATGCCAGGCGTCACGTTTGGAGGAAACCAGGCACCGCTAATCACCAGGCCAATACCATCCCTACAGTGAAGCATGGTGGTGGCAGCATCATGCTGTGGGGATGTTTTTCAGCGGCAGGAACTGGGAGACTAGTCAGGATAAAGGGAAAGATGACTGCAGCAATGTACAGAGACCTCCTGGATGAAAACCTGCTCCAGAGCGCTCTTGACCTCAGACTGGGGCGACGGTTCATCTTTCAGCAGGGCAACGACCCTAAGCACACAGCCAAGATATCAAAGGAGTGGCTTCAGGACAACTCTGTGAATGTCCTTGAGTGGCCCAGCCAGAGCCCAGACTTGAATCCGATTGAACATCTTTGGAGAGATCTTAAAATGGCTGTGCACCGATGCTTCCCATCCAACCTGATGGAGCTTGAGAGGTGCTGCAGAGGAGTGGGCGAAACTGGCCAAGGATAGGTGTGCCAAGCTTGTGGCATCATATTCAAAAAGACTTGAGGCTGTAATTGCTGCCAAAGGTGCATCGACAAAGTATTGAGCAAAGGCTGTGAATACTTATGTACATGTGATTTCTCATTTTCTTTTATTTTTAATAAATTTGCAAAAACCTCAAGTAAACTTTTTTCACGTTGTCATTATGGGGTGTTGTGTGTAGAATTCTGGGGAAAAAAATGAATTTAATCCATTTTGGAATAAGGCTGTAACATAACAAAATGTGGAAAAAGTGATGCGCTGTGAATACTTTCCGGATGCACTGTATATTTTTAATATAATATACTAATTACGTGTGTGAGAGAGAAAAATCTTTATCACCAGCACATTAGCTGGGAGGTTACAATAATGATGTGATTTTTACATATGTTTGGACTTAAACATTCCTTACTAATATTTGTCCATTGTAAATTGTAGAGGCCATTGTAAATTGCAGAGGTTTGAGAAACATTTTTTATGACTATGTAGAGGGCATTTGTAGTTATAGTATTGATAATAAAAGATTGTAAAATGTACAGACTGTTTAGCTCCTTGCTTTCATAGTTCTTCCTGACAAGCATAGTGACAATATTCCTTTTATTTTAATAATGTTATGTCACATTACTAGTAATTCTGTAAATAATTTTAAAACATGGCGGCACTGAGGTGCAGTGGTAGCCTTGCTGCCTCGCAGTAAGGAGACCCGGGTTCTCCCTGTGTCTGTGTAGATTTCCTCCAGGTGCTCCGGTTTCTACCCACAGTGCAAAGACATGCAGGTTAGGTGGATTGGCGATCCTAAATTGTACCTAGTGTGTGCTTGGTGTGTGTGTGTGTGTGTGTGTGCGTGCGTGTGTGTGTGTGTTCCCTGCGGTGGGCTGGCGCCCTGCCCAGGGTTTGTTCCTGCCTTGCGCCCTGTGTTGGCTGTGATGGATGGATGGATTTTAAAACACTGGTAAAACATAATTATCTTTTTGCAGTGATACATATTTTCTGTTCCAATATGTCTACTTCCCAGATGTCTAGATATTTACAAGATGATTGTAACACTTCTTAAGTTCTTAAGAACTCTCATACTGTTAGGAGTAATCCACCCATCCATTTTCCAACCCGCTGAATCCGAACACAGGGTCACAGGGGTCTGCTGGAGCCAATCCCAGCCAACACAGGGCACAAGGCAGGGAACCAATCCCGGGCAGGGTGCCAACCCACCGCAGGATACACACAAACACACCCACACACCAAGCACACACTAGGGCCAATTTAGAATCGCCAATCCACCTAACCTGCATGTCTGTGGACTGTGGGAGGAAACCGGAGCGCCCGGAGGAAACCCATGCAGACACAGGGAGAACATGCAAACTCCATGCAGGGCAGACCCGAGAAGCGAACCTGGGTCTCCTAACTGCGAGGCAGCAGCGCTACCACTGCGCCACCGTGCCGCCCGTTAGGAGTAATTGACAGTTTATATTGGTACAGGGTACATTATGGAACTGCAATACATTCAGGAACTTTTTCCTTCTGGTTAAGAGCCGATATTAATTGGGCAAAATATAGCAAGAGTCACAGACCCATATTCTATACTTATTTGATAACAGCCTGCTCATAGATGGCCTGTACAGTGGAAGATACAATTATTTTCCATATGGTTAATTATGGGCAATAAATGGGTAAAACCTACCTCTAATTCGGATATTTTGCGCAAGTCCAAAAACCCTTACCTTCCAAAGGAAATGTATTCTCTGCTGGACCCTAGAGCAAGTACTTTTAAGTGTGAATATTCTATCTTAATTGTCAGTCAATGTGTGCACCCAGGTCCTTATAAGGTATAATCAGAATACTGTTTTTATCATTTAACACTATAGGGAAATAGTCAGTCAGTCATTGTCCAACCAGCTATATCCTAACACAGGGTCACGGGGGTCTGCTGGAGCGAATCCCAGCCAAACCCTGGGCAGGGCGCCAGCCCACCGCAGGGCACACGCACCTACACACTAGGGACAATTTAGGATCGCCAGTGTACCTAACCTGCATGTCTTAGGACTGTGGGAGGAAACCGGAGCACCCAGAGGAAACCCACGCAGACACAGGGAGAACATGCAAACTCCTAGGGAAATAGTGTTTCCAATAAATTAAGGTCAAATATTTCCTGTACCTTTTCAATATTAAGAATAGATGATGCCTATCTATTTTTAATTTATATTAGACATGTCTATTCAGTAAACAAAGAATTGCAGTATAATTAAAAGACAATGTTATATTTGTCTTTGTTATTATGACTACGTTCATTTGTGTGTAACAAGGAGACTACAGGTAAATTCATACAGCTCCATGGGGCTTCAGTGCTAATTTATATAAAACCTGCATACATTTTTTTTTTTTTTTTAATAATTTCCAACTTGCTACATATGCTTTGTGAGCAAAGTATAATACCGGTTGATAATGAAATGGTTGATACCCATATTTTTTTAGTTGATAAACCAGACGTTAAGGATGCAAAGTATTAAATATGAACACAACGAAAAGAAGCTGTGCATAGGATTTAGGGTTTTCTAGGTATTTGGTTATAACAAGTGAAATATTTGATAGCATTCCCAGTATATCACATCTGCTTGTAAGCATGTAGAAATAGATCTGAGTAGCAACTTCCTTCTAATAAGTCTTTTTAAAAAAAATAATAATAATTACTGATAATGCAACTATTCTAAAATCCTTTATATTCCCTTGGGTATGGCTTTTTGGGAACATGGACAATTATATCTTTTCCACAAGGAAGGAACACTGTGGAAATCCACAAACATCTGGAAATTTGAACACCAGGCAGGAGTTGACTCCTTTGCTCAGTTTTAAATACCTGTATTATTATCATTCTTTAATTTAATATTATTTATTGTATCAGTATGCTGCTGCTGGAAAATGTGAATTTCCCATTGGGATTAATAAAGTATCTATCTATCTATCTATCTCTATCTGATATGTCAGCTGGGCAGGTGATTTCTTTACGTGATATGTTAAAGCAGCCTCGTTAACATTTCAAGGGGCAATCTGTAGTCTTACTCCAATACACGTCAACTATAGGGAATGGCATACTAAAAGCCTCAGTAAAAAAACAAAAATCACTCAGATTGGTAGCAAAAAACATCATCAGTTGAGACAAGAGATAATGACATTAATGGAAATTTCAATGTGGCCCAAAGGTTTCTGGAGTCTATTGATGCATAGTACTGCTACACATGTCTCTGTGTTGTGTTTTGGCCTCTCTTAACCTTTTGTCATAGCTGTTGTTTTACTGATCCATATTACTAACCGAGAATGGTAAACCGGATGGCATGAACGCAGGTACACGGCGAGAATGGTAAACCGGATGGCATGGATGCAGAAACACGGCGATGGGACCATGAGACATACTGCGCAGGCGCGTACAGCGCGCATCTCATAAACCGCATGCGAAGTCGTATCCACTGCAAACGAAGGAGTCACGGCCCAAAAACGAAAGAGGTGAACTGACGTGAATGAGAAATGAAGCAACAACACGCCCATAGCTAATGACTAACGACACAGCCACACAGAAAAGAGGATTCTTTGCTGCAGCCCAGATTCAAACAAGAGGCTACGGCAGGTCCACAATGATAGTACGAAAGGTGCAGGCGTCCCCGCCATATTGTGAGTGGCACTACTGCGGAGTGAAGTTAGGAATAATGTGCTGCTTGGGATTGTACAAACCGCTTAACGCTTTACACCAAATTCAAACACAATACAGCTCAACGATACAAACACGAGCCCACCTGGATAAGATCAATGAACGCAGGCGCCTACAACGCGCGTCTGAAATGCCACAAGCAAAAGCGGGCACGGCTCCAAGACGAACGAGCTCGACTAATGTATTTCAGGATACCCAATTTCGGGGGTAGGCGAGCGAAGCGAGCAGGGGGCAGAGCCCCCCTTGTTTAAATTCTAATGTGTCATTTTTCCTAAACCTTGAGAGGATCCCGGAAAGTCTCTGGATGTCCCCACAGGGCAGCTCGATCAACTGAGTCGAACACTTTATGAAAATCGACAAAGGCTGCAAAGAAAGTCTGCCAATATTCGCATTTGCGCTCCATGAGAACCCTCAGTGCCACCAGACTGCTCTGGTCGCTGTTAGGTGAGCAAGTGATCACAGATCCTATTGAGGACAACCCTAGCAAGGACCTTACCCCACACTGAGAGCAGTGTTATCCCCCTGCAGTTGCCACAATCCAGGTGATCACCCTGCAAGTTCCCAACAGGGATGACAAGTTATGTATTCTAGTCAGTTGAGATGATGCCAGTCTCCCACATGGAAACAAAGATTGCTTACAATGCCAGAAGGACAGCCTTACCACCAGCCTGGAGAAGTTCACCCCAGATACCACAGATCCCTGTGCAATCTCAGCGAGATTGGGTGGTTCACAGCTAACTGGAGGATCAGCCTCAAGAACCATGTACCCAGTTATATCCAATATCCTAGGTGGAGGATCAGCTTTAAACACTGGTACTGTGAGTGGAGAACCTCTTCATTTTTCCCAGTTGATTCTGGAGTTTGTCAGGTGTGTGTTCTTGCTCCTGCTCTGTTTAATGCTTGAATAGACTTGGTGTTAGGCAAGGTTGTGGGTTTCATCCACTGTGGGGCATCTGTTGAAGGAAGACTTACTGATCTTGACTTTGCCAATGATGCTGTGAATCTTCATGGAGTCAATGGAGGTTCTGATCGGGGCTCTCAACAGACTGTGTCTCTTCAAAGAATCCTTGGTACCGCTGGTTTGATTTGTGTAAAATGAGCAGTTATTCATGGGGTCCTTAATGAGGCACATTACCTGCATTGTGAGGTAGCGTCAGTTATGGCACTATGGCCATGTGGCTGATTCCCCGAGAGTGATCTGGTTTGCAGAATCCTCATTGTTGAGGACCCAAGTGGCTGGACCAGGCCAAGGGGATGCCCACGTAACACCTGGCTGAGGCAGACAGAGGGTAATTTCTGTAGGGTAGGACCGGACCACGGGTTGCCACCAGGATCCCAAGCTGTTCTGTCATGTGGTGGGTGCAGCAACACGCTGTACCAGTGTATGCTCCCCAACCTGGCCCGACCTGATTTTTCCTAAAACCCAGTCTCTCTCACAGTTTGTACAATTCTTCATTTCCACTTACGTAAAATTTGTAGTTCGGATATATGCTGTAATGTGTTCTTGGAACATCTACACAAAAATTATATGTATAGTTTTCAGTGGCAGTGTCCATGTCCATAATGTGACACTAGGACTAGTCCGTGCAAAGAAAATTGCTCCACAAGGTTTTTACTCTGAGTTATTTGTACATTCACCATTCTTACCCGTGGTTTTATATGTGCATATAAAGTGAACATTACTGATCTGAATTCAAGCGATTAGGCTTAATATTTGTAGTACAGATATCTTAAACATTGCCATAGCATTTATCATGTAGCTTACTGTTCCTTTTCCTGCTTTTTGAGCTGAAGCTTACAGTGATTACAATTCCCCACAAAAAGAGTATTCAGGTTCAGGGTTTAGAGAAACTAATAGTCAGCAACGGAGTAGATGCATTAGCTGGATTGCCTTTAGTAAGCAAATATATAAGGCAGAGTAGATTTTTTTCGCCGTATTCCCTGGATAGGTAATTTTGCCTTAAAATATCCTGCAAAAATATAATGTCAGGTGTACAAATGGTCTCTCTCATCTTATTTGTTGTGCACCACATATGCTTGGTGTAAATACAGAGGCTCTGCCTCCCTCCCAACTCAAGTGCACAGTTCTCTCGGGACATTCCATTGAGAAGCCCTGTAGATCAACCTTGGATTCAAGGATATCAGGGCAAAGCCATGTCTCTCTAAAGACCATAAGGCAAGACTCACATAATTCAAAGCAATCTCTGGGATAAATTTCTCATCAATTAATATTGTTCCTCAGAAAACATGCATTGCAAGGGAATGCTGAAGGTAGCAGTGGTTTATCACCCTGTGATTACAGACACCTCACTAGTTTCCTGTTTGGCATTGATGCTTCCCCAATACCCACATACTCCTCAGAAAAATGTAAATGATTGAATGATCAAAATTTAGCACAGGAATTTAATGAGAAACTCCTGGCCATATGTGAATGTTTTTATAGGTAAGTGATGTGCGTCTAAAATTTCGACTGAAAATGGTTTAGGATTCTACAAACTCAATATGAAAACAAGTTTTATTGTTTTACATACAAGCACTTTAATTGTTTCAAGATCATACTTATTGTAAGATGCCAGACGTAGCATTTTTACAAGTCCCAACAACTTTTTACCAAGCTTTTGCTGGACATTTTATAGTTTAGCTAGCCTTTACATTTCTTGACAAAATAAATGAGTCAAAATAAATAGTGCCAATACTCTGGAGTAATTTAAATCCAGTTTTGAGA
This sequence comes from Erpetoichthys calabaricus, assembly GCF_900747795.2. Classification (NCBI taxonomy): domain Eukaryota; kingdom Metazoa; phylum Chordata; class Cladistia; order Polypteriformes; family Polypteridae; genus Erpetoichthys; species Erpetoichthys calabaricus. The sequence goes on along the minus strand of NC_041401.2, from coordinate 66,772,224 downwards.
GCATTTCTATCCTCCATCAACCTGAGATTCAGAAATAATTATAAAATACCCCTTTTAATATTTGACTTTTACAGTAAAGGAGTAATCAGTCAAGTTCTCTCTCCTTTATGTTCAAGTTTTATGTTTAATCATACATGTGCATCTTTCTAAGCATAAGTATCATTTACAGATGAGAGAATATTGTCTACGATTGAGGAACATGGTAACCAGCCAAGCATTCAAAACTGAAATTTCAGATGCCATTGATGGCATGATGGAGGAGGTAAGACTATTTTTTTTTCTCTCGTTTGTTAGTAAAACTTCCTTTATATAACTGTTCCGTGAAAATGATGATCTTCAATATTTCTGTGTTAAACAGCTATTCAAAAGAATTCTAATAGAATGTTTATTTTTGTGATCCGTCTGTTGGTTTTGTATCATTTTGTTAATCATTATTGACCTCAACCAGAATAGAGAGGTTAATCCCTGTTCCACATTAGGATCAAGACAATCAATTAGACTCTTAAGCATTAGCAACTCGTTCTGTTATCATTCAAATCAAGCTGTTCCAAAGATGAGTTTGCAAGTAGTTGTTTATTTCTCTAGTTAAGACAGTTTAGAAGTGCAAAACAGTGCAGTGCTTAAGTTTAATCACAAAAAAATGCAGAGCTTGCTTTTAAAATGTAAATGCTCATTATAATGTCAAATGGCTTTTTTGCTAATTAATTATTTCAATGCAGTATGTCTGTACACCATTATCTTGATCTTGTTTATGCCAGTTCTTGGAGTGTTTGAAAATATTGCATTTTCCTCCTTTTAACCACTTGATGGCGACAGCAGCCTTTCAAAAGTTACATTTTACCTCAGTCATCAGACGTTTTGGTGCAACGTTTGGGTCTTTAAATTTTGCAAGTTATGTAAATCAGTGTTTCCGTTTATGCTGATCTGAGTACTGTACAGAAGGGTTTTGGATTTACATGTATTTTTTAACAGTTGAGATGACTTATTTGTACTTATGCATTTATCACAGTTAAATGTACATTACTAATTTTAGGTTTGTATAAACAATAAAAAAGTAGACATATAAGAGAAGAAACCTGTAAGGAATGCTATCATTGACGTATATGGTTGAGTGTGTTGCATTTACTTGTACAAGTTGTTGTTGTTTTACTTTGTGGTAGGGGAATTTAAGGACTTAAGTTACCCATGTAGCAATATCTAGTTCCAGATGCTCTTCTGTTCTGTCAGAGGGTGGACATGTAATTATTGGCACTTTTTTGACGTCATTAGAGCAATAATTCATTCTTCTTCTCTTTGAACTAGCAGATTCCCAACTGTTTGCTTTAAAAAGGAATTTCACTCTTTTTTGAAAGGTGGAAAAGAAACTACAAGGTGTCTCTTTAGTGTGCTTTCATGATTTTTTTTTAATATTTATAAATGTGTCTTAGAGGCAGCTGGGCAAAATTTACACAGAGCCATGGGAGAGCGCTATATGAAAACAAACAAAATAGGCCCAAAAACAGGTCCAAAGATAGAATGAGGAATGGAAAACTTAATAGGCTACTTGCTGTATGTTTATGTGTGTTTAGGAAAGCAGGGCTTTGCTTTGATAGGGATGAAGGAGAGGAAGGAAGGAAATTCCTTAGATTTCTGTATCAGTTTTGAAAACTCTGTCACTGAGAAATATTTGGACTCCATCTGATTAAACAACCAGAAAAGAGCTGCCTTTGGGCCACCAATAAATTGTGCCAGCATTGAAAATCGTCCTTATCCTCACTGATAGTATCTTTTCATATACCACAGGACAGGTCAAATTATATTGTTCAGTGTTTCCTGCAGAGTGCAGTTGAAGTGAAGATTCAAACAGCTAGGGGTAGTTCAGACACCTCTGCATATTTTTCATATAGAAGTAAGATGTAACGTAAACAGTTTAGTAAATACCAAATAGTGCATGAATATATACAGGGTAACTACAAAATATTATTCTAAAATGATATACTTTTTTAATGTAATGTACTGTAGATGTTTTATTTTTAGTTGTTTATAAAAGTGTGCAGCATTGTGCAAAAGAGTACAGTATATTTTTTAATATTACACAGTTTCCTGAATTGTTTCCCTTGGAGGAATACATTCAGACATGATCAAAAAGGAACTTTGTATGAAATTCTTCATTTTCCACTTTTAGGTTTATCGAGTGGTGAATATTTGCCTTGGTAGCCCTCCTGAATCATTTACTTGGGAATACCGGGACAAGGAGAAAAACTTCCATAGGATTGGACCACTAACCCCCCTGGAGTTCTATAGAGAACATGTTAAGCCGCTATACAATGTCGAAGAGAAGGTGAGATTTCTACACAGCTGCAGTAAAGTACCATCTGTCTATCTGATCGCATATATTTATTTTATAGCCCATTTGTTGAAAGTCAGACAAAACATACACAGCTCTTTAGACTGGGATGTTGTCTTTCGAACTACTAGAAGTGAGATGAGAAGCATGTCTCAGGATAAAGCTTTTAATGTGTCTGATTTCTGATTGTAGCCATTGTTTCTTGGTAGATCTGTTTGGTAAATGATCCTCGACCACAGAACCCCTATGGAAAGCTGTATAGTGTGGAGTACTTGGGAAACATGGTTGGTGGGCGGAAGACTCTTTACAACAATCAGCCCATTGAGAAGCTCAAGAAAGTGGCAGCTGATTCCATCAAAGAGGGCGAGGTAAACCAACCTAGAGAGAAATGCTGCCCGACCTGCGTCTGCTTTGGAGGAACAAGTTGCAGAGCTATTCATTCAGCCATCCACCTGAGAGTCAAAGGTGATATGGCAGATCAAATTGTGGTGGTTCAGTTATCAAGTTAGAGAGGATCCGATTTGAGTATCACACATTGACTCTTTGATGTGTCGCTTAAAGGAACAGTAATTTTTTTTTTTAGTTTTGGTAACTGTTCTCTTGTTTCAGATAGTATATTCATGATGGGCTATGTGGTTCTGTAGCAAACAACAAATAGTGGATTTGTTTTTTTTTAAACGGAATAGAGCTGACTTGAGTTGGCAAAATAATAGTAGGAGTCCGATTACTATTCAGAATATGAAAGTAGTACATACTACTTGAATATGTACATCTATCATAGTATATAGTGACCTCTTTCTGCTTGTACAGGTTGCTTATTGCAAGGGTTTGCTAAATTTGGGCAAAGGACAGTTTGTTTTATTTTCTGTTAATTCTGGTTTGCACATCTCTGAAAAACTAAGGTAATATTCATGTAAACAGGACTGCCTTTCTTTAGTGTGCATAACTGCTAATAGGAAAACATGAGCCTGTTTGGATTGTAGATACAACTGTGCATCCATCAAAGAATAGTGTACCCTTTACGCTAAATATTCACCTTAATTAGCTTTAAAATTACATTCATCCAATATGTTTTTAATCTTCATTTACAGTGAAAATGTTATAAAAGCACTGTAAGTAAATTTGCTGTCAGCTTTTCACTGCCCTGATGTCACATTTTTATTGAAGTTACTTGTTTTAAAAAGCTACTTGCATTAAAATAAAGCTGTAGGCAGAGAAGTGGATTATCAAGTGCTGCATTCTAAGTGTACTTAAAGGAATACCCACCCAAAAATATATTTTTTTTAATGTGTTAATTGCCCCATGTAGTTCATAGTGGTGACCAAGAAAAATGCTTAAATGTCACGTTTTTGTGGAGAAAAGACATATCAAAAGATTCAAATTGAACAGGACCCATTGATGACCAACTCAGGACAACAGCAAACAACGTGAAAAATGTCAATGAAAAATAAAAAAAAGTCTCACATAACTTGTGTTGCATAATCCATATGTCTCTTATCTGTTCATAGTCTCAAAATGCATGAATTTTGCACATTCTGAGAATACAAACAGATATGTTGGTTATGCAACAAACGTTATGTGAGAATCCACCCCAGCCCCCGATGGGCGTTTGTTGCATCATTTGCTGTTGTCCCAAGTTGCTTACCTTTGCATTCTGTTAAATTCAAATCTTTGTCTTTTCTCCACGAAAACATGACATAAAAATGTTTTTCTACCACCACTACAAACGATAATGGATAAGTAACATTCTCAAGAAAGTAGTTTATTTACCAGTTGTTACCTCATTCCTAATCTTGATATTCTAATCTCCATCCTGTTCCCAACAATGGTCAACAAATAAGTCCTTATCCATAGGTGAGGAATGTTACAGGATTATACATTAAGATGCTGAAGACAGATTCCCTATATAAGATGTTGGCAAGGAAGTTGGAGCCGACATGCCATTACAACGGTTGAATATTTAACTCGGTTCTTTGCACTCAGTAGTGTGTGTGTTTTTTTTTTTTTTGGTTTTTTTTTTGAGATTGGTATTTATTTAATCTTTCATTGAAACAAGCTTTACAAAAATTCCATAAAAGAGTAGAACTGTTAGGAGCTTCTCTGATTCTGTTGTTAATTTTGTGTAATTTGTATATTGGATTTCCCCCTTATAGGCGGTATGGTTTGGCTGCGATGTCGGAAAACACTTCCATGGAAAACTGGGCATTAATGACATGAATGTGTGAGTAGGTCTGCAAAAACCAAAACCCTGTTTTATCCAGTGGATTGTGTTCCTGAAAGATTATTTGCAGTAAAATTTTGTATATAGTTTGGTGTACTTCTTTTACATGTTATATATTTTTTATATACATCAAGGATTTTAAAGATTTTTATTAAGTGGATATTCATTTCTTGTAGATTTAATCATGAGCTAGTATTTGGAATCTCTGTGAAGAATATGTCTAAGTCAGAGAGGCTAATATTTGGGGACTCCTTGATGACACATGCCATGGTCCTAACTGCAGTTACTGACAAGGTAACCACTTTTTGCTTAGCATTTAAATGCCAGTTGGGTGGCCTTTTGATAAAACTTTATAGTCCTCAGCAAATTTCAGCATGTACATGTACTTTTAAAAGAAAAGACAAAGAATCCTTATCACTAATTATCAGGCATATACCAAAGTGCAATATGGGACCATTTCTACAAATAGCTCTGCCCCAACCCTCAACTGGGTTTAAGAAACTTTGTTTTGACAGGTGAAAGAATTTTTTTTTCTATTATGATATAAAACATTATTGTGATGGGTTTCCTTTATTTAATAGTTCACATATTTTGATATTATGTTTGTTTCAGTTGGGAAATCAACTATTTATAGCCAAGTAAATCTAGCACATCTAGTCCTTTAAACAGAATATTTTTGTTTGCTTGTGTTTGGTATTGTGCAGAATAAATTACAAACATATATAACTAATGGATGTAAAGTTGCATGCTTTATATTTCAGATTTACAGAAGCCTTTTGGCATAGTGATTTGTAGGCATCAGATATTGCCAGTATAGTCAGGAAAGCCAACAGATAAACTAAATAATACTGTGTGGTTTTATTTTTCAGGAGAATAAGGAAGATGCTTATGAGAAATGGAGAGTTGAAAATTCTTGGGGAGATGATCGAGGAAACAAAGGTGAGATCGAAAACAATCTGTCTTAGCTTCCTGAACATATACATTACTGAGCAGCTTCCTCTGTACACATTCATCTTATTACCCGTTTTTGAATGAATGGCTAAAAAGCTAGAAGCTATTAATTTGTAATGGAGAAACTGCAAGGTCTTTGCTTGTATAAAGGTGTACTTTATAGCAACACTTTCATCTTATGCAAAACAAAGTTACTTTGTTCCTTTATATGCTATGAGCCTGAAAATACTTCAGCAAATTTCAGCTTAAAGTTTAAAAAAAGAAAACAAAAAAACGTGTTATGTAGCCAAGTTAAAATTCCAGCCACGCCGTTCGTTCGTAACATGAGATTTTAGCATGCCCGTACACCTTTTTCAATAGAGTGAGCTTTTTCAACCTAACATCATATGGACAACAGTGCTTTTTTGTTATATTCTCGTAACTTTTTATAATTTTTTTTTTTTTTTTTAACTTGTTATGACCCAAGAAAATACCACTTCTGTTTATGTATCTGATGCAAGATGTCATTTTGCTTTTCCATGAGCTATGTTCAGATGATTAATTTATTTAGTCAGTGTGACTCAAGGACACCTAGGGTTCTGGTGCCTTAAATTTTATTTGAAATGGGAGGTTTGTTTATGGTTTAATGCCTTTGAGACCAACATGTGGCTTACTTTTGTCATTTTTAGCATGTCCTCTTTTCGGTTTCCCAATTCTTTTTTCCTACTCTCTCCAGAGTGATCATGAATCAGTGAAATTAATTCCTTTCCTAGTCACATGCTTGCTGTAGTGTGGGCTGCTGAAACAAGATCAAGGAAAGATGTTTATTGAGACTCCAGTGCTGAAACATTCTTTCACAGATTAGACGCCCAGTCACAAATTGTGTTTAACCCCAACTGTGCATATTGAGCCTGCTATTTCTAATATAAACCACCAGGTGTTCAAATTAGCTTTGTCTGCCTCTTTTAATCCTGACTTAATATTTAAGTGTTCACTATTAAGAAAGACAGCATTACCGTAGAATGTTTCCGTCAGAGGACTTCTATTTTATGTTTCTCATAGTAATGGTGTTTAATAATATCAAGCAAGTAGAAACCTCAAGGTATATAAGATGCTAAGGGATGAGTTATCAGTTTTTGTTTCGTCTTTTTCACAGCAATGCTTTTTTCAAAAAGTGATTACCTGTGATTCTAAACAGGATTTACCTGAAAGTGTTATTGTTGAGACAAATTGATTCTGCTTCAGCTCTGAAGAGTCTTTTTGAGATCCATTTTTGATCTGAATAAAATGAGGCTATTCCAGAGACATGTTAGTCTTGTGCAAGGAGGATGCCACCAAAGTTTTAAACAAAGTAAAGGAAATATGTTTGCTGCTCCATGGAGCAGACATAACTGCATTTGTGGATATTAAATGTTTTCTGCATTTAAGTATTTGTGATGTGGTAATTAATATAGTAAAGGAAAGCTCTAACCTCATCTCCACTTTTTTTTTTTTTTTTTTTTTAAATTGGGGTGTACTTTTCTTGGTAACCTCACTATACTCTTTCCCTGCATCTGAAAATCCTTATTTAAGAAATTTTCTTTTTCTTTCTACAGGGTACTTGATAATGACTGATGAGTGGTTCTCGGAGTATGTGTACGAGGTGGTTGTGGACAAGAAGTTTTGCTCTGCTGAGGTGCTGGAAGTGATGAAGCAAGAGCCAGTGTTGCTCCCAGCCTGGGATCCAATGGGAGCATTAGCATGAACCTTTGTAGGAATTTTTATTCACCTATAGACTTTTAAATAAAAAAAAAAAAGGCTGCCCCAGCCTAATAAATTTTAATAAAAAAGATGAGTATTTATGCTTTTTTATTAATTTTCCTGTAAGACTGAAAAACAAATAGGAAGCAACCTTTCTTAAAGTCTTCATTCTTAACATGGATGTGGAAAAGGTGAGGCACCAAGTAACAAGGTTAAAGGATTTTGCCTTTGTGAGAATTGCTTGATCTACTATTAGTTTATATCCAGGCTTTAAGTGTTGGAGAGAGAAAAAAAAACATCTGGCTACTTAAAATCTGCAGCCATCACTGTGTGATATTAGGAACCACGAAAATCTATTTTTTTACAATTCATTCACCAATTAAAAAATAACAATATAACATTCAGCTTCTTCACATTATTACAGTGTAGCTGAAAGTAAGTTATTAACATATGTAAAATATCTGCTTGTTTTTGCTAAGGGTCTCTACCCCCCATCTCCCTGCTATTTCCATGTAGACACTCATGTCACATACTCCTAATCACCTTTTGCTTAAAGATTTGAAATTATTCGGTTGCATTCCCTAGAGTTTTGATGTAGACTACTAGTTGCTCTCTTAACATTTTTTAGCAAGTGTATGTCTTTGTAATATGAAGTTGAAACCTGCACGCAGTAGTCCCAGATTGGTTTTACAAGTGCATTATACAGCTTCAGCATGGCCTGCCCTGCTTTGTAGTATACCCATCATGACCTATTGTTTGGGGTTATTTTAGCCTTTGTAATGGCTTCAATATGCAGACACTTGGGCTCCCAACAGCCGTGCAGATAAAAAAGACGCAGCGGATGAGACAGCCATCATATCTACAGGACATGCCACGAAGAGCTGGCGCTCAGTCCACAAGCATCAGCTTGCTAGAGCTAAATGTGAATATTCATATGCAATTAAGAAGTGTGGCAGCACGGTGGCGCAGTGGGTAGCGCTGCTGCCTCGCAGTTGGGAGTCCTGGGGAACTGGGTTCGCTTCCCGGGTCCTCCCAGCGTGGAGTTTGCATGTGCTCCCCGTGTCTGCGTAGGTTTCCTCCAGGCGCTCTGGTTTCCTCCCACAGTCCAAAGACATGCATGTTAGGTGGATTGGCGATTCTAAATTGGCCCTAGTGTGTGCTTGGTGTGTGTGTGTGTATCCTGCGGTGGGTTGGCACCCTGCCCTGGATTGGTTCCTGCCTTGTGCCCTGTGTTGGCTGGGATTGGCTCCAGCAGACCCCCGTGACCCTGTGTTCGGATTCAGCGGGTTGGAAAATGGATGGATGGAATTAAGAAGCGTGCAGTATACGTGTCCTAAAACCGACCGTGTTTGTTTCAGCAATCAGATTTATATAAACGCGTGTGTGTATTACATAATATACACGCTAGAATAATTGCGAAGATCGGAACTGGATGGGAGTAGACTTCCAGCTACTTTTGTGTCATTAATGTTAGAATGTGTATTGTGTTGTCGCGACGTGACCTGTAAGAAAAGGAGTGAGACTCTGGTTCATGGGCGGAGTCATATGAGCTGACCAAATTTAAAAGGAGGTGCAACGAACAGCGTGGCTGGCAGCCTGGCAGGACAAACCCAGCAAATAAAAGAAGTCCTTCGAGGCTTGTGAGGACAGCGAAAAGTGGCGTGTCCCGAGGCTAACAGCAAGAGTTCACCGGATCGGAGCCCTGACAATAAACTTACCATTCAATGTGTGTGTCCGCCTTTCTTTCGCCGTACCTCGGGTTATTGCATTATATTTTGCATGCTGAATAATGCAATGGCGGAACAATTTCTTTTTTTGTCAAAACTTAAAACTATCGATTTTTGAAGGGGTCGGCTAAAACTCGTGCGGTTATTGCACTATCAACACGCTTCCTACAGAATGCTCATGCATGCAATTCACAAACGGTAAACGAGTGAGCAGAAAAAACGAAAAGAAACCTGACAGTAGAAGTACCAACTATTAACCCATGAAATTGAGGCAACAGAAGCACCTAAACTGGATTCAGTCTGAATAGTTTGTGCACTTAGCTTATACTGTGATAAAGACACGTTATCGTAACCACAGTGACTTAAGTTTTGGCGGTATTTTCACTGCCATTTTTGTAGATGAAGATGCAAGACAAATGCAAATTGCAGACAGTTGCCATGTCCTTGTCAGTATTTTTCACATTTTCTTAGTTCAGTATTACTGAGTAAAATATTTGGGATGATTTGTTGTATTAGCAATGCTTTTTCTAGCTGAATTTTTTTTTTTTTTTTTTTACAATAACAGTTGTTTTCATTGCTTTAAGAGATTTGTGGTTTAGTTATTTTTTGTAAAACTGTTAGGGAATGAGTAAAGATAAGAAAAAAATCCTCTGTCATCCTCCACTACATGAAGTATGCTTTATGGTTTATCTTTTGTCCACATTAACTAAATTTAAAGGATAAGTTCAGTATTTTTCAAGTCGATGTCAATGCTTCCCAATCATGGTATATAGCAATTTTCCACATTAAATTTGGTTCTAAAGTGAAGCATATTTTAGACTTTTAAAAAATAACCAGCATGTTCTTGTATTTTATAAAAAGTAGCTAACTTGGGGGCAATGTGAAAAAAGTGTTAAACCTTACCAAATGTGTCCATATTTTGTAGCCAAAAATTTTATTGAGTATTGAATATCATCTTGAGATTTCTCACATATTGCAAAACAGCATATCCATTGTGTTTTATGGCAACAAAAAAAGCAAAGCAAAAAGCTAAACATTTTTGTGAGATTCAGCCATTTTAAAAGGAGACTAGCTCTGTGCTTAACTTTGCTGCTCGTCTTCTTTTGCAGCAACTTTTCCAGGCCTGGGGTTGGATTCACCATGGAAAGTCAATGCCAGGCACTACTGTTGAAACTGAAAGTGAACTGCTGGCTCTGTTCTACTACACAAAAATAACAGAAAGTCACACTTGCCTCAACTCACGGTCTTTCACTATACAGAAGCTTATTTTGCAAAGATGTTGCCGGGTACTGCCCAGTATCAACATGCATACGTATATTTGAGTAATCTCTTGAGAGAAATATTGAGCACATGCATTGCATGCAATCAGATGACAAGAACTAAATGGACTTTACAGATATACACTTGGTTTTAATCAGATTGACGTTTAGCATAGGCAGAGTGGTAGCAAAGACCAATCATTCCTGCCTCAGTGTCGGGCTCTGCATGGAATTTGTACATTCTCCCTGTGCATTTCCAGATTAATGGCTAACAGTGAGTTTACACTCTCAAAAAACATTATCTTCAGTTCCTTTATTCCCATATCTGCAGCAAAAAGTGACTCACCGTGCTATAAAAAAATTTTGTGGCACTCATTATGGATGGGCTCTCACACATACTTTTCCTTTTTTTTGCCATGCCATGTAAAATGCAACCCAAGTGAAAATCTAATGTGTAAAGTACAACTAAACTCTCACCATTTAGGAAAAATTAATCATATGATTTGAGCATGCATCTGCCTACTGTTACTAGCCATGGCATAACAGAACTGCTGAAGAAACTGAACTGCAGAAACAAAAGATAATAAGCAGAATATACCTGGATGAATGGGAGAAGGGGAAGTCGTAACACTACCCATGATGCCGCTGTGAGCAGATAAGCGAGTAAGCAACATATCCTTACCTGAAGAAAACAGTACGAAGAATCTGTTATAAAATGTATTCTTTCCAGTTTACTTTTGTTGTCACAAGCAAGCCTCACAAATTTGGAAGGCATGTTTTCTTAACTTGAAACCTTTGCTACTTCAAAGTGGACATATTCGGAATGTCTGAAGGCTTTTTTTAAATACCTTGTACCGATTAGTTCATTTTTTTTAAAACATGCTTCACTTGATAATGCAATTTCATGTAGCAAAGTAATATATACTTTGACTGTGAAGGAATAACTTATCGTTTAAACATTTTTCTCAGTAAATTTCTCTACGGCTTTGCCTCATTCACTGCAGTTGATGTGAATATCTTGGCAGCATTTGAACACTGGCTGGGTGACAACTGCTGTGCAGTGTTAGCCAACCAAATGGACTCGATAGGGTGAATGGTCTCCTGTTACTTTGAAAAAAAATGTCATGTAGTCTTATCATGAACTGCATTAGTCCACCCCAGAAGAATCTGTAGGTTGTGCTGATTTTCCACCATTACCACACATATTTACCTTTCTTCACTTCTGCAGTAATTCACTACTCTAAAATGATCAATGTGTACAAACACTAAGCTTAACTGAGGTGGGTGTTGTTTCCTGCGAACTGTTAAGATTGGCTCGTTTTCCTTATAATTAGGAAGGAGATGGTAAAAAAAAAAAAAAACGATGGAAAAATATTTTTATAGGATAGGTAAACAAACGAGGAGACGACAATGAAATATAGCAACATTCTATAGACTTGTGCTCAATTTTTTTCTTCTCTCTGATATTACTTTCCAAATTCCTTCCCTGATTTGTTCTGACAATATAAAACCCAAAAAGTGCAATGCCAGGAAAGTGATCCTCTAAATTGGGAGTATATTGATCACTAATGAACAAGTCATGGCAGAACTGTGCAAACCTCAAATAACAGGCTTTGCTAGTTTTAAAATGCATTCTCCATCACTTTTCATTCAGCAATCCACACTGTTTATCACAACTCCAGGGTACTCCGCTCTAGAGAGCAGTGCTTGGTCACACTGCTGTCTGTTCACTGCTTATAATGTTAGAATTTATAGCCTCGTAAATTAAGCTGTCTTGAAACATCCCATTTAGTCCACGATCGCAGAAGGCAAGTCCTTACAAGCCAGGGTACTGGATGGATAGTTTGGAAGTAAGGTCCTAAATCTATATATAGCTCAGATAGTTATGAAATAAAGTCTTCTGCTATCAATCACATGAATGCTTAGAGAGCGCACAGTTCTTTTAAACATGGGGCAGTAAAAAACTGAATAAATAAGACGTGTATGCTAGTAACGATTTGGTATCCACATGTTTGTTTTGCTTTTCTGCTGTGGTGCCAGTAGGGCGGACAGAATTTAACAAAAGTTGTGCCCCACTTACAAAGGACAAATGCTTTTAAGCGCTTGGTATGAGAAGGGAAGATGAGATGAATTTCTAACATTTTCACTGTGAACACAGTCATCACAATTTCTGGTCGATTAAAATAAATCTTCATCAAGATGAGACGTTTGTTTTCTTTTGGACACCACTGCTGACCAGTGTCTCTTAACATCAGGCAAGTTTATTTACACATTTCTTAAAAAACAGAAAAACCTATTACATTTTTTTTTCAAAGGTTCTTTTATATCAATATTAATTTTAGTAGCATTGTCACATATACAGAATACAGTAAAACTGTCACTTGCATGTCTTACCTACATGCAACATGTCACCACTGTGTAGTGCCATGATAAACAATGTATTAAAATACACAGCTTCATTTTATGTAATAGAAAATAAATCAGTTTACCTGATGTACTCCTATTTAACATAGATCAGATATAAACATGAAAAGTGGATACACATTATTTGTTATATTCTTTTACTATTCAACACTACACATTTTGCTGACGTGCTTATGATGTTTAAGAAGGATGTTACGGTTTCAGTTGTACAGTACTATAGCAAATATTCTAATTTGCTATAATACGTTAATCTGTCACACAACATGTCTTATGCTAAACATGTTAACTCTGTTTTGTAATGTTAAATTATTATTAGCTACAAGCTAACGTTCAGTGCAGGAGCATAATCTCATTGAAATAAACACAATGGCACAAACAGCAGTCCGCAATTCCTACGATGTTGCTCATGCCACACTCACTCAAAGACGTCATACTCTGCTTGTCCAATGTAAGGGCTTTATTACTTGTACTAATGAAATGCACTGCATTTTCCCCATTTCAACAGATGGTGTGTACAACCAATCTGCTCTCATTTTGCTACATTAGTGAGGACAGTTCAACAGAACATTTAATGAACTCAAATGAGATAAATCCCTCCATCGTTCATTTTTATTTCATATATTTTTCTATGTAAATTTTCCTTAATTAAATTAAACCTAATTAATTAAATCTAATGTTTGTGGTGTTCCATTTGTTGGAATAAAAAATTAAATGCATGTTAATATTCCATTCATTACAAAATATATAGATACAGCAAGAAGTCCACAAAGGGAGAAAACGAATCACGTATCTTAAAATAGTCTTTTATATCTACCAGGTGTCATCAGCAGAAAAAAATGATTAGACATACAAGAATCAAAGGCAATATACTGTATAGCAAATGAGGAAATGTGGGTGGGGAGGTGTATTAGTAAGGTTAGAGGGTGTTGATCGTAAAGTCTTTTATTATTTGAATGTTCTTCTTTGTAAGCCTGCAAATGCCAAGTTCATGTCCAAGTTTCTGTTAATGGCCTTTTCATTTGGTAGTCACAATTCAGCCAGCTCTCTAGCACTCTTAGTATTTGCTGTGAGTCTTACTTGCACCGTACCGTGTCCCAGTTAAACATGTGTCCAGTTGAACTGGTATGTGCATATTATCAGAGACTGTGGGTCTTTCCTTCGGACTGTATTGTAATGTTCTTGTATACTTTGCGAGTGCTTTAGACGTACACAGCTGGGCACCCACTGTACACTGGGCCATCTTAACATATGTGCACAATGGGCACTGGCAGGCGGAGCACTGGGACCCACGATGTTTCTGATGCCTAGGTATGTTTCTATTTTGCTATCAAAACAGGGGCCCCAGCACACTACTTTACCCGGGTTCCTATGATGCTGCATTTTGTGTTTATGCTACAGATTTCTTGCTTTTGCTTTCCTCATTTGTTATATATTGTCTTTGATTCCTGTAGGTCTAATCATTTTCCTCTGATGATGACACCTGGTAGGTGTGGAAAGCTCAGGAATAAAAGATTATTTTAAGATACACTATTCATTTTCTCCCTTTGTGGACTTCTTGCTATAAATATGTAAATCGTACCACAGACCTTTGCTTATATGGTTTAAGCATCATGCAATATTAGTCACTCCCTCTTCTGGAGTTTCCACCTTGTTCTATGAGGGTCTCTCTCTTTGTACATTAGTCTTCCTCCCACATGGTAGGCTCCTTTAGCCTCATAAGAGGTAGTGAGGATGTGTCCAGAGTTGGCTCCTGCTCTGTGTCCGATGATGCCAGGGTAGGCACCAGCTTCTCTTGACCATAACATCAAATTAAGCAAATAAAAAAAAAAAAACTGGAGTGATGAATTTTCCTGTGTCATATTAGTATAGACAGATCTGTCTCATCAGTTTTTATAGGTTTAGAAATGAGTCCAGAAATACCGCTTTTGTGAAATTGTAATTTTAATTTTGCATCCTCACTAGTACTGTTTTATGGTGCTTTCCTATAGCTCCCACTCCAACTAGTCCTTAAGAGTTGTGCATTTATTGAAATAAAGCAGGAAAATGTGTGGGAGTGAAAATGTATGGAGATTTAAGAAACAGTAACCCTGAAGATAACTGCCTTACTCTCCCTCACAAGTGCTTTCCTCATTCACACAGCAATGTATGTCCATTAATTGCCTCCACTTATGACTAATACCCACTATTTGCACATTCTGAACTGCAGACTTAGGCATTTGATGTATCCCTAGGCAGTACGACCTTGAGAGTAGGAGTAGCTTTGCAAAGACCTCCTTCTAAGTCATTAGTGTTCTTGCTGGTGAGGGTCCTTTCAAACTCCTGTTCCTTGTCCCCAAACATTTAAGAGACAAAGTCCTGGCAGCAATAACTGCTTTATGAAAGTGACATTGCCAAAACTTACACTAAGATTGTTAAGGGGGAAGAAATGGTTTCCATCGGCAAGTGTTTCTATCCCATAAAATATTTTAAGATTTTTATATATACCGTATGTGCCTAATTGACATCTTAAATGTGTGTGTGTTTCTTTTGTGTCTCCAGATAGCACAGACATGTAAAGTATGATAGCAATTAGACTCTAAAGCTGTTGCTTGTAAAGTGTCTTGTCTTTGCACAATGTCTTGTCTTGCTTGTGTTTCAATTTTAATTTTAAATTTTCATTTTAATTTTCAATTTAAATTTAAATTTTAATTCTATTTTTAGTTTAATTTTAAATTTTTATTTGCACATCATGTTTTTACACTGTGGACCCTGAGCTTCACAATTTCGTCTGTCTGTATACTTGTACAGGTGCTGGTCATAAAATTAGAATATCATGACAAAGTTGATTTATTTCAGTAATTCCATTCAAAAAGTGAAACTTGTATATTAGATTCATTCATTACACAGAGACTGATGTATTTTAAATGTTTATTTCTTTTAATTTTGATGATTATAACTGACAACTAATGAAAGTCCCAAATTCAGTATCTCGGAAAATTAGAATATTGTGAAAAGGTTCAATATTGAAGACACCTGGTGCCACACTCTAATCAGCTAATTAACTCAAAACACCTGCAAAAGCCTTTAAATGGTCTCTCAGTCTCGTTCTGTAGGCTACACAGTCATGGGGAAGACTGCTGACTTGACAGTTGTTCAAAAGACGATCATTCACACCTTGCACAAGGAGGGCAAGACACAAAAGGTCATTGCTAAAGAGGCTGGCTGTTCACAGAGCTCTGTGTCCAAGCACATTAATAGAGAGGCAAAGGGAAGGACAAGATGTGGTAGAAAAAAGTGTACAAGCAATAGGGATAACCGCACCCTGGAGAGGATTGTGAAACAAAACCCATTCAAAAATGTGGGGGAGATTCACAAAGAGTGGACTGCAGCTGGAGTCAGTGCTTCAAGAACCACCACGCACAGACGTATGCAAGACATGGGTTTCAGCTGTCGCATTCCTTGTGTCAAGCCACTCTTGAACAAGAGACAGCGTCAGAAGCGTCTCGCCTTTGGACTGCTGCTGAGTGGTCCAAAGTTATGTTCTCTGATGAAAGTAAATTTTACATTTCCTTTGGAAATCAAGGTCCCAGAGTCTGGAGGAAGAGAGGAGAGGCACAGAATCCATGTTGCTTGAGGTCCAGTGTAAAGTTTCCACAGTCAGTGATGGTTTGGGGTGCCATGTCATCTGCTGGTGTTGGTCCATTGTGTTTTCTGAGGTCCAAGGTCAACGCAGCCATCTACCGGGAGGGTTTAGAGCACTTCATGCTTCTTGCTGCTGACGAACTTTATGGAGATGCAGATTTCATTTTCCAACAGGACCAAAGCTACCATTACCTGGTTTAAGGACCATGGTATCCCTGTTCTTGACTGGCCAGCAAACTCGCCTGACCTTAACCCCATAGAAAATCTATGGGGTATTGTGAAGAGGAAGATGCAATACACCAGACCCAACAATTCAGAAGAGCTGAAGGCCACTATCAGAGCAACATGGGCTCTCATAACACCTGAGCAGTGCCGCAGACTGATCGACTCCATGCCACGCCACATTGCTGCAGTAATCCAGGCCAAAGGAGCCCCAACTAAATATTGAGTGCTGTACATGCTCATACTTTTCATGTTCATACCTTTCAGTTGGCCAACATTTCTAAAAATCCTTTTTTTGCATTGGTCTTAATTGATATTCTAATTTTCCGAGATACTGAATTTGGGGCTTTCATTAGTTGTCAGTTATAATCATCAACATTAAAAGAAATAAACATTTGAAATACATCAGTCTGTGTGTAATGAATGAATCTAATATACAAGTTTCACTTTTTGAATGGAATTACTGAAATAAATCAACTTTGTCATGATATTCTAATTTTATGACCAGCACTTGTATATGGTTGAGATGACAATAAAGTTTGCTTTGACAACCAGGGGCACCTAAAAAAACTTCATTTTAATCCTTTAAGGTACATATTGTGGTCTGTGATGATGCAGTGCTCTGTCCAGTGTTTTGTTCTCTCTTGAACTCACTGCTAGCTGATTACTTTGTCCCTGAATTGTCATAATTGAGTTTAAGAAGATGGATGATTATATTGAGTACACACCAACAAAGGTGTACTGTAACAAATACAGTTAGGTCCAAAAGTATTTGAAAAGTGATACATTTTTCATAATTTTGGCTAATTTTGGCACCACAGGGGATTTGAAGTGATTAAATAGCATTAATTCTAGGGGTTTCACAGAAATATTTTTAGAAAAGACAGCCATTTTTATACATGGTCCCCGCATTTTCAGGGGCTCAAACGTATTTGGACAATTGACTGACAAGTTGTTCCAGAGGCAGGTGTGAGCAGATCCCTCATTATTTCATTGACTATTAAGCAGGTAGAAGGTAGAAGAATCAGAGTATTATTCCAAATGTGGAATTTGCGTTTGGAAGCTGTCACTGTCAACTCTCAATATGAGGTCCAAAAAGCTGCCCATGCAAGTAAAAATAGTCACTCATTAGGCAGAGAAAACAAAACAAACCCTTTAGGGAGAGAGCAGAAACACCAGGAGTGGTCAAATTAACCATTTGGTACATTCTTAAAGAGAAGGAATGCACTGATGAGCTCCGCAACTTCAGAAGGCCTGGACAACCATGGAAGACAACTGTGCTTGATGATCACTGAATTCTTTCACTGATGAAGAAGAATCAATTCACAACATTTAGCCAAACCAAGAACACTCTCTGGGAGGTGGGGCTATCATTGCCAAAGTCTATAATCAAGAGAAGACTTCTTGAAAGTAAAGACAAAGGGTTTACCACAAAGTGCAAACCACTGGTAATCCTCATGCATAGGAAGAACAGATTAGACTTTGACAGAAAATATTTTTTATAAAACCAGTCCAATTTTGGAAGAGTTTTCTTTGGGCAAATGATATCAAGATCAATATGTACCAGAATGATGGATACTTGGTAAAGACAAAACTGATTGCAGAAAATCCAATGAACAAGCAGCACCTGAAGAGAGCTGCACTAAAGACCTGGAAAGTATCAGTAGGGTGGAAATCCAGCACTTGGAGATGGCAATGGGTTCCAGTCTTCGGACAGTCATTGACTGCAAAGAACTTTCAACCAAGTATTTAAAATGATCATTATATTTATGATTATGTTAGTTTGTCCAAATACCTTTGAGCCCCTGAAAGTGTTTGGTGGGATGGAGGGACCATGTATAAAAATGGCCGCATTTTCTAAATAGCTCATACAATGTTTTTGTTAAATGCCATAAATTAAAACTGCGAGTCTACACTTCAATCACATCTTGATTGCTTCATTTCAAATCTATTGTGTTGGTGCACAGAGCCAAAATTATGACAACTGTACCACTGTCCAAGTACTTATGGAACTAACTGTTTATACAGCCAGTGGGTTGCTCTTTTCATCAATTACAGTGAAAATAGAGAACAGTGCAGAAATTTAATTTAGTGGAGATTTACATCCAGATAGAACTTGTACACCGGTCATAAAGTTAAGGATGGGGATTTAACTGATTTGAAAGTTATTGCATTTTACATTTTTAGTTAGTTTATCAAACAGTTTTCACATTTTTGTTTTATTAAATATTTTTGTAGCAATAAGTCATTCACACCCTATATGCACTTATATGAATTTGTATACTATATTAAACACATTCTTTTAAACAGCAATTTACAATATCATTTAGTTAAAAACATAGCCACAATAATTTTGTTGAGGTGGCTGAAGAACTTTCATACATGGCAGAGTCCAGTTCAAGTAATGCAAAAATTGTTGTTAGTTGTGAAGGAAATGTGACTAACTTATTCAAATTTCTTAAACATGGCATTTTTACAAGAAGCACAAAATAGAGAGTTAAAATCTCTGGTAAAGTCACAAGGTAAAACTGCCAGCTGTTTCAGACCAGGGTGGAGAGCAGGTCTGGAGCAGAGCTTTACTAATAGATTCTAGTGCTAAACAAATATTTAAATATTATTTAATGTAAGGGAGTCCAAAAAAAAAAAAACCCAATAACCACCCCTGCATGTTTTTAGTTTAGTAAATACAATCCCCTCATTCTCAACAGTAGTAACAATACCACACCACTCAATTATCCACTAAATGTCAGTACTTTAACAATAAATTAAAATTACCAAAAGAAAAACTATAAATGCAAAATGACTAATCCTACCAAAATATCACAATCAATATTATTCCATGAAATAGAAAAGCAGTTGCACTAAGTTCTCTGTATAACTATTAGTATTAGTAAATACCCAATAATTCATTACAAATTTAAATAACCATGAACTTGGTACTAAACTGACATATTGTACAATGGGAACACACCAAAGGTGACATTATCTTAAAGATTTTAATTTCAGTCTCAATATATACCATAACCCTAACTCAGTCTTTATCCTACGTCTTATCGTTAAGCAACACAAGCTGCAGTTCTGTTTCATCCTTGCTATTTGCACCGCAATCAGCCTCTTTGTTCACCACAGCACAGTCCTTATTGCAAGCCCCCCAACTAAGATCTTCAGTGCACATATCAACTGCAGCTCTTTTTCTAAACCCATTCCATGTTTATGGTTCTACTAGAACCTGACATTTCCCATGTAATTAATTAGGTCAAACAACTTACAATAATAGCGTTCACAAAATGCAGTCGTGACCTTGTTTTTAGTGTAATGTAAATATTAAGTACATATTTGCTCACTTTAATCTTACAGACAGACTAACATAATTATGTTCCTCTTCCATTCATTTTAAGAGACTTATATATATTTTTTTTAACGCTTATATTTAAATTAAATCAAGAAGCAGGAGACATGAGCCATTGTATGAGCAGCTTGCATGTGTGCATTCCCCAGGGTTTTGATTAATTTGAATTGATAGGAGCAGCTGCCAGACTAGTAAAACAAGAAAATATACAAAATATACAAACTGAAGTAACCACTCCCTATTTAAATTTAAAACTAATACATATGTGAAGCTTCACAGAATGTTCCTCTGTTTTACAATAGATAGGTGTTCAAATTCGGCAATACCTTCAATGTGAGATTTTGAAATTTTAAAACTTTGTAAAGCACACTCTATTCAAGACGTCTCAAAGACTGAACTGTCCTGACAAACTTCCTCAAAGAATAAGTATGGTATATTTCAACACAATTGGTCCACTGGTTAGAAGGGTTGTTTCATGTGGACAGACAGATATGGCTATTGCAGTAGGGACTTTTTGTCATTATATTTGAATGCACCTAAAAATAAGGAAAGAATTTACCAACACGATAAAATGTTGCTAGCTTTATGTTTTGTGCTGCTGCTTTTGAAAAGCTTGTGAGTTTTCCCATTTAGAGCTAGGAATGTCGAAATTAAGATATGGCCAGCGTAACTACAGCCAGCAGCAGTGAATACTGACATATGGACAGGTGCTGCTTTTGGACATTTTGAGGGATTGCACATAATGTGATGTTATAATGTACAGGATTCAGTTTGTTTTTTTACATGCTTTTGTATTTTCTCTCCATTTCTGTATTTGGATTTTCATTATATGTTGTTTTACCAGATTTGCTTCATTTGAATATATTATTTCTATTAAAAAAAAAACAACTTATTTTTGGAAAATGGGGAAATTATTACCACTTTTGTTGGCGTAATTTTGTCCCAGGTGCATTAGATGTGCCACTGAGATAATATTTTATTGCTATACAGGTGTTGCCTTGAACTGGATAAGCTGGTTACAGGATGGATGGATGAGGGGGACTTGTTCACTTATCCACTTTATGCTTCTTTTTCCACTTACTGGATGACAACATATTTCAAAACATATAACTGGAAGGTGAGATTAGCTTCTCTTTAAAATATTCTATCAATTTTCTCATCTTGGATTTTCTACTACAGGTTCATGGAAAGCTGGAAACTAATATAATGTTTGTGGAAAATAATGTGGACGAAAAAGGCACACTGACAACAGGCAAATAATATTTCTCAATTCTCTTTTTTATTCATTCGGAGTCACAGTAAGTAGAGATTCAAAAGAGCATAACTTATTGCCGCAAAGCTCAATTGAACACCGAGAAAAAATTAGGAGGGGTTTTTATAATTCAGCATTTCATGATTAATAAGACAGAAAGAACATCCTTATCAAAACAGTAAAGTTAAACAATATGTCTGTTGAGCTAAGCATTATCTGTGTTCTCAAAGCTAAGCACAGGAGAGACGCCTTTGCATAAACTACATGTACTTTCTGCAGCCTTGTGACCTTGTCCCTGAAACATTCACTCTGAGAAAGGGAAAACAAGAAACAGCTTAGATTTTATTCATGTGGACACTATTTCTCCTGAACCCTGAAATAACATATTTTTGTTAGTTCATAAGCCAAAGCGTCTCTCACTGGAAAGTTACAAAATAGTTATTATAAAAATTCTAATTTACTAAACACACAAAATACATGGTGCTGAGGAGAACATTCTTCTTCTACAATAAACAGTGTGAATAACTTGATTTCTTTATTAAACTGGACAAAAAATATAAAATTCACAAAGCATTCATTACTTAAACTATTGTGGTATGCTGTGTAAATAGTTCAATGATCCATGACAAGTCTCAGAAAATCAGTTCTAATCGCAATAATGAAATCCAGGAAGCCTTTTGAGGATCTCAGGAGACACTTTTAGCTTCCAGGTCAAAGAATAAGGACCGCTAAGAGTTACCAGGTGTAGAATCTAGAGAAAAGTACATTAAAAAAACAGCTTGCCACTCTCATTCACTAGAAAATTGCACCAATAACTCCTCTGGGCAGCGTGGAATCTCGCTTAGTCAGTGAAAATGGTTTTGTTTAAAGAGATAATAATGAAACCTAACAGCAAAATGTCCCTGGAGTGTGTCGGCCTCTCTGAGAGGACCAGTCTTGTATAAATATTTGAGACAAAATGGGATAAGTGGGAGAAAGGCTGGGCAGTTGAGGATTAAATGGGGGCTCACTCATTCCAAAAAGACATCACCAAGTAGAAAGAGCGATCGCCATTTAATCTTGGGATCTGACATCTGCTGGAAAAACATCTGTGGACCAGTGATGGAATGGGGGGGCCTGGTTTTATTAAAACCAGGAAAAAAACAAAACACCAAGGTGACGGAAGGTTTTTCAACATGATAAAAAACATGTGTGGTGTGCGCACGCCTTGCTCTGGCTCTCATCCCATTTCATGAAGGACTGCTTTTTGGTTTGGCCGCTGGGAGCTAGTCAAGTTCATATTTTTCATTAATCTAGAGTTTCTTTTTTTTTTTTGTAATGAGAAGAGAAAAATGTCAATTGCATCAATATTTTTATTTCATAAAGCAAATATTTTCCTTTTTTTCTGCCTTTCAGTACTGTTTTAAATCAGATCTTTTCCTTCAGAAACAGAGTCCTGCAAAGCAGTGAAAGGCATTAAGATGTAACACTAGGTCACTGCCTAAAACAAATCCCTGAAAATAGGATTAGAAAAACCAACCAGAGCAGAAATCAGAAGGACTCTTTTACCTAAATGGCAAGAAAGAATATAAGCATTTTTTGGATATGGCGTTTGGGTCATTCTAGCATGAGGTAGTAAAGGGGGAGAATAGCATTCGGCTCTGTCCTGCCTATTAGTGTAAAAATACTTGTGTGGACCAACATGTCACAATGGTGTAGAAAGTAATATATTTTAGGCTAATTCTAAATTCCCAGGCTGAGAACCTAAGCCAAGCAATTAGGCTACAAGCATGCCAAATATAACCAAAAAAGTAGTTTCTGACAAGGAAACTGGCTTTACTGCAGCTCTCTATGGACTCTGCTGTGTAACTGTGGCCCACACAGGTAGAGCTGCAAGAGACTACAGAGTGACCGCTAACTTCAGTAAATCTCTGCTCCGTGTAATTCCAGGCTTTTATTCTATAATATGCTTATGCCATTCAGCCTTGATTATCAATGCCTTGACATTTTTATTTTTATAGCACATTCCTCTACTTGCTAAAGGTCATGGCAGGGTCATAAGCATCTGTGACTTTTACCTGGGGTCACCAATGTGCACGTTTTCCCATTGTGCCTTAATGTGGTTTCCCAGCTATTTTATTGGCCAGTAACACCTCATGCAGCCCTAGGCAAAGTGTGAACAGGTGTGACATTTAATGAAGTCCAAGGCTGTCAAGATAGGTTCCATTCCACCCTAGACCCTGTATTGGGTTAAGATAATAAGGAAAATGAATAAATGATGAATGTAAATTTACTTATCGTTGTCAGTGTGCTTTCATGTCTTTTATAAAGATGGTTCCTACTCGTACATGCTGTTGGCTGGATATCCTCAGACTCCAGGTGACCCAAGAATGGTTAAGGGAGGTTCAGTAATGCACAGAGGGGACAAAAGGTGCAAAACGCTAGTCGAGTTACAGCTAGTTTAACCTCCACCCAGTAACAGCACCAACCCTCCTCACTGGTTATAAAGCAACCACCTACTGCTTAATAATTTGAGGTTCCTTGTTGATCTTTTGTAAAGATTAACACTTAGCCAGAAATGCTTATTTTGTTAACTTCCACTATATAATTCTAGAATTAACTTTTTGTGGTGACTATGTCTCCCCCTGAAAGGTCTCTGAGTAACAACTAACAGAATTACCCGGACCACTTGAGAGCTCTCAAAATGGTTAAGCAAGAATTGCAAAATGTTTTGGGAGGTCACAAAAAAAAAAACTAAACTAAATGTTCCAATGGGGGCTGGGAGTGAAAGCAATTGGGAGGAGGACAGATTTGACAATCAGTGATCAGGGAGATCAAATTGCAATGATAGATAGATAGATACTTTATTAATCCCAAGGGGAAATTCACATACTCCAGCAGCAGCATACTGATACAAAAAAAAAAAAAAAAACAATATTAAAGAGTAATAAAAATGTAGGTAAAAACAGACAATAACTTTGAATAATGTTAGTGTTTATAGTCAAGAGGGCTGAACATGCATCTATCCATAACTGAGTAATTGACCCCTACCTTATTATTTGTTTAATATAGTTTTCTATCCTTCAAATATAGATTCCTTTACCTAATGTAGTGTAATGTCGTGCCCTTTTTCTCTGTATATTAGGGTACCTTTACCTATCTAATATAATGTCCTCTCTGTCTACCCAGTCACCTATCCAACTGTGAGGCCCAAACTATACTAACACAAAGACTTAACAGAAGAATTAGGGTGTGCCCATGTCGTACACTGCCTACCGCCGTCCATTCATTTTTCATGTGCCTTTTTCCATTGGCAGAGTTGCGAGCACAAAGCCGTTGCTTATTATTTGGTAATAACGGAAATATACAGTATTCAGGCTGGGCAGTAACAACCGTCACCTTCCTCCTAGTTGACCCTCGCCCCTAAGCCTCTTCAGATTTCTCCCCTCGGTGACTCACTGGGCTGGTCCCAGCCACGCGGCGGCCTAATCCCTCCTAAATGAAAGCAGATAAGTAGTGCTGAAGTTCTTCCAGTTGTAGCATAAGATGCGCTCCGACCAATTTGGTACTCGCTTTCTGTTCACTACCGATACCAGGAGCCTTTCGCAATCTCACCTGCAGGCAAAAAAAATGCGAGACATATGAAAACTGCACGGGAAGAACCAGGAGACAAATTAGTATGAAAATATTTATTTAACTAGATTATCCCTTCACCTCCGCCGCCTGTCTTGTTTAACTCTTTGGCATCGATCACTTTATCATCGTCGTAACATGCGGTTAAGTGGCATTGGGTGTACTGCGAAAAGAAGCTTTCTCATTTCTTTCCCAAGTGCAGCAGCACCTGACGGTATCTGAGGCAGAGGGACGGACGTTTTTCAAATAAAGGCAAAGGAAAAAAACGGCATAAACCCAAGGTTTCAGTGTGACGTTGCGCAGTTTGTGGATGTGCCTGGTAGTGGATTATCTGAAATCAGCCCATGTGAGGGGGGGCGGGCGGGCACTTTGAGGTAACGTACTAAAACTCATCCAGAGTTTGAGCACGAACACTCGGAAAGGCAGCGAGCACAGAGCACGGAACTCCGGGGGTCGGCGACTGGGCTCTAGCTGAGCCTCCCCAAAACAAGCAACCCAAACAAAGAAGAGGTAAGTACGCACACTTGTGGCCGCTTATTTTAAAAGCCCATGGGGGTGAGTGATGTATGACAGAGATGTGCGAATGTGGCTTTTATTATAAATCAGTATTTAAAAATCATAATTTAACGATTTTCAAGACGAGTGACAAAATACGCACACATAGTCACGCAGAACACACTTTTTTTTCTTTTTACTTATTTTCAGTTTTTTAACTATAATTCGAAACTGGTTTTGCTTTAAATATTTATGTTCTTTATCGGCAATCAAAAGAAAACTATCGGCGAGGAGTTAAGTAGTCACGTTTGTAAATTACCTTGACTTCTTGGTTAGGATTTTACATTTTTCAAAGGCATGGGATTAAATATATCCCTACTGCTGAAACATTTCTTCATTTTTAAGTACTTTTTAAAAATATCGCTCAATCTTGACTTCCAGTTAAACGGGTTAACTTGAGGCATTATTAATATATTATTTTTTCTTTCCTTAAAAGAAAGCTTCACAATTTAATACCTACGCTTTAAATTTATTTATTTAAAAGAAAATTAATTAAAAGCAAATTCAGGAAAATTAATTCAACAATCCCTTCAAAAAACATGTAAAACTTGCTCCGGGACGTGGAATAATGGGTAATACGTAAAAAGTATTTTTCAGTATAGGTTTATGAAACAGAGCGAGTATAAAAGAATACACGGACTTAAGTGAATGCAATAGAATGTTAAAATCGTTGCATGCGATGAAATGTCAGTTAAATTTTTACGAAAAAAGTCACATTGTCATGATTTAAAATTACATTTAATGTTTACTGTTTAAAAAGAATAGATTTGAATTTTAGAATTAATACTTTATGAACGTTTTTAGATATTTTGATTACTGATTTGAGCTAAATGTTTCCGCAATTTCAATTATTTCTTAAATGTTAACAAGAATTTTAAATCTTACAAGAAAGATATTTTGTGAAAATGTACATTTGTTTTAAAGGCGTTTTGATATTAAAAAGGGCATTATCGTCGTTGGTCGATAATGGGTGCGAATGCCTCCTCTGTCCAGGTCTAAGTGGAGGTTCCAAGTTCTCCACACTTGCGATAACTGGTAGTTAAATTGATGGTTACAATACTCCTTTTTCTTCTCACACTCCAAATACACTCGTGGCAGTTTAAACGGCAGTTCCGAATTGGGCTACGGCTTCCCGGATCCTAAATTGGATTACGAGGGTTCGGGAAACGGGTAGATGGGGAATTAATAATTTACATCAATTCGAAATCCTTAAAGAGACGCATCCCCGTGGCGCAGTAAGGCTTGCGTAAAACCGATAGCACGAGTCCAGAAAAATAAAAATCAAATATTTCTTCCTGAGGATTCCGAACGTTCATTTGAAGCAAGGCGAAATTAAAAGTCTGACCTTGTGGGGCAAACTGAGCGTTCTGTGGGGATTGATTTTAAATTGCCGACTACGATCTGCTTTTCTGGATGCAGGAGGTCAGCCGAGCTGTGGCTCACAATTAATCTCTAGATTAGTAGCCCAGAGTCCTTTCTTGTGCAAATCCATGTTGGCTCACTACTTGCATTCATATTATTTATTATATGGCGCCTTTCACAACTCTATTACTCTTCGCTAGTTGCATGCATGGGTGACAGTATTTAGCACCCCCGAGATTCCACTTTCGTCTCTTATGTCCTATGCATGACAGTACGGGACCCATCGGTCTTGTCCAAAGAGTCTCGAATGTCGCCCTAACTCCTGCGCAGCTGGATCAAGCACCATGGAGTGGTAATCCTATGGGGCTGATGATTTCGCTGTAATTGGTCTAATTTGTTGCTTTCTGCAAGAATGCTCTAATTTGTCTGAAATGATTTTCACATGTTTGGCTTGCAGTGGTCGTTGGTGAGGCGGCGCCGTGAGGTCGGCGGTCGGACTTGTGCCAGCCACCTGCTCTCTGAGGAGCGCTTTGAACCCGAGGCAGTTGGAGCAGGACATTTCGTGCAGTTTATGCAGTGATCTGAGGTACAGCTAACACAGGGGGAAAAAACCCTTTCCAAACTGCAACGAATCCGTCCATTATCCAAACCTTTCACCCCACTCGGGTTAGACAGAAGACGGAGAAATAGAGGATCGATTCGGCAATCTGACTCATGATATCCACTCGCGTGTTTTCTATTATGGTTTAGGAGCCATCCCCGGACGGGGCGCCAAAGCATCGCAGGACATCCGCCTTCGTACATGAATAATTTAGAATAGAAAATGTTTTTAATCTAATTCCAGCCCTGGGGGTAGGTGGCTGCCACAGCTCCAGTATAGTCTGAAGCCACTGGCATTACCAACTCTACACAGGCGCAGAGCGAGTCAGGATTCAGACCTACTGTTCTTTAAAGGGTTTTCTGTTTAAATCACTGGGTCACAGTCCCAACCTGTCACCCTACCAACAAAATCATTTAATCCAACAGGACGCAGTCTTGGTACTTAACCTGGAAGCATCAGATGCAGCCCCGTCCACCAAGGAAACTGAACTGTTTATAATGATTTAACACTGAATAGGGGTTTGGTTTGTTTGAATATTTTTGCAAAAAATACTAAATGTAAATCTGATTTTTTTTAATTTGAAACATCTCTCCATGGCCCAGGTGTGTCTCTTCTGATGAATTGCCTGAAAAAGGCAAACATCTGTTTTCCAATTTACCCACTATTCCGTTTTGCTTGGTTTATGACTCTGAGTCTCAATCCTAATTCTGTATACAGTTAGCCATCAGTCCAACTATTTTTAACCTCAGAGCAGTTCAGGGTAAAGCCAATTTATATTGATTTTGTTTTTATACAGCACTCCTGGGTACAAAGCAGCTCCTGTTTTGTTAAAATACAAAATAATTAAATGAAACTGAAAAATCAGTAGTAGATTATGCAGTAGGAAATGCCACTGATGGGGTAACATCAGAGGGAATTTAAAATCACTCCAGCAGAATGCTGATGTAAAGGGAAAATAAACGTTTGGGGCCTGCAGACCTTGTGGAAAGTTCACATTCAGCAATGGCCCAGCATCCCTGCCTCCCCAATAGTCACTGAAAAACATCCCAATTCAGCAGCAGCAGTGCTCAGTAGGAGAACGCAAAATTTGGTGCAAACTCAAGTTAGGAGGCAGTTACTGCCCAAGGTTTTAGTAGCAAAACAGAATTTTAGCAGCCTAATATGATTTATAAGTGCACAGACCCATAGTAACTCACCTCCTCTTGCTGCTCTGCCCACTATTCATATGTGGTCCTACTTGTTGACTCAATAGTCCCGATGGATAAATCTGGGTCGCACCACATCTGAGGAAGCAGTAATGTAGCATAAAATAACGTCAAACCCAATTCTGGAATAGATCCAGCTCTATTGCAGCAGGATTGGACACAATGTAGGAGGCAGTCCTGGATGGTCCACTCACACATCCAAACAAAGTCAATCCCAGATTATCAAATTGGAGATGTGGGAGGAAAGCAACACACAGTAAAAAGTTGCTTCATAGCATCCAGGGTTTGAATTGTGCACAAACACTAAACACTGCCCAAAATATAAATAGTGTCTCATCATTAGGGCCTTATCCACTAGTTATCACTAGCTAGATGCTGTGGTTTTTCAGGCTGCAAAGGTATTGCTTTATTATTTTACTTCCTCACATGGTAAAATGTGGGACCCTGGGATTACTCACAGTGGAGATAAGTGTATAGAGAGGGCAGTGAGGCTCATACTATATAATGTGATACCCTCCCAACTACAGTAGAAGTCAAAAGACCTACTTTCTCAGCTGAAAGAGAAAAATTCCCTTTAACTCAACTGGATGAGCTGCTGCTCCCGACTATGAGTATCCAAGTTCACAGTCATCCTCTGCATGTGAAGAGTTGAAACTGAGCAGGTCAGGACTCTTAAGTAATTTCTTACCAGGGAGGAGGGGATTGAGGTCTCGCATTTTTGTGTTTGACCCAGATGCACAATAATCTAATATCCCTTAAGGAGGCAAGATGATGCAGTAGTTCAAGGAATTGAAAGCATTTCCCTGGTTTAAAACCATACTCCAGTGTATTAAATTCTGTCACCTAGGTGACTCTCAGAGGATCGAATCGTGGCCCTACTAAGCTTGGTAATTTGCGTTCAGATTAAATCCCAGCTCAGCACCCATTGTTGAGACAACCCAGTTATTAAAATAGTTTAAAACCAGGTGGATTCCATTTTATACCTCTGTGTCGTAGAGACAAGTCCCCTAATTATTATACAAAATGTTGTGTATGAAGATTTTCAGAGACCGTCCCAATTCATACCCTTGCACACTGCAGGTACTGGTGAGTAAAGAGTTATAAATCCAGAGTTTCCTAAATAAATTAACTTTTTTTTCCAAATCCCCTGGGCATTCCTGAACTAATACATCATACTGTCTTGTGTCCCTCCAGAGTAGTCCGAGATCCAGTCTGCTTACCTCCTTATATTTCCTCTTCTAATGCTAGTTTTCCATCAGAACCTGGTGAAAAGATAAACCTAGTCGAATGTTTTGTTTCCACAGCCTTTTTTCCCCCCCAGAGTATCCCTTGAACCGCCCATGAAATACGGGAGTTGGCTCAGATCTTCTCCTTTATGAGCCAACCTAGCAATGTCTTCAGTGAATCCATTGTGACGTAGTAGTCACTGACTGGTTTGGCATGGATCATTAGCACTAAGCACTAGTTTTGTTTTGGATTACAGACAAAGTTTAGTCTGGCCTCATGACCATATTCAGTGTGACTAGGAAAGTTCAGACAAGTGATGTGACTTGGTGATGTTAAAATATTTGAGACAATTTTAATAGGAAATTAATAAAAACAAGATCTGAGGAGGTGACTTTTAGAGATGACCTTATTTTACAAGTGAGAGATTAGATATAAATGAAAACTATGCCCATAAATCAAGTCATTTTACATTTTTGGGTAAAACAAGCAGATTCTAGGGTAGTAAAACACTGGTTAATAAAGACGATGGCTTCTTTTATTCAGAGCCAGACTCAGAGACCAACAGGCAATTAAACTGGGTTCAAACTAATCCGACCTTATCCATTAAAATGTACACAGGCACTGATCAGCCCATTTTAATGCCACCAGCATTATGTTACAGTGGGAAATTAGATAAATTTCTTTATGGCAATGTTTCCAAAGCCCATCTATCTACTGCACCATGAGTAGGAAACCACATTGTCAGAAAAAGTTTCAGGAGATTCAAAGCGTAAATCGATTAGAATTGGACTTTTAGTTTATTTAAAAGTGGTTAAGTCAGTCACAGGGCAACAAGTCAACTTACCTTTCTGGTTTTTCACACCGATTACTGCATTCTTTTAGCAGTTTACTTGCTCTTTTCATGTTCCTGTGGGTCTCTCCTAGGTTTATCACACCCACATAAAGTCCAAAGACTTTAGGTTGACCAGCAACTCTAAATTGTCCCATTCTGTGCAAGTGCATGCATACTGGACAAAGTTGAGGTAGTGAGTCAAAGAAAGTAATCCTTTACAAAGTACCAATAACTTTTCTCCAACTGTAAGAGGAATACTTTACTCATTAATTACCAGGGAAAAATTGGTATCACTAATTACTTTACTTTTACTTTACTCTCAAAACCCAGGCAAAAAATGTACCAAATGGAAAATACAAGGATAACAACCCAGCTGTCATTTCCACATTTTAAAAAAGAAGATATGGCCAATAACACTGAATGCAATTGTGCAGATAAACAAGTAAACAAATTGACTCACATTAGAAATGTGCCATTTTAAAAATATGAAACAGTAGTTGGAGGCCTTTTGTTCACAAAAAAAGTAATTAAAACTAAAAGGTCTAAATTAGCAAGAAACGTCCTAATTTGGGATGATAGTGAGAAATGTAATGATTTACTTTGAGGTAAGACGCATATAGTAAACAAGATTAGTTGCATCATATATTTGACATATTAAAATGTGTGCTTTCGTTTCAAATGTTTAAAGCTTAAATACTCTGGATTGTAATAGAAATGTCATTTTTCACCCCCTGAAACAGAGAGCTAAATTCCTATTCAAGGGTAAAAAAATAACACCAGATTTATAAGCCTCAACCATGAAATGGTCCAAAACAATACGCCCACATGCTTATGTTTGAAATTTGTCATTTTTAACCTTCTGGCAGTGGCTATTAGAGGGCTAGGACCACCAGTAAAGGATCGAATATCAAAATTTTCATATTTGTGATCAGCAATCTCGAAACAGAATAAAACATTTTTCTAAGTTTTGTGAAAAAGTATAACTTTGACCACACGTTGATGTGGCATGCACAACTTCAAGTCCTTGTAATCGTTTTTGCTGAAGGCACTTCTCGGTTTACTTTTTATCAAAAGGGTGTACTTTCCTGCACAAAATATCGTATAAAAATGACCCAAAATGTACGGTCTTTTGGGTCTGGTGAAACAAAAAGGAAGTACCCAAAAAGCTCTTCATCTTGTATAACTAGATATCAAGAGGAGTACAACTGTATATCCTAAAAACTGAAGTGATTTCAAAGCATTCATAAGTAACTGTTATGGACACAAAACAGACTTAGCCACTCGAGCACGTAAACGTGGAGTCGGTAAACGGTAAAATGAATACCTTTGCAGCGACCAAAAGACGAGAGCACTTGTTGTTCGGGTAGTCCCAGGTACCTGCAGCGTTTATTGTGTAACATAATCAACACGCTCGTGGCTCTCACTCCTCTTTCCTTGGTGTTCTTTACACTTATCGCAAAATAAATCATGTACATTTTGTAATTAACAATTTTATATTCACTCACAACAGAGGTAAAGACTCAGTTACCTTATCCGTACACAGACTTCTCCGTTTTTGCGGGAATGTTAAAGAGATGTGACGAAATAATCGAAATGCATGTCGGGATACGCCGCTATATGACGCAGATAGTTTCCATTTGATTGGATATCGAAGGCTTGCCGGGCTCGGAAAATCGGACTTTGTTTTGAGTATTGATCGAAATTGTACATCACGAGGAGCAAAAAATATTAACGCAGCTAATATATGTTTAATTATACACCCCACGATTCACTTCTCCACTGCTTTCTTAAACTAGAATTAAATTCTCTCTGTAACCCATAATCTTTCAAGTCGCTGTAAAAATAAAAATGTTAAATTTTAAAGTTTATTTTTTAATAAAGACAAAGCCGACCTCAATACAATGCCAAAGTAAGTGAACTATCATGTAATGTGGTAAAATACTACTGATCAGTCTTTGTTTCCAGAAATTTGGGCGAATTACAATTTTGTTTTTATTTGGGATTTATTTGATATTGATGTAAGCATTTTAGGTTACTCCAAATTTATTTAAAATTATGGCTTCTCTGTGTCTTATCCTGAATTTATTTTAGTTTTGAATGCTATTCCTGCGAACTTGTATTTATGTAAAATTTTCATTTAAACACACTAAGCTTTCTTTATCTATTTATTGGTACTCTAAAAATGTAATAATACGTTTATTAGGATTCATATTTCTTATTTAAAACAGATTATTACAAAAGTGTATTCTTTATGGGGGACGGTTATTAAAGATAAAAATTAATTGACAGAAAGCATGGTTAATTGCTTAGGAATATTTTCTTTTACAAAAAGGTTTATGAATAATTGTGAATAAACTCCATAGAATGTGCCCAGTTAATGCCCTTATAAGTAAAATGTTTCCAGATGTTGATATTAATTGTACATGTTGTAATTCACAACCAGAAGAAGTTCATTACCTTTTCTTGATTGTCCTTTCACTAGAAACCTATGGGAAGAAATATCTGCCTGGGTGTCACAGAAATGTTTTTTTTTTTTTTCATATTAAATAATACAATTTTCTTTTATGAGAACAGATCTCTTAATTATATTAATTTCTGGTCGTTTTTATATTATTTGGAAAATATGCATAAATGTAAATGGATCAGATGTAGTCCCTTATTTCAGCTCTTCCTTACTGTTTTATGTAAAGTCTCTTCAGCAAAGTACAAACCATAAAGCTTCGAAGTTGGTCAAAGCCTTCCAGTCTATTGCCTAATAATTTCTATCCTTATGAGACTATTATTGTTTGGTTGTTTTCTTTCTTACTTTACCCTACTATTTTGAATGTATTATTTGTATGTTTATTTATAAAAAATATGTTGCATATTACTGTATGTAAACTTTATTGTTGAAATAAAATCTCAGAAAAGATCAGGCATTGTCATAAAAGTGAATGTACACTACTCCCCCCGCACAAACGTAGTGCAGTGCAAACTGGGTGGGAGACACGGAAGGTGTAGCCACACTCATCCCAGCCAACATTACATGAGACTGAATCCCTGCCCATCAAGACGAATATATATTATTTAAAAGGAAATGTGTAACGAAATTCTAGTTAAGTATGTAACTGCAATGTGATTACAAGACTTTAAACCTTTAATATGATTATATTATGCTCATACTTTGTTAGGTTACAATAATGTGTTCCTTTATTTCGCGTTACCCAGACTCTCACCATGGACTGCTTTTCTCATGCAGGGCTTGGTCCTTAATTTATGCCTCTTCTGGGTCAATAAAACTATCCCTATCTCCTACGTTTCATTAGGAGCTAGTTCTGACCCTTGCCTGAGGTCAAGGCTCATTCAACTGAATGAACTTGCCAAACCAAACAGAACCACTCTTACATGAGTAAGCATTACAAAGTAAAGACGCTAACCTCTTTTAATCATTTATTTGCCCCCAGAGCCCCCTGTTACAGAATAAAATGTATGCTTGTCTCCCATAGCTGATTAGGAAGCTTGGAATGTTTTCACAAAACTTTGATGTGAGTGCTCACTAAAACAGGCACTATATAATATCAGGTATTCATTTTGAACATTAATTATATTAATTTAGCTGGCATTTTTATCAAAAAAGTACTATGGAATGGCTCATACAGTATATCCATATAAATTGCATTTTAGTGACACCATAAGAAATCACTCAATGGAATATTTTGCAATACAATAAAACTGATTGCACTGTACAATAATATACAATCATCTACATTAACTTATATAAAATTTATTATGTACACAAATGAACATAAGGTAAAATGAACAACTTTGAGCACATTGTGTCAAATGAAGTAACCATGCTGCATAGATAGACAAACTGGTAAAGGGGTGGCTTAATATCTCTCTCCATGTCGACATTTGCATATCGAGGTGTGTTTATAGTTCATTAATATTTAAAAAAAAAAAAAATTATGCATCTCAAAAACTACTTGTGCAAACATTTTGAAAATTATAGGCCTAGTTCCATGACAAAATGGAGCAGACTGCAAAACTCCTGGTTAAATTAAACAAACTCTACAGCATTTATCATTGGACATGTTGTGTCTTTGCACAAATTCAGATGGCACGCAGATTAACAACAGGTGTCGTCTTCCTTTATTCAATAACATGAACGATAATTGTATTTCCACAAAAAACAGAAAAAAACAACCACCTGCTAATTGAAAGGCCGCTGCTTCCTGCTGTCGGTCTAGTTCCTTCTCTGGATCACTCTTTTCTGATCTGATGCAATCTTCTTCAATTTCTCCTTTAATATCCCGATTTTGACCTTTTAACATTTACAAAAAAAACTTCACTTAAACTGAACTTTCTTTATATTGTATATACAAACATAGATATGTAAAAGAGTCATTTCTATAATCATTATATTTAACATAACCCAAAAATATTTCAATAATTATAGTTGTTTCTTTGTTTTTCCCATACATGTCAGGACATAATTCAGACTGTGTCTGAAGAATATGGGGACAAATACTGCACCAAAAAAACAGGCCTGGAACCTGTAACCAGGCAAACACGATGTTTGAAGAAGATATGTCAATTTACTCCGACGTTATCGTTGTACAAAAGCTTTGGTATGCAGGGCAGATACGTATCTTGGAAACCATCCATCCATCCATCCATCCATTATCCAACCCGCTGAATCCGAACACAGGGTCACGGGGGTCTGCTGGAGCCAATCCCAGCCAACACTGGGCACAAGGCAGGAACCAATCCTGGGCAGGGTGCCAACCCACCGCAGGACACACACAAACACACCAAGCACACAATAGGGCCAATTTAGAATCGCCAATCCACCTAACCTGCATGTCTTTGGACTGTGGGAGGAAACCGGAGCGCCCAGAGGAAACCCATGCAGACACGGGGAGAACATGCAAACTCCACACAGGGAGGACCCGGGAAGTGAACCCAGGTCCCCCAACTGCGAGGCAGCAGCACTACCCACTGCGCCACCGTGCCACCCTATCTTGGAAACCAATTGTTTTAAAATGTTGTATCTTTGCTGGCATATACTCATCCAAGGGCTCTACACAATGCAAAAAAAAGATGTGAAAATCAATTTCAGTCTTTCACTGACACCCATTCGGGCACCATTCTAAAATCAACTTTTCTCGACATTTTGAACATCACAGAATTACAATATGAACTGAACTCAGTAGCAATTTTTTCACCCAATCAAAAGTAAAATTTGTGCTTGGTTTATTGGCAAATCTAAATTCAGTCCTGGGGCTGACTGGGGAAGAGGTTGATTTCATACCCAGCCAGGAGGCCGTAATGGATAGAGTACAAAAATGGAGGCATATCCTGGCCGGTCCTTGGTTTCTGTTCCAGTTGGAATGCCCAGATAATGGATGGTTCAGGGACAAATTGGTATTTTGAACAGTTTGTTCAAAGGTGTTGTGAAGAACAGACCTCCCTATTTCAGGGAGCTTCTGTATGACCCAGAATGCCATGACACTGGAAGTGCTCCCCGGTCTGACATAACAAGAGGCGTCTCGCCTCATACAGGTTGTCAGGTGGAAGCTGACGACAGTCGCTGAGGAGTCACAAAGGGACAAGGAGGTGCTTTAATGGATAGTGGTATGTTGCTGGACTGATTTGTTGTTCTAATATGGTAATGTTACCCAGTAAATACCAGTTTCATTTTATCTTGAACTGGTAAGTGACTGAGTTGTGTCTAGTGTTTGGGCTCTGGGCGCCCCCTAATGGGCACAATGGGCAATGCCTTATGGCTCATGCTACCATGATAGATTCCCTTACCCTAAACTGGTTTAAGTAGGTTTGAGAATTTTACATTTTATGTTTTAGCCAAAGTGTCTTACAAGTTTAACCTTTTCCACCATTTTCATAACTTCATCAGGGTTACCCTATGGGTTGAGGTGTGGATTACAGTGGAAGCCTTGTTCTTAATTTTCCAGTTACTTAGCCACATTGACTTGGCAAAGAGTTGCCTGACTGAGAAGGGATTCTGGCCAAAATGGCACAGGACAGTGGATGACTTAACCCACCAAGGGCCAAAAAGAGAGAAAATGAAATCCATCCAGCCTGGCAATGAGAGAGGGGTTGGGAATATCAGAGACAAGCCAGTTTTGTATGTGCCCTCTATGCCACCCCCTAAATACATGCAGACACTTGAAAATTCTACCAAAGAGTAGTCAACAGGGATGCTGGAACAACCAGGACCATCAAAGGTCACTTCATAGCTGTTTGTAGTTTATGGTATACCTTCCCTCTCAAAGTATGCCATCCAAAGGACTGGCTGTTCCCAGCTGACACTGAAGTGAAGCAGCCCAAAATGTGTTACAGGCACGTGAACGTAGCATTAAAGAGGGGGGCACAGGCAATAGCTTATAGGTGAAGATGGACAATTTAACTTTTTTTCCCCTTCCCCAAACTACACTTTCTACACAGTCAAGATATAAAAAAAGGACAGGAAACAAATCTTCACCTTCTGTACATGAAGGTGCAAGTGCTCCATTGACCTGCATCTGTTTTTGCACTGGCTCTTGTATTCATTCATGTGACTTTTCTCACTCAACTACGTTTTTCTATCCACACCCTAAATTTCAACATTGTTTGTTAAATGGGGGCTCTGAATTGGCCCAATATGAATAAGTGATTGTGTATGCATGTCTGGCAATGGAGTGGCATCCCATCCAGAACTGGTTCCTGCCTTGACCTAATCGCAGGCATCTGTTTCCTGTAATTTTTATAAGAATGTTCAGAAAATGGATAGATATATGGACTGTGTAAATTAATGAATTCAGAAATGGTGCTTTAGGCCAGGGGTGTTAAACTCAGATCCCGGAGGGCCAGAGTGGGTGCACATATTCATTCCTGACACATTTTTAATTAGTAAACCATTATCGCTGCTTAATGAACAGGATTATTTTTTGCCATAATTTTAAGTGACTTCTTTTTAAGATCATGGGTTGGGTGTGTGCAGGTCACTAAGTGTTAACGTGGGTGGATC
Source organism: Erpetoichthys calabaricus (assembly GCF_900747795.2). NCBI lineage: Eukaryota > Metazoa > Chordata > Cladistia > Polypteriformes > Polypteridae > Erpetoichthys > Erpetoichthys calabaricus. The sequence continues at coordinate 66,734,750 of NC_041401.2, read as the reverse complement.
TACTTTGAAATATTATGGAGTTGGAGTTATGCTTTATAGAATGTTTATTTTACAACAAAATGCACATCCAAACACACACACAGTGAGGTCAGTCTCAGGTGAGATTTGCATATGGCTTGTACTGCCTTCACATTTACAGCCTCATCTTTCATCCCTTGCTAAACAGGTCTGGGGAGACAACAGTTCATCTTGGGACCCACTTGCGCCCAAACGCAAACCCATATCTATCTCCTTTGTTTTTGGTATTTGTTTTGTTCAGTCCAGAGTCTCAGAAGGCCAGAGCCTATAATGGTAGCATCACGCACAAGATAGAAACCAAGCCTAGACAGAGTGCAGGATATCAGTGGACACACTCATAAACAACATACCAATTTAGTTTTCAATCGGTCTTTAGGTTATACAGCACACACCACAGTACTACAAGGTACTGTACAAAATAAAAAAGAATATACCTAATCCAAAGAGGTCATAAATGAACAAAAGATCCTAAGGCTCTAGAGAGAGGAGCCTACCCATTGCAAAAGACCTGTCCAACAGTAAACATTTAGAACAGGTGCATTAGACATAAGATGAATGTCTATGGGGTGTGGGATTAAAACATGGGGAGAGGGTGCAAACTTCACCCATGGATGCTGATCACAACACCAGTTTCCTGGAGCTCTGCAGCAACGGTGCTAACTGCTGCACCACCATGCGGTCCCTAATGTATTAATGAAAGTCAAAAATCGCACAGCTCTATTATGTTGCTCTCTGACATTAAATTTCAGTTTTTCAACCTTCCAAATCTTTTCATCTTGTAAACCTATCAAAACCCAGTTTACTAAATTGTGATTGACACCTGATATATTCAATTTTTGTCTTTTTTTTTTTTAACAGGAGATGGGTGCCAAAATGTCAAATTTATCATCATCGTCACAACCTTAGCCATCAAGATGGAGGCAGAGCACCCGGAGACGACCGAAAGCAGCCCTCTAACCTGCACCCCTGATACTCAACTGCCACGAATCAATGGACTGCTGATTCAGGGAAACAATGGCAGCCAAACTGGGCTGGACAAGGAGCTTGGGAGAGCCAAAGGCAGTGATACAGCTGGACAAGTGTCCAATGGCTACTCTTCGGCTCCACAGACTCCAGCAGAGGGCACAACCACAGCCTGTCCACGAACCTTAGTGGTTCATCAGTTGACCCCCAGCATCCACAGGGAGACCTGGAGCAAGAAAATGGATTTCCTTCTATCTGTGATTGGCTATGCTGTGGATCTTGGCAATGTGTGGCGCTTTCCCTATATATGTTACCAGAATGGAGGAGGTAAGTTGGTTGAATAAGTTTTACAAACAGCATTTTGTTATTTTGCTATACAATCAAGTGAGAAGAGGTGTGTGGTTTTTTTTGTTTTTTTTTTTTTCCCCGCAATATCCATGATTTACTATGAGTGACTTATCTCCCCCCATTTCAAATCAGCAGGTCAGTCTAGACAAGATGCAGCCAGGTGGATGGTTTTCCCCAGTTTCCCACTCAGATTATGACTGAACTAAAGTGGAGGTTCACAGCCCACTGTTCTGTCCCATTAGCTGATCTATTGTACAAGTTCAAGTCGACTACAAATGGTGCTGCTTCAAGGTCCGGTCAGCCAGTTATGTAATCTTTGGCAAGGTTGGCCAGGCTCTAGACTGCAGATTCTCTCATTATCACTAGGTGACAGGTGTATTGGGGAGACATTTCCCATCTGGCATGGGTACAACCAAGCAACGACGTCTGTTCACGTCAAAGCTGGCAGGCTACTTGAGGAAGTTTCACTATGGGCTATTCAGATGTCCCTGAATGACCAACCTAACCTCCCCTTTTGAGCTCTAACATCACATTAGAACATTAGAACAAGCTAGACGAGACCAGGCCATTCAGCCCAGCAAAATTCTCCAGTCCTACACATGAATTTCCTTTCTCCTGTAGTGAGGATGACTGAACCTCGCAGAGGTAAACCAGGCCAGAAAAACACCTGCTATTGTTCACCTGTAACTCACGTGTGAGGAGAAGTTTGGGTTGTTTGAGCAAAGTTTAGTGAAAGATTTGTTCTTCCTTGTTTCCATGGAAGTAGAAGTTGGCCAATGTGTCTGAGACAGAGGCGTCTGAAAGGAGAACAACTGAGATGTGGTCATATTCCCATAAGTGTGTAACTGGTGAACATTTCTACCCTTCTTTCTGTCTGTAGTTGGTTTGACTGTCCACCTCTGCAACTTATAGACATTTCCATTATGATTCTATCTTTAATGATGATTAATCTGCCTGTTGTATACCTGTTAGGTTCATCCAATTTTCTTCAGAATTAAACTGACTGATCTGCTTGTAAAGTAGTTCTCATTCTGAGGCATAATATGGAAACATTTCTGCCTATTATTGAGCTGACTCAACTATCTCAACTGTATCTGTGAGGAGTTTCTGCTCCTATTATATTCTATATCTGGGAAGCGTTCACACTATGAATTGTCTCATCTACTTGTCACGTAATTGGGAGGCACTTCTTATTTTTCTCTGTAACGGAGCAGACTGGTCTGCCTGACATGTAATTAGGAAATACATCTGTCATATTTCAGTCTATAGTGGTTCAGGTTGGTCACATTTAGGTGTAACTGAAAGACACTTTGAGTTTTTATTCTATCTATATACAAGACTGAGCTGTCTAACATAATTGTGTAGCACTTCCTATTTTACTGAGTAATGGACTGACTGGTCTGTTTTGTGTAATGCAGGGAGGTTTCCACCATACATCTGTCTCTAGTGCTATTGGCAGGACTAGCTGAAATATAACTGGGAAGAGTCTCCTATTTCTATATTTAACAGGCCTCACTAATTTCCAGTGTGGTGGTAATGGGAAGCAGTACTTCTAATGGATGATACAAGGTTACTGTTTCGCTGAAATGCCCTGTGTGTGGGGCTGCTTTTTGTCTATGCCGCAACTTTATGGATTTACTGAGGTGTATATAGGAGGAGTCACGTACTGTATCTTCCGGGTGAAACTTTCACTCTTGTTTCAAAGTGTAATGTCGCTGACTGGTCGGCCTGAGGAATAATCAGGTGACGGTTCTATCCAATTTCTGCCCAAAGCTCTAGTGATTGAACTACCTTTGTTGTAACTGGGAGGCACTTCTGTTTCTTTCTCAGAGGAGATTAATCTACCAATAGATAGAGTGGGTTTAGATGGTAGGGATAATGTTTCATTAACATGCTGGAATTCCTTGAGAAAGCAACAAAAGCATACAATAAGAGAGATGCATACAATATTCCTTACCTTGATTTTCAGAAGGCTTTGGATAAGATACCACATGAGAGGTGTCTAGATCTGGGTCTGGAGGTATACCCAGGTTATACATCTCTTTCCTGGGCTATGGGGTGAGCGATACAGAGGCAATGGTGACTTTAGAGCCATTAAAGATCTCCATGCAGTCCCAGATTTCTGGTCCTAGCACCTGGTGTTGAGACTTTAAGAGGTTTGGTTTACCTGCTGTAGGGCAATGCTCCAAAGACCTGTATTGAAAATCGCTAACCCAGCTTAACACTTCAATGAAACCCCTAAATTGATACTCTCCTCCCACCTAAACCTCTGAGACCAGAAAAATATAAAAATATACATCAGTTAATATTAAGAGATTATCTTATTTATTAAAGTACAAAGACAAAGGATTAAATGTAAATTCTATCTAATATACTTTAACCCTTTGCCTGATTTAACTATTAGCTTCTGTAATAGTTATCAGTAACAAAAGGAAAAATATATTCTTACAAAAAATCAGCAGCAATGACAAATATTCAGACCTTCCTCTTTATCTTCAAGTTGTCTGTATCTCACAAGGTTTCATTTATTTAGAAATTTTATGCAAAAATGAGTACTTTTTAGAAATAGCAACTTTTTAATTGGCTTTTGTCCTACCCAGAATTGTCCCTTCTTAGAAGATGTAATGCTTCTTTTGAAATAGACAGTTTCTTTTTATGTCTAATAATTCCTAGACATATGATTTAAACTACACATTTTTTTGCATAAGTAACCTTTCCTTATTTCTAATTCTATCTTTACATGCTTTTGTCATAAGCTTCATGTTTACTATTATCTAAAACATTACTATGATTAAATAATCAGCTAATCATTTTAAAGTATAATACTTGAGCAAAAAAACAACATGGCTAAGAGGTTCAGTTTTTCATGGGGCACTTAAAAGAGGAAGTGTTTTTGTGGTTTTAACTGATATCCTTATCTTCATGTTCGGAACATGGCTCAATTTTCACATTTTTTTGCCTTTCATGCATTCTTATGCAAATCTCAGTTTTTTGATATTTGAGTTCCACCAGTCCATTTCTGACCCAATTTGGTTCTTGGGCCAAGTTTTCAGTGGTGGGCCAGGGTGGTCTGTTTTCTCAACACAGGTTAGTATTCAAACTAGAAGAAGTGGGAATTCAAGGCACTGTGTGTAGGTGGGCACACAGTTGGCTTAAACACTATGGACAAAGGGTTATGGCAAATGGAACCTCTTCACAATTAGGTGATGTAATTCAGGGATTAGCGCTGGGGCTGCTGCACTTTTTAGTATACAAAAGTACATAAACAATATGGATTAAGAACATTAAAAAGTTGGACAGATTTGCAGATGATACTAAACTAGGTGAAAGGGCAAATAGCACAGAATCCACAAAATCATTACAGAGGGACTTGGAAAGAATCAAGGCTTGGACAGATTTGTGTCAGGTGAAATTTAATGTAAGTGAATGTAAGGAATTACACATTGGAAGTAAAAATGTTGGATTTGAATACACAATGGGAGTCTGAAACTTGAAAGTATGAGATGGACCAAGGAGTCCTAGTAGTGTTGTCATAGCTCCATTAAGACAGTGTACAGAAGTGATGAAGAAGGCTAACAGGATATTATGTTAGGTTACATATCACGATGTGTGGAGTACAAGACAAGGGAGGTTATTCTTATGTTGTATAACACACTAGTGAGGCCTCATCTGGAGTACTGGGTACAGTTTTGGTCTCCATATTAAAAGAGGTGTAGAATTGCTAGAGAAAGTCCAGAGAAATGTGACTAGACTGACCACAGGACTGAGAAGTATGAGCTATGAAGAGAAACTGTAACAGTTAACCAAACATACTGAGAGTGACAAGACTAAATTGTTTAAAATTATGAAGTGCAGTGGATCTCCGTTGTTACTATAAAGTAAATTCTTCAACAAAACCACGGAAACACAGTTGGAAACTTGTTTAAGGGCAAATTTTGCCAAAATGTTAGAATGTTCGTCTTCACACAAATAGTCATAGACACAAGAAATAAATTACTAATTTTAACTCAACATTATTCTGAAGAATGTAGGAGAAGCTGGGGCAAGGTTTTGAAACACCAAGCCTAAAGTCATTGTGGATGGCTGCTTTCACTTGTTTAGCCCTTTATAATAAAGAATGAACAAATGATCTTCCAGGCCCTCAGTAATGTAACCAACACACAGCTTGGGTAATCATCTAACTACAAAAAGGATACCTTTTAATTTTATATATATATATATATATATATATATATATATATATATATATATATATATATATATAAAAAACTTTTTCAATAAAATAAGCATTACGAGCTTGAACCTTCCTAAGAGAATCAGAAACAAACAAACAAAGAAAGAGATGAGTCCATTGCTAAGCAGTGTCACACATTACAAGAGGCGAACTAAGAAAACAGCATGAAGCTGGCCTCTGGGGTGGACATCCTTAAAAAACATACATAAAGAATGAAAATCCCCCAGGCAGGAAAGTAGCCAGGGTCCTAGGGCAGTGTAGCTGCCCACTACTTCAATGTGCCACACTGTGACAAGTCTCATCGACTGATCTGCTACACCTCACCAACCTATTTAGGACAAGGTAAAGTCTGAAATGAGAATCAAAACTATAATTTTATTTCATTCCAAGCTCTCCCCACCCCTTACCAAAATCCACTTACGTTATTATCAGCAAAGAATGCAATAAAAGAAACTCTGCTATTGTGAAACATGTAAAATAAAATTTTGTCAACACCCTCTCACCCAGTTAACTCCACCCCACCCACCCCCACCAAGACTCAATGTCAAATTTAAAACATGATAAAATCTTTGCTTTTATCACATTACACATTCTTTACTCCATAAATATAAACTACAGATTAACACAGACAAAACAGAGTCCCGTTTAAAATAACTGTAGCAACAAATGGAATGTGATATGAGCCCGCAAAGCTTTTGCGACAAATACAGTAGAGCCTTATGAAGGTCACCATGTTAATGTCAGGAGTGCCCATTCACCAGCAGTTCATACTTCTCTCAAGCTGCTCCAGTACTCTGCCAGGCTTGGTGTACAAGGTGACCACCTCTCCCAATAACTGACCTCCCAGTTGGTGATCTGACAGATTTCAGTTGGTTTTAATCCTCCATTCAATACCACAGCTGCCTCTTTCCTCTAATACTGATGTGTTCCAAAGGTTATATTTTGGACTTTTCGTTTTTTTTTTTTTTTTGTATCCCTTTTCAAAGTCTTCTAGTGGCATCAAAACACATATGCATAATAACATGCAATACTCAACTAAAACAATCTCACCAAAGGACCATCAAGAGACATCAACCCTCTTACCCTGAAGTTTACAGGTACCAAATGCTCCATCAGAATGGTGAAATAGACATAACAGCACAGGTAAACAGAAAAGAAAAAGTGAACCTGCTGTTTGGTGGTGCCATAACTCTAATAATAATTGAGAACTGTAATAAAAGCAGAATCCCATGGTGACAAGCTACAGCTCTAACAATAATCAGTTTTTAATAATGACAATACCTGCTTACAGTAACGTTAAAGATGGAGTGAACAGTGCCCATGGTGAGTTAGGTACATTTGCAGGGGCACACACTACCTTGGAGCAGGTGCTTTTTGATTTCTAAAACTTAGTTTCATGGCGCTTGCCAAATCCACCCCCCCCCCCCCCCTGGTTTATTTTGGTGGCTATATTTTTCTCTTACACTCTATCTACACTGGTGTGAAAGGACTTAAGCTGTATTCAACATCAAGGTCTTTTTATTGTCACAGGTATTAATAATAATAATAATAATAATTACATTTGTATAGCACTTTTCTCACTACTTGAAGCACCTTACACCGACAGACAGGAATCACTTCAACCACCACCAATGTGTAGCTTCCACCCACATAGGGGCATTGCAATCCATACACAGACCACAATGTAATCTTCCCCTGCTGACCTCACCAACACCTCTTCCAGCAGCAACCAAAGCTTTTCCTAGATGGTCTCCCTTCCAGGTACTGGCCAGGCCCAAACATGCTTACGTTCAGGTGGATGATCTGTTCTGAAGTGCATGTTTTATGGCTGCTGATATGTGCAGTGTACAGTGAAATTCTTACTTGTGTAATGTTCCTTGCAGACACAATAATCAACATAAAACATCAGGAAGAGAAAAAGCTCAGACTTAAATCTAATGTTAATATCAATACCAGTAAATAATAAGCATAATATTACATACCTGCAGTGGGTTGGCACCCTGCCCGGGATTGGTTCCTGCCTTGTGCCCTTTGTTGGCTGGGATTGGCTCCAGCAGACCCCCGTGACCCTGTGTTCGGATTCAGCGGGTTGGACATTGGATGGATGGATATTACATACACAAGAATCACAGAAGATGTGACACTTATGTGTAGTCAAGTGAGCAAATTATGACAGTTGAGCGACCTTATTACATGCAGGTAGAAACTTAAATCAAAAAATACAGGTCTTAATAGTTCTATAGCATCTACTTAATGGAAAGGGGTGCAGGGTGAGTGGGGTCCTTTATAATTCATTTTGAATTTCCCTAACCGTGCTTAGCAAATATGTCCTGCACAGATGGTATCTGTGCCAAATATGATCTACGCTATTTTCACCACCCTCTGCAATGCCTTAGCTGAATTGCTGCCATTCCAGTGCACCATCCAGGCTGTCAGGATGGACTCTACAGTACATTTATAAAAGTGGATGAGGGCTGCTGGATATATTTGGGCCTTCCTCAGACGTCTGAGAAAGTAAAGTTGCTGATGGGTCTTTTGGTGCCCCTGTAGTGTGTTTTGTCCACCTAAGACCATTGGTGATGGTAACCCCCTGGAATTTAAAATGAGGTTGTGATTATGTCCTGCCTCATGAAATCAATGGTCATCTCCTTAATCTTGCTGACATTCAGAGAGATATTACTGTCCTGACACCACTCAGACAGAAGCCTAATCTCCTGTCACTGGGCCGCCTCATCATTACCTGTGATCAAGCCTATAATGGTAGAATATCTGTAAACTTCATGAATGTACTGGAGATATATCTGGCCATATGGTCATGGCTGAACAGGGAGTACAGCAGGGGGCTTAGTACACTGTCCTGGGGAGTACCAGTATTCAGGATCAGCATGGAGGTGGTGTGTCTGCCAGTGCATATGTACTGGAGTCTGCCAGTTGGATAGTCCAAGATCCAGTTGCACAGAGAAGTACTGAGACCCAGAACAAAGAGCTTGGTGATCAGTTAGAAGGGGATTACATTGGGGGTGTGGGTATGTAAGATCCTTAAAAACTGAAATGAGGAAAAAGACAGGTCTGAGAACAGGACTCCGCCATGTCATTTGCCTTCAAAAGAAGGTTAAATGTGTCCTTATATCATGAGGTTCTAGCACCCAGAAGAGCAGAAGGGCTGAATACTGTCATTGGCAATCAGCCAGCTGATACTTGCAGCCCTTGAATCACGTGTTAAACTTGGGGAAAGTAGTTGACTTGTACCTGAAAAGATTTAATTTCCAGCAAAAAAAAAAACAGTTTACTGGTTATATGGTGACTTAGTATGGCTATTGTAGTTCTATTGTATGTTCTTCCTTGCAGGCGCCTTTCTGCTGCCCTACACATTGATGGCACTCTTTGGTGGAGTCCCCTTGTTCTATATGGAGCTTGCTCTGGGCCAGTACCATCGCAGTGGCTGCATCTCCATCTGGAAGAACATCTGCCCTATATTTAAAGGTAGGCTATTATGATTAATCCATCAGTTGCCAATGATCTCCACTGTTGGATTCACACTTTGCTCATTCATTATGTTCTTTTTAAATTTAATTAAATGTAAAACTTTATAAAGATCAAAAGCAGAAAAAGCTATTATTTTGAGAAATACAAGGGGGTAGTAATGTAGCAGCTACTTCAAACTAGTTTATTGTTTTGCTTGCATTACAAAGCACTCAGCATGAAAGGTACTAAATAAAATAAAGACTAATTGGAGTGGCGTTTAGTAGGTGTTGTTTATATTTCTTGCTGTACTTTGGATGCCCCCTTGGAAGTTAAGCTCATCTTCAGCATTTCTCTTTACTAGGAATCGGCTTTGCCATCTGCATCATTGCTCTCTACGTTGCCTTCTACTACAACACCATCATGGCGTGGGCTCTTTACTACTTCTTGTCGTCCTTTAGCTCCCAGCTGCCATGGGTCAGTTGCAACAACCCATGGAACACACTCAACTGCACCAACTACTTCTTGAGCCCAGGCAACATGAACTGGACGAATCACTCTACATCCCCTGCAGAGGAGTTCTATACGTAAGTGCACGTAAGTGCTGCCTGCACTAGTTTACCCTGGCGTTCAAAGGGACACTCGCATTCACGGGGCATAAAGAAGGCAGAGTCCTCACAGTGTGATAGAGGAAGCTATAATGACTGCCCTGCCTGTCAAATAGAAGCTAAGAGTTACTGTGTTACTGGTGTTGAGAAAAAGCTGAGCTGTGTTTGCCCCACTGGCACAACCTGAGTTACGGTGGAGAGTCATTTTATTGTTTATTTGTTCATTTACATGTGCAGTGCTTTGTTATGTATCAATCTTTACTTTTGTTCTTCCAGGTAGCACAATGCTGCTGTTGTGTTTTGCTCTTCCAGGTAGCACACTGCTTCCTCACACCTCCCAGGCCTTGGGTTAGATTAATCATCAGGCAGGGATGCAGCACAGAACTCTGGGCCCTATACATAAGCAGTATCTGTGGGCCTCTTCCTCTCGAAAACAAACTTCATTCCAGGCTTCAAGGGCCTTCCTCCCCCAGCAGGCCGTGGGTAATCATTACCCTTTCTCCCCCCACTATGACGCCCATGCACCAGGTCACCCTGTGTATGCAGTTTGCATGTTCTCTTTATTTTCATAGTTTTTCCCTTCCGTATGTTAAAGTACACTGGAGAAGCTAGCTGTTTTTTTGTCCTGGTATTGATGTGCAGGTGTGCGTTTTTATGGACTAGCATCCCATTCCATAGTCCAAAAACATGATTAACCTTAAATGGCAATACATAACAGAGACCAATGTGTCCCATGATAGGTTAGTATCTTTTTCAGGGCTGGTTCCTGCCTTGTGCTGAAATCTAACAGGACAGGCCATAATGGATTGGTGCATGCAGGAACTAGATGGACCGATGGCTGTTACCATGCTAGTTATTTACTTAAAATAAAAGCTTTCAACTTGTACACTCACTGGGAAAATTATTAGGAACACTATACTAATACTGGGTGGACTTCCTTTTGCTTTCAAACCAGTCTTAATTCTTTGTGGCATAGATTCCACAAGATGTTGGAAAAATTCCTTTGAGATTTAGTAATTGCATCACGCAATTTCTGCACATTTCTCAGCTGCACATTCATTCTGCAACTATCTTGTTCTGCCACACCCAGAAGATGTTCTAATGGTTTCAGATCTGGTGACTTGGAAGGCTACTGAAGGACACTGAACTCATTCTCAAGTTCATGAAGCCAGTTTGCGATGACTTTTTCTTTGTGATATGGTGCATTATTGTGCTGGAAGTAGCCATTAGAAGATGGGTAAATTATGGCCATGAAAGGAAGGACATGGTCAACAACAATACTCAAATAGTCATTAACACTCAAGAAATGATTTATTGGTATTAACAGATCCAAAATGTGCCAAGAACACATTCCCGCTCCATCACTACCACCAGCCTAAACTGAGATTTATCAGACCAGGCTACATTTTTGCAGTCTTCATTTGTCCAGTTTTGTTGAGCCTGTGCCCACTGCAGACTCCGCTTTATGTTCTTGGCTGACACGATAGGAATCCCAACATGGTTTTTTGCTGTTGTAGCCCACCCGTTTCAAGGTTCGATGTGTTATGCATTCTGAGATGCTTTTCTACTTACCACTGTTGTACACAGCAGTTATCTGAGCTACTGTAGCCATTCTGTCAATATGAACCAGGCCTGCCATTCTTCTCAGACCACTCTCACCAACAAGATGTTTTTATCCCCCAAACCGCCGCTCACTAGATGTGTTTTTGTCTTTTGTACAATTCTGGATAAATCATAGAGACTGCTATATGTGAAAATCCTGGGAGATGAGGAATTACAGAAATACTTAAACAAGCCCATTTGGCAATAACAATCAAAATCACTAAGATCACATTTTTTGCCTCATTCTGGTTGTAAATGTGAACATTAACTGAAGCTCCTGACCTGTATCTGCCGGATTTTATGCACTGCACTGCTGCCACATTATTGGCTGATTATAGATAATTGCAAAAATAAACAGGTGTACAGGTGTTCATAATAATTTCCTGTAATGTGTACAAAAATCAAATCGTATTCTTTATATAGACGATGCTGACACACACAACTGCATCACATACAGACACTGTGGTTTATTGATAGACATACACTTAAATTATATGATTTTTTTTCCCTAAATGGTGCCGCTTTTCATTCTGTGTTGTTACTTTACATAGCCTGCCAAGCAAGGTTCCTGCCAAGTGGCAGTGTAGTGAGTCATGGTGAAGGATGCACATAGGAGTCTCATTGCATTTAGTACACATGACAATAAATCAGACCTGAACTGATTACAGTTCACAGCATTTTTTATAAAAGCTTCAGATATTTGTAAGAACCAAGGCCATCTGCATGTCAACACTAAGTTCACAGTGCCAATCAATACACAGCATTGTGCACTTACTGTGACATGTCATGTGCATGCACATTAAAAAAAATATTGAGAAAATGAAAAAAGGCAGATTATGTGATAAAGCCAAACCAATACAAAATAGACTGAAGTGCCACAAAACTATTATTGAATTTTATAGCATGCTGGGGCGGCATGGGAATCGGTGGCATACTCCCTGTATGGAGTTTGCATGTTCTTCTGGTGTCTGCGTATATCCAAAGACATGCAGATTGGGGGAATTTGCGATGCTAAATTGGCCTGGGTGTAAGTGTGTTTGTTTGTCTTGCAGTAGCCTTGTGCCCTGTGCTTGCTGGGATAGGCTGAAGCCTCCATGACCCTTCTCAGGATTAAGCAGGCTTAGAAAATTGATGTGATTGTGTATATTATGCTAAGTGATTGTAAGTGTGACTTTTTTTTTCCAGTTCTTATTGCCTAGTTGTCTACTAAACACAAGTCAATTGTATCAGTGCCTAGAAACAACTTTTCAAATTGAAACACCACTGGAGATGGTTTGCTGCAAAGTTAAATGATCATCAAAGTGATGCATACAGCCTGTCTCCTTGATTGAATCTCACAAAAATGTTTTGCTTTTTTTTTCCTTTTGAAAACAACATGGATATGCTGTTTTGCAGTATTTGTTCAATCACATGACATGGATCAATAGCATTCTTGGTTGAAAAAAATTATTTTTTTGTAAGTGTAAGGATTTTGTTTTTACATTTGGATCCCTGCCACATCACCTCCAATGTAAAGTGCAAGAAAAGGGTACATATTTTTTTTTAATTCATAAATAATGTTTTATATTAGAATGCAGTTTTATGCTATATATTCTATAATTGTGATAAATTAAGTTTGATTTGAAAAATATCAAACTTATACTTTTGTTTAGGGCCTTTCCTTATGATCCCTTCTATACTGCATTGCATTCAAGAATAAATAGCTAAGACTTAAATTGCTATTTCAAAAAGCAATGGAGATATTGAGTATCCCTGTCTGGTTCCGTGTTCTAATTTAAAATAGTCAAAAATTTAATTATTAATATCAGGAGTGTCCAGCTCCTATCCAATGCAGGTTTTCATTCTAACCATCATCCTAATTAGTGGCGAGTTTCTGCTGTTAACATCTTTTGCCTCAATTTCAATTAATTTGACTCAGACCCCTTAGTTTGTTTTCCTTAATTAGCAGCCAAACAACAATGAGATACAAAATGAGCCAAAACATGACCAGCTCCCTGTGCCCATCACGCAGTATCTGAAAATAAAGGTGAAGGTCTTAGTAAGGAAGATCTGCCCAGGTCACCAAAACATTTTGACAGTGTTCTTGGAATAACCAACAATCAACAGTTTTGGAAATGTCTGCTGTGGCAGCAACAAGCCATGGAATTAAATAACTGGTTTAATAAACAACTGCTTCTAATTAAGAAACTGGTTGGAGTGAAATTGGTTGGAGTCTGAAGCCCCAATTGAGCTGATCACATCTGTTGGCTCGTTTCACATCTCATTTCTATTTTGTTGCCATTTAATGAAGAAAAGAATCAATTCAGAGGACTGAATCCTTAAAAACGTGGCTATTAAAATGAAAGGAAAAGAAGTTAAATAGCTGTGAAAAGTGGTCACTAATTAGCAAAAGGGTCAGAATAAAAGCCTGCAGCCACTGCAGCTCTCCAAACCCCTGATTTATATGAATTGAAGTCTCAGGAATAGAGTAATGTTATCCACGTACATATATTACAGCAGAACTAAAATTTGTGTAATGCAGTAAACGGATAACCCCAGTTGACTTTATCAAAAGCTTTTCCTGTATCAAGAAAGAGTAGAATCTCTGGAGACTCTGATACTTTAAGGGAATATTTTACATGTTCGTTTGATAATAAATGTCTACGTCTGATGAGCCTGGTTTGATCTAGATACACTGATGAGAGCACTTTCTCTATTCTGTTAGTTAAAACTTTAACAAGGATCTTAATATTGTTATTGAGAAGAGAGATTGGTCTGTAGATGCATACACACTCAAGTAGGTCTTTTTTGATTGGTATATGACATAGAATCTAGAGAACATTCTAGTAAAATGCTGTTAATGTTTCCAGTATTAATGGTGCTAATTTAGTAAGAAATGTTTTCGCTTTTAGTCCAAATTAGAAAACGGACCTTCACCATTCGAGAATAAATTCTCTGAGCAGAGAATTAAATTTTCTGAGGTTTTCCCTTTTTAATTTCTTACTGTGGTTTGTTATGTGTAATAATGAAGACTATTATATATATATATATATATATACTAGGGGACTTCACCCCCTGGCCTGCACTTCACGTCTCTGCTGCTCACGTATGTGGATTTCACTTTCACCAAACAAATAATCTTTTAATTCTCGCGGACACGCCTCTCATTGGGAAGAAACACTACTTTTCCTCGATGGCAACACGAATTAGATGATCTACAAGTCTCCAACTTAAAGTTTTAAATCCAAACAATATACAGTGGAACCTCGGTTCACGAACGTCTCTGAACATGTACAAATTGGGTTACGACCAAAAAGTTCGCCAAACTTTTGCATCTGTTCACGACCGCACACTCGGTATACGAACAAGCCAGTTTCCCTTTCGGTTTGTGCGCGCCGATGATTTCCGCACGTGTTCAGTCTCTCCCTGTGCATTCCCTGTGCAGTGAGCGAGAGAGAGAGAGAGAGACACACACACACACACACGCGAGAGAGAGAGAGAGAGAGAGAGAGAGACAGAGAGAGAGACACGAGCAATGTGCGTACTGGCCGGGCTTGTTTTTAAAGAGACTGATTCGAGCATTGTTTTAACCTCGTATTTAATGAAGACTTTTTTCTATTGGATTTTAACCTCCACTTCACTTCTGTTTACAGCGATCGGTTCGTAGCATGCATTGTTGCAATGTTACTTTTATTGGTTGTTTATTAAATTATGGATTTTTCAAATGTTCATTTTTTTCCCTGTGCTTAAAACTCATTAAAAAAAGTTTTTTTAGCAAGCGGTTCGTAGCGCTATAGCGCGAACTTTTGCAATGTTAGTTTTCTCTGTTGTTCAAGGTTTTCTCAGTGTTATTCAATGTTTTTACATTTAGTTTACTATTACGCTGTGCATTCTATGGTATAATTAACTATATTTGTGCTTAAAAATCTTTAAAAAAAATGTATTTACATACAGTTCGTATGGTCTGGAATGGATTAATTGTACTTATATACAATCCTATGGGGGAAATTACTTCGGGTCACGACCAAATCGGGTTACGACCAGAGTTTTGGAACGAATTACGGTTGTGACCCAAGGTTCCACTGTATTCAATCTCTTTTTGCTATTCCGTTATTTCACCAAGTAATAATTTCCATTTGTTTGTGCTAATGCAATCTTTACTATCATTTTTTTGAGACTTTCAAATTTTAGTACTTTCATTATCTCTAACCTGCGGTGGGTTGGCGCCCTGCCTGGGGTTTGTTTTCTGCCTTGCGCCCTGTGTTGGCTGGGATTGGCTCCAGCAGACCCCCGTGACCCTGTGTTCGGATTCAGCGGGTTGGAAAATGGATGGATGGATTATCTCTAACCTGCTCTGCATGTATATCGCGCCAACTTTTTTGAATTCTTTATGACGTTCTACTTTGTCATCTACTCTTTGTCTTTTGTTTCCGGCCCTGGGCGTGGTTAAATCTCTTTGCACAAAGTCTCATTTCACGAGACGTGAAAGTATCTCTCTGAAAAAGTCACGTCTCGTCTCAGGACTTTTTTTTATAATAGAGAGACATATATATAATATCGCTATTTCTGTCAAGCTTAAAGGCTCCTTTTTACACCTTAAGTGATATGTGAAGGTTAATTTTGGTTTAAATATTTATTTTGTGTGAGAAGTTGAACATGGCAAATGTGCTATAGAACATTATACAACTGTATTTCCAATAAATAAAATACGTATATATAATAATTCTTACTTCTGACCAGTTAAAAGTTTCAAGTGTTATAGGAGAGCTCAAACGAAATTCACAACTAAATTCTTTGGTCAGTTCCAAATAAATAAAATAGGTAATACAAAATAAAAAGTCTCAATACTGACCAGTCAAAAGCTTTCAGTAGAGCACACTAAATTTATAAAATCCAACGTCTACAGGTCTATCCGCTTTCATGAGAGAACTACTTAACGTAGTCAGTCTACCTCTCGCCACATGTTGGAGCGTACCTTGCCTTCGCTTGGCTAGAAATACCTGTTTGTTCAACAGACATTATCTTCTACAGATTGTTAAGGAGTAACTTTTGAAGTTTTTGAGAGAGATATCAGAACTATGTGTGTTTTAGAGGGTGGCTGCCGATCGCCAGAGATATCACAGCCACATGCTTTTCTCCCCACACGGGAGACGCTCTCAGAGCTGAATACGATCAGATAAAGTGCCAGTGTTTGACGCTGGAGTGTACCTACCTTCCACTTGGCCAGAATTGCATTTTTTTTAATTGATTTTTAAAGTTTGTCCTGTTTCACTACTACATGGGCGGAGCCGCGGGGGACAGATGGTATAATATAAAGTGACATACAGTATATTCATGAGGAACCACATTGGGTCTTAGATCATTTCTATTTAAAAAATTTCCATGGTCACACTCTCAAATCGGCAAAAGTTACTTCTACTTTTCCCTTAGTCTCTCTTTCACTACTACATTAAATATGGATATTGCTGCTGCAGCTAGATGCCTGATCTTCACTTGTTTTGTTGCAGTTCTAAAGGAGCCATCGTGAGCCATACCAAAACAATACAATCTATGCCAAAACAGCTTGATAATTGGGAATACGCCGGACACGTTGTTCCAATGGGTACCTTTCAGTCCAAAAAAAAACAAACACTACTCATTTATACTTCCTAGAATAAGCTCATGAGATGGTCATAGCATTGTTACCCAAAAACTCCTGAATCCACAGTCTTTCTGTTTTATGAGAGACCAGTAGACGTTTTGGGTTTGGAGGAGCGGGTTGCAAGGCAGAGATGTTTCTTAGGGTTCCAACACTGTTTAGCTAGTGGGAATCTGAGAAGGCCCATGGCATGACAGACGCTGAGAACATTTCCACAAGTTGGAGTGTAAGCGGGGAATTGTGTGCCAAACAGTTTGTGTCTGAACCACAAGTGACAGGAAGATGTCTGCTCCCTTTGGTGCACATCCATCCAACTGCAAGTCTCTGTACCAGATTTATAGTGAGGTAGAAGACTTGCCTATTAATTCAACAGATGTTTATGGCCATATCTCCCAGACAGAAGGCTATATATTTTTGGATCCCTGAGCTCTGTGGCAGTGAGTACGTGGGTGCAGTTGGAGGACTCTCCTAGCAACACAACCAAATAGAAATCAGAAGCGCAGTTGGACAGAGTCTTGGACAGGGGTGCAAATGTTAAACAGAAGTCAAGTGTAAAGACAGGGCAGCAAATCGAGGAAAACACAGCTGGTAAGGGTAAGGGTAACAGAGATTGGTGCAACACCCCACTGAAATATAGCACTTGCGGACCTTCATCCTTACAGCTATATGTTATAATTAGTTATCAAAATGACTATGGAAAAGATGTTAAATATATTACACTAATGTACTGGTGTGGTGGTGTTGTGGTTAATGGAAAATCACTACAGACATGATGTACAATAACCTGTTTTAAGATGTATTTTTTAAAATGACTGCAATGGTGTGCAAATATGCAATCAGTTATTTGCTAACTTCTCAGTTGGTTCTTTCACCTCAGAGTGTCACTACATAGTAGAGTACATTGTCAACCAACTGAACGAGTATGTTCTGTATGTAGGGAGATGGAGCAGCTGCATGTTTGTGCAGCTCTGAAACTTTCAAATGGCCTAGAGTACTCCAGAATAAAAAAAAAATGACAATGACATCATCGAATGAAAGGGATGGGGAAAAAGTACTGGATGGAGCAAACAGGATTGAAGTAAAGCTTAAATCAATTATGGGAACCCCAGGGTGTTGACTGAATGGTACCTAAGCCTATGCTAGCAGCTTTGGACACAAATAAAGAACCAACTCTAGATGGAGTACAGACTCAAATACACACCCACATTCACATAAACCAGGCCAGTTTAGAGTCCCCCACAAACTCAGGAAAAACCTACCAGCTTCATACAGGCAGTGACTATGTGGGTATTTGAGCCTATTCTCCGTCATCTGTGAGTCAACAGTACAAGCCACTGTGCCACAGTACCACCAAATTAGTCAAATGAGGACAAAAGGGATAACCTGAACAAAGCAGAGGGAGCAGGTAAAGCATAGCTCCCCACCCGCTTCTCTCTTTCTGACCTCCTCCTCCTCCTCTTCTCTCGGTGGCAGGAGACATGTGCTGCAGGTGCATCGTTCACAGGGACTTCACGACCTGGGAGCTATCAGTTGGCAGCTGGCTCTGTGTCTGCTCTTCATCTTCACGATTGTCTATTTCAGCATCTGGAAAGGTGTCAAGACCTCAGGCAAGGTGTGTTGAGTCAATGCTTAATAACATAAACGCTGGTGTCTGTTTATTCAAAAGTGTGTTTTTTTTATGTTTCTATTTCTGCTCTACTTACCACTCAAGTGGCTAAAAAGCTAGCAAAATCTTTTGAATGCCACTTTAAAGTGAAAAATCTGTGCAATCATCTGAGTAATCCTTGTTCACACCCCCAGCTTTCTATGTCCTTTTTTTTTTTTTTCTTTAGGTAGTCTGGGTCACAGCTACCTTTCCATATGTGGTGTTGTTTGTGCTGCTTATTCGAGGAGCAACCCTTAAAGGCGCCTGGAGAGGAGTGGTCTTCTACCTGAAACCTGACTGGAGCCGGCTGATGGACACTACAGTAAGGGGAAAATTTGCAGATTACTGATGCCAGTGCAATGAGACAGTCAGGATGGTGCAAAAACTGTGGCATTTAAAAGGAAAGATCTATCAGATAGTCGAGGGAAGGGCTGGCAAGAAAGCTCCTAGCAGTTATAAAGTAACACATGATGAAAAAACATAAAAGACTTCAAGGCATCTCTGCCTTGAGCTTGACTGCAACTTGCTAAAACCAATCAGTCAATTTTTCTTACCCCATGGTCCGCCAAAATGTGTTGGCTAGCATGGGCTACAGAGGCCCTACTCAGTAGTAGTGGTACTTTTACCCTTCATTAGGTTTGCAAATTAACACAGGCTGGAGGAAAGTGAGCAATCAGGGCCTCATTATGATCACTTGATGGGGACCCCCTTATAAATGCACCACTTTAATGGCTCTCTTCACTGCCTAGTAGTAGTATTGTGACATGTACAGAGCATAATGAAGTTCTAACTTGCATGTCCAAATGACATCCAGCATACGTGCTGCCACTTTCTGGTGCCATGATAATTATAGGGATAGTCCTGTAACTCCCATCAGTGACTTTGCTGCCAGAGTATTTGTTCATCACATCAGACCACTGGGTGATTGAAACCGCAGGCAGGAATATCTCTCTCAGTTTCTTACAACGCAATATCAAGAGGCTTCTTGATCTCAATAGTATTTGGTTATGGCCTCTGCATTAAGAGATTTACTCTTTTTTTTTTTATTGCACATAGCACCTCTCAGAGTCACTGTTGAACCTGTGATTCAAAATATAAATCAACATGAGCTCAATGGACACAGAAGTCAGTTAGAAGTAACAGTTTAACAAACAGGTGAAGTCTCCCGCTGCTCTACTATACATTAGAACCAGATATGTGACTAGTGTGGAAGTGACCAGTGGGTACGTACATAATCCTGTATCTATAACCCAGACGTGCCTTAATGGTGGGCACACATCCACGTTGATTTCTGCTTTTTCCCTATTAGTCACACCCCGTTCTGGTGAGGTATCACTTTCTTTGCACACTGGTAGCGGTGTCTCACATAAACTGGCTGCTTCTTCTATTTTCCCTTTTTGTTAGGTGTGGATTGACGCTGCGGCTCAGATCTTTTTCTCCCTCGGGCCGGGGTTCGGTGTCCTGCTAGCCTTTGCCAGCTACAATCCTTTCCACAATAACTGCTACAAGTGAGTGATCAGCCAATATGGAGGGAAGATTCAAGCAGCTAAGAGGTGCAGGAAACAGTGTAAGGTGGCTGGACGTGTGTTGGGAAGTGTGCCTGCAGCAAGTTGCAATTTTGTTCTGATATTTCTGGAACAAAACCTCCGGCAGTGAACAGCAAGGCTGCCAAGCCCCACAGCTTTGTGTCAGAGTATCCAAGTAATTCTCTGACTGTTGTTGTTGCTCTGTATCTGGAAATTTTAACAGCCTTCTTGTCTGGTTTGTAGGGATGCCTTGGTGACCAGCTCGGTTAACTGCCTGACCAGCTTCATGTCTGGTTTTGTCATCTTTACTGTGCTTGGATATATGGCAGAAATGAGGCAGCGTGAGGTGGCTGATGTGGCCAAAGACACAGGTAAGACAGATACCAAAGATTTTGGGGGCTGAGCACATTCTGCAGATGTCAACAGAGCAGTCGGGGTATGTTTGTTTTCAGGGCTGTATAGACTTCCCTACACTATTGCAGACATCCTTTAAAATTATGGGATTACTTTCATAACCTGAATGGCCACATAACCTAGCCTAATCCTTTAAGTCATGAAGACCCTGAGAGTCTTCCTCTAGTTTATGTTAATGAGAAAGCACACAAACAATAATTGCTTACAGTATATAATGATAAACAGGGGCTGGCATGGCAGTGCAGTTGTTTGTGCTTCTACCTTACAGTTCTGAGGACCAGGGTCTTCATGGATTTTCTCAGGGTTTCAAATACAAAACGTGTTTTAGGTTAACTGATGGCATTCTGTCACCCCAGAAAGTGAGTGACCCTGGGCTGTCACTATTTCTATTTCCTTTATTTATTTTTTGAAAACTATATGGGTTTTTATATTTCTGGTTGTTGTGAACTGTATTCTGCTTAAAATATTCAATTTTGAGTAGTACTTTATTATAACAAATAACATTGAGATCAGGACTTTTTTTGAGAATGCTAGGGAACATTTATAAAAGGATTATCACATACATTACATTTTGGGTGATATTACAGTGAAATCTGCAGCAGTGTCAATGCTGGTACATCTACTTATTGGTCTGTGGGTTAGTGGATCTACTTTTAAAATGGTTAACTTAGAAGGGGACATAATGCAGGACAGGGCTGGGTTAGGCAAAGAGGGGTCACAACTCAGTGACTGTTAACTTAGCTCATGAACACATAAGGAGGAAAAGGTGTTGGTTGAGGTGAGTTATTGCTACAGTAAGCAACTACAGTAAGGTAGTTGAAGGGGTAATAACCCATTACATTCAAACAAATCCATTTTCTAACAAGAACTAGCAACTTCCAGCCAAGGGATGCCTCTGTCTCTTCTGAAACTTTGGAAACTTCAAGGAAGGCTGCTGTTGCCAAAGAATATCAAAGCAGTGGTAACTCTACACTCTTTGCTTGCCCTGTACCTCATTCTCTGGGGGTCCCTAAGACTCTTGAGTATGTTGAGGTATTGACCAGTGGCATCGCTAGCTTTAGCACTTACTGGAGGTGGTTTTGCTACCCTCTGATAATGCTGTTAGCCCAATATGTAGTCTAAGACTGGTTTCCCCGTGAAGTTTTCACACATTCAAAGTCGTCCTCGGGGGTGGGGCGGGGTTGGGGGGGGGGGGGGGTATCCATGGAGTTTTTGAACAGTCATCCATACATATCAGAACACAGAATGGGAGGAAGAAGGGCTTGAGATTAAAGGGCTAAAGGCCTGAAACCACCTACAATGATGCCACTGGTACTGAAATGGATATCTGCCCATTACATAATTTTTTTTAGACATGTCTGTAATTTACAGGACCCAGTTTACTCTTCATCACCTATGCAGAAGTCATCGCCAACATGCCTGCCTCCACATTTTTTGCGATCATCTTCTTCCTCATGATAATCACGCTGGGACTTGACAGCACTGTAAGTCTCTTCACACTTTTCCTTTCAAATTTGCCTGCCCAGTGGCTATTGGCTAGTGCAGTGTTTCAGTGGTGTAACGCCATAATAATGTTGTACTCGTGCTTAGTTTGCAGGGTTGGAAGGTGTCATCACAGCAGTACTGGATGAGTTTCCGGACGTCTTAGGCAAGCGCAGGGAATGGTTTGTCCTGGGCCTTATCACAGTGTGCTTTCTGGGAGCCCTCAGCACACTTACTTATGTGAGTATCTTGGTTAAGAGACGATTGCTGTTCCAAGAGAAAGCCCAATGTGGGCTCCTCCAGTTAGCTTTACATCTTAAAAAAATGAAGCTCTTATCATATCATAAGGGATGCCATCCCTGATTGCTTTATCATGACCTGATAGTATGACCATTTTTAAACCTTCTTAAACTGATGTTGTGCCAGGTGGCACTTCACATATTTTTTAACTCCTAGCCAGTGTGTTCATACAATGTGCACAGAGCGGTGTTTTTTTGCTCCCCAAAGTGTTGCATGCATGCAGCTTCTCTCCCTCCTGTTGGTTTTCATCTTAGCTGCCTGTATTAATCCAAAAGTCCTGTACATGAACAAAAGTTTTCATCAATTCTAAAAAAATTGTTACCCACCAGCGCTCAGCTGAATGCTCTGTTCCTTGGATCAAATTTCACTAAACTGATCAACTCAAGGACTTCAAAGTAGAACTGAACTGGCGAGGCCTGTTTTAGGGAGTACATTCTTTTCATTTTAAATAAGTTTCTGGTCTGTGCATCAAATTGTGCCCCTCTGTTCTGTGGTTAAATATTTTTGTCTGCCGCAGAACAAATCTAACCCACTGCCTTTGCCCCAGTCATGCAAATGCAGGGTCCGAAGAGGGACTACACAGCAAGGCAATAATTAAAAAAAGAAGTAAAGTTGTATACTATTGCAGGCAAAAATAAAAAAAATAAATAAAACTTGAAATGGTCTTTTTATTTTGATATTCTGCCTCTCTTTGACAAAATAGGTACCAGAATCTCATCTTTATATGCACAGCAAATACCTCTTTGTTTTTCATCTCTACCTAGGCGTTTTTTCTCATTCCTTATATTTTATATAGATAAGTGGACACTTTTTTGACCCAAAGTGAAATTGTTGCAGCAGTACAGTATCTTTAATAGAGCACTCCAAGCAGCATGTAGAAAATGTGGCCTAGGAGTCAAGCCACACGGTAGCAGGTTAAAATCTCACTGCAGCTTCCTGTGTGACCCCAAGTGAGTTGATTAACCTTCCTCTTCTGAAATACTAGGTTTGGAAGTTGTGTTGTCATGTGATATGTAAATGAGTACATGTAAAAACCCATCAATCCATTAGACACATTTTCCTTTTTAGTGTCATGGAGGATCAGAAGACATAGTCCTGCACATATCTATGCTCACTCATCCTGTGCCAGTTTAGAATCTCCAAATAACCTAATTTTCATGATTTTCATGAAACAGAATAGCTCAAGAATCTGAATGCAATGATTGGGGGTTCTAACCAAGGTCCATGAGGCTACTCCACCAACCCCAAATATGAATAATAATCTTTTTTTTTATTATTATTATTATTTAGCACCTCAATGTGCTTCACAGATCATCACATGCAGAGCTCTTAATTAAAGCAGAAAGGAAGTTAGTTAATTAGAGAATTGTTATATTGCACTTGCTAAAAGCCACTGTTTTAGAGACAAAAGAGAAAGTTTGGAAAAGAACAAACCTTGGGGTGCCCACAGTCCAGCAGGATCCAGCTCTCCTCTTCGAATTCAAACATTTAGATGAGCTTTGATAGGGAAAGTGACAGATCAAGTCCAATTCTGGGATCAGACAAGTAATAATGCCTCATATTTGCTAGCAAGAAGAGCACATCTGGCTAAGAACCTAAAAAGAAGCTGGGGAAAATGAAAAGAGAAAGCCAGTAGATGAAATAACCATAACTACAGTGCCTATGACATGTATTCACATTTTATTAATATACAACATTAAATCACAGTGGGTTTGTCTTTTTTGACAATGATTAACAGAAAAAATAATGTCAGAGTAAAGGCAGATTTCTGCAATGTGGTCTAAATTAATTACAAACATAAAGCAAAAAATAATGGATTGTGTAAGTATTCACTCCCTTCAAGTCGTATACCATTGGCAGCCATGATAGCCTTGAGTCTGTGTGCTCAGGTATTCTATTAGATAGATACTTTATTAATCCAAAGGGGAAATTCACATACTCCAGCAATTATCTTTGCACATCTGGACCTTGCCATTTTTACCAGTATTTTTACCTGGAGTGGTGGCTCTGAGGCTAGGGATCTGCACTGGTAATCAGAAGGTTGCTGGTTCAAATTCCGTCAATGCCAAAAGGGACTCTGCTCTGTTGGGCCTTTGAGCAAAGCCCTTAACCTACAGTTGCTCTGTCCTGGGTATGACGTTAATCTGCATCCAGCCCTGCATGTAGGCCTTCCAACCTGCAGGAAAAAACCTGGGGGTTGGTGGCAGAATTGGCACTCCAGCCACCATAAAAAACCTCATCCTGGTTCCACTCCATCTGAACTAGTGTGATGCTGAGCATGGCTGCACTCGGGTCCTAATCTGGGATCCTGAGTGGGTTTGTCATGTGGTGGGTACGGCAATGCGCTTTATCAGCGCCTGCTCCTAACCTCTCTCATCTCTTTATGCACTGCAAATAACTTTTTATTCTTAAAGTCTACATAGGTATTCATTTTCATTCCATGTTTTATTTACAGTAGAATAATGGAGAATTTTTTTGACCCGAGGTGACATTGTTGAGACAATATAATATCTTTATTAGTGAGCGGAAGTGAGGCTTAATGCAGATTTCAGATAATCATTAGATTATTGTGGGCTCATATTTGACTGCTATTTTTTTTTTTAAGTTTTATTTACAGTATGTTTTTATTGTTTAATTATGATTTGAATACATTGTACATAAAACGTGTTTAGTATAAAATAGTATTGCATCTCTGTGTTCCACCTCTGCTGTGCTCCAAACAAATAGCTTACAAAATAAAAACAGAAATATCTCTATACAATTGTAGTCCATAGACTTTTATGCAACTTTCAGGATGCCTACCCCACTTCCTCAGACTGATGTAATAAGTAAATGCTTCAGGGCCAGGTAAAGTACCTGGATGTCCAATTATATGTATGCCTTCTATAATATTTTTATTAGTGAGCATTCCAAGTACACAGGCAGAACGTGTTCTAGCAGACAAGCCCTTTTCTTCTTTCCTAAACTGCTCAGGCTCCATTACATGCACAGGGATTGTGAGTGATCAGCCTTTATTAAGTCCACCCACAAATTCTCAGTTGGACTGAGATCTGGACTGACTCGGTCACTCTAGCACATTGAAACTGTGTAGTTTTGGATTTATGTCTGGAGTCATTGTTTTTGCTGGAAAACAACTCTTCTCTCAAGGTGTGGGTTTCTTGCAGAATGCATCACATTTTTCTCAAGGAGTTCTCTGTATTTTGCTGCATTCATTTTCCCCTCTCATGCCAACCAGGAAGTGCTGCTGAAAAGCACCCCCACAGCATAATGCTATAACTACCATGTGTCACAGTGGGGATTGGGTTTTTGATAATGTGCACTGCATAGCAGTTGGTCTGATGGCCTAAAAGCTCAATTTTGTTCTCATCAGACGACAGACTGCAAATTGTAGCTGAGATGTCATCTGCCTTTTTCTTTTTCTTTTTTTTTTTTTTTTTTAACAGTAGCTTTCTCTTTGCCACTCTACCATAAGGCTATGACTGGTGAAGCTCCTGGCCAACAGCTGTTGTATGCACAGTCTTTCTAATCACACCTACTGTAGCTTGTCACTCCATCGCAGTTCTCATAGGTCTCCTGATGGCCTTCCTCACTTGTTCTGCATGATCATTCAGTTTTTATGGACAGCCTGCTCTTTCCAGATTTACAGCTCTGCCCTACTCTTTCCATTTCTTAATGATTGAAGGATATTCAGTGACTTGGATTTTACTTGTCTCCAACCCCTGACTTGTACTTTTCAATCATGTTTCACAGAGTTGCTTGGACTGTTCTTTTGTTCTCATTGTGTAGGTCAGACCACCATGCTAAATCACCACAAGTTGGACCTTCCAGTTTAGACTACACTCAATTGAAATCCCAGATAGATAATCTCTATTGAACTAATTCTGTGACATCTAAAACCAGTTGGCTGCACCAGTGATGATTTAGGTGTGTCCTATTCAAGGCAGTGAATATTTATGCACTCGTTATTTTCAGTTTTATATTTGTAATTAATTTAAACACTTTGCATCTAATGACCCAATCATTTGATACTTGGGCAATGTCATACTAAAATCTATAACTGGCCATCCATAGTTATCACAACAAAGGGGGTAAATGTTAGAGAGGTGGACTCCGTTGAGAGCGATTTCCACCAAATATCATCAGCTATGCCCACTTTATTTTAGCATAAGTAAATGGAAGAATTCTCCACCAGAAAAAGGAAGAATGAGAAAGCACTGAAATGGATGGTAATTGTTGGCTTGTGTACGGTGGATGTGAGGTTTAATGCGGATTTCAGAAAGAGTAACGCTTTATCGTTAGATTATTATGGGCTCATATTTGACTGCTATCTTAGTTTTTTAAGTTGTATTGACAGTATGTTTCTATTGTTAATTATGATTAGAGTAAATTGTGCAAAAAATGTTTAGTATAAAATAGTATTGCATCTTTGTTTTCTACCTCTGCTGCAATCCAGCCAATTAACTTACAAATATAAACAAAAATACCTCCTATACAATTATAGTTTATAGACTTTTACGCAGCTTTCACGCTGCCTACCCCACTTCATGAGACTGATGTAATAAGTAAATGCTTTAGGGCAAGGAAAAGTACCTGGATATCCAATTATACTGTATGTATGAAAGCAAATACCATTGAATTCTTCTAATTGTTCTATATGTGAAGTAAGCCGATACTTACACTAGTACAACACAATACAATTTATTTTACTACACTGCTTTTCACTGAGTGGACAAGTGTAGTTATGCTTTAAAAAATAGCTTCTTTGGTATCCTTATTTCTAACATGGGTGGCAGATGAAATTTAATGTAAGTAAATGTAAATGTAAAATATTACATGTAGGAAGTGAAAATGTGAGGTGTGAATACACAATGGGAGGACTGAAACTTGAAAGTACACCTTATGAGAAGAATTTAAGAGTCCAACTGCAGACAGTGTTCAAAGCCATTAAGAAGACAAACAGAATATAAGGTTATATAGCGCCCTGATGTGTGGAGTACAAGTCCAAGGAGGTTCTGCTCAACCTTTATAATGCACTGGTGAGGCCTCATCTGGAGTACTGTGTGCAGCTTTGGTATCCAGGCTACAAACAGGACAAAGTAGTGCTAGAAAAGGTCCAGAGATGAGCGACTAGGCTGATTCCAGGGCTACAGGGGATGAATTATGAGGAAAGATTAAAAGAGCTGAGCCTTTACAGTTTAAGCAAAAGAAGATTAAGAGGTGACATAATTGAAGTGTTTAAAATTATGAAGGGACTTATTCCAGTGAATCGAGAATTCTTCAAGAAGACAGAGGGCACAGTTGGAAACTTAAGGTTAAATTTCACACAGAGATTAGGAAGTTTTTATTCATACAGAGAACCATAGACACTTGGAATAAGCAACCAAGTAGTGTTGTAGACTGTAGGACTTCAGGGACATTTAAAACATTGGGTTTTTTTTTTAGAAGAATTAGGTGGATAGGACTGGCAAGAATTGAGATGAATGGCCTGTTGTAATCTAAATTGTTCAAATGGGTCTGTGCTGCACTTGAGTCTTCTGCTACGGTAACAAGAAACACTTTTCAGCATCTCTGAAATTCTTATGAAAAACAAAAAAAAATTAACTGTGGCCATCCATTACAGGAGTAGTTTAGATTGAGTTACAGTTTTCTTTCAACACAGCAACCACATTGTTATCTTGTACACTTTTGTCCCAAACACATACAGCACAAACAGTACTCTCCTTTGTGCTCCTGCCATTCTCCTTATTTGTCACCCTTGGACTACTCGAGTGGGCTCAACAAACCTCATGCCGTGTCAGTAATTCACAAGGCTTATCAGATTCCTGTCAGCATGTCTTTAATTGTTCATCACTTGCCACTGTACGCGGGGATCTCGCTTCAGGCAGGCACGTTGTCTGCCAGCCGTCCTTGCTATAATGCCATAGAATCTGCAAGCGTGAATCTCTTGTTATTGTACTGAATGACACGACAGGTGTGGAGGACAGCACCTTGCAGTTTACATGCACTTGTCAATTCCACAATTAGCTGAACCCAGCTCTCCATTCAGCCAAACTGAAGGGCTTATTACAGGTAGAACATAGACTGAAGAGGCATACAGAAACAAAAGCAGCTCCCAGCAATCCATGGTATAGGGCAAGATGAAAACATTTTGGAGTTGAGGTCAGCCTGAGAGCATTTATTTAACAGATCAGTGTACTAAATTAATTTGAGTAAAGTGATTAGTGACACTTAAATCTAGAAAGTGCCAAAGGAGGGATAATAGTGGCATAAAGTTTAAAAGCAATGAGAAGGAGGAGAACTGAAGATGTTTCTAGGTTTATTTTGATTTAGTGTTAAGCTTTAGTGTGCTTTAAAAGTAGCATCGCTTAATTAGCTGACAACAGTGGGTTCTTTTATCTTACTAGGGGGCTCCCTGCTCACTTTGCTTGACAACCCCCGGCGTGCACTATGCGCCAGCAACTTCACGTCTCTGCCGCTCGCATATGTGGATTTCACTTTCACCAAACAACAAATCTTTTAATTCTCTTCATTGGGAAGAAACACTACTTTTCCCTGATGGCAACACGAATTGGCCGATCTACAAGTCTCTGACTTAAAGTTTAAATCCGAACAATACATTCGATCTCTTTTCGCTGTTCCATTATTTCACAGAATAATAATTTCCGTTTATTTTCACTAATGCGATCTTTACAATCATTTTTTTGAGACTTTCAAATTTTAGTACTTTCATTATCTCTAACCTGCTCTCCATGTGTATCACGCCAACATTTTTGAATTCTTTACAACGTTCTACTCATCTACTCTTTGTCTTTTGTTTCCGACCCTGGGCATGGTTAAATCTGTTGGCACAAAGTCTCGTCGTGTGGGACTTGAAAGTATCTCTCTGAAAAAGTCACGTCTCGTCCCAGGCTTAAAAATCTCATCTCATCCCAGGATTTTTTTATATAATAGCATGAACAAAATCTCTCTAAAATATCAAGGTGTTTGAAAGTTTTCTTCTTGTAGGCAGATCCATGCCGAGTATCCTGAACCACCAAACACTGCTGTCTTCTCTAATTTCTGTTCTTCTATACTCTTATTTCATAGACTTGTACTGTCAAGAGGAATATCTTGACTCTTCTGAATGTGGGTTCATGTGGCAGATGGAGAGAATGCTATGCAAAAGCACTCGTATATTTTATAAGCTACAATTCGTTTTAGCTCCAATTTGTGCTGCCTTATGGAGGGAGAATTCAATCCTCTGTAATTTGTCTCAGTATTTCTATTGCACCTTTTACAGAGCACATCGTCAAAAGTTGCCTTATATAATTCAAAGCAACAAGGCAATTCATGCTAAAGCACAAGACCAAAATAGTAATCCGAGCCAACACATAATTTTAACTGAAAGTACATCACATAGTTCATTAATAGCAAGATATGACCAATAGCATGATGGAGTCAGCATCAGCATCATAGTTGCAAAAATAAAGAATGTGCAATTTTAACATTGACACCACCTTATACATAGATAGCTTCAATATCTCTAACCTGGATCACATACATCTCTTTTCATAGGAAAATCTTGGATTGTATCCTCGCACTCTGTTGTACGAAAGAATTCCTGAGCAGGTGTCTGTTAGACACACACCTGGACAAGCTCCGTATTTGAGATGCTCAATTAACATATATACGAGTACTGTATATACTGTATTAAGAAAATCTAGCCTCTAGATGCTACAAGACAGCACTCAGATGGGTTGGAAATTCCCTACTTTGACAGCAGGAATTTTTAAACTGATGCTCTTTCTCCTGACCCCCAGGGAGGTGCTTATGTGGTCAAACTTTTTGAAGAATATGCCACAGGTGCAGCTGTCATCACTGTTGTCTTCCTTGAAGTCATCGCAGTTTCTTGGTTTTATGGTAAGATCTACAGTTCATATTTTACACCATCTAAAACTGTCAATAAATACGAAGGACAAGCTTAATAGTTTCCTTATGACCTTAGTACTGCCTCTTAACTGTTTGTTTTAATGTGTCATGCTAGTTATTTTGCCTGCTTGTAGAGGTTTGCGGGGGGTCCTTCAGAAATTTCCTCTCCCTTCCTGTAAGGTCTCTGATAATTCTGATGAGGCTGACCTACTGGGAGTGCCTGAGTTCTATGGCATATGAGAGACGGGGCTAATAAGAAACACACTGTAATTGTGAAATCTTGACTTTTTTTTTTGTCTGTAGGGATGCCTCGCTTTTGCCGAGACATTGAAGCAATGCTGGGCTTCAGCCCTGGCTGGTATTGGAAAATCTGTTGGGTAGCAATCAGTCCTATCTTTCTGTTGGTAAGAAAGTGTATCTGCATAGCTCAGTATATATAGTATGCTAAGGAATCTTGAGAATTTAAATCTCCTATAGGTTAGTGTACTAGCCAAGAAAAGGGTGGGCCCATTGTTATTTTATAATTCTTGCCATCATAGTAGTTTGAATATTAAGTAAATCCATCCATCCATCCATCCATCCATTTTCCAACCCACTGAATCCAAACACAGGGTCACGGGGATCTGCTGGAGCCAATCCCAGCCAACACAGGGCACAAGGCAGGAACCAATCCTGGGCAGGGTGCCAACCCACCGCAGGACACACACAAACACACCCACACACCAAGCACACACTAGGGCCAATTTAGAATCGCCAATCCACCTAACCTGCATGTCTTTGGACTGTGGGAGGAAACCGGAGCGCCTGGAGGAAACCCACGCAGACACGGGGAGAACATGCAAACTCCACGCAGGGAGGACCCGGGAAGCGAACCCAGGTCCCCAGATCACCCAACTGCGAGGCAGCAGCGCTACCCACTGCGCCACCGTGCCGCCCCATATTAAGTAAATATTTACTTTATTATTGTTAGATACACATAGGTACCCCTTGCTAGTACCAGATTGGACCCCCTTTTGCCTTCAGATCTAACGTGGCATAGTTTCAGCAAGATGCTGGAATTCCTCGAGGACTTTGGTCCAGTTACTGCAGATTTGTTGGCTGCACATCCATGATGCAAATATCCCGTTCCACCAAATCCTCAAGGTGCTTTATTGGATTGAGATCTGGTGACTGAGGAGGCCATTTGAGTACAGTGAACTCATTGTCATATTTAAGAAACCAGTTTGAAATTATTTGAACTTTATGACATGGCGCGTTATCCTGCTGGATGTAGCATCTAAGATGGGTACACTGCAGCCATAAAGGGATTATTAGTTTTGACCAGCAGGGTACTATTTTTCAATGTCCAAAAGGCTGATTTCCAATTGTGCAGGTAAAGCACTCCGAATTAAATAGCAGCGCATTGCCTTTAGTCATCTATCAGTTTTAGAGGAATATCTAACATACCTCAGATATAACTTTGCTTCCTACAGAGTTGTTTTTCATATTCCAGTTGTTAGCAGCCATCAATGGTTTGATAAATTAACTGCCATCTGAAATGCTTGCCTGACCA
This sequence comes from Erpetoichthys calabaricus, assembly GCF_900747795.2. Lineage (NCBI taxonomy): Eukaryota > Metazoa > Chordata > Cladistia > Polypteriformes > Polypteridae > Erpetoichthys > Erpetoichthys calabaricus. The sequence goes on along the minus strand of NC_041401.2, from coordinate 66,703,071 downwards.
CCCAGTAAAGTACAATTTATATGGAATTATGAACACTAAATGATCTGCATCTTATCATTATCATTGAAGGTGTGTGTTGTTTTTTTTTTTTTGAGGATGGTGATGTTGTTATTATTTGTTATAATAGTTCTGTTTATCTTGAGCTTCTGTAAAGTCTTAATTCTATCTCTCTCTCTCTCTCTCTCTCTTTCCAAATTTGAGTTTTCAACATATTTAGTTTGCATTAAAGTTTGCCAACAAATGAGAAAACTTCTGACACGTTTCATTCAGGATACTCCTATGAGCAGAAAATCTTAGAAAAAATAACCTTTAATGTTGTACAATTGTATTAAGCCACTAAAGTATTACAGCACATGACAGAGAAGTACTAAGTGAAGTAGTGCGTTACATAAATACTTGTGCACTATGCATGTAAAGCCTTATGTAAAGCTTTCTAAAGAAAAGAATATAAGAAGCCTTATTATAATATTGAAGCCATTTCCATTTCAGCAACATATGGGGACTGTGAAGCTCTGTAATGTGAGGTTGTGTGACATACAGTATATTCTCTCTCATTGCCCTTGGATGCCATCACTCTGCCTTCCTTCTAATTTACCATCTTTCAGTGAAATACTTAACATTTTAACTGCATCTCTAGTTTGGAGTTGGGTGGATCCAAATTTTAAGACTATCCTTATATTCATAAAGCTTGCATTGGCAGTACCAGCCAGCAAAGTGTATCAGATTCCTTTTTTTAAGTTTTAAATCCAGGGTTAAACTCGGTGTTCTTAAAATTTCTGTAGTATCTCTTCAAAATTCTGGTGGGGGAAATGGAGTCAGATCTGGGGCATTTTACTGTGCCTAGTTTTTTTTTTCAGTAATCAACAGATGTAGATATTTACAGCGCAGGCCGTGGCTGAGAACCACTGCTTTAAAGTGCTATTTTTTTTTTGATTATTAGGTAATACAATATGAGGAAAATTTTTACAAAAACAAAAATAAATGGAGGGAAGTACAGCTAAGGTGACCATCCTGTCTCAGTAACACTATCAACACTTCAATATATACGTCCAATGCAGAATAAATTTCAACATTTCAGTGAGAATAAATCTGTTGAAAGAAAAAGAAAACACACACACACACCACGGGCAGAAACAATTGTGTGACTACAAAATCCAGAATCATCAGAAGACACTAAAAGGCCATTGCTTAACACTAAATTCCTTGTCTCTTTCTCTCTCTTTCTCTTGGGGTGCAGTTCATTATTGTCAGTTTTGTGATCTATCCTCCAAATGTCAAGCTGTTTGATTATGACTACCCTCCTTGGACCACAGTACTCGGCTACTGTATTGGAGTTTCCTCATTCATCTGCGTTCCTGCATATATGTTGTATATCATTGCTGTTACGCCGGGCACATTAAAACAGGTAGGTGCTGTCAGTTTTGCACATTATTAAAAATGTCATCACTCTGTGTTAGCACAGAAATACTTGCAACTAAACAATGGAGTTTGGTCAAAAACCAGTAAGTAACAAACATTCTGGGTACCTCTCCAGTAGTCTTATTTTACTTTGATTGGGAAGAAAGTATCCAGTATAAAAATTTCCTTTTTAGGAATATTTTATCTTAAATATACTGTATTCATTAAAAAATACTTCACACAGCCACCATATCTGTTAAACATTATCAGTTCAAGGGTTTTTTTACTGAGACGCACCTTCAGACTTTTTGAACAGAAAAAAAAATCCCTGTGATATAATTCACATTGTCACAGGATGTTGACATTTAATGTTTCAGTTCATTCTTGCATGTCACTTTGTAAAGGAAAAATAAAAAAAAATGCTGAGGTGTATCTATTAATCCCCACATAATTTACACCATTTGTACATTGCTTAATTTCTAGCATTTTCTATTATAGCAGTGCACTTGGGAGGTAAATATTCTTTTGTTATATAGTGGTCCCACCTTAGCCACATGCTGCCCATTCTTTGCCAATAGTTAGCTATTGTTTAGAAGTTTTATGTCCCCCTTTCACACACATCTAATACAGTTCAGCAGCCTGCATACATTTTGTGGTTATTTAATCTCTGTATTATATTAAAAAAAATCCTAAGAGGAGATGAGACTGTTTTCAAGAGATTTTTTCAAGTCCCGCGAGACGAGACTTTGGCCATGAGATTTTTTTCAAGTCATGCCCTCCTCTCAACCATATTCAACCAAGCACACGGTCCTCTCACCTGTCATTCGTGTGAATGCTTTTGACAGACACAGTTCCTGCTCTCTCAGCTCTTATAAATTTTAATGTTTTCCTCACTTTAAGTTCCCAATTAAAGAAGACGTATTATCTCCAAATCTTATTGAAGAATTTCATCACAAAGGGTTATCAACAGAAGAAATGAGTACACGGGCAATCCTAGCACTGAGAAACGATGAAGTCAAACAAATTTACGCCCAAGTTGTCAATCAGTTACAGTTAGGTCCATAAATATTTGGACAGAGACAACTTTTTTCTTATTTTGGTTCTGTACATTACCACAATGAATTTTAAATGAAACAACTCAGATGCAGTTGAAGTGCAGACTTTCAGCTTTAATTCAGTGGGGTGAACAAAACGATTGCATAAAAATGTGAAGCAACTAAAGCATTTTTTAACACAATCCCTTCATTTCAGGGGCTCAAAAATAATTGGACAAATTAAAGAACTGGAAATAAAATGTTAATTTCTAATACTTGGTTGAAAACCCTTTGCTGGCAATGACAGCCTGAAGTCTTGAACTCATGGACATCACCAGATGCTGGGTTTCCTCCTTTTTGATGCTCTGCCAGGCCTTTACTACAGCGGCTTTCAGTTGCTGTTTGTTTGTGGGCCTTTCAGCCCGAAGTTTAGTCTTCAAGTGAAATGCATGCTCAATTGGGTTAAGATCAGGTGACTGACTTGGCCATTCAAGAATTTTCCACTTCTTTGCTTTAATAAACTCTTGGGTTGCTTTAGCTGTATGTCTTGGGTCATTGTCCATCTGTATCATGAAATGCCACCCAATCAATTTGAGTGCATTTAGCTGGATTTGAGCAGACAGTTTGTCTCTGAATACCTCAGAATTAATTCGGCTGCTTCTGTCCTGTGTCACATCATCAATAAACACTAGTGTCCCAGGGCCACTGGCAGCCATGCACGCCCAAGCCATCACACTGCCTCCATCGTGTTTTACAGATGATGTGGTATGCTTTGGATAATGAGCTGTTCCACGCCTTCTCCATACTTTTTTCTTGCTATCATTCTGGTAGAGGTTGATCTTGGTTTCATCTGTCCAAAGAATGTTTTTCCAGAACTCTGCTGGCTTTTTTAGATGTTCTTTAGCAAAGTCCAATCTAGCCGTTCTATTCTTGAGGCTTATGAGTGGCTTGCACCTTGTAGTGCACCCTCTGTATTTACTTTCATGCAGTCTTCTCTTTACGGTAGACTTGGATATCGATACGCGTACCCCCTGGAGAGTGTTGTTCACTTGGTTGGCTGTTGTGAAGGGGTTTCTCTTCACCATGGAAATGATTCTGCAATCATCCACCACTGTTGTCTTCCGTGGACGTCCAGGTCTTTTTGCGTTGCTGAGTTCACCAGTGCTTGCTTGCTTTCTTTCTCAGGATGTACCAAACTGTAGATTTTGCCACTCGGAATATTGTAGCAATTTCTCGGATGGGTTTTTTCTGTTTTCGCAGCTTACGGATGGCTTCTTTCACCTGCATGGAGAGCTCCTTTGACCGTATGTTGTCTGTTCACAGCAAAATCTTCCACATGCAAGCACCACACCTCAAAATCAACTCCAGGCCTTTTATCTGCTTAATTGATCATGACATAACGACGGACTTGCCCACACCTGCCCATGAAATAGCCTTTGAGTCAATTGTCCAATTACTTTTGAGCCCCTGAAATGAAGGGATTGTGTTAAAAAAAAAATGCTTTAGTTGCCTCACATTTTTATGCAATCGTTTTGTTCACCCCACTGAATTAAAGCTGAAAGTCTGCACTTCAACTGCATCTGAGTTGTTTCATTTAAAATTCATTGTGGTAATGTACAGAACCAAAATTAGAAAAAAGTTGTCTCTGTCCAAATATTTATGGACCTAACTGTACATGGCAAATTGGTTAAATGCGTATCAATAGACTATGCTGAAACAGTTGGTGGTGATCCTGCGGAAGATGAAAACATCAACTTACAATATTCTGTAGAATATCTACAACCGTTAACACCGTCCAGTCTTCCACCACATAAATTAATGTAGAAAGAAGGATGTATCCAAGAAAGGTAATGTAGTACATCTTCTGTGGATAACATAAGACAACAAAATTCGTATTAAAATGTTAACAAATCACAGAGACAAACATTGGAAAAAGTCATTTTATTTATTAGAGAGAAAGAAACAAAATTCAATCATGGGCAGTTACACGTTGTATTGACACAATGCAAGTCCAAACATGCAATCAAAATTCAATGCGATATTGACAAAAATTTTATTGAAAAAACTGTTTTTACTTAAGTTTTACAGTAAAAGTGTACGTTTATAAAGTATTTGCGTGTTAATTTCAAAGCCAAACAGAATGAAATTGTATTACACAACGAATAACTAACGCAATATGAAACAATTTACTTTCAAATTATTACATTTTACTATTTTTTAATATGGTTAATTATTCGCTGTAATGTAAAATAGTTAGTTCTATTATGGATATGTAACAATTCCCATGAAAATAATCTGTTTAAATTGTACATCCGCATCCCCATACGCCAGTGGCAGAACCGCAGAGAGGCTAGCGCTTGGCGCAGGCCTGTTTGGTGAGCGAAGCCAAAGTTTGTGGCTAGGAGGCAAGAAAGTTGCTCTTCTGTTGATTCCTCCGAAAAAGGCATATTTGAGCAGGTATCAGTGCACCACCAGTCTGCTAAATCTTCCTGAAGGACTTCTGTAGTCAAACAAGGGTTCTGATTTTCCTTTCTAACAATCCCACAAACAGTTCTCTTAGAATATTTTCATGGTCTTCCAGATCTCAACTTGACTTCCACCGTTCCTGTTAACTACCATTTCTTAATTTCATTCCGAGCGGAGGAAGCGGCTACCTGCAAATGCTTTGCAGGCATCCATTATTTTATTTTTTAGAGGGCTAGGCAGCTTCTTAGAGGAGCCCCAGGTTGGGATGAGGTTTGAAGAGTCCAGAGTATTTATACAGCTTTGAAATGTGCATCACCTGGCCTTTCCTAGCCCTAATGAGCTAATTAAGGTCTGACACTTTGGTCAAAGTTATCCGAGACCTCATAGCTCTTGGGGGTGCTCAAACATTTGCAAGGTGCTCCCTTCCTTTTTTCACTGTACAATTATACAAAACAAAAAATAACACAAAATTCTTTGTTTAAAATCCTGTAAAGGATATTTCATCTTTACCTTTACACCTTTTGACGATATGTTCATCTTCTACACACTTAACAATTCACAAGAATAGACACTTTCTTTCTTTACTGCAACTTTTACCCTCACTAAAATAAGATATTAGGCAGACAGTGTGATACAGTATCCATCTAAAACTTTAGCATAACTTTTATACAGGTGGAAACCCAAGTTGTACAACTCGACGATGTGTGAATATTTCTGGATAGCTGACCAACTACAAGACTCCCTAGATATTATTATAGAGCGATTATTGTCATGTTTACAAGTACAGTAGAACTCTTACTTGCCTGTGCTAATGAACATGTAACACATCGCTGCTCTCTACTGCCAGCTTCTAAACTTCCGTTAATCCTTACCGCACAATCTCAGAAAACAATTTTTAATCCTACAAATAAACCTATGTTTGGATTAACTGCAGGACAACTGAAATTTGGGAAAGCAGTTTAAAAAAGGACATTGAAGAGGTGGGAGGAAAAAAAGGCAAATCAGTATTTCAGTGCCATTACTTTTCCCCATTTAGTACGTTTTTTTTTTTTTTCTCTCTCTCTCTCTCTCTCTCTACGGGCTACATCTGTTGTAATATTCCACTTCTAATCCATGAATGTCTACCTGTATGAGAGGCTTGCATGACTTTAATAATTCTTATTCAAACAAAGAAGGAAGGTACACTGCTTACCTTTCCCTCATGCACGGAAGCTATCAATAGGACTTTGTGTTTACTGAGAACTAAAGTTAACTAAAATAATATTAGTTTCCCAATAGAGAAGAAAAAAAAAAAAACAGTATACATAATATTTACATAGAGTACACCATCTGTTATGCCCACACTTTCTTCTATTTTTGGAGATAATAAACACTAAAGCTTGTTAATCAAATTTAAAGCAACTATTCCATTTACATGAGGATATCGAGCAAAGGTAATTATTCTCTACTTTGTAAAACCTGGCCAATGGTGATAGGCATCAGAACGGTCACTGAGGTGACATAAAATCAACATGGGTGACAGCACAGAAGCCTCTTGAGCGGGTTTTACTCTTACTTGTTGGGAGCATCTGGGGAAAAGGAGTTGTTCATACATCTGGACCAGTGACATGAGGCTGAGGATAGTTTGGTAAGCACTCATCATGTCTCCGATGTCCGTCTTTCAAAATGTAATTTATTGTATAGTGTTGTTTCTACACTATGGGTAAACTGTGTAAAACTGATAGTAAACTTTGACATGGTTTTAAGGAGCTGCTCTGTCATGGTCTTGCATTCTACCCTAGGATTCTTGCCACTTTGCATTGGATAACATTCTTCTGATTGGACAGTTTTTTCCCTTAGTTAATGTTACAAAGCCAACAGCTTCATCTCTCTCTGTCTCTACTGTATTTTTAGTCTCCTATTGCCTTCCAAAATCAGTCCTGCTGCTCTTCCTAAGGTGGAAGCTTTTCACTATCAAATAATTTATTGAACAGAGCCTTTAAGCAGGCTTTTGTTTCAACTAAACACAACCTTATGTTACAACTTTATAATAGGTATGATAGGAAAACACTAATGAGGGTAGAGGAAAGAACAGTGAATGTTGACCTGCTGCTCAATAGTAATAATATTATGCCAAATAATTCATAGACAAGTTGGGATAGATTAATAAAAACAATTAAATGGGTTCAAAACTCTATAAGAATTAATGGTGCATTCACCAAGTAAGACAATACGTGATAAGGATGATTCAATCCAGAGATAGTGAATTGACAATGAAAATCACATTTGTCAAAGCAGTGGCTTTTCCAATAGCAAAATCTAGCTACGAAAGCTGAGACATGAAGACAGCAGAGTGAAAAAAACACTTGTGTTTTTAGAGGAATTACCTGTAAAACAAGATGTGCATTACACTCCTAAAGGTCAGTTCTGGATCAAGCCTGACCTCAGACTTTAGTAAAATTTTTCTTTCATGCATTGAGAAAACATGGCTCCTTCCAGAAGGCTCTAATGGTTGAAAAAAAAAAATAGAACCTGTAACTGAAGTATGAAAAGAAATGCAGACAAGATAGATGTATGCCACCACTGAGAATGCTGATATGTTAGTCTAGCTTTTGAATGACACTACCCTTAGCTCAAGAAGCTGCTTTTGATTTAGCTAGAATAGACTAAATTGATATGCTAATACAATACAACAGTTTCCCATTAAAAGAGTACCAGGTAAGACACTACTTAAAACATCCTCTTAATAATAATTTAAAAGATGATTACTGTATAGGTTTTTTTTTTCCCCTGAGAAAAAACACTGGTTCATAAACATACATTCTAGCTCCTCTTGCAATTCATGTTGCAATTCTACCCACAGTGACAGTAATTAAATTAAGCAGGATTTTCTGGCAAACTGATTTAACTTACCGGTAGATTGATTTGTTTGCTATGTGTCCTGTAATGTAGTATAATGCAGTGATGGTTCCTGCTTTAAGTTCAATTTTGCTTGGCTAGAGTTCGACAAACCAGCCTCCCCTCATTCCATCCAGCCCACCAACCCTTCTAGTGCAAGTTCTAGACTGTAATAAGCAGGTGTGGAAAACAGATTAATGAATAGATCAAATAAAGGGGTTACTTCATTATCAGTTTTAAAACTACTATCATTTTTACACTAAACTGTAGATGGGTGACAAGTTCTACAAAGCAGCTAAAAAGAAATGGATGATAGTAGCTTCAAAAAATCCCAAATTTTAAGTGGACTTAAAAGTCTAGGTTAGAACATTGAAGTATTCCAAGGAACTGGCTGACAACTTGCATTGCTGCCTAGATTTGCTGGATGGGCAGCAAGCCCAGCTTTGATCTCTTCTGGCCAAATGTGTGACAAGCATTTTCAAAAAATGATGTTTGCCTTCTTAACCACACTAAAGATAAGCATATTTGTTCTTATTTGATTAAACTGGGTGCAAAGGTCCTAGACAATTAATATACTGTATACACATTCATAAATTGTGAACCAGAATGTACTTAACCACTTGCTGTCTGTTCCAAAGTAAGAAAAATTGCAAAAAAAAAAAAAGTGATTCTGTATTCTAAAAGAATGAAACACAGGCCTGCATGGGGCATCAGACAGATATCTAACTGTAAATTACTACTTGGAACTTAGGATGTCCTGTGGAAGATAGCACAGATTTCACTGAAGGGAATGAGAGGGTGGACTGCAATGACAACCACTGAAACTGAGCGATGGGCTTTGAATAAATTAAGAGGAAGCTGCTGTCAAAAGGGCATGAGTAAAATTACAAAGGCCACAGGAGTGCTGGTATCTTTGGTAAAAGGGTTAATGAACTTAGATTTATTCTTAGAGGGACTCCACTTAGCTACCCAACCAGTTACAAGAAGAGAACAACATGGGCTGAACAACCTATGCACATCTGTTACCCAGAAGAAGTCAAGGTTACATTTGAAAGGCTTGCAGAATTTAGAGAATGAATTAACCCTCACCCCCCATTATACCCAGTGTAAACAGCTGTATATAAGCATGGTGCAAAGCTGACTGACGGATTCAAATAGGTTACAGGTGGTGTTAGATGTAGTACTATTCCCTTAAATGAAGCGAGACAGACTCGGCTCAAGAATAGTGAGCTGCCATCTTTAAGTTGCTTTCAATCACCCCTTAAAGATTTTCTTCTATCCACAGCGTCTACTAAAGAGCATAACTCCACAGCCTGGAGCCCAGGCCCAACACTGTGACATCATCATCACCAATGCAGTGTAAAGTGGGAGCCACGATGTGCATAAATACATGATTACATTTACAGCACAGCCAAAGAGGGTCAAACTCAAGGCAAATCCAAACCCAGCACTACGAGTACATGCTGGACTGCGACCCTCACTTGGAAACTTGCCGCTGCTCCTGCCATCAGAGGGGGAAAAGGGACAGAGAGGAGTGGAGGACAGCTGCAGAATAGGCTCACTTTACTTTTTGTTTTTGAGCCCATGAGTATTTCTGGACAATGGGCAGTTTACTTGGCCACCTGGCATGCAAGTTGTTTGGGTATTTTCTCTCATCAAGTCCATGTAGTACAGAATGCTTATCTGTAGGTATGTGTTTAAAAAGTATAATGAAATGTGAGCATTGCTTTATCTATTTAAGTATTTCCAAACAGCAACATTAGTGATGTGTTTTACATAGCTACAGTATATAACATCCACTTGTTGTCAGAATGAATGACTATAGCCTGAACAGGAAAGTAATTCTGATTTTTATATGTATATATCCACACGTTTTAAACAAATTAATGCTCAGCTAAACAAATGTCTCTAAATTTGTCTCATTCATATCTTGTGCACTGTACTTGAGACAATACCCTATCCAGAAAAAAGTAAGCATGGCATTTTATGAATTTTTTCTTTTTGTTTTCATGGAACCTTTTGTAGATATAGTTTTGTTTCCATCTATCTGCCTGTAATTTACATAGGAAAATGAGTAAACAGCTGCAGGCCTCATGTACATGTGTTTGTATTTGCCACACACATATGTCCTCTTTATGTGGTCAACCAAAGAAATGTTGACGTGCAATTGATCTCCACGTTGGAAGATGAGAAATTTACTTCCCTCGACTGTCACGTTTATTACCAATAAACCATTCAGTTATTTCTGATCTAGGATTCAGAGTTTAACTTAGAGTAAAGTAATAGTATTACTTAAATTTCAGTCCACCTTTAGCTAAATGAACCACATGTTACAGTTCCAACTGCAAGCAAACATGTCGATTGCTAAATCCCTCTAAACAGCTGAATGTTAATTGTGTAGTATATCTTGATATGCACAAGCCACCGTTTTGGATACTGGTAAAACTAAAAGCAGTTCTGCATTTGGTTACTGTGTTCTAGTCAACAAATTTAGCAAATCATTTCGCTAGCTGCATGAATTTATGTTGGAACCATTGCTCTCTCCATTCAACCTTAAAATGCATACGTTACTAGTGTATCAAAACATACAAGTATAATGTTAGGAACAGTAATGCTCACGGAAAGCTAGTATTGTACAGCAGTAGCTGCTTGATGCTCTTTACCTGTACAATTCCTATCACGACTATTTTCTAAAGCTGCCACTTTTGATATGTCTGGTGCCAGCAATGAGGCCCTCACTTTGATATACTGTTATCAAAGTAAAATTATTCTTCCTGGAATGTATTACTATTTACATTGAGGATGTAATTGTCCTTCATATCAGGAGTACTTCCATCGATACAGACATAAAGTGAGTATTACTGAATAATGGTATTAACTGAAAAATATGATGCTGAAAGTTAAGCAGACTTTGACAATCTTTTCATCTTCCATCCTCTCACACCGAGGTGTGATCAAAATTTACTTTCAGTACAGCCACTTGTGCACCTAGTAAACAGTAACGAGACAAACTTATCTCAATCTGTGCGTTTCCCTTTTTATGTGCCTTATGTAAGCTTTGCAATGACATGATCTCTCATCGTCTAAAAGACTCAAAAAACCTTCAATTCCTTTATCTGCCTACTTCATCACCTATTAAAAGACCAACGAAACATCAGGATAGTGTTCCCTTGGGTTTGCTCAATTCAATGAAGACCTGCTGCTCCTGCTCTTTTCATTTAAATCTAAATTCATATCTAGCCACAAACCATCCTTGGCCCACAAAAAGCTAGATTTACTGTTGGTGCTGAAATCAGAAATTTACTATGTGTTACTTTACCTTGGTAAGACCTTGAATGATATGCAATTTATTTAAATCAATTGTTTTTAAACAAATAAAATCTGTCTTCTTTTTACAAGGTAGGAGACAACCACAGAAAGTTCAACAGAAATAGCTAATGTCTTCTACTTCCCAGCTTTCTGCACTAAATGACATTTTATTCTTGCCCTTTGTGGAGGGGTAGAAAACAATCAAATGTGTGTTAATGCACATACACAAAGGCTTTGTCTGGTTCAGGTAGATAAAATCTGTATATATAAACCTGCTGCTGGCTTAGAGATGAGTTTAGCTTAAAACAAATTAATCAACACACTTGTAGAACCAATATAAAAAATTACATTTTACCTGTTCACTGTACATTAAAAGGTCTAACCTTTAATACTATTTACCAGATGTAAAAATATGCATTACAGGAAAAAATCTAAGATGGTAACTGTTCTCATTTTATGGCAACAAAGTGCTTCTACAATTATTAACTTACTATTAAAAAATGCAAAGCAAGGAGAAGTCTATTAAGGATCTCATCACATAATGCAGTGGTGTTAATATTAACAAAATCCATTCCAAAAACAAAAATACAAAGAAACCCACAACCTCTTCAAAAACTTTTAAGTCCACTATCTAATATGTTATTGTACTGACAAATAACAGCAATAAGATCACAGACAACAGATGTATAGAATTCCTGTGCATTAGTGACTAACCAAACCAATGTCAGCAATGTGTTATTATAACAAAGAACATAACTAAGTGTTGAATGTGTGAATCTGCATATACATATGTGTGTGTGTGTGTGGTAATGTACTGTATGTAAATGATGCTGTTACAGCAAAGAATGAGTTCTAGTATCCCAACGGAAAATGCCAGTCTTAAAATATGTGTACAGTATAAGGATCATGTGTTTCTTCTTTATATATGAGTCTGTTATGCATAAAGACCTGTCTGTATTTATCAACAAGTTCTCATTTGTTATCAGTGATGTGTGAAAATGTTCAAAGCATCTGTCCTAGTCTTTTGTGAAAATTTCAACTGTATCTCATTATCGAAACAAATAAAAATGATCTATGTTGAAGGAAGCAGAATTATTTTTGTCTAAACTGCTACAGAAACAATGAAAGACAGCAATTACTCTGAATTTGAATATAACCCAATGTACAACTAGTCATGTAATTTTAATATGAAACAGAATAAAATATAGATGTTTCAAATTAGTATTACAGAACTGAACAAGGGTCAGATGCCTTTTTAATTAAAACTTAATCTTGGAAAAATCAATTGCTAACAACAGATTTTGACTACAGTGTGCCTAGCTGACTATAAGTCTCAAAGTCTTGACGTGAATCAACAATAACATCAAATTTTTCTTCTGTCATCTTAGCTAATTGACCAGATATGATTATTTTACTAGAGTGACAAAGTAATCAGTGCTGCTGTTCTATAGCTCCGCTCAAGAAGACTGGACTCAGATCCTGTACTGGTCATGATCTGTGTGGAATTTACAAATTCTCCTTGCCAATTTTTCTCTGGGTGCTCCAGTTTTCATAAGCTTTTCCAACATGTCGTGACTGAGGACTATAAATTGGCCCAGTACGTATGCATGACTGGATGCACCCTGATGGACTGACACCTTGTTTACAGTTGGTACAGCCTTGTGACCAGTTCTTTTGCTATATGCTCCTGCTCCTCATGACCCAGATATGAAATAAATGGTTTCCGAAAATGATGAATGAATACTAATTACTTATACAGACATGTGCAATACAACTATACAGCAAAAGTAAAATATTTGATCAGCAAGGTGTGGCTGACGCCTGGAAGAACCGGGAGAGGGCCAATACCTCCCCGGGCCAGGAGAAGTGCTGCCGGAAGGAATTCCAGGGACACCTGTGCTTCCAGGTGCTCATGCGGCACTTCCACCACACAAGGAAGTGCTGCCGAAAGATCGCCACAGAGCACCTGGAGCACATCCGGGTTGTTATAAAAGAGGCCGCCTCCCTCCAGTAGACGAACCGTAGTTGGGAAGAAGAAGATGGAGCTTTGGAGGAGAGGAGAGGAGTAAAGGCGGCAGAAGTACAGAGACTAAACGAAAGAAGGGACTGAGTTGGCTGATTAGGGCATTGTGAGGTGCCGTGTAAGATTGAAAGCATAATAAACGTGTGTGCTTTGGACATTTGGTGTCATGTCTGCTGTGTACAGGGGGCTGGCTTACCACAAAGGGTACAGTTTTTCAGCTTCATAAACCACAAAGGTTTAGTGATTTCATTCAGCCTTTAGACTAAATGTTATAAATGCATCTAATTGTTTGATTAAATTTGATTTGTCCTATTTCTCTCTTCTTAGTCTCACCAAAAGAATTACTCATTTATAACAAGAGACATTTTTGGCATGTGATGTTGCAAGAAAACACTTGCATGTCTACAAGTTCATTTCTAAAGTGATGACTGGAATACGTCACAGGAAACCATTCCATGTTAAATGCATATTTTCTATCCAATTCCACCATTTCCCTTAATTTAATTTTCCCTATTTTCCCCTTAACTTCTGCTAGAGCACCTATGCCAGGGCACTATAACATTTTACAGTTTATGACTCAAACTTGTCCAATTTAGACCATCATTTTGGGCTGTGTATATATATTTTGCACATGCTACTGTCCATCCATTCACCCATTTTGTGTACTTAATTAGTCCAAAAAAGGGATTAGAGACCTACTATTTCTCAGTAGCATCACATACAAGGCAAGAATCAATCCTGAGCAGGACACCAGTCCACTGAATAACATACTTCGAGTACAGAATTAGAGATGAGGATCAACTTGGCACCTACATGTTTCGGAAGTACCCTGAGAAATTCCACACCAACCATAAGTTGAAAGTAAAAAAACCCATCTTTATTACTGTCAAATTCATGATCAAAATCATGTATGTATGTATGTATGTATGTATTTGTAGCTAAATAGTTTATTCATAAGGTAACTAAGGCTATTATCAACAACCAGCTCCAATACAATTCAATTTTAGAAGTCATCACATTAGTGATTAGGAAATCCAACCATTCAGGATATACAGTGTCGCATTACAGGCTAAGCACTATATTATGCAGCACTTTTAGAAGAAAAAAAAAAACACAGAAGGTTGTCTACCAAATACTCAAGCTCATATAATCAATCTACATATACAATAATATATCCTGTGTAACATACCAAAATGTTGTTTATTTAAAAAGTTACCTTATATAGTTGCAACTAACTCCCTACAAAAACTGATGACAATTTCTTGCATTGCACCTGTCACGACTAAAGTAAAAAGCTACCTGTCAAATAAGATGTACTATAGCTGTGGTGTTTGGGACCTGTAGAGTTTGGCCATTTCCATTTACAGAGGCATTTACAGCATACTTTCAAACCTTAGCTTCAGAAACCCTAATCATGTTTTCTTTATCCTGTTTCTCCAATAAATGTGGTACACGGTGAGAATAATCAAGAAAGATGAACTTGTTAAACAAAAATTGAAAAAAAATCTTCAAATGAACACAGGCAGTCAGTGATTTCAGGCAGTTACTTATGAATGTGCCAAATGTTAGAATTCAAAATATTTGACACAGTCTATTAGAAAGTAAAACAGAAGAGTAGTCTTTCATCTCCCCAAAGGTAACTTTCAACTTTAATGAATGCAAATCTTTACCAAGCTATTTACTAAGCCGTTATTGCGATTAATCGTCCTCTTTTTCAATGTATGCTTTGGTTGATGACCGTGCCATCTGTCTTGCCAGGTAGCGCTCTCGAGCTGACAAAACAGATTCTTCATTACAACGTTTTGCAAATTTGCTGAGACTTGGTTCACCTTCCCTTCTGTCCTCCATAGTTGCAAGTGAAGATGTAGTTTGAAGCTCTTTAGCAACATGTTCATTTTCAGTTATTGCAGCTGCTCCTTCTTTTACCACAAGTCTATCATCACCCTTATCTTGATCTTCCTTATCACCCTTGCGCTTGTTTTTGTGGTCATCTTGGTCTTTCTGCTCTATGCTCTCCTTCTGTTTTTGGTTTTCACTATAACTTGCCTTCCTTTGCTTCCCTCTGTCAAAGTCTCTTTCTTCTCTTTCCTTTCTTTTGTCTGAATCTGGAGATCGGTTTTCCCGTTGACTGTCTAAATCTCTGGAACTTCTCTGTGTTTCTTTATCTTTTGATCTCTCTGAATCCCTGAAGATTTTTGAGGTATCTTCTCTCAATTTTTCAGTAGATCTAAACTCTTTTCCTCCATCACTTTCCTTCAACCTTTCTGAATCTTTGCGATCTCTTTCCCTTCTTCTGTCTAAGTCTCTGACACCTTTCATTTTGTCCCTCTCCTCACATCTATCTAAATGTCTGGCTTCCTTCTCAGTCTTCCTCTCTATGTCCCTGTAATCTCTTTCTCTTTCTTTATCTTTGTGATGCTTTTTCTCTCTATGTCTATGTCTTTCTTTGGTTTTGTGTCTTTCATTCTTTTTATCTGGTTCACTTTCAGAAGACATGGATCTCTGTCTATAATGTCGTGCAGAATTGCTTCGTTCCGTTTTGCTGGCTGAAGAACTCTTGAATTTTGTGCTCAATCCTTCATCTTCTTCATCACTGTCAATTTCAAAGTCACTGTCTCTGTCTTGATTGTCATGATGTGGAGATTTGCTGCACTCTTCCTTACTTAACTCTTCTCTACTTTGGTGATCCCTATTAGTGCAGAGACAAAATAGAATTATTATATTGACTGCAAACAATCCATCAGAATATATCCCAGGAGATCCACAAATATGAGCATGATATTATGTTTAGTAGCCTTCCAAAAAAAATGTGTTAGGTTCAAAAATGAAGAGATAGACAGAGAACATCTATAACAGTAGAAACAGAAGTTATGCAATGATGAATATAATAAAAATATAACCTACTAGATGTCCCCCCATGGCTCCGCCCGCATAGGAGTGAAACAGGACAAACTTTAAAAATCAATAAACAAACAGGTATCGCTAGGTAAGTGAAGGCAAGGTGCACTCCAAAACGTGGCCAGAGGTAGACCTGTTCAAGCAGAGGCTGGTGTGTGAGTAATTGAGGAGTATCCTGCCCAGCTCCCCACTCCTGACGTCATGCTTGCCCCTCCCCTCGGCCCACAGTCTCTCTCTCAGATTAGTGCAAAGTGAAATATGATACTTAGCGTAATGACAGAAGTCGCAAAATCAACCAGAATGTTCTAGCAAATTATAGAAAAAAAAACATTGTATATATACACACACACACACGCACACAGAGAGAGATTTCACTGACATATGAATTCTAAATATATGGAAAATAGCTGGGAAGCACTGACTGAATTGTCACAGGGAATAAAAAACTGGACTATAAAACACTAGACAATAGACAAAATTCCCCCTTGTCAAATCACACTTCAGATGCCTGTATTTTAGACATAGTAAATTATTATGACTGTAGTGGAGATAGTGGTCACTGGGAGATTATTATTTTTAAATGTTTAATCCATCATACCTACCTCTTTAGACCCCTGTCTGGGAGATCCTCTTCACCCACAGTCTGATTCAGTAAATGTCTATAGAATCCGCTAAGATCCTTCTGCTTTTTAACATCAAGGGCCGCTATAACAGATGACAGTGAAACACAATTTAATTTTACACCACAAAATATAAAAGAGTCAGCACAATGGAAAACAATCAAATTCTAATCAGAATATTATGTGCGCATAAACTATGCAAAATCAAACTGCCGTAGAGAACTACTGTTGCAGTCATTCCAAAGAACTAAAGGAGTAAAGGTAAAGGTGCAATTAATAAAAGAGCTGCATTAACCATTACAATGAAAATATTTTTACACGTGAAATTGCTAAAAATCTAGTAAATTACAAATTTACAAAGCATCCTGTAAATAATTCATTTTACAATATGAATTATTGATTAAAATGATATGATACAAAAAGAAAAGAATTTTTAACATCACAGCATCACAGTGTCTCTATATAGTTATACAAATTTATTCTTACTTTTCTGATCTAACAGGTAAGGTGCATATAGCTCTACAGAAATCTCAATACAACAGTTTGGTAAAATATCTATATAGAATGCACAATTATGAACCACTAAAACAAGCAAAAATGAATATTGTTAATGTTGTTCAAATAATTTCAGGAATATGATCATAGCAATTGAAAACAACGTTTGCTCCTCTAACAAGATGCACAACCTAGAATTGCAGCAATGGTCAAGCAGATGATGCAGCCTCCACAGGCAAATCTGACTGGGCTTGTTAAAATAAAACTCTTGGCTTAAAAATTAAGCAGATCATTAGGCCTCTCTTATATAAGCTATTAAAAAATCTCAAAATCCCACCGCAGTGAAATGAACTGCATTCACTTTTAAAAGCAATGACACAAGTAGCTGTTGACAGTTGTAACTTATGCAAAGCTGCAGTTTATTTATATTCCAACAAAATATTAATTCACAACTTTATTTCATCCTTTTGGAGAAGACTAGGTATAATTCCTTCTTTAAAATCTAATGATTTCAAAGCTCTTAAAAATGTCCCCTATTTAAAAGTGACTCGTCAATAAAAGCTATCAAGAGCTCCAGATTTTCCTAATTTTATGAAGACAGTGTGCTGTGAATGCAACTAAGAATTTGCAAGAACAGAATGAAGGCTTTATTTAGCCTCTCCATAAGAATTTCACTTCTCTGTGCTCATCCTGTAAATCAAACATTTAAAATACAATTTTGCAAATTTATCACATTCCAAGTAAAGGAATCAGAAATGCTCCATTCATTACTTAAAGTCCCTCATATTTCCACATACATGTTTAAACCTGTCTACTAATGGACTTTTGAAATGAACAGTAAGGCGATGGTGAAACAAGGACAAGGAGGGGAGCACATCTGAAAGCAAGCATCACTGTTTCACTTTGACACGTCTCTCCTTTCATCAAACACTTATGCTTTATGTTTTATACACCCTGCCA
Organism: Erpetoichthys calabaricus; assembly: GCF_900747795.2. Classification (NCBI taxonomy): domain Eukaryota; kingdom Metazoa; phylum Chordata; class Cladistia; order Polypteriformes; family Polypteridae; genus Erpetoichthys; species Erpetoichthys calabaricus. The sequence continues at coordinate 66,684,991 of NC_041401.2, read as the reverse complement.
TGTGCTTGTTGTATGAGAGCTCATCACCTGTATGCTAGATATTTCTGCAGTGACTGAATCTTGACAGTGCAGATGACATATTTACATGAACTGAATTGTGTAGAGATTTGTACAGCAAGATCTATTAATACAGAGATACCCATGATAAAACAACATGAAGCTTTGAAGGCATATACTGCCAACAATACAAAACAAGAAATGATAACTTTGAATTTGGGAATGACACCTGAATTAACTGCAAAATTTCAATTGATTATGACAGAGTTATGTTTTAAGGTGGATGAAAGAATATACCAGTAGCTGTCCCTTCTGGATGCCTCTATAATAAAACAAGTTACGATGAATGATGATTGGGTGTACTTTTGCTCAGTTTTTCAGATTTTCCTAGTATTCCTGTAAGGTCCCTCTGCTAACCCAAAGACATGCAGAATTGCGTCTCCAAATGTCCCAGACATTGAATGGTGTCCTAATACTGCAGGAGTTACTGTGCTTACTTACAAATCTATTCATCATATATGGTATCAGAAAATGGACAAATGGATGGCAGGTCATAATCACATGCAAGTTCCAGCTATCTCACCCTCCATTGCTGCCTCTCTTCTCTCATTTTCTTCTTCCATCTGCCTCTCCAGTAGCTTCTGTCGATATGCAGAGGTCACAAAGGCATCCTTGTCTTTGAACTGTTCTCCCTCAGCCTCACGTTCCTTCTGGATCTTTCTTTCCTTTACACGTTCCTGCTCCTTTTTCCTTTTCTCCACTGCCTGCAGCAAACTTGAAATATATTTTGGCTATTAATAAAGAAAGAAAAAAAGAAAATGTTGAATAACAGTGAGGCAGAAAATAATAATTTGCTTATTAATAGAAATACATTAGGTTTACTGAGAATATTTAAATTTAATTAGTTGATGTAACACCGTAAGAAAGATTTAAACTATTCTAAAGACCAAAGTAAGGTAATACCAGAGGAGTCCAGTAACTCATGATTTTTCTTGCTGGTATATCTAATAACCGCAAAAGAGCAAGCTATCCACTCTAAAATATGTACCTTCTTGTCTGCCCCGGAGAGGACTTTTGCTGTACATTCTTCCTTGTTTTTCTGCATTTCATCATAGATGCTGTCATACTCATAAACGCTGGCATCTTGTTCCAGAGCTCTCTGCATCTCTAGACGAGTCTACAAAATGTACACAACTTGAATTCGTCTCTTTGAATTTCCCAGGTGACCTAACAATGATTACCATGAATCCCCTGGTGGCAAGCTGTACACTCAGGTGAATTTTGCTGTTATATTACTGAAATGTTAGGGACACTCATTAATACTGAAGCATCTTTAAAGCATTTTACTGCATAACACAAGCAATGTTTCTTCAACTAGTATTTAAAAGTAAAACAACCTTTAATGTTCATTATTTCCTTTTCAGAATCTTGATTAACACAGAAATGCATATTCTAAAAGGCACACTATGTATAAGCCAAACTATTATAAAGCTGAAGCTCAAATAACTGAAAATGTTTGTTCCAGGAACAAATAACTTAACAACCAGGTAGATAAGAGTAAACTATTCCCAAAGATAATGCCCTGAAGAAAATCACAAATATGGTAGCTATATGAAACCAATGTAGTAAATTAACACAATGACAAAAGTTAAACAGCAAATATGGTACAGTGTTCTACCTGCTTCATCATTTTCTTCTTAGCAGCTTCCTTCTGTAGTGCCTCACCAACGGATGTCTTTGAAAAATAAACAAACAGATAAACTAAATCAGCAATGCAATTTGCATAATAACCCCTCAATTTATCCACAATAGGATTATTCTTATATTTTGGAAAACAAACCTTTCATTAATAAAATCAAGGTAGTGCATTTTTTCAGAAAAATAACATAAAAACAAACCACAACTCAACATCTACAAACTAAATACACCCTAGACCTTATTTGTGCCTTGATATCATGTTCATTAAAAACTCAAACAAGTGGGAAAAATAAGACACATCCTTAGTATAGTCCTACTTTCACACTGAATGGATATGACTTAATGACAAAAATCCAAACACAACTCATTTTATAACTGCAGAAACAGAGTGATATGCATAATTCTTCGTTTGTGTACAAACTCAAAACATGCGCAAAGACAGGAGGTTGATCCACTGTTCATGGACAGGACACAATGTGCATTATTCTGTTTAAATCTGACATTTGAGTATTGCCTGGAGTCTCTTTACCAACATCTTGACATATTACTGTATATTTCTTGGTCTATCTATATAAGAATAAGTGAAATACAAACTTTGTTCTCTCTGTCTGGAAATTATAGGGCTGAAACAAGTACTGAATATTGTGCATAATAAAAATTTGTCAAAAAATATTTTTGTTGCCGATTTTTTTATTTCGATGACTTATTTCAAATCAGCCAGCCATGATACTATATTGTTTTAAGAATAGAAAGCATTGACGAAAATACAAACAGCTAAACTTTTAAAAAGAAACAAACAAAGTGAGAACATTTTCTTAAAACACAAAACTACAATATGCAAAGCATGCAAGGCTCATTTAACAATTTGAAGCAAAAAAATATGTATGCTTGTATGATTAAAACACCTTTCCATTTGTCTTCCAGATTGGAAGTCGGAGAATATATGAAAAAGTGGAGAAATGTGAGGGACAAATATATTCTCCTATCGAAGAAAATGTGTAGCAAGAGAAGCAGTGATAATAGAGGGCAAAATTAATTTTCTGCATTTTAATGGATTATTCACTTTTCTTGCATGCTACAAACACCACCAACTAGTGTTCAGGCATGTGCCTGTGGAGCTGTGCAAAACAGAAATATAAACTGCTTTTAATGGTGTAGCCTATGGCACAGCCTCTGTACATAGCATTGACACAGAAGTATAAATCAGCCTTAAGTGTTTTTAAACACTCACATAGAATTAACTCACAGTTACCAGTTAAAGTGAATGTATGGTTTTGGGATTCAGAAGGGAACCCAAATAATCAGAAAACCTATAAAGATGAAATGACAAAGTACAAAATTCATAAAAAAAGATTGCCCCTAAGCTGGGGTTTGAACAAAGGACTTTGTATATATAAAGAAAACTGAGATAACCATTGTGCCACTTATAAAATAATGGAAAACAATGTGTTTAGATAAAGGGTAGCTAATTCAAAATTTTGGTAGTTTCAGAAGAAATGAATGCCATCAACGTCCACACAGATGTGCACATCATCTTCAATATAAATTACAAGAATAGAGATATCACTACAATACTAGCATTATAAATTCACATGTGCAATTTTAGGAACCACTGCGAGATTTATTCTTACTGCAAGATCACATTCATATTGATTAACAGATTAAAATGCATGAAAGAGACTCTATGCATCAGTTATATTTAGAGTAATTATGGGCACATGATCACTTGGTAAATGACAAATAAATACACTAAATAATATTACATTACCTAAATTTATTATAACCAGCTTCAATCAGATAAACACTGACACTTCACACTTTTCATTATTATATATACAGTATTATTAGTACTGAGAGACAAACTGTAGATAATGTTCAGTTTGAGCTTAAGTAGAGTATTAAATGCAGCTGACTACTTTAATATCTATAGAAAGCAACAGACTAAGCAGACTGTGTTACACAACAGGAAATTTAATTTTGCATGGTTAGCTGACAATAGTGAGTGTATTAATGGAAATTCATTGAAGACTTGAACAGCAACAAGTACTGATATCAACTAAAGATGTGCGCTTTGCCCTTGTGAAACCTATAGGTCCAAGCAAAGATTTTTCTTAAAGAGAGAAAGGCAGCCGCTTCACCTGCAGTACTATTTGTTCAAGGTATCAAAAAGTTGAAAGAAAAAAAGAAACACAATCCTAGTTCAAACACCTTGTATGTTTTATAGGCTGACAATTTCCTGCAGTGCCTGGAAACCTGATTGATGGGCACTTCCTGTTCTGTTATGTGTGTGTCGGTCTTTATCATCACAATCTATATTAAATGTTGCTCGACTCTGCCGAGTCTCAGTACCGTGTCAGTTTGCTTTCATGCAACTTTTCATTGTATCCTTCATCTATGCCTGGTATGGAAGCGCTGGGAAAGGTAGGGAGGGGGTGGGGTATAATAGGTCAACATAATTGTAATCCTAGCATCTGTTTTCTTGTTTTATGCTCTTATTTTAATGCAGACTCATTCCAGTATCTATACAATTACAAGACCAGCAAATAAACAAAGTAACAAATCTTTATAGATTTTAAGAAAATATTCTGTGTTCACGTCCAACTACATTGAGAATTTCTTCAGATTTAAGCTGAAAAAGAACTTTGAAAATACAGTATTAAGTGATGGTTACAGCAAAATGAATAGGCAGACACAGAAAGGTATTCAGCTGAATAGCCTAAACAGACATTGCATTTATAAAGTATTATTAGAGCACGCCTTTTCATTACCATGTACCTATCTATCTATCTTTCTTCTTGAGGATTAAAAAAAAACAGTTTCTTTTTTAGGTTTGCAGACTTTCACTTTGGATTCTCCTATTAAAACACATCATGCACTGAAGCCTACAACATGCTCAGAAAATACTGAATCACCATTTACAACTTATAACAAACTGTTCACTATTACAAAGGTCTACTATGCATTGTAAACCTGGAAAGATATTGTATACCCCCAGTTTGACTGTGGAAATCAGGAGCACAAACTAATAAATATTAACAGACCAGTGGCAAAAGTACTAATTTTTCACAACTAGGAGATATGCCAGGTTGGATGTTGAAGACAGATGGAGAGTTAGACAGCTACCTTTCCCTTTATCCAAGCATGCTTCCCCAAGCAAATTTTGCTTACTAATAATTCCTCTCAACAAGTCTGCAATATGAACTCCACAGTATAAAATGCTAAAGACCGTTATTTCTCAAAAATGTACTCCGTTTACATTTTATCTCACAAGTACTGCAAAGTGAAGAGGATCAACTGAGCTGAAGGATCTTCACTATGAACTAACTGCTTCCAGATAAGATAAGATATGATTCCTTCATTGTCATTACATAACACATACACTGAGATTCCAGTACACTATCTGAAACAATGCTCGAAATTATACTTTTAAAAAACCACACATCTAATATTCTGATATAGATAGCTCATACATTACACAATTGTCATCATATGCAAAAAAAAAAAAAAAGTTTTTCTAAAGATATTCCACATTTCTAAAGATATTCCACAAGTTAAGAAAAATGATAGAGAGATAGAGATAGATAGATACAATATTTCACAATTATTTCTGTGAGGTATGCAAATTCATTACAGAATTTAGTGTAGTAATCACTTTGGGGTAGAAGCTGTTCTTCAGTCTTCTGCTCTGCACTCTGATTGCCCTATATCTCTTCCCTGAGGGGAAAGGTTCAGTTCAGCCTTTTTGCCAGCTGCTGAGCTGTTGCTGTACCACACTAGTATCCCATGAGTCAAGACACTCTCAGTGGAACAAAGATAGAAAGACACCAGAAGCTTTTGTGACACAAGTGGCTGTTGTGCTTTTTAAACCATGTAAGTACCCAAGAACCTAAAACTAGAGATTCTGTCCACTTTGTCACTGTTTATATACAGTGGCCAGTTGTCATCTTGCTTTTTTCAGAAATCAATGATCATTTATTTTTTTGTGTGTTAAGTATCAAGTTATTCTCTATGCACCAGTCTGTCAGTCTACATACCTTCCTCCCTGTAGGCAAACTCATCTCCATCAGTGACCAGCCCCACTATTGTTGTATCATCTGCAAATTTAATAATGGCATTTGTGTGGTAGGCTGGTATGCAGTAATACGTATGGTGAGAGTAAAGAAAAGGGCTAAACACACAGCCTTGTAGTGCCCTGTGCCGAGTGACAAAGTGGAGGAGTGGTGGAGGCCCACCCTGACTGACTGTGGCCGGTTTGTTAAGAAGTCATCTTATAGACATATTGAAAAATAGTCTGTTGGGTATGGTGGTATTAAAAAGCAGAAGTATAGTCCCCAAAACAGCAGACTTGCATATGTACGTTTCTTGCTCTTCCAGGTAGAGCAGTACTGTATAGTGTGGAGGACAGCGGAAATGGCGTAATCTATTGACCTATTGGATCTATATACGTATTGGTGAGGGTCTATTGTGGTTGGGAGAGCAGTCTTGATGAACTTGAGGACCAATCCTCCCAGACATTTCATGATTACTGGTGTTAATGCTACTGGCCTGTAACCATTGAGGCAGGTTATGGCAGTCTGCTATGGAACTGGTACTGTGATGGATGTCTTCAAGCAGGTAGGGACAGTGCATTGTACAGAGATCGATTGAAGATATTTGTAAAAACCCTCCGCTAACTCCGCACCAGAGTTTTGGAGAACCTGACATGGAACACCATCTAGGTCAGCTACCTTTCTGTACATTGATATTCCGGAATGTGCATATAACAGTAGCAGACTGTACAGCAAGTACCGGGCTGTTGGTATCTGGAGCTGGAATGGCGATTTTGACAGTTCCTGGTCTCACCTCCCATGACATCCAAAGAAGTGGTTAAGCTGCTCTGCCAGTGAGGAACTGCTAATACTGGTAACAGGGTTGGTATTATTGTTTTGTTTATGGGTGTGACATATACCTTGCCATTCATTGCAGACGTCGGATTTGTCCATACAATGCTCAATTTTCTGCTTGTAGGCTGGTCAGGCAACTCTAATGTCCCTCTTCAGCTCCAACCTGGCATCACTGTACTGCTGTTTATCACCAGAGTTGAAGGGCTTATTGCGAGTCTTTAGTAAGAGTTGTACATCTCTTGCCATCCATAGCTTATTGTTGGAGAAAACACAGATTTATTTTGTTATAGTGTGTCACACACGTGCGCATGGGAGGCAGCTAAAGGACTTGAGTAAGGGGAAATCCGAATCAGACCAGGATGTGGCAGAGTGCACTGACTTTTTTTCTCCCTTTCCTGCAGACCACTCACGGGAGATTCCACCTGGCCCTCTTGACGTCACTTCCGGGTCCGAGCCTATGGAAGAAGACCTTGCCGGCTCTGGCCCCTATGATGTCACATCCGGGCTCGAGCCTATGGTTGAAGACCCTCATGAGCCCGACCCCTTTGACCTCACTTCCTGTCTTCCCCTTTAAAAGCCTTCACCTTTTCCCTGTTCCCTCAGTTCTGTTTTGGACTCGGTTTTGTGCACAGCAGTGCTACCATTTAAGCCTCAATTTGCAGCCAGAAAACCAAATATACGGGTGGCTGCCCCCAAACCTTGCTATGGCTCTTTGTGGAGTTTGTGACAAGTGACATTGTCTATGCAGCTTTTTATATAAAACAGTACAGAAGAGTTGCATATATCAATATTGTCATCTTCAAATACAGTCCAGTCTATGCTACTGAAGCAGCCTCTTTAGCTGCTCAAAAGCACCCTTTGGCCACTCCTGTATGTCTCTTACAGACGGTTTGACTGTGTTGATATTAAGTCTGTATACTAGAGCTAAAACAGAGAGATATGGTCAGTCAGGCCCAGATGTGGGAGAGGTAATGCTTTAAACCCATGCTTGAGGTTATTGTACACATGGTCAAGTGTGTTTTTCTCCACCACAAGAAAATCATTTTGCATAGTGATTCTTCCATGAAGCTCAGATAAGGTGACTTTACTTAGCTAAAGGCATCCAATATCTGTAACCAGGCATCTGAAAAGGAAACTACTGTAACTTCTTTCATTAACTGAAATAATTTCAGTTGAAGAATGTTAAGAGGCCTATTAGATGGGAGCAGCTATGCTGAAAACCTATTCATGTTTAATCTTTGCTAAAAAATATGGATACACAATGGAAAAACCTTATCTATTAAAAAAATATATATATATATTTGTTCAAGAAAAAGACAAGATATCCTTCGGAAACTGCTAATGATTCCTTAAACATGCTGCACAAATTTTGATAACCATTACAATTAAGACAATGTCAATTGGTCATTCCTAATCTCATGGCAGCACAAGAAAAAGATCCCTCACACAGGCAGGAAGACCACTTTAAACATGTTTTACTATAGGATAAACCAATTTGCAAAAAAGATTTATACTGAACATACAATATGACCTAAATTGAACACAACCTCTTTACAGTCTAGTCTCTTTTTGACCCATCCTGAGCCAAGGGCTAAAGAGAACTCTTCTACATAAAAAGGGTGTTTTTTTTGGGTTTCCCCAAGTGTCTTATCTGACTGTACTGTATTTATTGCAAGAATCTTGGCAGAGTAAACCTTTAAAAAAATGTTATGTTGTAAAACAAGCTCCATTTTTCACCCAACTAAAATAAAACCTTCCTGTTTTGTACGGACAAAGATAAGAGTTCAGATTGCTCTGTAAAAGTTTGCTAGAAGGACACAGTGTGAAAAAAATGACTGACATAGGTTATGATCACTGAATGTTTCCCACAAGGTTAATTTCAAGCTAAGCAATCAGAATTAACATTAGGATGTTTTGTACTTGCAGTACTGACTCACAAGTGGGTTTGCAATCACGTTCCTAGAGCAACATTCAATTTTCAAAATTCTGTCCTCGTTGCTTTCAGATCCACTCTTGATACTAGCAAAGGCAGGCAGGAAATGAATCCCCTTTCCAAGTGCACGGTACTTATCTGAAGAATGTGTTCTTAGGCATCATAGAACTAATGAAGTAATTTTGTACAGCAAGCAGCAATCTTATCTGTCTGCTCAATCAGCTAGCTTGGGAATATTACTTAAAGTTTCAAAGAAAACACATCTCTGATCTTTTTATTAAAGCCTTCGCATATAGACAAACAGAGAACACTCTGATGATCTTGTGTCATGGCGCACAGCAGGAGGAGATACCGTGTAAAACAAGCCAGTTAGCTAGAAGTATCCATTTGAAACAGTCTGCCAAATTCCTTTTGAAATATGGCCTTTTGATTCATTGCATGATCAACAACTAAGATATCTCACCTCCTTATGTATTATGCTTAGTAATAAACTGTTTTGGCTAGTGTATTTTAAATATATTTTAAATTTTATTTTAAATCCTAGAAAAAGTATTTTAAATCCTAGAAGAATCCATTTCAAGGGTTGATTGCCGATGTTTACCTAAAATTGATCAATCCTCTTCTTTTTGCTTAATCTTTATGATATAAAGATCTATCTATTATAAAAAGAAATCCTGTCCCCTGTCCTGATAGTCTACGATATGTGATCTTTCTCGGAAGATAATTTAAAGACCCGCGAGACGAAAGAGACCTGCCACGGTGCGTCTCACGGGAACATAGAACGAGAGTCTTGCAAGACACACCCTACTTACAAGCAATATCAAAAAAAACAAATCAGTAGTGTAAAGGCAGTCATGCAGCACACACAGCTCTTCGTGCATATAAAGTGTATAAGGTCAATACGGTAGAAATGAAATGAATAGGGTAGAAATGAAACGTCGACGATTAAACGAAGAAGAAAGAAAAGCGCGGAGAAAAGACACTCAAATGCGTTGGACGGAAAAAAAGAGCAAAAAAGAATAATCGAGGTGCAAATTCAGAAAATAAGGAAAGTAATTATCAGCCCGGAACAAGTGGAATTGAAAAAAAAGCACGTCCAATCCGGCTCAGAATTAAAAGACAATGAGTAAAAGACAAAGTAGAACTTCATAGAGATGTTTACAAACGTTGGCGCTAAACACATGCAAAGCAGGTTAGAGACTATGAAACCAGGGAAATTAGATAGGCTCAAAAAAAAAAAAAAAAAAAAAAAAAAAACCATTGGCGCTATACACATGTGGAGAAAGTTAAAAGGATAAGAAAGTAGGAAAATTAGAAAATATAAAAAAGTAAAGATCGCAGTAGCGCAAACAAACAAACTGCCTCATTTAACTATGCACCAGTCTAACTTTGGTTTTGCACAATAATTACTACACTATTGCACCTTAACACTTAATTCTACTTTATTCACATAATTTTACTTATTTATTATGTTCTACTATACTGTTATCTTTCGATCTATGACTTTTTGTTAATTTAACTGATATTCTTCTAACTTTGCACAGTTTTTGATAACCGGATCAGGATGCATTTCACTGAGTGTTGTCCTGTATAACTATGCATGTGACAAATAAAGAATCTTGAGAATTTCAAAAACGGAGTTTACCACACATGCATTTATTGGTTACTTTTTAATGTATATATAATTTATCTGACTGCTTATTTAAAAACCTAAATTTACCCCAGGAGTCAAAAACGTTCTGTCTAGCCCTTGTACAAAAACCTAGACAAAAGCTGGGGTATCACCTTGGTAAACCCATGTACTTTTGGAACTGGGAGAGGAAAATAGCATGACTTTACAGACAGGAGTCCAATGCAGAACTCTACTTACTTTGTTACTTTGTAAAAAAAAAATTATTAAATGCTGATGATGTAGATCGTTTTGTCTATGCTGAAATTCCAAACAGAGAACCTTATCCTGACCTCATTAAAAAGATTCAGCATATTGGGACTCGCAAGATTACAAATATTGTTTTTACAGAAGTTCTGAAATAAAAGTGAAACTAATGAAATAGCAACAATTCAAAGAAAAAAAAAATCTTAAAAGTGTGCATCCGGAAAACCAAATACGGGGGTTGGCAAGCGAAGCGAGCAGTTCGCCCCCTAGTATTACAAAAAATGGTCTGTGAACTCATTGAGGGAAAGAGATGTAAAAATATTATTTATCTCAAAATTCTGCTTTTAAGATTTTCAGAAATTATTTTAAAACACTTCTAAATTGCATATACTAAAACTTAGTCACAAGCCAGGTAAAATGAATAGCTTCCATGCCTAAAATTTTAGGATAAACAGCAAAAATTAAAAGAGGTTTTCCATGAGGCACAACGATAATCAACTGAAACATGGACCTCAAGCAAAAAAGTCTGGAAAGATAGCAAGATGACTTACTAAAAAATATGCTATGCATACAAGTGGCTCCCAAGAGACATCCTAGGGTAATAGGACAATAAATCTAAGAGTGTCCATTTAATGTCTTAAAATTTATATCAGACAGAAATTACGCCTAAAGGCATATGTACTTTTATTAATTTTTGATAGAAATGTATACATAAGATAAGAAAAAAGCAAGACTGCCTTGTTCTTTAACATATACTTGTTTTCATTTGCTGCTGGGATAGACTTGGCCTCTTGCAATCTTGAATTGGATTAAATGTGTCAGAATGTTGACAAGAAGTTACTGTACACGTATCAGAAAAATCACCTATCCATTATCTTAATTCTTTTTTTCATTACAGTGCCTTGTGAGGTGTGAGATTCTCTCTAGAGCACGAGAAGCAAAGCAGGAATCAACCTTAAACTGTCTACAGCAGTATATATTAAACTGGCATGTTCATTTTTGAAATGTTGAAGGAAAACGGTGTATCCAAAGAAAACCCTCCCAGACATATCAAGATGTGCAAAGTTTCAACATAACAATTACTGGAGAAAACAGATTTAGAAAAAATATTTGTTAAAAGTCTGTAATGTTTATCCTTACCTACTAGTTATTGGTAATAAAATTGCCAAATCATTCAATTCTTAAATAAAGTTAAAAAATTGAGTTTGTGAATGTTCAAGACTCCTGCTAAATGACTCCTAAATCTGATCTTCATCTTAAGTCACTAATAATAGAAAATTACAGTATGATTAAACAAATAGCACACACAAAAATAAATGCTTTAAATAAACTGAAAATATTATTTGAATATTCAAGGTCACGGATAGAAAAAGAATGTCATCCTCTAGTAATGTGGATGCCTTAATTATACAGGTGTGGGTTAAATATTTTAAAATAATCTGTTGAAGAGTAAGATGGCCTGAGTAAAAAACTATAAGAGTAGATTTTAGTGGAGGTTAACCTCTAGGAAACCTACACTTTCCAAAGAATAAGGTTTAATAAAGTTTATGTTCTGCAACAACACAGGACGGTTTCTTTTTTCTCTTCATCTTTCCAACTTCTATGTGGGGTCGATTTGCTTGATTGACCTTCTCCAAACAGCTCAGTCCTGCTCCTCCTCACCAGTCAGACCCATTCTTCAGATCTTCTTTTACTTTATCCATCCACCTCCACTTTGGCCTCCCTCTCTTTCTCTTCTGTTGTACTTCCATTCCCATCACTCTTTTGCCCACATATTCATGGTCTCTCCTCATTACATGTTCATACCACTTCAACCTACTTTCCTGTACATTCTTAGATATAGCTCCCATTTTTGTTGTACCTCTGATTGTCTCAATTCTTATTGAGTTCTATTTTGTAACTCCACACATCTATTTAAACATTCTCATTTATGCCACATCTAACGTCTTCTCTTGTGCTTCCTTTACTGCCCATGTCTCAGCTCTATACATCATTGCTGGTCTTACCACAGTCTTAAAAACCTTACTATTAACCTTCACCCTAATTATTTGACTACACAATACTTCTGATACCTTCTTTCAATTGTTCCATCCACACTGCACTATGGGTTATCTCTGCATCTAGTTTTCCATCTCGGACTACTACTGATTCTAGATATTTACATGTATCCACTCTTTTCAATAGCTCTCTCTGCAGGCTAACCTCTGAATCCTGATCATCATTAAACCTCATATATTCTGTCTTTTTATTTATCTTCAACCCTCTATATGCCAAAGCCCTTCTCCATTCTTCCAACTTCCTCCCCACTTTCTTTTTTCTGGTGCTATACAACACATTGTGTATGTAAAAAAGACAATTGTTGAACTCTTTAGTAAATGTACACAAGAATGCATATGGAGAAAATAAAACACTGCATGCCAGCACCAAAACATCATACCTGTGAAGTATGATGAAAAAAGTATCATGATGTGGGGCTACTTTAGTGTCTAGGCCTGGATGACTTCATTCTCAAAATTGTTTTAGGAACTCTATCAAATATTTAAGGTTGGGTTAAACAAGATGACAATGGCCCCTGAGGCAGGAGTACATCAATGAAAAGAGTGGCTTAACTATAGGACAATGTATATGCTATTATTTTAATTCAATTACTAGCATTATAACATAGATAAGACCACATCTGATGAATTATTATGCAGTAATCCAGCAATTTCACAACTGTCTATAAGTTAAAAAAAAAAAAAAAAAAAATGGTGTCAATGGAATGAAAACTGAAGCACCTGTAATTCTTCATGTTATATACACAATACAGGGAACTGTTAGCTCAGAACATTAATTATATGCATTTTATAGCATTCTAGTTTGTTGGCAAATAAAACAATTGTTAAGATTAAACTCATGTACATATTTATACACACATGCAGCAAACATTAATTTGCATCCCATTCATTTTTGTTCTATAGTATCCAGTACTGCACTTTTCATTAGAAAACATTGCCCTCTGCTGGGCATGTCTATTTATGAAGGCAGTTAATTCCCTTTTTACCCAAGTAAAAACTATTTTTGTCAATTAAACAGCTATATTAAAAAGTACTACATTTATTACTTATTTGTTTTAATAATGAACAACACCATCTGAAAAGATGTATAGATCCTAAAGCCAAAAATCATTCAGTTCATCTTTTCACTGAACAAATGTAACTGAATTTTATGATCACAGTAAACAGAAGCATACCTTTACAACACTGTAAAGGTGTTGGAAAAATTAATGAAAGGAGCATGAATGCATTGCCAGACACATTTAATGACTCTCATGCCATGCTAATTTAGAGTTGCTAATTAACCTAACACTTACATCTCAGCAATCTTTAATTCTAATTAAAAGATACATTTAGTATTTTTCAAATAAAAGTTACTTCTTCACACTCATGGTATAAATTAGTTTACCACAGTAAATTGCTTTCTAAACTGAAGCATTATTATATATAAGTTTGATCACAATCTGATAATTGGGTGGTTACCTATCAGTAACGTGTGTGGTTGGTTGGCCGGCTGGCAGACATCTGCCATGTCCTTTCAGTTGCGAGAAAGATAGAAATTTTTCAGGTACCAAGGGGTCAACATGACAAAGAAAACAATTACTCACACACTGAATCCAGTTCTGGGTAGAGGATGGGCCAAGCCCCATCCTGGCAATGTAGGGTACAATGTAGAAACCAGCCATGGAAATAGCATCAGTCCATTGCAGGACCCACTCACACATACACATGCACTCACAGTGGTCCAATTTCGAATCCCAGTCAACCAAATCTGCCCATTTTTTAAGATATAAGAGAAATCAGAATAAAACCCTATGCTAACACATGGAGAAGAGATGCAACTCTGCACAGTGAAAGAGCAAAGGTATTTTTAACTCAGAACACTAACCACCATGTTGCTCCTCAATCATAAGTGATTGCCATAAATGTAAAATCTTTTACTGACAAGAAAGTAAGTATGAAAAAAGAGGATATAAAAATAACAATGAACATTAATTCAGCAGTTAAACAAGTATGTGTGCAACTTGCATTAGCACTGTATATCAAACAAATGAACCAGCATGTTGAGAGCTTTAGTTCATAAAAGAGAATTCTAGATTAAAAAGTACCGTAAATTCTAATAGGAAAGTCCCCAGTCAACACACAACAGATCACTTTGTTCTGTCTTCCTTTAAACTACAATTAAACTCTTTCCATTAAATTTGATATCTTAGTAAGCAAAGTCAACCACAATACAGCCTCAAAAAATGAAGTATTATGCAATGTTGAAAATTAAATAACACACATCTCTAGTACAGATCAGGCACTGTGATGAAATTCAATGTACTCTACGCCTGTGTTAAAATAGTTTGCATTTGTAAAAAAAGACTGGGGACTGCAGATTGGGCACTACCTACCACCCCTGCGAATGTTAGAGGTGAAACGTCTATCCATTGAAGATATTGATGAAATGTACTTATTATTTGTTTTAGAAATGTGTAATACAGGCAGTTTTAGTTAAGTCTGTAAATGTGATGTTATTAGAAGAATTCAAGATTGTAAAGCATTACACTACTTTGTTATTGGAAAATATATTTAGATTACAGTAACATTTTACTTAATGCCTCATTAACCCCAACTCAGATTAGGTAGCAATTAAATTAGAGCAATATTCAACATGTCACTGTGGACCGTGGACCATGTTTATGATACACTTTGCACTCATACACAGTATACAGTGTCCTTAATACAGTATTCATTTGATGTATTACTTCTTTTAAACTTTTCTATTACAATCTTTATGAAATCCTTTGATTTGTATCTTTTAGCAACATCTGCTACCTAAAATAAGAAGTGCAAGCAATACACATGACAATAAAAAACATATTCCAGCTAAACAAAAAAAAAAATGATGGACTGAAAATTAGGTAAATAAAAAAAGAAATCTATAAAAATAGATGAGTCTAATTTATTATTCTTGTATTTCAATTCCTAAATTAGAAGGCTTTTTCCAGGTGCTGACTATTAAGCTATGTGTACTGCATTAGAGCACCAAATGCCACAAGTTACTAACGTTGAAAGCCATTAATTTAAGTAGCAGGAATGCTCACCTCCTCATCAGAGTCATCCCCAAATACAGATGGTCGTTGTAGAGCTGCTGGCTTTGACTGGGTCTTCTTGGGCAAGATCAGCCCATACCTGCACATGAAAAAAGGATCAGATGCAGGTCATACTTATGTGAATTTAAAAAAAGAGCTATTTCTGTTATATGCATAAACACTCACATGAAGATCCAGTTCCTTAAATAAATGATAAAAATCTCAATTTAAAAACTGTACTACACATGTAGATTATAAAAAGACTGGTGTCTAGGAAAGGTGGAAAATCCAAGAAAAAAATACACGCCAATGCCTGTTAATTATTTATATTCATTCTAAGGAACGCAGGTTAAAATTTCAGTCCAGCAATGAGCAGTGTCATTTTTGCATTGCTTTTCTTTTATTTCCCATTACTAACATTTCTTTAAAATGTTTCACTGGTGCTAGGGAGAACATTTTAATTGAAACTTGTGTTTTTTCAAATTCAAATTAATCCAATTCATGGTCCTGGGGAGCAAGAACATATCCCACCAGCTTTGGAAGATAGGTATGAACCAACCCTGGACAGAGCATACAACAGAAAAATGTAAATACATATGAACATATGTACAAAAGCTCATAAACCTTGTAATGAATAAATTGCAATACATCCAATACAAGATATGAACAGAGCCACATGTTTCTTAAAATTACTAATCAGTCTTTAACCTTGCAATGATACATTTTTACAGATTCTCTCCTATGAAACTATTTTAACTTCTGCAAATGCTTGACAGTATTTCTTCAGGTCTTACCGTAACACCTGTTAAGGGCCAAGGGACTTTGTCTCTACTGTTCTAAAACATTACATTTCCTGTTTAATACATTCTCTAGTATGAACATTAAATATTACGATGATCCTGGAAGCTTAAATTTGGGATCAGCTTGAACTCACAGACTGAGGGCCCGATATGCTCCATTTGAATATTTTAGTATGTCTCAAATTAAAAGTTCCTTCAATTTGGTAAATTGTTCTTATCTGTGGGTTGAAGAGGATCTTCAAGCACAGATAGATACATCCATCAACAGTTTTGACAGTGGGAATAAGGTTATATGTTTTTTTAGAAAGTGACCTTTTTCTATTGCAGTTTAAAAGAGCAAATGATATTTATCTATCAAAAGACAACCTGCAAAACTCAAGATTGTCATTTGTAAACTAAGTATGAGTAGTACTACTGTTATTTTGTGAACAAAGATTTTCTCTTTGAATGATATTCAGCTTGTGCAATACAACATAAGCATAAACATGGACAATATTTCCTACAAAGAGGTCCTATAATTCTTTTGCATATCCTTTATGATTAGTCTTATGGCTGTATGTAATAATTTTCAAGGAGATGCATATTTAGAATGAGTTACTGTTATTTTACATTTTCTGATTTTGTGGAGAATTTTCTCTTGCAGGAAACTGATCAAATGCAAAATATTTGCTGTAATTCTATAACCATCTGCAGACTGAAGTTTCACTTTTACAGATATGTAAATATGAGTGAGCATATCTCTTCAAATGCATGAAAGATCAATTTTTAGAGTAAACACTGTCACATGTGCCTGCATCAGAACCACCCAGGAGGCTCAGGTAAACCAGTCAATACCACTCTATCGCTATATAATACCACACTATTGCGAACCATATCTTTAAATTTCTTCTGCAGCTCAGACAGGGGAGACTTTGCCTAGCCCCATCCTGATACGCCTACCACTTCTGGACTCAGATCTATTTATCCAGACGACCCACGAGAAAGGCCATCACTCTTGGACCTGCTACTATTCGAGACAGTGCTCTTGATAACATTTTGATTGCCGCTGATGAGTATATTGCCACAGTTTTGTTATGCTTATTAATTTGTTATGGAATCAAATTGGCTATCTTTCTGTTATTAAATGGAGCTATCTGGCCGATACATCAAACACAATACTTGGACAACATGCAACAATAAGTTACAATAGGAGTTTATCAACTTTAAGTAAAATAAAATGTCAAAGATAATTAAATTAATTTTGCTATGGTAACTGCTGCAGCACGGTGGCGCAGTGGTAGCACTGTTGCCTCGCAATTAGGAGACCTGGGTTCGCTTCCCAGGTCCTCCCTGCGTGGCGTTTGCATGTTCTCCGTGTGTCTGTGTGGGTTTCCTCTGGGTGCTCCGGTTTCCTCCCACAGTCCAAAGACATGCAGGTTAGGTGCACTGGCAATCCTAAATTGTCCCTAGGGTTTGTTTCCTGCCTTGCACCCTGTGTTGGCTGGGATTGGCTCCAGCAGTCCCCCCGTGACCCTGTAATTAGGATATAGCGGGTTGGATAATGGATGGATGGTAACTGCTTTGTAAATAATATTTCACATTGATAAATATATTAAATAAAGATTACTTAAATTAATGTATGCAAGACTCAGAAAATGATTTCCTAATATTAAGCAAACGTCAAAAATATTTTTTACCTTCTTGAAACTACTATTATATTATAAATGCCTCATTAAAACTAAATATGAGGATATGGCATGGTGTTTATGGAGTGAGTTCATGGATATGGCTATAATTCTATTTTGAAATGAGACACCTTCTGTCTCATTTTTGTTTATCTGTGTAGTTTTACACTGCACTCCAATTTTCCCTTAGTGATCAAAGGCATACACAGTTAGACAAATACTTAAAATGTGCTTTTAGTAAAAAAAAAAAAAATAAAAATTGCTTTTACATTTGTGAAACAGTTAAAAAAATAAGTTTGGTATTTTTAAGTTGAAGTTATTTCTTCACAAGCATGATATATATGGTATTAGTTTGCCACATGCAATGTACTTTCAAAAGTGAAGCATGCATGAAGTTTGGTAAGTTTAGTTCAAATATTTTACCAAAAGCAGAGTGATAGGGCAGAGTTGTCTTTCCTGCCTCACACTGCAGGACTCTACAGGTACATGTTCTCATTGGCATCACAGTCAGTGAATTTACTTACTCAAAAAACATTGTGTTCAGTTCTTTTATTACTGTATCCTCAACAAGAGCAACTTATCATGCATTAAAAAATCAATAATTGCTTTGTGGTGCTTAAATCTGTAAAATAACACGAGGTGGGGGGGTGGTGTTTGGCATTCGGTTGTCACTACTCCATCCACCAACTGTAGCTGCAAGAACAAACATATCCCTACCTCGAGGAAATAAAACTGTTAGTCTACGATAAAATAATTATTCCTAGCTTCCTTTCATTATCACAAGGATGGTTCATAAAACCTGGAAGGCACGTTTTGTTGAATCAAAACCTTTGCCACTTCAAAGTGGACATATTTGGTAAGTTTTAAGGCTCCTTCTTTCACCTTTGGACAAGGGTATCTTACAGTCCAGTTTTAAACTTCATAAACAGACCAGCTATTTTTAAAATAACACCACTGCCCACAAAACTGTTGTTAATTAAATGTCTTTGTACTGAACTGAAATCTTTCATCTATAAATGGATTTAGTTTTCTGACAAACAGGAAACAATATGTTAAAATGAGACCCTACTCCTCAGACTGTCTCTGTATCAGCACAGCTGGCCCTTAAGGCTGTATATTTTCTCCCCTGCTGTTTTCCCTGAATGCCAATGACCAAGAAAAATCATTAACTTCACAGATGACATCACCATTATTGGACAAATTACTAATGAAACTGAAGAGCATACACACCAATCAGCCACAACATTAAAACAACCTGCTTAATATTTTGTAGGTCCCCCTTATGCCACCAAAACAGCTCTCACTTCTCCAGGCATGGATTCCACAAGACCTCTGAAGGTGTCCTTTGATGTCTACCGCCAATACATTAGAAGCAGATATTTTAAGTTCTGTAAGTTGCAAGGTATGGCGTGTTTTTCCAGCTCATACCAATCGGATTGAGATCTAGGGAATTTGGAGGCCAAATCAACACCATGAACTCTTTGTCATGTTCCTTAAACCAACCCTGGACAATTTTCGCAGTGTGGCAGGACACATTATCCTGCTGAACGAGGCTCCCGCCATCAGGAAACCCCTTTGCCATGACAGGATGTAGGTGGTCTCCAACAATCTTTGGAGAGGTGATACATGTTAAAGTAATATCCATATTAATGCCAGGTTTCCCAGGGCATCACACTGTCTCCAACAGCTTGCCTTCTTTCTATAGTGCATTCTGCTGCCATTGTTTTCCCAGGTAAACAATGCTCATGCACCTGGTTATCCATATGATCTCAAAGAAAACATGATTCATCAGACCAAGCCACTTTTTTCCCCACTACTCCATGGTCCAGTTCTGATGCTCACATGGCCACTGTAGGCATTTTAAGCGACAGATTTGGGTCAGTACAGTCAATCTGACCAATATGCAGCTATGTAGCAAGCTACGATGCACTGTGTGCTCTCACACCTTTCTCTCATGGCCAGCACTAGTTTTTTAGCAATTTGTGCTACAGTAACTCTTCAGTGGGATCAGACTAGACAAGCTAGCCTTCACTCCCCATGCCTATCAATGAGTCTCGGTCACTCTTGACCCTGTCGCCGGTTCACTAGTTGTCCTTCCTTGGACCACTTTTGGTAGGTTCTAACCACTACATACCAGGAACACCTGATAAGACTGCTGGTTTGTAGATGTTCTGATCTAGTCATCTTCACAATTTAGCCCTTGTTAAAATCACTCAGATCCTTACTTTTGCCCTTTTTTCCTGCTTCCATCACACCACTTTCAAGAACTAGCTGTTCACATGCTAAATAATTATTATAATATAACCCACCCTTTGACAGGTGCCATTGTAACGAGATAATCAATGTTATTCGTTATCAAAGTTGTGGCTGATCTGAGTAAAAAGGGTCCGACTCGTCTTTTGTCTTAGTGTACTACAAATAACCTGGTACTCTACTCCATTAAAATAGTAGTAAGAGAAATTGACTCTCATACAGCAGTTACAAACCCTCTAGAAATGAATGATTGTACAGTCAATTTGGTAGAATTTTTCAAGGTTTTGGTCACAACTATCATACACACACCAGGGACATTAACACCACTTCCATTACCAAGAAGGCTCAGCACTTGACTTATTTTTAACACCAACTCTTCTTATTTCGGTTGCTCCCGTTAGGGGCTGCCACACCAGATCATCTTTTTCCATAACTTCCTGTCCTCTGAATCTTGCTCTGTTAAATCCACCACCTTCATGTTTTCTCTCACCACATCCATAAACCTTCTCTTTGTCCTTCCTCTTTTCTTCTTAACTGGCAGCACCATCTTTAACATTCTTCTCCCAATATACCCAGCATCTCTCCTCTGCACGTGTCCAAAAAAAATGCAATCTCGCCTCTCTGACTTTGCCTCCCAACCATCTAACATGAGCTGACCCTCTAATGTACTCATTTCTAATCCTGTCCATCCTCGTCTCACCCAGTGCAAATCTTAACATCTTTAACTCTGCCACCTCCAGCTCGGTCTCCTGTGTTTTGGTCAGTTCTACCATCTCCAACCCATATAACATAGCTGGTCTCACTATTGTCTTGAAGACCTTCCCTTTCACTCCTGCAGGTACCCATCTGTCACAAATCACTGATGACACTCTTCTCCACCCAATCCACCCTCCCTGCACTCTTTTTCACCTCTCATCCACAATCACCTTTACTCTCCACCTTTGCCAATTCTACTCCTTACATCCTCACCATTCCTCTGACCTCCCTTCTCATTTACACACATGTATTCTGTCTTGTTCCTACTGACCTTCATCCCTCTCCTCTCTAGAGCAGAGGCGTAGCTAGGGTTTTCAGCACCCGGGGACAACTGAAGATTTCGCGCCCCCTCCTGTTTGCCAAAATGCAATGGGGAACATCAATTCGGCACCCCCTGGATGCTGCACCCAGGGACAGATGACCCCCCCCTTGCCCCTCCCTAGCTACGCCACTGCTCTAGAGCATATCTCCACCTCTCCAGGATCTCCTCAACCAGCTCCCTACTCTTGCCACAGATCATAATGTCATCTGTGGCGCAAACATCATAGTCCATGGGGACTCCTGCCTAATCTATGTCAACCTGTCTATCACCAGAATGGAAATACTTCTCAGCCCATCTAATGACAATTCAACAATGCCATACTGAACACACTCTCCATTTTTGTCTGGTTTTGGTCAGCAATGGTCCACTCCAAAAATAAATGATACCATGTTGTGAAGTCTACTAAGAAAATAATTAGCTGTGCTATTCCATTTATGCATCTAGTGACATACAGTAAATCAAGTCAAAAGTATCACCGCCAACTCATCATGTGTTCCAAAAATTCCCATATGGTAAACACTTTAGGTCAATTAAAACTCACAGACAACTAAACAATTTATTTCTTAGGGACACAGCCCTCACAAACCAGCAATTTAGTCTGTCGTCCTCATGTCTTATTTCATAGACAGTATGAAGGTGTGAGTATGTGTACATGTCCATTATACTTCCACTATTATGTAACTGTTTATAATTAATGTTGTTGAACTTACTTGAGGTTGTATTCTGTTAAAAGTGGCCCCAAAGCTAAATTCCTACAAAATAAGTACTGGTGAAAAAAGGGTTTCTGAAGCATATTTAAAACTATGTATTTCAAAAACTACTTGAGCAAAAATATTGCTGGCCAATAGACCTGCTTGCATGCCTACATGTAGCACACTGCAATAACTCAGGTTACATTAAACAGTTCCTATGGTAGTATTCCTTGGACACAGGTCGAACTGTTTTTAAGTGATGCAGGCTAAAAACAATCGGACTGGAGCCCATAACAAGGCCAACACGAGGCCAGTTATTTGGGTACTCGTGTGTTATAACCCTGCCACTCAACCCAGACAGAGCTTGTGGAGAACTAAGCTCAACAGCAATGACCCTTTCGATGTTATACTTAACGATCTTAGAAACTTCGCAACAGAAGTAATTCTTCAAAAGTAATTAAAAATGAAATTTTACAGATTCTTGTTTTTATTTTGTAAATAAATGAATGTAAACAAAGATGACTTTTTCTCTTGCCTGTGACAGGGTTATAACACAGGAGTACCGTTATCTGAAAAAGACAGGTCGTTTTTATGGGAAGTTATCATTGTTCTATCATTGTTATCTTTGTTCTAGCTTGTTCTAAAATGCTCTGTCTTTACTATTGGCTGTACCCATCCAACAAACGCAAAAAAACGCATAATTTTCCAGTGAAAACTGTAATTGTAAGAAAATGCAAAAATCGCATTTTCGAGGTGTTTTGAAAAGTGTAGAATCTGAATCTGAACTTAAATCGACAGCGATTTTTTTTCTTATCGCCAAACTTCCATTTACATTGAAATAACATCGGTTTGTATATTTCAATGTGTATTAACAGGGTCTAGTGTCATATATTAAGGCATCTGGGTGTATTATGTACAAAATGAAATGTCTGATCAAATGACAGAAAAATACAAACTGAGTTTCTTCGTTTCCCATCAAAGGAGATTTTAATGGTCACTTTTGAATTCTTCATATATGATTTAGTAAAACGCTCCCAGTATTGGATTCCGTGATATCGCTGTGTCCGCATACGCATTCATTTATACACAACCGGTTACGATCTGCCGCAGTTACTTAAAGGCGGGTTTTAATATTTGTGTGCAGAGCCCTGCACGAAACGGTGAAAACATGAAAAAATCCACATAGATTATATCTTCTAAACTATAATGCACGTACGTACAGGTGCATTGTACGCTGCATGTGTCAAATGATCTTGTAACTGAACGGGATGAAAGCAAGGCCAATGAATACAAAACTTGAGGTTATGTACAATCAGCTTCACTTTAAAAATGTCAGTGACACATCCAGAACAACTTGCTCCAATGACACCTTTTAGTCTAAACTAATCGCACACAGACAATACTCTGAAGGGAAGTGTTGACAGGACACAGGAACATCGTCGGGCTCACTTTGCACAACGCCAACATTGTAAAGCACATTATAATTGAAGCAGGCTGCCCACGGGATACTGGTGCTCAGTTACAATATACTGTTACTGGCTCATAAAAATATGGTAAAGTATTCACAGGTTAATTAATTTTTAGTTAACGTGATCTCAATGTGCATTCTTCGACCAAAGAAAAATATTTTTTATTTTATCTACAGTGGCTTGGTACACTTTTTCAAAGGACATATAGGTGAAAGAATTAAACACAATTTATAATGTAAACACAAACTCTCCGATATAACCCAGTTCTACTGGGTGAGATGATTGTTAAAATCAGTCCCTTCCCCTTAATACTCACTGCTTACTGGACGCCGCCATCTTTCATCCGCCACTGCCGAAAGCTGACGTCGTATTTACTGCTGCACTTTCACTACAAGTAAAATAAACGAAAAAAAGGCATTTTCCTGTTTAGTAAAGACAGTTTTTATAAGACAAAACAGAAAATGTTTCAATGTTAAACTACTATCGAGTTTATTCGTATGTAGAAAGTGCCGAGTTCAATGTAAATCAATTAGTTCCCGTAGTTACCAGCAAACGCTATTGATTAAAGGGCGGAAATTCAGGGACGAGGAATTGAGATATGGGCGGATCGAATAAGATTGACAGGTCATTTACGGTCGGCAATTGGTTTGTCTGGTTCCTCTTTTGTGATGTGTGAAGCAAATGGCGCACTAAGGTGTGATTGTCAAGGATCTCGTTGTGTTCGACTTGGCGCTTCTTTGACCGGCATTTCTCATTTGATTTAACGAGTGCTCTGTGTAAAATGCCTCTCTGTCAGTTAGTAAACATGCACGCGTAGCCTTCTGTTTGCAATTACCTCATGCACAGCGAAGTCATGAAGACTTAACTCTAAGGTTGCAGGTAGCTCATCAAGAAAGAAAAAACTTGTATTCAACCGTTTAAGATTAAACCACATAGTCCAGTATGACGAATGCATAAAAGCTAAGCAACCAGCACAAGTTCCAGTAACGTTAGGTCCGCGACACAGTTAAACATACCCTGTTTCAGTTTTAACACATATAAGTATCCCACAGGTTACTGAAAGCAAAATGGGATTAACAGTAGTCATCACGTTTTACTTATCAAAAGGCAAGGGTCCGATTAAAACAACGCAACGAAGGATTTAAAAAATGATCAACACTCAGGGGAAGAGAAGTCACCTTGTCCTGAAATTATTCTTCCAAGGTTATGTTGCCTTTACTGTATTCCAAATGTCAGACAACATTAACTCTTTGAGGGCTGAATTTTTTTCCAAAAAACAGTTTTCTGAAAAGCAATGGCTTCACACAGAAATCAAAATAAAACATCTGTTGCTGCATGCTGTGGCTGACAGTTTGACAAGAATGTGTGGCGGGCTTGCTGCCAGGCTGTCTTCACATGGCAGGGGCAGCAGCAGCGGTCCGGTCACAATGCATTGCAAGCTGATTTTTACCACTTGTTTATAAGTAGCAGTCCTCCCAGCTGAACATTGCTGTAGGTGTGTCAGCTACATGAACCTGTTCAGCACCACAATTGGGGACCAATCACCATTCGTTTGCGATCACATACACCAAAATCGGAGTCCGACAAGTCATAGTCCAATTCAGAGAGAACAAGCAAAACGTCGTCCAGTGAGTATTTTGCTTTACTCATTCGCTTTGATTTCTCGCCAGATGTCAGTGCCATTTTTGCCATTGTTTGCACCTTGCTACTCATGCGAGGGCAGGAATTCTTGGTCAAAGCCAATTAGGCTAACTTTCCTTCTAGCAACGAGAGTCCAACTAAAACATAACGGTTGGTTTTGTCACAGTTTACAGTCGATTACCATTGTCAACTCCCCCTTTTGACAAGAGTTGACATCAGCCCTGAAAGAGTTAAAGACGAATCTGAAACAAGTAGCGCTTGATTTGGTGTTGAGCAGATCTTTAGAAGCAAGCCTGATCATTATATTTATGAGGAATATACACTGAAAAACAGATACTTGAGATTCTTCTTTAAATGAGTGCTCCATTCGTTAAAATACCTTTTCTCAGGAACGGGTACACAACTGCTCAAGGACCGAGTCTGGTGGCAGCATGTGACAATGTCTTACTATCTAAATACTACTTGAGCTTGCTTACTGTATATATTCACATTGTTACATGTTTTACGGAACTCTCAGGTTGTGTGTACATTAACGTCTGAATCGTATATTTGTATCATTTTAGCACCTTCTGTGCCGTAGCGGTAAGATTTGTTGACTTGTAATCAAGAGTCTCCAGTTCGATCCCCACTCACTCCTATATTCCCCTCCTCGAACCGCCACCTTATCGTGGTGGAGGGGTTTGCGTGTCCCAATGATCCTAGGAGCTCTGTTGTCCGGGGCTTTATGCCCCTGGTAGGGCCACCCAAGGCAAACTGGTCCTAGGTGAGGGATGAGACAAAGTGCGGTTCATCAAAACCTCCATGATGAATACAAAATTTGGACAGCGTTTTCCCTCGCCCGGACCCCCATCTGGAGCCAGGCCTGGAGGTGGGGCTCGATGGCGAGCGCCTGGTGGCTGGGCTTGCACCCATAGGGCTCGGCCGGGCACAGCCGGAAGAGGCAACGTGGATCACCCTTCCCATGGGCTCACCACCTATGGGAGGGGCCAAGGAGGTTGGGTGCAGTGTGAGTTGGGTAGTGGCCGAAGGCGGGGACCTTGGCGGTCCGATCCTCAGCTACAGAAGCTGGCTCTTGGGACGTGGAATGTCACCTCCCTGAAGGGAAAGGAGCCTGAGCTAGTGCGCGAGGTCGAGAGGTTCCGGCTAGATATAGTCGGGCTCACCTCGACGCACAGCTTGGACTCTGGAACCAATCTCCTTGAGAGGGGCTGGACTCTGTACCACTCTGGAGTTGCCCCCGGTGAGAGGCGCCGAGCAGGTGTGGGCATACTTATTGCCCCCCGACTTGGAGCCTGTACATTGGGGTTTACCCCAGTGGACGAGAGGGTAGCCTCCCTCCGCCTTCGGGTGGGGGGACGGGTCCTAACTGTTGTTTGTGCGTATGCACCGAACAGCAGTTCGGAGTACCCACCCTTTTTGGAGTCCCTGGAGGGGGTGCTGGAGGGCACACCTTCTGGGGACTCCCTCGTACTGCTGGGAGACTTCAATCCTCACGTGGGCAATGACAGTGAGACCTGGAAGGGCGTGATTGGGAGGAATGGCCCCCCCGATCTGAACCCGAGTGGTGTTTTGTTATTGGACTTCTGTGCTCTTCACGGATTGTCCATAATGAACACCATGTTCAAGCATAGGGATGTTCATATGTGCACTTGGCACCAGGACACCCTAGGCCTCAGTTCGATGATCGACTTTGTGGTCGTGTCGTCGGACTTGCGGCCACATGTCTTGGACACTCGGGTGAAGAGAGGGGCGGAGCTGTCAACTGATCACCACCTGGTGGTGAGTTGGCTCCAATGGTGGGGGAGGATGCCGGTCAGGCCTGGTAGGCCCAATCGTGTTGTGAGGGTCTGCTGGGAACGTCTGGCAGAGCCCCCTGTCAGAAGTAGCTTCAACTCCCACCTCCGGCAGAACTTCGACCATGTCCCGAGGGAGGTGGGGGACATTGAGTCTGAATGGGCCATGTTCCGTGCCTCTATTGTTGAGGCGGCTGACCGGAGTTGTGGCCGTAAGGTAGTCAGTGCCTGTCGTGGCGGCAATCCCCGAACCCGTTGGTGGACACCAGCGGTGAAGGATGCCGTCAAGCTGAAGAAGGAGTCCTACCGGTCCCTTTTGTCCTGTGGGACTCTGGAGGCAGCTTATAGGTACCGGCAGGCCAAGCGGAATGCGGCTTCGGTGGTTGCTGAGGCAAAAACTCGGGCATGGGAGGAGTTTGGGGAGGCCATGCAGAACGACTTTCGGACGGCTTCGAGGAGATTCTGGTCCACCATCTGACGTCTCAGGAGGGGGAAGCAGTGCAGTGTCAACACTGTGTATGGTGGGGATGGTGCGCTGCTGACCTCGACTCGGGATGTTGTGGGTCGGTGGGGGGAGTACTTCGAAGACCTCCTCAATCCCACTAACATGCCTTCCAATGAGAAAGCAGAGCCTGGGGACTCGGAGGTGGGCTCCCCCATCTCTGGGACTGAGGTCACCGAGGTGGTCAAAAAACTCCTTGGTGGCAGGGCCCCGGGGGTGGATGAGATACGCCCAGGGTTCCTCAAGGCTCTGGATGTTGTAGGGCTGTCTTGGTTGACACGTCTCTGCAACATCGCATGGACATCAGGGACAGTGCCTCTGGATTGGCAGACTGGGGTGGTGGTCCCCCTCTTTAAGAAGGGGGACCGGAGGGTGTGTTCCAACTACAGAGGGATCACACTCCTCAGCCTCCCTGGAAAAGTCTATTCGGGGGTTCTGGAGAGGAGGGTCCGTCGGATAGTCGAACCTCGGATTCAGGAGGAACAGTGTGGTTTTCATCCTGGTCGCGGAACAGTGGACCAGCTCTACACCCTTAGCAGGATCCTGGAGAGTGCATGGGAGTTTGCCCAACCAGTCTACATGTATTTTGTGGACTTGGAAAAGGCGTTCGACCGTGTCCCTCGGGGAATTCTGTGGGGGGTGCTCCGAGAGTATGGGGTACCGGACCCCCTGATAAGAGCTGTTCGGTCCCTGTACAATCGGTGTCAGAGCTTGGTCCGCATTGCCGGCAGTAAGTCGAACCCGTTTCCAGTGACAGTTGGACTCCACCAGGGCTGCCCTTTGTCACCGATTCTGTTCATAACTTTTATGGACAGAATTTCTAGACGCAGCCAGGGTGTTGAGTGGGTCCGGCTTGGTGGACTCAGGATTGGGTCACTGCTTTTTGCAGATGACATTGTCCTGTTTGCTTCATCAGGCCGTGATCTTCAGCTCTCTCTGGATCGGTTCGCAGCTGAGTGTGAAGCGGCTGGGATGGGAATCAGCTCCTCCAAATCCGAGACCATGGTCCTCACCCGGAAAAGGGTGGAGTGCCCTCTCAGGGTTGGGAGCGAGATCCTGCCCCAAGTAGAGGAGTTCAAGTATCTCGGGGTCTTGTTCACGAGTGAGGGAAGAATGGAGCGTGAGATCGACAGGCGGATCGGTGTGGTGTCCGCAGTGATGCGGGCTCTGCATCAGTCTGTCGTGGTGAAAAAGGAGCTGAGCCATAAGGCTAAGCTCTCAATTTACCAGTCGATCTATGTTCCTACCCTCACCTATGGTCATGAGCTATGGGTAGTGACCGAAAGAACGAGATCGCGAATACAAGCGGCTGAAATGAGTTTTCTCCGCAGGGTGTCTGGGCTCTCCCTTAAAGATCGGGTGAGAAGCTCAATCATCCGGGAGGGGCTCAGAGTAGAGCCGCTGCTCCTCCGCATCGAGAGGAGTCAGATGAGGTGGCTCGGGCATCTGATCAGGATGCCTCCTGGATGCCTCCCCGGTGAGGTGTTTCGGGCACGTCCAACCGGGAGGAGGCCCCGGGGAAGACCCAGGACATGTTGGAGGGACTATGTCTCCCGGCTGGCCTGGGAACGCCTTGGGATTCCCCCGGAAGAGCTAGAAGAAGTGGCCGGGGAGAGGGAAGTCTGGGCATCTCTGCTCAAGCTGCTGCCCCCGCGACCCGACCTCGGATAAGCGGAAGAGGATGGATGGATGGATTGATTTTCAATACACATACAGTACAACAAAGAATTATTATTATTTATTTAATACAACTGAACATCAATTTAAAATTTCCATCATGTTTAACTTTTTTCCACATTTATATTTTTGAAAGGTGAGTGGAGTGGTAATGATGGCTGTTTTTTAGAAGTGACATTTTTTCTGAAAAAGGAGGAATATGTTTGTCTTACACTTAAATATAATTCTTTAAATATGTGTATATCAATAATTTACTGTATTTACTGTGAAAAACTGACAAATTTTGTGTGTGCTGCATCTGTATTGTTAAAAAATAAAAAAGGAAACTTTATTAAAAATTATCTTTTTTCAACTAATCCAGTGTTTAACAATATCAGATTAACAATTTAAATGGTTTCCTGCAAAGATAATGTTCCACTGAACTGGGTGTATACAAAATACAGCATATACAGTTGGCAAGACAATCTGCATATTTCATTGTCCTGATAACTGAAATTAATAACTAATTATAATATCAAAGGCAATAATTGTTAATTTTGTCATAATTGTGCACCCCTACTTCATAGTGTTTATGTCATGATATCCAATGCTTGCAAGCTGGTAGCGCTCAACAACAAATAAACCAATTTTTAGATGCATTCGGATATAATGCACAAAGCACCTATTGTGGTAGCCATGTCAGTCTGTCTGTCCATGGACCAATTTTGTTGGCAAATTTTATCTCTTAAAACAGAGAAAAGTTCTGTGTTACTTCAGCTATGAATTAGTTTACTGTTTTAATCTTACCTTGAAAATGTGGTCACTTTGTGTTTTACTATCAGAGTGCCGTAAGTGCCTGATACCTGCCGTAAGTGCCTGACGCTCTGGATAAGAGCGTCTGCTAAATGTTGTAAATGTAAATGTAAATATCCATAATGGTCACTTGCTGTAATAAAGTTTGCCTTTCACTTCTGTTATTCCGTAACATTTATCATAACTGAATAGCTTTGCAAGTCCCATTTCATGAAAATTTCAATGGCCAAACAACCTCAAGCAAAAAAAAGGATTAATTAAAAAGGTTTTTATCCCTGGTGTTACTGTGCCATATCTCTATCAGTAAAGTATTCCAGATTTTTGGTGCATAACAACAAAAGGCTGCCTCACCACTTCTGTTATGCTTAGCTCTTGGACTAATAAGCAGACCACTATTAGAAGATCTAAAGTACTGACTTGGAATGTAGGGGGATGGGGACTCCAAAATAAAAGTAAAATTATTTAGGACTTTATATACCATTAGTAATATTTAAAAGTCAATTCTAAAAACATGTGTTACCAATGTAATGACACTAAAACTGGTGAGATGTGCTCCAATTTTCTTTTTGTGGTTAAGATTCTTCCTCCTGCATTCTGAACTAACTACAAACTGATCGATGTTTTTCTTAGGTAATCCAGTTTTGAGTGCCCAACAGTAATCTATTTCATTAAAAACAAAAGCATGAGTTATTTTTTCAATATCTTGCAATTTTATATGAGGTCTAAATTTTGCAATGTTTCTTAGATGGAAAAATGCAGTCCCAGTAATCTGGTTAATACGTGATTTAAAGTTTAGGTCACAGTCCATGATTACACCTAAATTCTTTACTTTCTCCTTGACTTTTAATGTTAAGGGATCAAGTTTGTTTCTAATACTCTCATTATTTCCATTTTTCCCAGCAACTATGATTTCAGATTTTTTCTTTAGGATCTTCCTCAGTAGGATCCATGATCACTTGCTCATCTACCAATGATCGGAGCAATCTGGTTTAATGCCTAAGAAGTCTACCATCGACAGCATCCAGGCACTGAGAGTTCTCATGGAGCATAACCTCAAATATCGACAGAGTGTCCTTGCGGCCTTTGTCGATTTTCGTAAAGCGTTCAACTGAGTAATTGAGCTGCCCTGTGGGACATCCTGAGACTTCGTGGGATCCCCGCCAAAGTTTCTGAATATCAGCCTGTTCACTGGTACAGTGAGTGCTGAACTTCTGCGGTTTTTCCCAGTTGATTATGGGGTTCATTGTGAGTGTGTTCTTGCTCCTACCGTATTCAGTGCTTGCATGGACTGGGTGTTGAGTAAGGTCGTGGGGTCCAGTGGCTGTGGGGGCATCTGTTGGTGAAGAAAGATTCACTGATCCTGACTTTGCCAAAGATGCTGTGATCTTTGAGAAGTCAATGGAGGCTGTGAGTGGGGCTTTCTAGAGAGACTGAGCGGCTGGACCAGGCTAAGGGGATGCCCACATAACACCTGGCTGTGGCAGATAGATGGTCATTTCTGGGGGATGGGACTAGACCGCTTGTCTGCCTGGGGCATTGCCAGGATCCTGAGCTGTTTCATCGTGTGGTGGGTGCGGCAACACGCTGTACTAATGCATGCTCTCAAACCTGACCTGACATAAGATTTCAGATTTTTCCTTTAGCTAGAGAAAATTACTACACATCCATTCAGAAATGCAAGTAAGATATTATAGACCAGAGAGCCCAGAGTGTCAGGGTTAACAGGTGATATAGATAAGTAAAGCTGCGTATCATTCACATAGGTGTGGTAGTTCTTCTTGTGTTTCAATGTAATCTGGTGTGGCGGACGCCCCTACGACACTGGATCTGGGGGAGCAGCCATGGGATGCATGCCACATCTACCGGAACATTTGGTGGCAGCCCCCCTGGGTTGCATTGGGGCCAGTAATATGGAACACCGGAGCTCATCCTAGTTGGGCTCCGTGACCACCGCCAGGGGGAGCTGCAAGGCTTAATAAGCCCGTTTGGGTGGGAGCGCAGCCACACCCGGAGGTGCAGCTAGAAGTAGGTCAATGAGCACCTGCAGCACTTCCAGGTGGGCTATAAGAGGAGCCTGCATCCACTACTCAGTGCGCCAGAGTCGGGAGGAGGAGGAGGAGGACGACGACGACGACGACGACGACGACGACGACGACGACGACGACGAAGAAGAAGAAGAAGAAGAAGAAGAAGAAGAAGCAGAAGCAGAAGCTGCTGCTGCTGCTGCCCTGGGAGAAGTGGAGGAAAGAATAGTGTGGTTTGGGGTGTTTTATTTGTGATTTGGGACTGTGTTGTGCCTGTGGGGTTCATGGGGAAGACAGGCCCCACAGGTGAACAAAAATAAATCTTTTCTTTATTTTGCCCGTGCCTCTGTCTGAGTCTGTGCCGGGTCGGGTGCTATATAGTGTCCTAAATCACACTGGCCTAATGTGAGCATGAGAATAGTAGTGGGCCCAGAAGAGATCTTTGTGTTACGCTGTATACATTATCATGGATTTCTGAACCACAACAAACTACTGTCCGCACTAAACCACAGATCATTTAAAACTTTAACCAGTGTAGTTTCTTTACTATGATTTGTTCTAAAATCTGATTTAAATTAATCAAGAATAGACTATTTATTTAAATAGTTGTTAAATTGGTGAAAAACTAATTAAAAATGTGAACTTGTGGCATGTATGTCAGACATTTACTGCTGGACAGATCCTCAGAAGAGTACAATATCTTAAATAAAAGCAGTAGGTGATGCCCAATACCCAAATCAGTGCACAAAGCTATAAAATGTGGACGTGAAACAATTTTTTGAACTTTTCTGATTAATTAATTCTTGTGGTTTTGTCAGCATGTGTTGTGTTCAAGAAGAAACAGACTGTTATTCCTCAAACATATTGAAGTTACATATTCATCCAGTGTTTCAAAGAGGTTTTGTTCTTTAAGGCAGACTGAAAAAAATCCATAAAATTCTTACACCTAGACACCTAGCAAATAAAATCAAAGTATTTAGTTAAATATCTTTAATTTGTAAAATGACAGTGTAAGCTGTGTGCCTGTTCTCAGTGTCAAGTCTATAAGTAATCTTTGCCTTCATGTTAAATGACCTTTCTGATATTCATTAGAAAACAGTTTCGAAACTTTTAGTGTCAATCAACACTTCTCCAGACCCAACTCTCTATATGCCCACACCACCCAGACAAAAAAGTTTCACTAACATCCTGTGCCTCTTCACATTATTCAATTATTGTCTATTCAGTTAACAGCTTTACTCAAGGTGAGTTACACAAATCAGACTATAGTTCAGTTATTACATGTGTTTTTAAATCAGAGCTCAAAAAATTAAGTAGCTTGCTCATGGTCACATAGTGAGTTGAAGACAGAAACTGCAAAAACAGCCTTGTCATTTTAAAGGTGGGTGCCTTAGCCTTATTATATTTTAACCTGTTATTATATATTTTACTGACTCCTTTGTCCTAGTTGACTTACAAAATCAGGATTGTTTGCATACATTTTTTTTACAATTGCATTCAATGCAGGTTAAGAGATTTACCAAGGGTCATCAGTGAGTAGGAAATGTGAATTGAACCAGGATGTTCTGAGTTTGAAGTGACTACATTCAAATCCTTTTGGGTACATTAAAGCTCTAAATAACATAGTGTCACGCAGGTGCAGCTGAGAGTCATTTTTCAGGTTCATCCTAGGTATGTCATACTACTGCAGGCACAGAGTGGTGCTGCCACTAACTGTGTCATCTTAATTTGTCTCCACAGTATTGAGAGACCACCCAGTGAGGGCAACTGACTCCACTCCTTCTAGCTTCCAGACCATAAAAGCCCAGCCGTCCAGAAATAGGCATCACTTCTTGACACGAGAGCTGGAGAGATGGTATTCCTTCGAGTAGTAATAAGAAGCCATGATAGGCAGCACTTTTTTGTTAAGGACACCAGAGGGTGACATTTCTTTCTGTAATCACGTCATCAAGCAGAGTTTTCTGATTTTTGAAGTAAATGGGGACAGCTGGGTTGGCTTTCCAACATTTATTATGGTCTTCAACCCATTATTACCTAGGACAACCGCAGTAGTAATTAGTTTCTCTTGTAATTTTAAGTTGGTGAGCCCTGACATGAAATTTTAGTTGGTTTTCCAACTAGTGTTGTGTTGTGATGTGAGATTTTACATATAACTTGATGAATATTTTGTACTGTATATCTTTATTTGTAATTTAGACAAAGCAGTGTAATTTAGTGTCTCTCCCCCCCCCCCCCCTTTAGGAATGGGTCTGTTTGAATTTTACGACAGGATTTGGGGGATGTGTCTTTTAAACCAGTTTGGCAAGTGTTTCTTTGCTAAAGTCATTTCTACCCCCGCAAATGGGCTAAGGTGTACTTTAACATATGGTTTGGGGGCAGGTGTTAAGATGTTCTATTTCCCCCATTGGTCTGAAGTATGGCTGTTTGGTCAGAAGCCTTTAAGTACCATGATGTGCTATTGGCTCTCGGGATTGGACAGAACATCTATAAATGTATGTGTTTAACCTCAGTATCTCTCTCTTACCAACCAACATATAATGAAGAAGCATCTTTATTGCTAACCTGAAGAGAACACAATGAACAGCACAGCTCAGCAGCCATTTTGAACAGACATGTGGCTGAAAGCTGAACATCAATGATGCCTTAACTAGAAACATTTAAGTAACCAGAAGTCTGTGTGCCACCTGAACTACATATCATTTAATCAGGTTGTATGGTTGCCAATATTCAAATGTACTTTGCATTTTGTTATTATTTATGAATATTATCAATAATACTAATACATTGTTTAAACTGTAACTTAACTTCTGCTTGTCTTTTACTATTTCTAATTGCCTAAGGTTATAGATATAGAAGGGAAGGTGGGGATAAGTTATATACAAAAATACCTTATAAACAGTGGTAAGTCTGTGAGATTAGGCATTCTAAGGCTACATATTAATAATACAATAGGGGAAAGTAGAGCAATATATATATTACTCTACCAAGACAAAACATGTTGAATGGTCAGAAAATATGAATTCAGGCATTCAGAAAATGGTTGAGCATTGTCACTGTCATTGTATGTAGATCCAAATTTTGCATGCTCCTCAATATACTGAAGGCTTTTATTACTTAAGACTTACAAGTGTCATTTTCTTCTCATTTTCTTTTTTTAAATAACTTATGAGAGTTTATTTGACCTAGAGGTAATAATCATTTAACAATCAGGTTAGCAGTCCAATTGTTACTGTATATTGTTACATATTAATGTCATGCTTTGGTTTTCATGATTAGTATAAAAAGAAGTAATTGAGCTGAAGGAGTCATTCACACGTGTGTTTCTTCCTTGTGTTCTTTGAGATTCTGAATTATTAACAGTTTTAAAGTCTATATTTTTCAGCCAACAAATCCTCCCTAAATATAGGTTCTTTTACAGTGCAGCTTTATGCTAGCTCAAAAACATGCACACATCTCAAAGCAGGCAGTTAAGGACAAAATACTTGAAAATCAGATAAAAATAGCAGTTCACTTGGCTTTAAATTTTGGTTTAACCTGGAAGAAACAGCTGTGAAGTCAGTATATTAACATCATCAAACATTGGTGTCTGGCACAATAGGATTAATGCAAGTTTGTTCTCTGAGGCTTGGGTTTTGTCTCTTCAGCTGAGTCTTGGCTTGGTCCTGAGAAAAGGTTCAAAGCATGGATAGTGCAGTGACTTCCAGCAAGATAGCATTAAGAGGTTGTAGTAAATAGCAGCAGGGCCTGGCAGATTGTCCCATTCAATCATCTCAATCATCTTATTTAAATGTTATTTAAAAAATTTGTCCAATATATTACATAGTTGCATCTTCATCAAACTTTTTCTTTCTATAACCGGACATTCTGCCAAGTTCAGATTATGAATCTACATTTTTTTCCCCAGTGGAATCTCTTAAGTAAGAACTCACTGTCCTGGGTAATAAAGAAGAGTGGTAAGCACAGAACCATTTTACTAAGAGAATTTTTACATTTCAAGAACGAGTTTTCATGCCCGATTGATCATTATGTTGGCAATGGTATTCATTTTGTATATGTGAATGAAAAGACAGTAAAAGTTGATTTGAAAACCAGCAAAACGTTTGTTATTTGAGGTGAAGCCACTCTAACTTTCAGAATTTTAATTTTAATGCTTCTGTTGGCTCAGTTTCATAGGTTAACAGTGGAGAGTTCTATTGTGGTGATTCTTTCCATAAGGACCATTTTAATAATCTAAATTTATAATAGTAATAATATTAATACATTTTATTTATATAGTGCCTTTCCCATGCTTAAATGGCATCACATAATTTCAAAATGAATATAGGAGAAAGTTGAAAATGATTAAATATACATTGTTGGATACAAAATAATATCAGCATAAAATACTAAGTGAAGGTAATACAGCAAACACAAAACTTTGAATTTGAATTTGAATAATAGCCAAAAACTGCGGTGGGTTGGCACCCTGCCCGGGATTGGTTCCTGCCTTGTGCCCTGTGTTGGCTGGGATTGGCTCCAGCAGACCCCCATGACCCTGTGTTCGGATTCAGCGGGTTGGAAAATGGATGGATGGATAATAGCCAAAAAAAAAACGTAATAAAATACAAAAATTCATACACTACAAGAAAACACAAAATACTGTAATTTGTGATGCAAATACAAATCATCTTTAGCAATGGGACTGAAAGAAAGGGTCAGAATGTCAGAGTAAGTGAAATGCCTTCCAGAACAAATGAGTTTCAAGTTGTTTTTTAAAAGAATGAATTGAGTCAGTTGATCTAATTAATTTAAACACAAAATGTCTTTGTTATGCAAAATAGTAAAATAAGAACTTGTGATAGATGACCGGGGACCTTACCCGGTCGGGATGCCCTTTTGAGGAGAGGACTGGGGGAGTGGACATATCACCAGCAGTACCTCCCCCGGGACACGAGAGGGCAGGCCCTCTGGTATACATCGGGGCCATGGGACTGGAGCTTAGAAGCTCAGTCCTGTGGGGGCCCGTGGCCACCAGCAGGGGCCACCTGGACAGTTCTGGAGGTGTGGTCTGCAGCACTTCCACCACACTCAGGTGCTGCCAGAAGAGGAGCTGGATTCCCATGCAGCACTTCCGCCACACCCGGAAGTGCTGCAGGAACTTGATTGAGGAACACCTGGAGCACTTCTGGGTGTGGTATAAAAGAGGCCGCCTCACTCCACTCGGGGAGCCGGAGTCGGGTGGAAGAGGATGGAGCTTGTAAGTGGAGGTGGCAGAAGAAAAGGACAAGAAACAGAGATAAGGACGGAGCATTTGTGGGGTTTGTGCACTGTGTACATTGTGGTGGTACAAAATGTTAATAAACATGTGTGTTTTGGGTCATTCTGCGTCCGTGCCTGTCTGTGCCTGGGCTAAGGTTCATAAACTGAACTAGAAATAAATACACATAAATTGCACGTGCAATTAAAAAGAAACAGAATCTTTGTAATTGTGTGTTATATAGACTACACGGTAAAAATAATTAAGATTGACAATAAAAAATAAATATTAAAAAAACTATTCTTACCAGTTCCCTTGGTTTCACTTTGAACATAAAAAGCAGACCTAATTAGACCTTAATATTGTCTTTCCAAACATTATTATAAACATGAAGAAAAATTATATAAAGACAAAGCAGAGAAAATCCTCTTTCTATAGAAACTGATATTGGTGGACAATTAAAAAAAAATTCTAATGAAGAATCATCATTACTTGTATGAAACAAAACTCTCATTGCATTGTTTCTTATCTTGAAGATATACTGCATTTCAACATACATGGATGTAGAGAAAAGCCAAGCAAAATGACACCTTTTATTGGCTAACTAGAAAGATTACAATATGCAAGCTTTCGAGGCAACTCAGGCCCCTTCTTCAGGCAAGATGTAATACATGGATAAAAAGATGTAAAAATAACACTTATTGTTGCCTACTTATAACTCTATACCTAAAGTTTCCTTATATGTGTTTACAGTACCTTTGGTGCCCTAAGTGTGAGTTTGTTTTCCTTAATGGTTAAGCCAGGATTATCTTACTGTTATTGTCATCAGTGGTTAAAGTGGAACAAATAATTGTTAGTGCTCTGTTTTATCAGCTTCTTCTACGATGGAAGGAGTGGGGGAATAAAAATCTGAAGACATGATCAAATCTAAAGATAACTTTGGAAAGCAGTGGCGAGTTGGATTGGAATGGGTGTTGGGAGAGTCCCCTTCAAAGTCCAAAGAAACTATAAAAACAGTTTCAGAGGCTGGGGGTTGTCTGTTGTGAGAAGTGCCGGCAAACATACACTTACTGCTGGTGCTGGTAAAGCAAAAACAGAAAATTGGAGCATGCCAGCCCACTTCAGGCACCGATTATCATAGACTGGAAGTTACCTACAAGCTGCATGTATATATTAAAGTACATCACAAATGTATTTCCTCTTGGCAGCTCTTTGTCCTGGCAACATTTAAATAATCAACATTCATTTGTAGTACTTCATTTTCCTAATTTGTTGTATTTCTGTGTTATTTTTAGCTGTTCAGTCATTTAATATTTATAACATGCATACATGAACATTCTACACATAACCACACATAAGATTGTACTCACCCTTTCAAAACCAATAATTTTAAGTTTTGACAAGAAAAAAATGAAATGTTATGTCATTAAATCATACTGCACACAATGCAAAATATGATAATGAAAAACACAAATGTTAACTTTAATAAAACAAACGTAGCCAGACTCCTATTGCCATTCCAGTTCTATGATTATTATTATAGCATGCATTTTCTGCAATACACATGTATTTATTTGGCATTTATATGAATTCAATAAACACACAATCAGTTTTAGGACATGTAGGCCATAATGCTACTTAATTGTATGTGAACATTTAAATTTAGCTATAG
The DNA here is from genome assembly GCF_900747795.2 of Erpetoichthys calabaricus. Lineage (NCBI taxonomy): Eukaryota > Metazoa > Chordata > Cladistia > Polypteriformes > Polypteridae > Erpetoichthys > Erpetoichthys calabaricus. The sequence goes on along the minus strand of NC_041401.2, from coordinate 66,646,198 downwards.
CATGTTGAAGCCTGTGTGGACTGAGCAGGCACCTTTATCCTAACCAGCACTTTATTGCTTTTGTTATGTTAATGTAAAACCGCCTTGGCTTCTGCTTTTGCCTTCTTTTTCCATCTCCACATTTGTACCTTCATATACCATGCAGTGTCAAAAGGTAACAGAATTTCCACTCCCCACAATCCGTGTCTCATTTGCAACAAGTAACAAAGTTAGCTTCCTGATGTGCTATACTGTGATAAAAATGCTAAATGAAGATTTCTACCTGTCAACAAATTTCTAGTGGTGTTTCATTCCTGCTGCTGTGCCATGCACAAACTAATTTCATGTACCATCAATTCTGCCGCTGTGCCATGCACAAACTAATTTCATGTGCCATTTTGAGTTTAATGTGGACTTTTTTATGTTTGCTTATTTTTAATTTTTTACCTGCCATTTTGGTAAGGTGTGAGCTCACATTTAATTTTGGCGGCCACCTTTGTTGTGTATTGATCGTCCATTTTATAGTCAAATGATCCTGGCCTTGTTGTGAGTGAGATCATCACTGCCTGCATTTATAAAGATGGCAGCATAGCCTCTGGTTATCCTAATTTTGTATTTTCAAAAGAAATCTTTGCTGTATGTGTGCAGGTTTTGTTTGGTTAGGGTTTTATTCTTGGTTAGTTTAGTTGTTGAATTTTGGTCAGATTTTTGACATTGATTCCATCTTTGCACCAAGAAACTACTGTGGCGGACGGCCGTGACCCTTACCTGGCTGAGACGCTCAGATACTAGAAAGACCAGGGAATAGAATAAGCATAGAAAATAATCTCCCCTGAATCACCTAGATGGCAGCCCAATTGGATTGCAGAGGTGCCTTGGATTCCCACAAAGCCTCCTGGGTGTTAGAGTTTTGTACATCCCTGTTGGGTTCTATGGGTGTAGTCAGGGGCTTCTGCAGGTGCTGCAGAGCCCTACTATGTTGGGCTTCCTCCTCACCTGGAAGTACTTCCAGATCATGCTGACAGGCTACCAGAAGTACTCCCAGGTGCCTTCATTCAGGGAACCAGAGTCAGGAGGAAGAGGATGAAAGGAGGAGTGGAGGAGTGGAGGCGGAAATAGAGAAGACTGAGAGAGAAGAGACAAAGTGTTGTGTGCTGTTTTATAGACAGTACTAGCGATTTAGACTGTACTGTGCAAGTGGGAAACGAAAGGGAAGAGTTTCTGACATCTAAATAAATATGTGTTGTGCTGGACTTGTGCCTGGTATCTGTTGTGTCGGGTATCTGGGGAACTGGTGTGCCCCCTGGTGGTCACACTAGTTAGTTTGCTATTTTTTCACTTTTACTGGTTTTGACCTCTGCCTCTCCTTGACTTTGAGCTTGTTTCTGCTTCCGTATAGTTCTTTTAATCTCCTGGTCGCATTATTCATAATTATCTTGGCACAGACTGTCTATTCCTAACAGCTAGAATTTGAATGTGTTATTAACAATGTGTAAATGCAGGCCAGGGTTAGCTGGGCCAGGATCAGAGGCATCCAAATGCATGAGAAACAAAGATAGAATCAGGTCCTGGGTTATAGATAACTTAATATTCAACATGATTTCAGCACTAATATATCTGTCATGACCGTTGGGATTTTTCCATATAACTCCTCACAGACCACTTTAATTAAACTGAAAATGTTGTCAGAAATTTAGGGATGTTGCAAAAGGGGAGACAAATTGGGTTTTAACCTGAGTCTCACATAATGTAGTAAACACGTGGCATCATAGCAACTAGACATATAAAACGGTGGCACCCTTGAAAATCAGATGCACAAAATGACAGCATGCATACAAATACTCCAGAAGAGGGTGCCCATTAAAAATAATCTTACAAAATGATGCAAATTATGACATCACTGTCATGTTAACAACTAAAAATAAGTGGATAAAAATAGAGCATTTTTTGTGCAGTCCTGAAGCATCAATCTTTATGTACATGGACAAATAAGAATGGGTCTGTCTTAACTCTCCGAAACTCCAATTTACTGTACATAAAAAGACGCTCACTACAATTACGTATCTAAAATTGCTCAGGATCACAAAGTGCCAGAACCTGTCCTGCCAAAACTAATCACAAGGTAGAAAACAGGCCTGAACAGGGAACCAGCTCATTGCTAGTCTATTTGGAATCATCAAGTAACCTAATCTGTACATCTTTGAGGATGTGAGAGGAAAATCTATGCGGTCAATTGGAGGACATGCACAGACAAATGGACAACGCAGACATTGGATTTGAACCCAGGATACAAAATATCTGAGGCAGCAATGTTTTGCACTGCACCACCATGCCATCCTTAACCATAAGACGTCTGGCTAAAATTCTTTGTGTATCTGTATAAAATGAAGACACATCGTATTAATAACAGGAAAAGAGCTGAAGTCAAAGAGTCACAATGTTAATATTCAGTTTTTATTGAAAAAATGCAATAGTGTATTAAAAAAGATACAATCTATTGGGGAAAATAATCTAGCAAAGACACAAGCCTTTCTTTCCTTTGTCAATGCACGGCCGATCTCCAGTGTGTTTCCTTAGGAGTGGTCTGTTTGAAGGGGCTTTATCATTCTCCTGCTAGTTCTTGATCCCTTATCTCTTGCCAGGTCACTGCAGGGCATGTGCTTATTGTACTCTTAGATCTTCATTTGCCATATGCTGACTGGTATGTGCACAAATACACTGCTCTCTGAATTGAGAATCAAAGGTGGAAAAAGTGAGTTAGTTTGATTCATAATTTTTATCAAAGCTTTACATGCTTTTGACCATTGTGTTTTATTGTCCTTCAGCTTTTGCATGTTTTACCATATTAATATTCTATAATAGTGCCTATAAGGCAGTGCAGGTTTTCCTTTCCTCCCCTGTGAAACCACTGAAGGGTTGGGTTACTGCAGTTCTATATTCTGAGATTTCTTCCCCAATTGTTAACATACTGAAATAAGCTTAAGATGTTACCCTGATCTGGACAAAATATAATGAAGAAAACATTGTCTTGACTACACTGGCATCCTTTCAGATATTGAATGATTTTCAAATTTCTATTGTGTATTTATAAAGTTGTTAAAGTAAATGTCCCAGGCTACTTGTCATCTTGGCCTGGTCTGCCAGATATCATTTGCCTCAACCTTCCTGGTACTCCAATCCCTTGTTAGATTTGAATGATTTATTTATTTTTTGTTAGGATTGTTGGCTGTTACTTTGTGAAATTCTCTACATAGCTCTGTTTATAAGGACATTCATGTTAAAATGACAGATTACACATGAAGTCCTTTGCCTTTTGTTTCTGCTATAGCGGTATTAATTTTTTGAACAGACTCTTCTTTATCTATGTACTGGTGTTGATTCTACTTTACTGTCTATCAATTAATGGCTATTCGGGGGGTGGTGGCAGAATTGCCACTTCAGCCACCATAAAAAAACCTCACATTGGTTCCATTCCATCTGAACTAGTGTGGTGCTGAGGTGTCACCCATTGCATGGCTGCACTTGGGTCCTAATCTGGGATCCTGAGTTGGTTTGTCATGTGGTGGGTGCGGCAATGCGCTGTATCAGAGTGTGCTCCTAACCTCCTCCTCCTCATTCAGTTCATTTATTTAATTTGTCAGGCCCTTTATAGATTTGTTTCATTGTTTGGTTTAGGGCTGTCAAACAATTACAATTTTTAATTGCAATCAATCACAAAATATGACTTGATTAATCTCAGTTAATTGCATATTTAACCAAGGTGATTCAGCAGTCTCCAGAAGTACCTTGTGAATGCCACTACTGTAGAACTTCTTAGCTGGTCAGACTACAAAGACTTTCATATAAAAATCGTGATATATGACTAAATTGTTCCATGTTAAAGCAATATGTAATAATTGTTAGAAATTATTGAATAACATCTCTCGGCCTTGTATCTTCAAGTATTATTAGAGGTCTGCATTTTGATGTTATCTATTTTGCAATATGTAGCAGCAGCTAATGCTTTATGCTTTGTTTCAGTCATGGAGTTGTATTTTCATGAATTGTGGCTTGCTACTGATTTGGCTGCCTAATTGTAGAGTTTTTAACAGTAGTGGTGGATTGCCGGCTTCTTTCTCCGGCCCTCACCCCCAGGCCGCCAGGAGGAGCTCTCCCAGCAGCGTGGACATGCCCCGAGTTCCAGCAGGGCCTCATGGACTATGTAGTTTTTATACACAGCCCTGCTGGATATCTTGGGGGCCACCAGGTGTCGCTGTAGGGGGGCTCGTAGGCTCGCATGTGCCCTATAACCCGGGAGTACGTCACGGTCATGTGACAGGAAGAAACGACGTGCTCCCGGGTTGAAGAAAAGGACTGTTTACCCTGACCCGGAAGGGAAAAGGAACTGTGGACTGTTGAACGGGAACACCTCCAGGTCAGGGTGTATAAAAGGACTCTGGGAAGCCCAGTACACTGAGCTGAGCTGGGAGGTAGGGTGGCAAAGTGTCTGGGCGAGGAGGATTGGTTTGTTGGAGAGTTTGATTTATATGAGTGGGGTGTGGAGAGTGCTTTGTGCACGGTATTCTTATAAAATAAAGAATATTTATACTTTTACCTGGTGTTCAGAGTGGTACCTGAGGGTTCAAGAGGTGGACAAAGCTTCTGTCTGTCACACAGTGGAAACATACATCAGTGGTAAGCCTAATCGATTTGCCTGCACTAAGTTTCAACAATATTGTCCATTGAAACATCTGTAAGAGTTTTAAATCAAAAGCAGCCATCATAAATTTCATTTTTCTCAGCCATCTTTAATGGAATAGCTTAGATCAGGGATTCAAAAACATTAAGTTAAGGCCGCCCAAAATGTTGTACCACCTGGTCATAGGCCCCACTTATATAAAGCCAATGCAGAGCATGATCTTGGATCTCAGTTACTGCTAACAGCAGTCACACTTCAGGATTTTGTATAAAAGTAAACCTATCAATCAAAGCAAATGCTTAAGTATAGCAGACTGCTGACACATATGTGACGCAATGCCGTGTGATATCTGTCGGTCAGGTGTTTTCAGCATTCTTTCTTGTTTTACCACCTCCCAGAATTGAAATATTCATGTACAGTATGTACAGTACCATCATTTTTTTCACTCTTAAACTATTAGGTGGTATGCAAGGAAACAAACAAAAACTGTTATTATTAGGCACAACCAAAACTGGCGATATCTTAACGCTTACCCAATCCCCATTGTTGTATTTAAGGATTTTAACAAGTGATTTCAGCCAAAGATGATCCGCTGTGGCAACCCCTAACGGGAGCAGCCGAAAGAAAAAGAAGAACAACAAGTGATTGCAGCAGTTTTTGTGTGGTTGTGTATGGTTTTTGAGTTTTTCTTACATACATTGAATATTTTTTTCAATTATTTTTAATGTAAGAACACTAGCATGTTTTGACAAAGAGTAAATATTAGAAAGACTACAATTTGCATATTTTTAATTTACAAAAAATATACAGTTACATATGAATCCAGATCAAAAGAAACAGAAAAAGTATTACGCAAGTTACATATGACTTCAGGTAAAAAAGTGGAAGATAACTCAAAGTTAATTGTGAATGCTGAACGTCTTTGTTTTACGGGGTCACTATAGTCAATGCCAGGTTCCAGTTTTGATAAATTTTAAGCACACTGTGGCTTCTAAGTTCAAACTGTTCCTGTATTTATTTTTTAAGGAAGGATGAAGGTTACCAAACATTGGAAGTTCGATCTGAAACAATAGCTTAATTAATATTAATATAACTAAAATGCAATGTTAGAAACATGTTTGTAATTTATAAAATGTTTCTTTGTTCCTCATTGTATATTCTTCAGTCTTAGTCTGCCAATTTCTAAAATTGTTCTGAAAATGATGGTACAAAAAACATGTTCACCACAACTGAATATCTTGCAACATTGGGGGACCAGACATGAAGGAGAAAAGCAGACATGCTGTGCTGACTTCTCATGTGGGTAGAGAAAGTGAGAAAGATAGCACTCACCTGAGACCCTCTCTTTCACAGGAAGTCATTGATCTTGGTGTGTGGTTTCCGAGCAGCCTCCATCCTAGAATGGATGTGCTCAATGAAGTGTGGAGCAAGAGGGAGCTATTCCCGCAGAGACAATGTGAGCACTGGAAGACTTCAGTTTGACAGGGGCAATAAACTTGGAGCTGGAGAATGGTGGTGGGAGAGACAGCAGAAGCACCGTGAAACTGAGCAATGTAGCTGAAGTTCAGCTGAGTGTGGAATTTGTTTGCTACTGGATTGCCTATTTTAAGGCAATCAATTTTGTGCCTTTGGTGCTCCTCAGAGCTTTCTTTGTTTCAAAGCATTTTTGCTAAATAAACCTTTTTATTTATAAAGATTCTTTTTTGGTTGACAGATCCTTCCTCTTGTGAGACTACATGTTATAATTTTTTGGACATTTAATGAAGTTATATTAGCCAGTTTCCCATTCTGAAGGGCTGCTCCCTAGCCACCTTAGGAGGTTTCATTGGGATTTCATTAAGTCACATGTGCAAACTGCAATTTAGAAAAACAGCACATTATACCTTTGATATGTCTGTGAAGATTTTCAGTCATCCAGGTGAAATTATCTGGTAGTTGAGTCATGGAAACTGGACTTCGTTCTTGTTAGGTAGATACATTTCACTGCTCATCCAAGCAGCTTCTTCAGTCTGAGGAATGTTGTTAAAGACCACAAATTTATCCTCCAGGTTAGTTTCAGGGGCTGTTAAAAGGTGTGACTGTTACATCTACTAACACCTTCCCCTTCCTTTGTTTTACTCAAAAAGCCTATTCAGGGAAGGTGTGAAGTGAAACTAACCTGGAGGATAAATTGTGGTCTTTAACAACATTCCTCAGACTGAAGAAGCTGTTTGGACCTAACAAGAACGAAGTCCAGTTGCCGTGACTCAACTACCAGATATACCTTTGATATTAATTTCATGTGTTAACACTTTAACTTTGACAGACCTAGTTTGTTTCCCTTTGATTTCTGATATTATTGAATGATCAAGCATTTTATTTTGTAGTCTTGTTGAATTGAATTATATTCTGATGTGCTTTCTAAAGTGTCCTGTTGTTAATGCTTTTTGTAAATTGTACAAAACATCAAAAATATGTCTTGTAGCATTATCTCACCAGCGTCAGACCATGCCAGAACTTCATACATTCTTAAGGGCTAATCCTTTCAGTATCTTACAATATTACCTCCATGATGTTTGACTAAGTAAAATTTCAATACGCTGTACACTTTCCAAGATTGTGATGATGTCAGATTTCTGTGTTCCCATAGCATTCTTACTTAGAGTTTGATCCAGATTGTTCTTAATGCATATTTCAATGTCAAATCTATCTCACTGTTAATCTCACCCAAGAATACAAAGATGTGAATGTACAGACTGGTAAAGTCAAAGTCAAAAAGAGGTAAAGCAGATGTAATGTAATCCAGCTCTGAGCTCACAATCTTGTTACGATACCACCTTGTAGGTTGATACTGTACTGACTTGTAACAACTTTGACTCAGAGTTAGCTGTGGTATCATTTTCTGCATGATTGATTATTTTCTACTTAAGGAACTCTATTTTTTCTAATTTCTAAATGTACTGTGACAGAAGCAGCAAGGTTGTGTACCTGAATACAGAGCATTCCCATCATGCAGCCTCATTCTTCCTGGATATCTCGTTTACAGGGAGGCCTTTACAGAGGGTGTCCCCTTTGCCTTGATTTACCCTTCCAGTTTGTTCCAACAAAGCAAAACAGACAGACACCCAGTTGTAAAGATACTCTGCAGGGACTGAGCCATGTTTCCACACATCTCCACGAGGAATACCTGCCGAGAATCCAGATTAGCTCTTTAAGGAATCCTTATAGAATACAACTTAGCAAAGTATAAATGATTACAAAACTGACGTCTGAGCAAGTTTTAAGGAAGAAAATACAACAGTATTCTCAATAATGTTTGGGATTTTAGTTACCATATATTGTTATATCTTTATTTTCTTTCTTAGAATTGTGTTCTTTTGTGCTTATGACAGTGAAAAAATAATAAATAAAATGTTTTCCTTGATGCATAATACTGACCTTTACATGCTGTATATCACTCTTAAGTCCTGATGTAAATTTTTCATTTTTAAATGGCTGCTATTTTTAATAATTAATTATCATTGGCATATATTTATTTATCAGATCTTTTGCCAAAAGTGACAAAAAATGGTCCAGAGATGGTAAAAGGCAGAGAGAAATGATTTGCAATGGACCAGTAGATGGGAGAAGTAGATAACGTGGCCAAAATTAAAAGAATGGCTCAGAAAAACTGGGAAGTCAAAATCTAAATTAGAAATGTCACCCAAAAATCAAAAGCAAAATGAATGTGCACAAGCAATTTTTGTTCTGAAAATTCTTAAAAATATATTTTAGAGAATCCAGAATCTTGAGTACAAAGTGGAGCGAGTTGCTGCTTCAAATATATTCTAGGTCATGACACATATTTCCTAGGTTTGTGTTGCTAATTAGATAATGGTTGTTGGGAATAAGCAATTACCCCAAAAATGTTGGTGATTGCAGTAAACCAACATGTCAATCCAAAAGAATAGTAGATCATAGAATGAATTTGAAACCACTAACTAAACAACAATTTAGTATCACAATGTTCATAAAACTAATGTTTTAAAAGAAAACACTCATTTTGAGTGCAATAAATGAAGTAACTTGCACAGCCTCACATGGTGACTCAGCAGATATAACTGCACTTCTTGTTTACTGCTCAGTGCTTTATCTACTTGATCTCACTACCTGCAGATAACAGCCAAACGTTGTAATGATTACAAGAAAGAACAAGTAACTGACAACTGAAAATAAATGGATCAAAATATGATACATGCAGCTGAATTTTACTGAAGTTTACTGAAAACACTAATTGGAATTTAGTGGCCAGTAGCAGGTTTAGTCCAAAGGAGTTCGTTTTCATTCTAGTCCCAAAGGTGTGGAGTGTTTGAGCAGCTGTAAGCATTGTGGAGAGGTTATTCTGTCATTGTGGTGGGAAGAGGGAGCAAGCTACTTTGCAACCTTTCATCAATGGCACTTTCAGACAGCTTGAAAAAGCAGACTGTAAGGTGCAAGTATTCATTTATAAATTAATAATGAGCTGATTCCTCTGGCAGCTAAACAGGGCAGTAACAGGACAATGAAGCAAGCAATCTTTATTCTATTTAGTGCCATTAGCAATATACATCACCATAGCTAGCAGCAATAAGTAGTCAGGAATAGGAGATAAGTGACAGCATAGCTTGTTAAAAAATCAGAATGCTGTAGGCATGCTGAACAGGGATATTCTGGATGCGTTAGAGCAGTCTGATGGTACAGTTCTCTGTCTAGCTTGACTGCAATAGTCAAGTGTCAACATGGCCACTGCTTGGACCAGGAGCTGGTCTTATGCACACAAATAGGGATGGATCGTCTTGATATTGTAGAGAAGAAATCTTGAAGATAAGAGTTTCCTTGTATACAGAATTAATATTTTTGGTAAATGAATGGCTCTTGTTGAGAGTGATAACAAGTTTCAATTAAAAGATTAGTATGATTATCAATATTGCGTCACTGTTGCAAGTACCTACATTTTCTTTTCCAGATCTTCTTCCACCCAGAGTCAATATTAAAAAAATGTTGAGGGACAAGATGTAAACTAGATATATATTTTCAGCAGTAGCCCTTTCATTAGAAGTTGTTGGAGTAAACTCCTCACCTGATATGCACTGCTGAAGTTTTTCAAAGTCCACTTTCACTGATTTGGCTGTTGGGTCAAATAGTGCAACTTTTCGAATAAGATCACTGTTCACCTTCTGTGGGGAAAATGGTAGTAGAACGTGTGTGAGTGACATAAAGAAAAGGGAGGATATAGAGAAAAACACATAAAATGAGTGAAGGAGTGAGATATGGGAGGTTAATATCATAGAGTTAATACAAAAGTATCTATTTGCTTTTGTAATTAAGTCTTTTCTTAATTTTAAATCACTCTCTTGTTAAGATTTGAATGTTTTAATGGTTTCCTATATAAAAGTAAATGTGTGATATCCTTTGGTTTTACCATTTATCAGATATTAGTTTTATGTATACCTTAGAAATATCATCAGGGATTCAAGAGCCAATGGAGAAATATGATTATACAACGTTAAAATTCAATGATCCTAATAATATCACATTTGTCCACAAACTTGGTAAGACAGAAAAGGAAAGACAGGAGACCTCGGTCTTATTTGGCCCAGAATGGTATGAGAATATATTAAAAAAAAAGAAATTTGAAATAGGCATGTATCTTCTCTCTGTCTGAAATAAAAGTAATAATGTTGAGTTAATCTCATAATGTATTATGAGTCAGGGGTCATGCAGAGTTGAACTGGAAGGGATGACATGGACTGAAATCATTGGAATCATCCCGAATGACAAAATGCAGGTTGTTCCTAAATTTCTGCTTTTGCCTGCAATAATACACTTTTTCATTTTTTTTTTGTGTTCTTTATTTCACCTTATACAATTTATTGTATTAGGAATTTGTTAGTTTTCACATACCCCTTGGGGTCAGATTGCAGGGTCAGCCATTGTACAACGCCCCTGGAGCAATTACAGGTTAAGGGTCTTACTCAAGGGCCCAGCAGAGTAGGATCTCTTTTGGCAATGACAGGGATTAGCCTCAGAGCCACCACTCCGCCCTATTTTAAATGTATACTTCATTAAGACAGTAGGATACATTTGAAAGAAAGTCATTTTCTTAGAATACTGAAGTTTCTTTCTCTTTCTTTCTTTCTTTCTTTCTTTCTTTCTTTCTTTCTTTCTTTCTTTCTTTCTTTCTTTCTTTCTTTCTTTCTTTCTTTCTTTCTTTCTTTCTTTCTTTCTTTCTCCCAGGGTTTAACCAGGAGGTGCTTTAAGGTTGAACACTGAGGTGTAGGATGGAGGCCAACTTACCAGTCGGCACTGATTCCAGCTGTCAGTCTCCTTTGTCTCCACCCACTGTGGATTAAGCATGATAAGCACAGCTCGTACAATTTGCAGTACAGTGTTGGGTGGCTCCTTATAACTCTTGAGCTCTGCAAAGGAACGTTGGTCTAGATGGCGCATGCAGCTCCGCAGATCTTGAAGCATGAAGCGAAGAAAGAGCAGCCCCACACGCTTTTCCCCACCTGCTCCCTCAGCCTCTGTGAAGAGGGAGAAAAAGATCATTTAAAACAGTAGAGAAACAAGCAAAAGATAGTTTACAATAGTATTTACTGCCCTGTGCACTGATTAGCTTGTAAGTTTGAATAGTAGTCTCCACTGAGCAAGTGGTATAGATATTTTTTCTGTTGGAGTGAGTGATAATAATTTTCCAATACACTGTCTCTGATGATGAGTCCTATCTCAGGGTTGGGGTTTCAAGGTAGTCATTGTTTTACTAGTCCTGCTCTGCCCCTCTTTTCAGATGCTTACAGAAGTGACAGGTGGCACTGTAGCTAAACACTTTTATCATCTATTTCAGGGTGGCAGTATGGCACAAATAGATGGGGTCTTCAGCTATCATTGAAAATATTTGGAGCATAGATGGTACAAAATTATTTGATTAAGGAATTGTTAATTTTGCCCATCCTCTGGACTATGCTACCCAAGGCAGCTCCACCACTTGCCCACTGTAAGCTACACCAGTCTTCAGCATACTTCCTAAGCTGTACACTTCAAATGAGTGTTTGACATAATGCAGCTTCCACAAAACAAATAAATAAGGCTTCACCCAGCAACGAGGTTTGACGTGCCATGCCAGAGCTTTCTCTCAATAGCTGAGAGCAGGCCATCTGAGTCACACGAACCATCTCTTGAAGATCTTTCCGCTCATGAGGTTGCATTGCCCCTTCATGACTGAACACTATATCCATTACACCCAGGGCATGTCCATCGATGTCACGCATGGGTACCGCAACATGCCACTCCCCATATGCCATGCAATTAAGTGTCTCTGAGCTGTCGCAACATTTGAAGAGATAGTCTCTGGAAATGAAAAAGATTGAAATTATCACTGCTGTCTCTTGTACCTGTAAGGGAAATTACTTGTTTACTAATTTTCTTTCCACTTGTCCTTGTCAGAACATTACAAAAATACTACTTAAGATGGCAATATGGTAAAAAGAATGTCTAAGCTTTTTTTCAACATCTCTAAAACATCAAACAACCTACTATGTTTAGTGAACAGGTAATGTATATTAGGTAAGAAAAAATGTTGTTCTCCTTTTAGAATTTGAGCTGTTGCCCAGTTTCATGAGTTTCATTGATCTTATTTTTGATTGTCTACTTCCTGGTTAATAACCCCCTTCATTATCCCTACTATTAATGTTGTACTTCGCTCTTTTGTTAGGTCTTCTTTTCCTGGTTCAAAGTACTAGAATTTGTCATTTTGGGTGAGCATTTCCAGTCTGCTCATAAAACACTGTACCAGGTGCTTACCAGAGATCATAAAAACTTAATTTGCAGACAACAAAACTGAAACCATTATATTCCTGAACTAAATATTCTGCAATCCTTGGCTGTAGCTTGGTATTCTATCCATGAACCTTTGGCAGAGTCAAATGTCCATACTGAATACGCAACTTAACTTCAAGTATATGAACACAATTCTCACCCATCAAAACAGGGACTGATAGCATGACGAAGTTGACACTCAGAACCGCATGCCCTTGTAGCACTTTGCAGAAGAAACAACAGTATACATTATCATAAACTTTACAAAGTCCACAAAATACACGTAGGTAGCACTAACCACCTGTCTGTCCACAAAATCAATGTTTTTTAGACACATTTACTAGTATATTCTAACTATATTAAAATTTTATCATCAGTAGTTTTCCTGAACCTCTTCCTAGTATTGTCATTCTCCAAATAAAAGAAGAAACACATTTTAACTTGATCAGTACTACTAGCCACCCCAGCACCTGTAAGCTCCATAGTGTATGATCCAAATATTCTCTTAATGAGAGAGGATGTGGCAGATGACTGATTGGAAAAACACAGTTGTACTGTTTGTAAACACGGCTCTACCTGAAGAGATGATCTTTTCGACGCAGAGGGGCTGGTCGAGTAAGCAGTCTAGAGCGACCTGTTGTGTTATCTAAGACCATCATCTTCTTCAGTAAGTAGCTGGATTCCTGTAAAGGAAGATGTAAGTAGGGGTTGAAAAGGTCTGAATAGACTGCTGCTGAATCAGCTTTTACCTAGGACTTTTAAGAATGTACATTAAAATATGGAACTAAGGTTGTCTCTATTCTGAAAGAAAAAGAAGCAGCTGTCAGTGCACATAGCAGATACTGTAGAAATGTGAACATTTTGATTACTAAGCAAAACACTACATCTCCAGGTTCATCTTCCTCGGCCATATTAAATAAATGTAGGTAGCAAAGTCCAGGGTGTTCTGTTGATCTGCAAATGCCAAAATAAAAAAGAGAAAGCATGTAGTTGTTCTATGAAGGCACACATTGGAATTTGCCTGCTGTAAGTTCTACAAAAGCCTACAATAGAGCATTTGTCCATTTTATTAATATTTACTCCATACTCCACACATTTACACTTGATCAGAAATTATAATTAAATTATCAGTTAAATTTTTAAAATAGCCTCTCTATAGGTTAATCATGTAGCTATAGGTCAGATAAAGTGACATCAAAACAAGTTATTAAGGAATTCTATATTGTTTTTGAGATTTATGAAACACTTGATATCTCAAGAGTATCATTTTCAGAAGGATACTTACTACTTGTCCACTGGTTTCCATCAAGTAGGTAGTGAGACTGCGCATGCTTGGGACTCTGCAGTGCAGCCAATAGGAGGCACTGTCCAGAACTCGGAGAATATTTCTTCTGGTGACTATAAACTGGAATGCCGAACTGAAGACTGCACTAACTCCCTGCACGAAAATAAAGTTAGATAGTAATAAAGAAGTAAAGAAGAAAAAAGAACATACTACTAAAGCATCTACATGATTGTGTAGACTTTTTGATTTTTATTCTTACTTTTTTCTTCCCAATAGAGATTTTCTTAGTGACGTATCTACTTTTATTATAATTTTGTCAGGTCATATTCCTTACAGTAGTCTCAGATTATGGCCACTGCCATTTTAGTCAATGTTTGTGAATTAGGGCAATCGCCCATCTCAAGGCGAACAGACACACACACACATACACACCAGTTCAGCCACACACTAGAACAAATTTAGTACTGTATTGCCAATCCACCTATACTGTGTGTCTTTGGGAGAAAACCAGAGCACACCCATGTAGACACAAGCAGAACATGTAAACTCTATTCAGTGAGGACACAAACCCCGTCTTCTTACTGTGAGGGACCAGCACTACCACTGCACCACCATACTTCCCTTATGTGTTTTAATACAGTCTCATTTATCATGGTTCTAGAGGGTATCAACATGTTCCATGTTGGTTGGACGTGCAAATAATCTTTCTTCTTTCGGCTGCTCCCGTTAGGGGTTGCCACAGCGGATCATCTTCTTCCATATCTTTCTGTCCTCTGCATCTTGTTCTGTTACACCAATCACCTGCATGTCCTCTCTCACCAAATCCATAAACCTTCGCTTAGGCCTTCCTCTTTTCCTCTTCCCTGGCAGCTCTATCCTTAGCATCCTTCTCCCAATATACCCAGCATCTCTCCTCTGCACAAGTCCAAACCAACACAATCTCGCCTGTCTGACTTTGTCTCCCAACCGCCCAACTTGAACTGACTCTCTAATGTACTCATTTCTAATCCTATCCATCCTCATCACACCCAGTGCAAATCTTAGCATCTTTAACTCTGCCACCTCCAGCTCTGTCTCCTGCTTTCTGGTCAGTGCCACCGTCTCCAACCCATATAACATAGCTGGTCTCACTACCGTCCTGTAGACCTTCCCTTTCACTCTTGCTGATACCCATCTGTCACAAAGTACTCCTGACGCTCTTCTCCACCAATTCCACCCTGCCTGCACTCTCTTTTTCACCTCTCTTCCACAATCCCCATTACTCTGTACTGTTGATCCCAAGTATTAAACTCATCCACCTTCGCCAGCTCTACTCCCTGCATCCTCACCATTCCACTGACCTCCCTTTCATTTACACACATGTATTCTGTCTTGTTCCTACTGACCTTCATTCCTCTCCTCTCTAGAGCATATCTCCACCTCTCCAGGGTCTTCTCAACCTGCTCCCTACTATCGCTACAGATCACAATGTCATCAGCAAACATCAAAGGCCATGGGGACTCCTGTCTAATCTCGACTGTCAACCTGTCCATCACCATTGCAAATAAGAAAGGGCTCAGAGCCGATCCCTGATGTAATCACACCTCCAACTTGAATGCATCCGTCACTCCTACCGCCGACCTCACCTCTGTCACACTTCCCTCATACATATCCTGTACAACTCTTACGTACTTCTCTGCCACTCCTGATTTCCTCATACAATACCACAGCTCCTCTCGAGGCACCCTGTCATATGCTCTCTCCAGGTCTACAAAGACGCAATGCAACTCCTTCTGGCCTTCTGTAAACTTCTCCATCAACACCCTCAGAGAAAACATTGCATCTGTGGTGCTCTTTCTTGGCATGAAACCATACTGCTACTCACTAATCATCACCTCACTTCTTAGCCTAGCTTCCACTACTCTTTCCCATAACTTCATGCTGTGGCTCATCAAGTTTATTCACCTGTAGTTACTGCAGTCCTGCACATCCCCCTTATTCTTAAATATCAGCACCAGTAAACTTCTTCTCCACTCCTCAGGCATCCTCTCACTTTCCAAGATTCCATTAAACAATCTGGTTAACAACTCCACTGACATCTCTCCTAAACACCTCCATGCTTCCATAGGTATGTCATCTGGACAAACAGCCTTTCCATTTTTCATCCTCTTCATAGCTGTCCTTACTATCTCCTTGCTAATCCATTGCATTTCCTGATTCACTATCTCCACATCATCCAACCTCTTCTCTTTCTCGTTCTCTTCATTCATCAGCCTCTCAAAGTACTCCTTCCATCTACTCAACACACTCTCCTCACTTGTGAGTATGTTTCCAACTTTATCCTTTATCACCCTAACCTGCTGCACATCTTTCCCAGCTCGGTCCCTCTATCTAGCCAATCATTACAGGTCCTTTTCTCCCTCCTTAGTATCCAACCTCTCATACAACTCATCATACGCCTTTTCATTAGCCTTTGCCACCTCTCTCTTCACCTTGCGCCTTATCTCCTTGTACTCGTCTACTTTCTGCATCTCTCTGACTATCCCACTTCTTCTTTGCCATCCCCTTCCTTTGTATACTCTCCTGTATTTCCTCATTCCACCACCAGGTTTCCTTTTCCTCCTTCCTCTTTCCAGATGTCACGCCAAGCACCCTTCTTGCTGTCACCCTTACTACATCTGCTGTAGTTTCCCAGCTGTCTGGTAACTCTTCACTGCCACCCAGTGCCTGTCTCACCTCCTTCGACCGATCCGGTATGGAAATTTGTATTGTTGTCTGTTGTTGATGTAACCCTCCCCATTTATCTGGGCTTGGGACAGGCACGAAGAAACACAATGGTTTGTGCATCTCCTGTGGCTGGCTTGGTTAAACGTGCAAATAATAAGAAAAAGAATTTCATTGTGCTCAGTACACCTGACAATACTATGACTAGGAATTCCTACTACTGCTACTACTACTATAGAAATTAGGAAAAGACTTCTAGAGAATGAAAGGATTGAGTAGTACAACAGAAGATGCAGAAGCAAGGCAGGTAGCCAGCACACTGAATCAAAGTATGAAAATAATAGATTGAAATCTCACTTGGTAAAATTCAATCTCATGCCTGCAGAAAATATTCCTTTCTTCTGTGTCTCTCAGTGTGTCAATGCCTATGACCCCAAATGATCTTCCATGGGCATCTTTAAGTGGCAAAACTAGGAATGAACCTTTCCGCTCCGATTCAGACCTTGACGTGTTCCAGAAGTGAACATTTCCGTGCAGGCGTACTCGAGGGATATGCACAGGGTTTCCTTGATCCAATGCAGCAAAGCTACCAAGAAAAGTACAAAAGAGTAAATGAGAATTTAAAGGGTAAATAAATGCAATAATTCTGCATTTTGTTTCTTGTGCTGAATGTCCCCAAGTCTACTTCAGCTCAAGCAAGGGATAAAAATATCTATTTTAATGTTTTCCTTTATTCTCTCTTCTGTCCTCCTGCATATCTGCAGTTGCACCAACATAATGAACTGTTAAGCAGCACTGATTTAGATTGAATTATAATACTACATTTCATGTGTTCCACTTTGAACATTGTTCTTTGTTACTGGTGAGTTTTACACCTTCTGATTTAATATATAAAGACTAATGTGTGTTTGTGTGCCTGTGTATTTGTCTGATATGGAAATCCACAGTGCTGAATCTATCTCTGCCAACCTTTGCACAGATTCCCTGTTTGTACGGGGAAGACCACAGGCTATGTTTCATTTTGAAATTTTTCCTCCTGAAAACTTTATTTAATGACTGAACCTGCACTTTATTAGTAAGGGGCTCCCAAGTGTTATTTTTGTGACATGCAAATTTGGGTTTTGCCAGTAAAACTTTGGTTTGGGGCAAAAAGTTTGGTTTCGAGGGGTTTGGGTTCACTTGCACTTTATTCAACCCTGGGGGACAGTGGGTACCTCTCCTACTTACTCATTTGTTTCATATGCCTTGGATAAAAGCAGCATCTAAGTAATAATAATAATAATAATTCTCTCATAATGTTCAGCCACACCTCACTCCTTTATCTTCACGCCTGAGTTCCTTATTCAGTACGTATGGGGCATCCGCTGCTGTGCAGGCAACATAGCGAAGACGATCTGGTCCTTCAAGCAAAGCTATTGAGGCACTAATGTTCTTTCCATTTCCATAAGTCTCTGCATCCTGCCAACCACAAGTCAAAATGAAGAAGTTTTTGCATCAAGATGAGAATTACTACTGCACTGAATATCCATCACTTCTAGAATTCAAAACAATGGGCTTATTGATCATGCTACTAATGCCTTAAAGGAACTTCACAACAAAACACTTACCACAGATAGTTTGAAAACTCACTGAATGTCAATGGCATTACTACACATTGTTAAAGGAAGAATACTAAGACTTCTAAAACACATTGAAATGATGTTTGGGGAAACTCTTGCTTCAGACAGTCTGTATTGCAAAGAGGACAAGAGGTTTACTAGGGCACTGAGTGGGCTGTGAAAGAAAAAAATCAAATGCTACAGGCGATTTGTAGTCTGTTTCACCTTAACTCATCAGTTATTCAGTTCAGCTGCACAAATGCAGCAGATAGCAAAACTGGGCAACAGCGATGATCTGACTTGAAATCACATGCTTGTCATTCATCATATTTTACTTAACAAATCATATTTCACTACCTTTCCCTCTAACTCCTTTTCTTATTTTGCAATGATATTCTTCCCTTTTTAATATTTTAGAATCCAACTCTTTGATGGTCAGCTCACTTTGTACAAACACTGGAAAACAGCACGGTACACAGGCTCCAGACTTGTGCCAACGGCCTGGGCTGCTTTCTGGATCTGCATCAGCCATTTTCTGCGTGTGGACCCTCTGGTCCTCTCTGCCAGAGACCTTTCCACACTTTCAGTCAGGAAACCCAATAATCCATGAAAACCACTGTCTTTTCCACCCTCAGGGGGTAGTTCTGAAATTACTGCTTGAAGGAGAGAATGAAACTGAGAACGGGACAGGATGGAAGTGTGGCTGGCAAGGCTGTTCCATGCTGCAGAGAAAAAGAGAGCACAATCAATGAGTGAGAGCCATGTGATGACTGTTTTTTGTTTTGTCCTACTATTCTCCCATTTCCGCACCTCTCTTCATGGCTGCTATCTCTGCCCCTTGCTTGTAGTTGTTCAACACTCTCTCCACTTCCTCTTGTTCCAGGAACCCACTGCCCTCATTGTCCCACTTATCAAAGAGCTCATCCACAGCAATTCTCCACTGAGCCAGGACAGCCTCCCTCTGGGCCTATAAACAAACAATGTACAGCTTTATGTTTGTACCTGATTACATTTCTCACTGGAGGTGAGTCACACAGTGCTTTGTATTATTTACTGGAGCAATCAGATCTTGTGAATTTTATTATTAGAAATCTACACAGCTGGCTGAAAAGATTATTAAATGTTGATAGGTTGTGATATAAAATGCAGCTTTGTAGACAAATTAAGCATACTATAGGCCTGGAAATGGATGTGTTGTAATAAACAGATTGCTAAACATTCATAAATCATATGAGATAGACTGAATGATGGTGATATGTCATGCTAGGTATTGCATAAAGGTTGGTATATTAGAAAAAAAATTCTACTTCCACATCCTAAAAGAAGTGTATATTTATTTAATGGAAAGATATAAATTGACTTAGTGTTGATGATTGTAGGTGTGTCCTGTGTTAGACTGGCACTCCACCAGGGTTTGCTCCCTGTCTTTCATCCAGCGCTGAGCTGGATAAGCAGTTTAAAAATGATGGATGGACCAACATTACTTTAGCTAAATGCTGGGAATGCATGTGACATAACAATTTAACAATTGGATATTGATATTTTACGCTAAACAGATTACTGGAGATCCAGAATGGATGCCATATTGATTATTTAAGATTTTGTTTCTTTCTATTCAATAAATAGCTGTGCATCATACAACTGGACAACGCGGTATTAAAATAAGAGCTGCAGATGCCTTCTTATTGTATGTTATTGTGTGAATGTACTTTATGAGGCATTGTGGTTCAAAACTTCAGGAGTATTCATCACAGTGCATCTTCATTTTCCACTAAAGCCTTGTTAGTGGAGCTTAGCACCATTGAATGCAAGGCACATTCCCACTTACTCTTTCTATGTCATCCGAGAGTCACCTGCTAAGGAAGCATGGCTTTACTTAGGATTGGAAAGAAAGTCAGGGCAGCCAAAGAAGGCCCACACTGACATTTTGGAGATGCACAAACTCCATACAGAGTCAGGTATTTCAGGTATTTTTGCTATCTTGATATGGTACTTGGTGCCACTACTTCACTTCCAAACTGTTCTTCTGCCCATGGAAAAGTCATCTGAGATACTGGGAGCATTGGAAACATTGGATGGAAAGGTTCTTTCATCAGATTGGACAGCCCACCACAGATTCTGCGGTAGAATTCCCAGTATGGGGTTGTTGGCTAGTTGACCGAGGTCACTAGGAATGTGACTGTGTCTGATTTTGCCTTTGATTTGTTCTCTTACAATTGACCTTGGACCCCGCAGTGATTTATTTTCTCCAGGGATGCTGATGACTGGAATTTTTGTTTTCCTTTCATCTGTTATCAACTTGCTATAGTTCAAAAATTAATTAATGGACAGATATTATTGGTTTCCATTTGCATTAATCAGTTTCTACTTTCTTTTCTGGGTGTTTTAATAAATCTGTGTGTTTATGTGTATTAATTATGTATTTAGTAATTTGTAAAATCTGTACTTGCACATTGCTCTGGGCCTACGTTCAGTGAAGAGCCCTATACAAAAATAAAAAAAGATATCCAGCTCCCAGCAGGTTATCATTAAGCAATTCAATCATTTGACTAAACTGAAAAGGTAGTGTGACAGAAGCACTAGGGGGCATGCCAGCCACCCAACCCGACATAGACAGACTCAGGAGGCACACTTATTAAAACACAAATATTTTTATTTTTTTTCTTCACCTGTGGGCAACACCTTCCCCATTTCCCACAGGCACACAAAGTCCCACTAAGCACAACACTGCACAATGCTTTCCTTCTCTATTCCTTTTCTTCTTCTCTCCTCCTCGGCAAGCTTTGTCTCCCTCCTCCCTAGTCTGGCTCACCAAGTAATGTCTGCTGGCCCCTTGTATAAGTCACCCGGAAGTGCTCCAGGTGCTCGTTGCCCCACTTCCACCTGCACTTGTGGATGTGGCTCAGGAACCCCTGCAGCACACCCTGTCGGCACCCCAGATCCCAACAGTGCTGTATCCAACCTCATTTCCCATGAAGCCCTGCGGTAGTCTGAGGTACCGCTACAATCCATGGGGGCTGCCATCTAGCGTCCCGGGGGAGGTAATGTTGTGCCCACGCTTGCTCCCCCGGTCTTCTCACTGAAGAGGTGTCCTGGCCGGGCAAGGACTCTGGCAGTCTGTTACAGTAGGTATAGTTATTAGATTTAAGTAGGGGTCTTTTTTAAGGGCAGATGAAGACGTGTAGTCTGAACAAGGCAGGATTTGATTCACAAAAGGTCTAAGATATCAGAAACTAAAACAAATGAATTAGATGAGCATCAGGTTAAAGTAACAGCAAATCCAAAGTCAAAAAACATCCTTGAAAGAAAAGTTGTTTCCGGCAAAAATATTTTCTCTTTTCAACAATGATCGAGAAAAGAGACAGGCCTTAAACAGAGTGACTGTAATGATGTCTCATGTATCTGTGGTCACATACCAAGAGAAGCCAAGACCCTAAAATCATGCACCATCACAGCAAAGGAAAATTTATGATTTCTTTTGAATTCGTGGTTATACTGTTACATCCATCCATCCATTATCCAACCCGCTGAATCCGATACAGCTGAAATTAATTCCACAGTGCCACCCATTAAATGCTAAATACATTACATATTAATAAACTCAATTTGTTACCTCCACACATAACAAGGGTTTTGTTGTGTGAATGTTTATTTACTCACCCGCTCAAGTCTGTCAAGCCTTTCTTGTTCTGTCTCTTTGTAGCCCTCTCTCAAATAACCCGCTAGGCGGTTCATTGTCCCGGCTGTAACAGTGTCCCTCAGGAAAGTGTCCAGAAGCAGAAGGAACTGGGTCTCATTCACAGTACTATGATTAAAAGCACTCAGCCTTTCTGTTTCTCTCCAGCTCTTTTGGTCCAAAGGAGATAAAAGATCTGTGGAGTGGATACAGTGTATAGGATTATATTTGTTTGCTGCTGCCATTAGGCAGGTGGAGTCTATCTTTCTCTTTCTGTCCAGGTGAAAGGTCAAATTATATTGCATGTAACATTGCATGTAAAAATGGATGCCTTGGCGCCGCACTATACCACTTTAATACGAATTTTCTTTATCTGTATACTTGTAGCTGTAAAATAATCAATAGAAGAGACAATAAGCAGTGACTGGTAAAGGAAACACATGCATTTGTGTGACCCTCCATTTTTGATATAGGTAAATATGGAGAGGAAACAATTCATAGTTTCATCTCATCAGTCTATTTCTTTATTAAGGAGAGACAGAGATGAAATGATTCTATATCCAGTCCACATGTGAGCTCTTTAGGGACTGGGGACCTCTTCTTTATCCTTAAGACTGATATTTCAGTCCATCTGACAAGGATACTCTAATAAGGAGGGACCTAAATATTCCCAGAATCGGACAGTAGCACTGGAGTGGGTTGAAGTTATCAGCTATGCCACTAGGTATCACATGCCTAAAGTCTTATCAAACAGTCTGCCAAGTGACATTGCGCCAAGCTGGTTGAGATGCATATTTTTGACATTTATTCTACAATCGCACAGTTGACTTTGATGATTTACTGAAAAAAGCACATCAGGTCATATCGAACAAGACAATGATGATCGCATTTTTTCAGCATTAACTGACTTGTTAATAAAGACTTTCAGAGTAAACAAACTGTTATTCAGCAACTTTACACTAAACTGCTGTGGAACCTGTGGGAAAGCATGAGGAAAAAAAACGTCTGGAACTGAGGCACATGTGAAACTACCATGACAGCAAATCTGCACACACCACATTGTCAGCCAAAGAGGTTTTGACCAAAAACAATGTGGTTGTCGCTTTGCGCCTTCCAGATTCATTAAATCTCAATCCGTATGACTATTTTGTTCCTGAAATTAAAATTGAGGCTGAATGGCAGATGATTTTCTATTATGGAAGAAACCCAGAAAAAAAAACTGCAGGAGTCACTAGACACAGTAATAAAAGATAAATATAGGAAATGGTAACTTTTGGTACTCTAGGTGCCTTTTCAGAGCAGATCACTTAAATGTGTGTAGACTCACCTGTGTCCTCAGAGTCAGGCTCAGGACTCGGTGCCCCAACTTCAAAGCTCATGTTTGGAGTGTTGACCATGACCACCAAATTCTTTTCTGTGGAGTCTGCCAACTCATTTTTAACCAAATCTACAGTTTCCTGTGGATCAACGGGTGAATTTAATTGTAGTTCTTCTTCTACATTTTTGTTCCTTCTTCCAGCAGATTCACTGTCCCCAGCTTCCATCTCTGTGTCTGAACTGTTGGGGGTTTGTATTTTATCGACCTCATCTTCCGTGTCAGATTCTACAGAATATTCCATATCCACAGGTTCCCGAACAGGCCCTTAAAGAGTGACACCACCAAGAGTGAGAAGGCTGAATCTACAGTATATATGAAATTCTCATTGCACAAGCTACACACATTTATAAACAGAACTGTTTGTGTAAATGATTTGCAAAGGATTCTTGCCTTAGTGATGAATAGAAGCAATGATACAGTATGTTCAAAATCTATAACGCACTAGTGAGATCCTATTTGGTATACTGTATGCTATGTTGGTTACCACACCACAAAAAATCATATCATCAGTCATATATGGATACCTGAACATGCCTATTGGGCCCAAAGTTTGGTTTCCCTCATGACAAATAAACCAGCTGAGCCTCAGAAGCTGAAGCCAGGTACAGTGTGATAAGGACTTTTGGGGCCTTGGAAAGGTCTGTTTTTGTACAGTATTGCCATTCCAGGAATATTTCAGGGCCCTCGTCAACTTTGGGCACCTTGAAGAATACAAAGATAATGCTGATGGTTATAACATTATTGTTTGTCACTCCATAGAACTGGTCAGATACACTACACTGCAAACTGCAGCGATTAATATTTAAAAGGCAACTTATAACGTCAGTAAAATCAATTTGTGCAACTTTAGTAAGAATAGTCCAAGTTCAAGCAAACTAGTGACTGATTTTTATGACCGTTTGTGGGAAAGGAAGGCAGCTAAACAATGATTGTATTACATTTGCATGTTATTATGGAACCTAACTGTATATGTGTTTTATTACTAAATGCAAAATACATGAAAGCTTTTGAAATTTTCCCCAAATATCAGTTCTTCATGTAAAGCACGCTAATCCCAACAGAAAGTATTGTTTTATAAATTTCATATTATAATTATGTAGTATTGGCTATCAACTCAGCAAGTATAATGAAGTTATTATATCACGTTGATGCCTTATAAATACAAATAAACATTGGCATTTAGTTAAATAACACAATTTTATTTAATATTGCAGAATTTTTACAAAATGCAAGTTCTCCTTCAAAGAAAAGTGCTATTGTAACTAAAAAAAGGTTTAACGTTGTAATCATCTTTATAAAATATTGGCTGTGACTATGTTTATTTTAAAAAGTTGTTTGCATCTGTAAACAATCAGCAGCTACTTTATTAGATATATTTAGCTAGCACCGGGTCAAGGTACAGTAAGCTTCAACAAAGTGCTAGAAACATTCCTTAGAGATATTCATCCATACTGACTCCACAGCAGATTTTTTCGGCTGTAACCTTAACCTACCAACTCATCCCAAAGGAGCTCTATTGCCTTGAGACGATGAGACTGTGCAGGCCACTGGGGTAAACTGAAGTCATGTGATGTTTGTGGAACCATCTTGCGATAATATGTGCTTGTTGACACGGCGCATTTTCCGAATAGAAGTGTTAATTTCAAAAATGGTAGAGGGTAGCCATTAAGGGATGCATAACTGCAATGCTTAGGTCCTTTGTGTCTTTCCAGTGATGCCCAGAGTGTATTAAAAGTCCAAGAAAACATTCCCCACACCACTTCACCACCACCACCAGCCTGTACCGTTTAAAAAAATAGAATAGACCAATGGATTAATGCTATTCGCACCAAACTGAGATACCACCATCTGCATGGGACAGATGAAATTGAGATTTGTGTGACCACACGTCATTTTTCCAACCATCAGTTGTACAATTTTGGTGAACAAATTACCACAGTAATCCAATGTTGCTGCCATTTACTGACAGAAGTGGAACCTGGCATGGTTGTCTCCTGCTCATCTGCTTCAACGTCTGACATTGCTTTTCAGAGATGCCTTTCTACATACCACTTTATTATGGAATTGTTATTTATACTGACACTTTAACTGAGTCTGGCCATTATCCTCTGACTTCTGTCATTGACAAAGTGTTTTCATCCACAGAACTGCCACTCAGTAGATATATTTTAGAGATTGTAGTGTGTGAAACTCCCAGGAGGGTTGTGTTTATGAATTGCTGGGTCCACCACATCTGACACCAAGAATCTTATAATGGCCAAAATCGCTTAGAACACACATTTTGACTAATCTAATGTTTGATGAAACAACAGCTAAACTTTGAGCATGTCTGTCTTCTGTATGTATTGAGTTACAGGCACATAATTGTTATTTGTGTTAACTAGCAGGTGGATGTATAAAAGAGCCACTGAGTGTATGTAGACTTTTTAGTCAATATACTTTTAAGATCTAACATAATGCAACAACATTATTCATTTTTATGTTGCAACATCTTACATAGTGCCTGATCAAGACACATAACTTACAATGAAAGCCTTCCAAATATGGAGCCTTCGTCTGATACCAATAATGCCTAAGGCAGGAGTGTCCAGCTCCAGTCCTGAAAGGCAGCAGTGTCTGCAGGTTTTCATTCTAACTCTTTTCCTAATTAGTGACCAGTTTTTGCTGGTAATTAACTTCTTTTGCCTTAATCCTAGTTGACTTGCTATTTAAAAGTTAGGCTCCTTAATTTTTTCTTTTTTTCCTTAAGTAGCCAGTAAACAATAATGACATATGAAATGAGGCAACACATGACGAGCTAACTTGTGTCCACTATTCATCCTACAATATCTGAAATAAAGAAAGGTGAAGGTCTCAGTAATTTTGATCTGCAAAGGTCCACAAAATTTTATTATACTGTTATTGGCTAACTAAAAAGATTACAAAATGCAAGCTTTTGAGGCAACTCAGGTCCATTCTTCAGGCAAGATGTAGATGTAATGATTACATCTTGCCTGAAGAAGGGGCCTGAGTTGCCTCGAAAGCTTGCATATTGTAATCTTTTTAGTTAGCCAATAAAAGGTGTCATTTTGCTTGACTTCTCACTACATAATGGCTAACACAGTACAACACCCGAGTACTACAGATAATACTGTTAGAAAAAAAGAACATTTTTGAAAATGTCTGCTGTAACAGAATGAGAGCATCAAAGAGCGATGGAATTAAATAACGGGTTTAATTAAATAAAATTGGCTAATTATTAATAAATTAGTTGTTGTGAAATTGGTTGGAGTTTGAGTCTCCAGCTAAGTTAGCCATCTGTTTGAAGTTCTTAACCACTAGGCCACACTGCCTGCCAGTAATATTATGATAAAAAAAACTGCATACAGAAAAGCACTTATTTAGTTACTTCGCAATTCTTCTGCACCCAAATAACCCGGCACTATAAATAACAACAACAACAACATTTATTTATATAGCACATTTTCATACAAATAATGTAGCTCAAAGTGCTTTACATTATGAAGAAAAGAAAAATAAAAGACAAAGTAAGAATTAAAATAAGACAACATTAATTAACATAGAGTAAGGGTAAGGTCCGATGGCCAGGGAGGACAGAAAAAACAAAAAAAACTCCAGACGGCTGGAGAGAAAAAAAATAAAATCTGCAGGGGACAATGACGTCCATTGTCTTAACACAGCTAGTTCCTTTTATAAGCAAAACAAAAGCCAAGCAAAATGACACCTTTTATAAGAAAAACAGAAAAATACAGACTGTATGTTTATAGAGAAACTGTGCATAATATTTAAAATCCACTAGAGGGCAGGCTTAGCTAAATTTAGTTGTTGCTGACAGATCTTTCTGCTTTGTGTCCTTGTAGAAAGCTGTTAAAGTCTGTTGGTATATTTCTACTGGTGTGTACAGTGATGTGTGCAAAAACAAAGTTCTTAAATATTGTAAAATACTTTGAGTGATGCTCACCTTATTAGGTCTACCTAATACACAACTGACTGCCAGTAACGGACTCACAGCCTCTTATTTACAGACAATGCTAAGTAAAGCAGGCAGGCAAGTGTGAACAGCATGAGCGTATGATGGAGAATGGCAAAAGGGTTGAATGTGGCATGCTAGTGAGTACCACACAAGCCAGCATGATATTATAGTGAACAATACCCCAGCTGAGGTTTTCACACAAAAAAGTATCTGTGCTGCTGCCTGGCGGTTTCTATGTGAGTACTTGTATTAAAAAAGTGTCAGATAACAAAGCATTCTCAAAAGCATTTAATCTAATTTGGGTGGAGTGTTAGTGTATCTCAGTAGCACTTAGTGCAAAGCAGAACAATGTGTGAGTCCATAACAGGACCTACGTATTCTGGGGCCAATTTGGAATCACTGATTAGGCTAATCTTCACATCTTTGGGAATGTGGGAGAGAAAGTGGCATAACAGGATGAAAAAACCTAATTAGACATGTAAACTGCACAGGAACAACAACTGAACACAGGTTTCAAAACTAGGACGCTAGATCTGTGAGTGAGCAGTACTAACCAGTACACCACCATCCTTCCTTTAATATTAATTTTAACATGTAACATTAACAGTGGTGCTGTGGTACAAATAGCACTGTTGTCTCACAGTAAGGATCCAGGTTTCATAGTCCCTGCATGGAGTTTGGATGTTTTCCCTGTGTTGGTTTGAGTTTCCTCCAGGTGTTCCGGTTTCCACCCACACGCTAAAGACATGCAGGTTAGGTGAATGGGGAATGCTAAAATTGGACCTAGTGTGTGTCTGGTGTGTGTGTGTGCGTGTGTGTGTGTGTGTGTGTGTGTGCGTGTGTGTGTGTGTGTGTGTGTGTGTTTGTTTTGTGGCACCCTGTCCAGGGTTTGTTCCTGACTTGAGCCCTGTGCTGGCTGTGATAGGCTCCAGCACTCTCTATGACTCCGGTCTGGATTAAGAAGGCATGTAATATTAAATATACATGAAATATTCTAATGAAGCCATTGTCTGACACATGACTTCTGATGATATTCTTAAAATGATACTTTTGCATATGTAATCATTGAAGTTTGTAATGTGCACAATTAATTGAAAGCTTAATAGGAACAATTTTATCTACTGAATATAGCAAAATTTTGAATTTTGCAGAAAACTCCATTATTAGCTTTGTGAGTTTGAAATCAGCTTGATGGAGAAACACTTAGTGTCACAGTTGTATTGTGTATGGTACACCTCCCTCCATAAAATATCCAGGTAATGCCAGTTCTGTGGTAATAATAGAGCAGATGAAAGAGATTGGTATTAGTGACGAGTGACAAATGAGCTTTTGTCATAACCAATATGACCTTTTGTAAAAGAAGAACAAAGGGTTGTTTAATTTTACATTTAAATCTGATTGAGTCAGCAGGTTAATGGAAGTGTACAAGAAAAGTGGTCAAGACTAAGCACAGTTAAAACATTAAAGTCGCAAAGACTGGCAACTAAAAAACTGAGGAAAACTCAGGCTCCAAATAAAAAGGTAATATAGAAACCTGTTTTCTTTTTCTCCATAGAACTTTGGGCAATACTAGTGCATGTGAGCAACCTTAAATGAGATGACTACTGGGACATCACACATGCAAACACAAGCAGCCACACCACCTAGTGACATGTGGCATTAGAGTGACTGAAATCCAAAATGGCAAAGCAGTTACATCATCATCTAATGACCACCAAAATGTCAAAAACAAAACAAAAATAAAATTAAAAATAATAAAATTCTCACAGCTAACAGCTGAATGTAAAAGTTGGCCATAAGAGAACAGACAACTGCCAGCAGTCAAAGATGGATATGGCCGCCAATGAAACAGCTACGTTCTATTCTTTTAGATTAGAACAAGAGGATTTGTGTCCAGTGGGTTAAGACAACAAACAATGGACATTACAGGATTAGAAAAAAAACTCCCTTTTCCAATGATGAACCTTTTTTCTTGCTAATGCATGCTAATAGGATGGCTATTGCAAAAAATCCATTTGTCCATGGATCCATTCTGCTGGCATGAAAAATGCAGCTTAATAGTGTGAGTGTTACACCACATGACTGTGAAACTGCAAGGCACAAGGGCAAAGACAGAAACCAAGACTGGGAGATTAAAGTCTTCTTGCATACAAAGTCAAAACCAGGAAAGTCATTAAATCAAAGTTTCAAACTAGAATGTTATTCAAAACACAAAATCAATAGAGAAAGTAGAATTCAAAGCCCTAAATCCATAAAAATACATATATACTGAATATATTTATGCAGTCAGAAGTGTTAAGTTATCTGCATGTGGCACCAGTTTTTAATTTGTTGTAGAGATGACAACATACTGAGAAATGCTTAGTGACAGCAGAATAGTAATGGAGAGTGGAAAAAGCAACAGCCATGCAACATTTACAAACCAAGACACTACAAAAAATAAAACGTAATAATAAGTCTAAAAGTTTTCCTTGAGGTTGATAACCACAGGAAGTGTTCAAAACAAACTAGGAAGAAATTTATGAGAGTAAAAAAAATGATCAAAATGGAGTGAAACAATTTGGGACATGTGTTCATGGTACACAAGTAGAGCTGTGTTTCATTGGTACAAGATATCTGATCATTGCTACCTCTTACGTATACATGTACCCCATAATTTAGCAGAGTGGGCTTCATCTGCACTTACAAGTTGAAAAAGAATGGCAGGCCATGAAGGCAGGAAAAAAGGCACCAGGAGATGAAAACATAACTGTAGGTAAGCTGAGGTTAAAACCAAAAAAGACTACATATCATTACACCCATACCTGATATAAAAACCAAACTCACAGTCGAAGAACATTTGAAACCCTACACTAATAATGCACAAACTTTTCTTTAGTATCCACAGACTTGGATGTCAATGAGTACACATCATTTGCTTAAATACCGGTGTATATCTAATGTAAAGTACCAGTGGCATAGCTCGAGTTCATGCCGCTCAAGCCGGGGCGGTGCTTCAGTTTACCACCCTCCAATATATCTGAATATGTTAACCTATTTAAATATAAAATTAAAATGACATATGCAGAAAAATTAAGATAAATCTTTCATAGTTTAATTTATATATAGAGAAACAGCAATAATTTTTTACATATAATTATTTATAAGCATCAACTAGACAAGAATATAGTATAGACGCACTGATAAGCCGTGTTCTGATTATTAGTTTAATATAATTATGCTGCGAAAACCAGAACCAGTGTAGTGTACAAGTGATAGGTGGGGATGTTTTCTGTGCAGATCAAGAACGCATTCGGATTGATAACAAAACGAAATTATAAATTGTAAATTAGCTGTTTATCTTCCTAGAAATTATTATCTGTGTAATGTTTATGTTTATTTTTGCTATTGCCTCATAAATTTCAACTGTTGTGTCTTATACCATCACAGAAGGACAGTCTGAAAATTATTTTTGAAGCATTTGTGGATAAAAATCAGAGAATTTTACTTTTTTCATTCATGAGTGATATTTTTCCGAACCCTGCTGCTTACACACGAATTGTACTGAGCCTTTTGGCCAATAATGCCCCCCCAAAAATGTGCCGCCCGGGACGGACCGCCCCCTTCCCCTGACCCTAGCTACGCCTTTGAAAGTACCACAACTTTCAGTTACTGTGAGACAGCAACAGGAGCCATTACCAGCAACAAAACTCCGCAAAATGGCATCACCCACACAAAAATATAAAGGGAAAACATGCTGACAAAGTAAAAAAAAGAATGAATTAAAAAAAAAACTGGATTAAGAACTCAGAATCAAAATGAAAATAAAAAATGAAGCAGAAATGAACACAGCACATAAAAAACATTACCATAACATTATGAATTGAACAATGATCCGTGGCACAAACTAAGAATGTCCTTGAATGACTATAGGAACCTGACAGTGGCCTCAACTTAATTCAGCAGCAGTCTACCCAATCATCAGATCATCAATCGAAAATATGTGGGATGGGATGAGATGAAATGAGTGATGTTGGTAAAGGTCTTCCAAATGTTAATTTGCACCAATAATGGGGCCCAGTGAACTCATCATGAGTCACCATTCCCATGCTGATCTTTTGATGGTTTTTGATGTCTTGTTGAGTCCACATTCTAACAAATTAAGACACTTCTGAAGGCAAATGTGGAACCAACAACTATACACTACATATAATAAATGCTAATGTGTGTGTGTGTGTGTGTATGTGCGTGTGGCCGTGTGTGTGCGTGTGTGTGTATGTGTGTGTGTATGTCTGTTCCTTCCCAGCAATCTGATTTGTTAGATTGTCTTTGGTCTGATTGCTCGACTTTGCTCAGTCAAACATGATTGAGACAGGAAGTATTCGGCAAGGGAGGTTGACACACACACAAGTATACTTAGGAAAGGCCTGAGAGGAATGCTGAGAGTGTTCTTCGAACATGGAAAATATCTGCAAGAATATGACTGATGTTTTCAGAGTGTGTAATGCTGACCTTTTTACAATTGGTGATAGTCAAAAAGTGAACAGAGCGATCAAGGCTTTATTGAAATGTGATCAACAGAGGGAGGTACTGGGCAAGAAAGGATCAGACACCAAGGATACCAAGGAAAGGAATAGGAGGAATGATGAGAATACATGTAAGACAAGAAAAATACAATATCAAATATTTTAACATTTATTGTATTCCCTATACTGTATGTGAGAATATACTGTATATATAAAACCACTTTGGAATTCAGACTCTGAGGTTGTGGGTGCAAATCACACTACTAACACTTTGTGACCATGAGCAAGTCACCTCACCTGGCTGTGATCCAATCTGGAGAAAAAACAAACAGAAATGTAACCAATTGTATCTTAAATGTTGTAAAATGCCTTGGATAAAGGCATCAGCCAAATATAATAGTAGGAATCTATAGCATGTTTAAATGTAAGGACAAGTTTACTTAATTTTCAAAGTAAGAATTACTTTATTATTAATTTATATTGCTTGCGTGGGTACAGAAATTCTTATGTAACATTGTGTGTTAGTATCTAGTTATATGTGCCGGGTTGGGTGCATGAGGGACGAAGCACATAATGTTTATGTGTACGCCAGCCACCATGTTTGTACGTGACCAAGTAAGTGCTATATATGCAAGGTTTACACGACAGACTGAACAACTCACAATGTTGAGGGCTGAGCAGGGTATTCCGAATGCTGTCTGTGCTGGTGTTGTAAAATGTCTCCAGGAGGACCAGCACCCTTTGCCTGTCCAGCAATCCTGTCTGTAAAGAATCCAAAGGACAAGTTAATATAGGGTGAACATCTCAAGGTGAAGTCTATAAGGATGTTATTGCCAGACCCACATGAGACCAGGGACAGAGTTTCAAGCTATCAGATTGATGGTATTAAGTATTTTCAAACAGTTGTCACAAAATAAGGCCTTGGTGTTCTTTGTTTTATTGTGTGTATAAATGAATTGTTTCTAATATGTATGGTTTTTGTAACATTCATTTGAAATTTCTGTTTTAATACTGAACTATGTACAGCACCTTACAAACGTATTCAGACTTCCAAACAGTTGTGTAATTTTACTGAATAACAAAGGGATTAATAGAGTTTATCTAATCTATTTTAATCTAATCTACTCTAATCTAATCTAATCTAAATCCTACCCTGAAATTTGGTTCTCTGTGATATTTTATTTCAAACCACTAAAACACAAAATTACTTTGTTAATCAGACATTGTTATAAATTTAAAAAACTGAAGAATAAAAGAAAATATTGTCTGTGTAGTATTCAGTCCCTGTGTTGAGTAACCTCTGAGTTTATATGGTTAGTATAAAGCCTTCATCACTGGTCTCCACAATTGACTCATTAAGTAATGGCCAGATTTTCTGGATAAAAACTCAGCTGTTAAGGGGTCATTGGTATTAAATTTGAAATAGAGGTTAAAGAGCATTCTAAATAAATCACAAATGCATTAAAATGACAAATGCATTAATTAGGAAAATGTTACAAAACAACATCAAAACTGAGCATTATTGGTTCAGTTATGAAGAAGTGGAAACTATGTCAAACCACTCAGATGCTGCCTGGATAAGGTCATCTCTCAAAAACTCAAACAAAGAAGGAACTTTTGAGGGAAACCACGATAAATCAAAAATTTAAATGAGTTGTAGAATCAGTAGGTAAAACTGGAGTAAAAGTGAACCAATCAACAGTATCCAGAACTCTGCATTACACTGGTCTGTATAGAAGGGAGTCAAAAAGGCAGCTATTACCACAAAATGACCCACATAGAATCACATCTGGAGTTTGCTTAAAAAAACACATAATATTGACCCAGTTGCAATGTGGGAAAACGTTTTGTTGTCAGATGAGAGGAAGATAGTGCTTTTTGGCCAAAGTTCAAAGAGAGATGTGTGATGCAAATGTAACATTCCACACCTCAAAAAAAAAAAAAAAACACCATATGAACTATGATGGTGGTAACATTTTGCTGTGGGTTGCTTTTCTTCAACAGGGGCTGGATATTTGGCTAAAATAGAAGGAAGAACAGAATGGTGAAAAACGCAAGCAAACACTGCAAGAGAACCCGTTTCTGTCTGCTAAAGAATTGAAACTTGAGTAAAAGTTCATCTTTTAGAAAGACAAAAATCCCAAACACAAGGCCAGCGTAACCTTAGATTATCTCAAAGACAAAAACCTGAATGATTTACAAAGATTACTTCAAGCTCTAATCTCAATCCAATTGGGAATCTATGCAACTATGTACAGTTTCAGTGTTTTGAAATAAAATTATCATGGAGAAAAAAAAAATCAGAGTAGAATTGTAGGATATGTTATTCAGTAAAATTAGAGAATTGGTAAAGGGTCTGAGCACTTTTGCAATGTGCTGTAAATATTGTATTAATAGGGTGCCAATAAGGTAAGATGGCGACAGGGAGAAAGGAAATGGTCAAGATTGAGGATGGACCTGACTAAAACTGTCCTAGACATTAACCCAAGCTCATGGCAAATGAGTTTCTTAAACTGCCATTGAGGGAAAAAACAGATGGCAGGAGACTGTTCACACTACAGGTTTGGTAAGAAGGTGCACAGTAATGGTCAGCAGTCACTCAAGGACCATCTACCTCCAGAAAACACTGTGTGGTTAGACAGCTGTGTGCCCAGAAAGTGTTTGCATGCCAAGGACTCTGTGGCACTAGATTAGGCGCAAGGTCAGGTGGGGTTGACTAACTTCTCCCATGTTCATAGCTATCATCAGTGATTTGCTGCATAACTGAAGGGGGATCCTATTGTTAGTTTGGGCATCAAGTGTGCCCAGGTTCAAAAATGCAGAGAGATCTGGACAAAAAGTGAGTGCTCATGGGGGATTGGGGTCACAGGAATTTCTTGGGGCATTGCTGACCCTGGAGGTGGATCCACAGATTGTTCTCTAGTATAAAGCCATCCCTTTGGAGATGGTATGTGAGGCAAAGACTAAAAAGCAATAATAGTGCAGTCAGAGTAAAGTAAGAGTAGCAGTGAACTTTGGTGATTCTTTTGTTGTTTGTGGCATAATGAATAAGCCACCCCACATTATAGATCTGTAAAGCCAGGCTCAGTGGGGTAGCTAAAGTTAACATTTTCATTATTTTATTGTTTTTTTATATTGCCCCGTTTACCCCTTTTTATGTGTCTTGTTTTCATTTTTAACAAAAATTATTTTGTTGACTTGTTTTTGTCACTTTTGTTCTCATAAAAAATATTTATGTATTAAAGTCCATCCATGGTTATACTTTCTGAAACAGCATCTTGTATTACAAGTTCTTTGGTACCTAATCCTTATCCTGACATCATTGGATGTAATGCAGGAACCAGCCTAGGGTGAAACACCTAGTACTTAGTGGCATTCTGAATTGTTGTCCCTTTTGGGCTCTTGTCTTGCTCATTACATATGTTTTGAGATTCCTAATGGTCACCAACCCAGTAAGCTGTACCTTTCCACAGTCACAGTCATGGAACACTTGTGAGAATGTGGCCTTCCATCCCTTCCGACTGTGTGCATGCCGGTAATCTTGTGCACACAGGGACAGATGATGAAGAAACTTCTCAAAAATATCCGTTGGGAAGCTGCTGATGAAGCTGAGCACGTACTGAAGGAGAAAATGGAAGAGACTTTAGATACAGTAGCATGTCAGGCATAATGGTGAATGAAACTGATGTGTAAATAACATTACAGTCTGTCCTAAACATTTAATACTGGCCACTGACTTGTTGAGGGCTGAAAGATCTAATAGGCTCAAATGCTATACCTACATAACTGAAGTTAAAGCAAGTTCATATCTGAATTGTTTTAAACTAGAAGTGAATCAAGTGTTGCTCTCTGTAATTTGACAGGATCAGATATCAATAAGACAAAAATGTAGTCATCTGAGATGATCCGAGATCAAATTCAAAACTAGTAAAGTATCAATTCTACCTTCCATATAAAAATTAGTTTTTTTGGGTTGCTGCTGTAGTTATCTTGCCTTTGACTAGGTAAGACATCAAAGTGGTGCACTGCAATATGGTTGACAGTTATGATGTAACTTAATCATATAACAGGATCAGACACCAAGGTACCATCAGTGAGCTCTCATGATTTTTTCAATAAAACCAATATAACTGCAGTTCTTTCAAATTTAATGTAACAATTTCACAATAATTCAGAATCAAACTCTAAACTCTATGGTCCTGCTGACCTGAACCATTTAAGGGGAGGTAAAGGAGGCAGGAACACTGGGCTCAATACGTTGTACAGGCAAAACACCACATAACCTCTTCTCCAAATTGACAACCACTGATACAGTGGTCTATACTGCTATTTTACACATTAAGAAATCTACTCTCTGCCGCCATACCCCCAAACTTAACGCCAGTCTCACCTAGTGATTCACTCATCCCTTAAGATGGCCCTGCTGCTTACCATTCAGATACAGCATAATTAGGTTTTGTAAAGATTTAGTTCTCTCAAAAATAATAAGATCATTGCAAAACCCTCATAACTGAAGCAGCATGCTCTGGTGTCACAATATTTCTGACCTACCAGATCTAATATCAGAATTTGAGGTTGTAAAGATGCGGACCTTTCAATCTTACAGAATTCTGGTAACCTTTCAGACTTGACCTAATCAAACTTTGACGGGACAAAGAAACAATCCTCTTGAATCTGACAGGATCAGTTTATTCAGTGTTAATACAATCACATGTCTTCTGACACCTTAAACAATTAGAATTCCAGGTCACCAAACGGTACTCCTGTCAGATCTGATAGTTCTACAGTCTAATCTATAGTTCTCTCAGGACTTAATAGGATGAGACTCATTGTGGTAACACTAGTAGTGGACACCATACCTCCACAAATTCCTCTTGCTGTAGTACTTGTAATATTTGGTCTTCATCACTTAGTTCTTTATCAAGCTTTAAACCTGGAGGGATGAAGATATGCAGATTAGGTGGGGCAGACTTCAGACTCACACACAGTGGGCCTATGTAGAAGTAGCAATATTAAGAGGTCTGTCAGTTATGTGGACAGAGACAATAGCAATGTGTGATTCCGTCAAAACAAATGTTGGGGTAATAGAGTAAGAGTAATACATTTTACGGCTCCAGTGCTTTGTTGTCATCTTTTCAAACAGACATTTCATGTCTGGTTCAGTTTAAGACCTTACCTTGAGTACTTAGGAATGAGTCCGTTTCTAGGATCTCCAGGAAAGCTGCCAAAGTATTCTGAACCTGAAGAGATAAAAAGAAATAAAATGAATAGAGAAGGGTTCAAAGGACAGCCTCATAGCCAGCAAGGCAAATCTCTCCTTGTCAGGCCACTTGTGGGTGCTCCATGGGTTGTGTGGGTAGTGTTTAAATGATCTGATGGCAGTGAGTAAGCAGTATACTGGTCTGACTTGATATGACTGCAACTCTGATGGCAATGAAGCTGATTCAATACATTAACTTGGCCTGCAAAAGAAATGGAAATTGCCAGACATGGATGATTGGGCCAAAATAATTCTGCACTGGAAGCTAACCAGGGTGGCCAGTTATTTCAGCACAGTAGCTTGGTCTCTTAAAACAACTAAAGAGTGATTAGTTTAATGAAACAAATGTTATCTTCTAACAAAAGTAGGCCCATTCCAGAGGGGTGGTGGGGTCAAGTCACACATTGTCAATCTTTTACTTCTTTCTCTTTTTTCCACTTGATCTTAACTGTGCATAATGTAAAAGTAAATTTCTGCAATACCATGTCTATTTTCCAGCCTTTCTTATCTTGGTCATTGCTTAGTGTTCAGTCTCCCAAAACCAGAATGATAACTAAGTGTGTGAATCTATCATGTCTGGCTTTGATGCCACTGTATCTCCTAAAATGCTCTCACTTGTATTACCAGTGGCCTTCACCTAACTTGAAATATTACATCAAATTATGTGCTTAATATCCTACAACTATAATTTTATTAGTGTCTACATTTTTTGCAAGCAGATGATTATTTTAGGCTGACCAGCAGAAGAATGTCACTGTAGACAGCACTGTTGCCTCACAGTCCCAGGGACCTGGGTTTATTTCCCTGCACAGTCCGTCTTGAGAGGCGCTGCTATTTCTCTAAGATTATAAATAACAATGCTAGTAATCCCAGAGTCTTATTTTCGACAATTGATCATCTATTAAACCCAGGTAACTCAAAGGAATGCCTCCTAAGTACTTCCAGTAAAACCTGTGAGGCTATCACTGTATTTTTCAATCAAAAAATTAATGATATTAGAAATAACATAGTATATCTCCCCAACACTAAGGATCCTCCGAAACCCCAGTACTCCATAATAAATAAATTAGAGTCTTTCACTAGGATAGATTTACCTGATTTACATAAAATAATTTCTCAAATGAAACCATCCACCTGTGCCCTTGACCCAATACCAACAAATTTTTTCAAAGAAGTATCGGGTGTGCTTAGTGATAATGTTCTTGATGACACACAGCTGTATTTATCAATAGCACCTGATGACCCCAAATCTCTTGATTCGCTAACACAATGTCTAACCTGTATCTCAGAATGGATAAATAGTAACTTTCTCAAATTAAATAAAGAAAAAACCGAAATCTTAGTGATTGGCAATAATGGATACAATGAGGCTATTAGAAATAAACTGGATGCATTAGGATTAAAAGTCAAATCGGAGGTAAAAAGCTTAGGGGTAACCGTTGATTGTAATCTGAATTTTAAATCGCATATTAATAAGATCACTAGGACAGCATTTTTTCACCTAAGGAACATAGCAAAAGTTAGACCTCTTATATCATCGAAAGATGCAGAGAAATTAGTTCATGCGTTTGTCTTTAGTCGGCTAGATTACTGTAATGCACTCCTCTCAGGACTACCCAAAAAAGACATCAATCGTTTGCAATTAGTGCAGAATGCAGCTGCTAGAATCTTTACCAGGAAAAGAAAATCCGAACACATTTCTCCAGTTTTGATGTCACTACACTGGTTACCTGTGTCATTCAGAATTGACTTTAAAATTCTGCTTATGGTTTATAAAGCTTTAAATAATCTCGCCCCGTCTTATATATCGGAATGTCTGACACCTTATATTCCAAATCGCAACCTCAGATCCTCAACTGAGTGTCTCCTTAGAATTCCAAGAGCAAAACTTAAAAGAAGTGGTGAGGCGGCCTTCTGCTGTTATGCACCTAAAATCTGGAATAGCCTGCCAGTAGGAATTCGCCAGGCTAATACAGTGGAGCACTTTAAAAAACTACTGAAAACACATTACTTTAACATGGCCTTCTCATAACTTCACTGTAATTTAATCCTGACACTCTGTATATCCAATTCATTATAATAACTATTCATTCAAAATTTGTACTAACCCCTACTCTCTCTTCTGTTTCCTTTTCCGGTGTCCTATTGGTGGTGGCTTGTGCCACCACCATCTACCCAAAGCACCATGATGTTCCAACAATGATGGATGGATTAAAAGCCAGAAGTCTGTATAACCATCAGCATCAAGTGACTCCGTGAGAACCCTAACTACAAAGAGGACTATTTCATTTATGTTAGGTAGAATGCCCAAAGGGGACTGGGCAGTCTCGTGGCCTGGAACCCCTACAGATTTTATTTTTTTTCTCCAGCCTTCTGGAGTTTTTTTTTGTTTTTTCTGTCCACCCTGGCCATCGGACCTTACTCCTTTTTATGTTAACTAAGGTTGTCTTATTTTAATTTCTTATTTGTCTTTTATTCTTCTTTTCTTCAATATGTAAAGCACTTTGAGCTACTTTTTGAATGAAAATGTGCTATATAAATAAATGTTGTTGTTGTTGTTGTTGTGTTGCTTGGAGTTCTCAAATATTCTCTCATGTCCATGTTGTTTTCTCTTCAGTTTTCTCTGGCTTTCTTCTCACATCCTAAACACATATAAGTTAGGTGAATTGTCACCTATCTAAATTATCCTCCTATTATTGAGGGGCATATGTGAATCAACCATCTATCATTTGATGGACTGTAGTCCCACAGTTAGTTGTGGCCTTCTCCACACTAGTGCTGAAGTAGCCTCTGGCTCCCTGTAACTGCAGTGTACTATGTGGTTT
The DNA here is from genome assembly GCF_900747795.2 of Erpetoichthys calabaricus. Classification (NCBI taxonomy): domain Eukaryota; kingdom Metazoa; phylum Chordata; class Cladistia; order Polypteriformes; family Polypteridae; genus Erpetoichthys; species Erpetoichthys calabaricus. Next base: position 66,606,523 of record NC_041401.2, on the reverse strand, counting down.
TAGAAAACGAATGGAACATAATAGTTATGTTTTTTCTCCACCTTTTCGGCCAAATGTATTCCTTTTTGTTCTGAAGGCAAAAACAAGTTTTTTAAATCTTTCCATGCCTCAACCCAGGGCCACGATTTATACCTAACATTCACACTTACAAACTTTACCTGAGACCAGATTTTTCTTGTTGGCTGTAATTCTTAAAATCATCTTGCACTGATGCAATACTCTGTTATTGAATTACATCTTTGTTTCTCATGCTTAGCCTTTTGTGTTGTTGGATCTTGTGTCTTAGTTCCTTATTTTGAGCCTCCTGTGTTTGTCTACATTGTGTTTTAGATTTTTTTAGCAGATTTTTGTTTTTGACAGTGTATTTGCATGCTCCCAGATTTCTATTCTAGTTACAGTTTTCTTACTGACCCCTCTACTATTTTATTACTGCCTTGTGCTACAGGATAACTCCAAGCATTTTGACCCTGAGCTTAAGTAAGTGAAGTTGATAACAGATGAACTGACATATCATCTCCTTGTTTCTCTGTTTGACTCACATCTTCTAAGTGTCCCTTTAGTAACACACTTATTTGTTCACTTCTGACCACTTTAGGACAATGCCCACTAAATTATAATCTTTCACTCAGTCTGAGATTGGTCATACAAGGAAAAGATGAAAGTCCAGGGCCAATTGATGTTGTGAAAATAAAGTGTCCTGACCAAATTGTTCTTTTGCAGTGTTATTAATGCTCTGTAGTTCCCTCTGTCCTTGTCAGCATCTGAGTCAGCCTGATTCACCATTGTGAGTCACTGTTCCAGGCTTATTCTGATGATATCCAAGTCCTGCTGCCTGTCTATGGATGCCAGTGTTTGAGCATCTGAAAATATTCTACAACTATTACCAATAAAACAGAAGTTGTTCTTGATGGAATGTCAGGGACAAGTTAAAACTAATCTCCAACCTCAAACAACTGCAATGCTTTAACATGCCTTCATTAAATCTCCGCTTGATTACCGCAATCCTCTACTATATTGTCTGTCACTGCTGCACTCTGAATTTATCAAATTCTACCTTACTGTGTACTGTTTGCTATACAAGGCTGAGAGATCATGAAGCTGGTAATAAAACCATGTTATAAACTTCATTGCTCTTCTCAAGCTTGTTCTTTGGATTCTGCTGGTTATAGGCACTGTTTGTGTTTAGTTCTTTTTGTAACATCAGGAGAATTTATGCAGAGGAGACATTAAATGTAGCATTTCATTTTTCCTGGGAGTAGTAAGCCCTTGTTGAATGTATAAAATGAGCAGATGCAAACGTGTTTTCTATGATATGGTTATATTTTTGTTGTTCACTTCAGACCTCTAAATTTAGTTCCCTTCTTGATTTTTTTTTTTTGACCAATCCATCAATAAGTCAATTGATAAGTAATCCACCCACTTCCTATATCCATATAATACAGTTCAAAATCACAAGAAGGTGTAGTCTATCATGGTAGCATCAGATGCAAGACAGAAACCCACCCTAGACTACATGCAGTCCATCTAGGACACAATTACACACACTGGGCGACTTTTGAGTTAGAAATGATCTTAAGTTAAATGTGTTTGGCATATGGAAGTACCAGAACACCTGGAAAAAAATCACACAGATAAAAACAGAACATCTAAATTCTGCTCTGATGGTGGCCACACTACAATCGAACCCAGCCTACTGGAGCTGTGATAAAGCAGTGCTAACCACTGCGTCATCATTTCATCCAACAAACAATGCATTTAACAGCAATTCTCATAATACCCATAATCACATATATAGTGTGACAGATGGCTGGAGCCCTTTTCCAGTTAGGACTCCGATATACTGGAAGGAAAGGGGGAGCAGATGTACACAGAACACTTCCTCCCTTGGAGCACTAGATGGCAGCCCACCTGGGTTACAGTAGCACCTTAGATTCCCATAGGGCTCTATGGGAGTTACAATTCGGCACAGCCCTGTTGGGTTCTATGGGGGCCACCAGAGGGAGCTACAGAGCCCTACTTTGGGTTCCCACCACACCTCAAAGTTCTTGCAGATAATACTGATGAGCCACCTGAAGTGCTCCCAGGTGCAGCATAAAAGGAGCCACCTCACCTCAAGGCAGGAGCCAGAGTCGGGATGTGGAGGACAAAGCTTGCCAGGAGGAGTATGCATTATATTATAGTATATGTTATATATACTAGGGGGCTTTGCCCCCTGCTCGCTTCACTCACCAATCCCCCCGGCCTGTGCTACGTGCCAGCTACTTCGCGTCTCTGCCACTTGCGTATGTGGATTTCAGTTTCACCAAACAACAAATCTTTTAATTCTCCTGGATATGCCTCTTCATTGGGAAGAAACAATACTTTTCCCTGATGGCAACACGAATTAGACAATCTACAAGTCTCAGACTTAAGGTTTAAATCCGAACAATATATTCGATCGCTTTTCGCTGTTCCTTTATTTCACCGAGTAATAATTTCCATTTGTTTGCGCTAATGTAATCTTTACTATCATTTTTTGAGACTTTCGAATTTTAGTATTTTCATTATCTCTAACCTGCTCTGCATGTGTATCAAGTCACCGTTTTTTAATTCTTTACTATGTTCTACTTTGTCATCTACTCTTTGTTTTTTATTTCTGGCCCCAGGTGTAGTGAAATCTCTTGGCACAAAGTCTCCTCTCGCGGGACATGAAAGTATTTCTCTGAAAAAGTCACATCTTGTCCCAGGCTAAAAATGTCTTGTCCCAGGATTTTTTTATTATAATAGAGAGATATTATAGTAACATTGTAAATAGTATATTTTACATATTGTGACAACCAAGGAGCATAGCAGCACCCCAAACCCCCAGACACAACTACACAACACAGTCCTGGGTTCCAATACAAGGTGTTCATTCAACACAATACCTTCACAGGGCTCTTATTCAGGCTGCACAACAAAGTAAGTTTTTCTTCTCTTTCCACACCTCCCGCATAGGCTCATTCTCCTCTTCATGCAGAATAAATGGCTTCTTTGAAAATAGACCCAGGAGTACTTTCAGCGGCTCACCATTTCACATTGGAAGCATTTATGATTCAGATGAAAGCCCTACAAAGAAGGTAAAATGGTCCCCTGCAGGTCCCCTTGGCGGCACAGAAGAACCCTGGCAGGGTTGACCCATGGGCCTTCAATCCCCAGCCTGCCCTGTGGGTATCCCTATGGGAGTTCCATTAGTGGGATGCTGCCACTATGTATACCAGGGAGCACATAACCCCCATCAATAGACACCTTCTGCCTCTCCGACCAGACTTCCCTACCTCCAGTCCATCACTGGCCTTCCATTACAGGACCTCCCCTTTCTGCCTCTCTTCCTGGCAGGGAACCAACCTCCATCCAGGTTGGGATACCAGTCCTCCTATATTCCTCCCTTACGGCCACCCTACGTGGCAGAGAACCATCCTCCATCCGGGTCAGGTTGCTAGTCCATCCCATGTGGTACTCAAAATATATATATAGACCTGATAATCTGTCTGAATGATCAATTTCTAGTAAACAAAAAGAGCCAGTATAAACTATTAAAAAACTTCTGGGGACTATATAACAATTAATGCTGTAATACAATAGTAAATTGGTATGGGGGTGGCATGAAATCTTCAATAACATGTAACCCCCAATTTTAAAGTCAAAGTATATCAGTCAGCTAATGACCACTCACTGTAGGATTTATGTTAAAGAAAAGAGGTATCCTGTGAAATTCATCAGGTAATCTTCCACAGTGCCCTTTGGTCGCTTCTGGTTCCGCAACAAATCTGATTCTTGGATCGTAGGTCAGGCTGACGGTACCCATCACCACCCTTTTGGGATCCATCTTATTACAAATAGCCAGAGTCGCAGGACTTCCTGCCTAGTGTCTCATGTGTTAGCACTCCTGCATCTCAGGCCTAGGAATCTGGATATAAGTCCATGAAAATTAGCAGCTGAGATTAAAAAAGTCATAATTCTATCTCTCATTGCTTGTCTTCATGTAGTGCCTTGGAGAATTTCTTCCATAGATCATTGGCACACCCATATAGCCTGCTGTCCTGTAGCAGCAAGTTTTAACCACGCTGGCTTTTGTAGGGACTATTTTTTCAATGGTGCAAGTTTTTTTCTCATGTCATGTTTGTTTTTCATTTTATTGTATTCTGCCAGTGTGATTGTTACTTGGTATGAGATATGCAGGTGCTCAGCAGGAGTGCCACCTGAGGGGATGAAGCCAAACCACAAAACTGGATTTTCAGGCTAAAAGAGAGTTCGTTTGACTCAATAAGATGATCAGTTTCTTCTGATTGATCTACTGGATGGCCGGAGAAGTGACAAGGTCACAGGTTAGTGTGTGGAATAAAAACATATAGCCTCTGGCTGATAACAGGGGCAAACAGGAACCCATGACCTCTGTGCCTCTTTTGGTAATTCCTAACACCATATTTTACTGAAATACACTATTCTTATTTTCATGAACCCAATCCTTTCAAAAACAAAGGGAAAACATCCCCCACTGCAATCCACATCCAGACATCTGGTGATTTCTGCCTGCTTTGTCAGGCTGAAAGACTCATTCCTTATTCTGCTGTGACCCATTGACAGCATTAATTCTTTCTTATTAACCCCCGTCTATCCCATCAACTTGCGCCATCCCCGTCTGGCAATCTGGTTACCTCTGTCCTCTCTAAGGCTTCTTAATCTAATTAGTAGACCATCGCAGCACTCTTACTAACAGTGGTTTAAGCTCTGAAGCCCAAACAGAATCAGGCAGGGCTGTCACCAGAGATTACCAGTTTGAGCTGCAGGCCTTCACCAGGTTCCAGAAGCCATTCAGAGAACTGAGCACGCAAGGCATTTCTCCTCCATTCTCCTACTTGTGCTTGTAACCACTCTGCCCGGTTCTGTTGTTCTCTCTTCTCTCGAATCTGCTGCTTCAGGAAGGCCAACCTGGCAAAGGATTTTTTGAGTAAAAAGGATCAGTTACTAAATGCATAACATAACATTTTGAAACACGCTTAATCCAGTTCAGGATCACATGGGGCTCAAGCATAGGGTGCAAGGCAAAACCCAGTTGTGGATGCAGTAACAATCCTACAGGACAACTACAGGGCTAATTAAGAATTGTCATCTAAACCAGTAAGCACATATTTGGAATTTTGCAAACTCAACAGTTAATTAGTGGGAATTTCATTCTAACCCAGGATGCCGTTTGAGGATCAATCAACTTATTTCTTTATATACTGTATATAGCAGGGTGTATACACCAGTCCTTGTGCTTTGCAAAAATGAATCCTTTAGATAATATTGAAACAGGAACACCTCATACCATATTCCAAGTGAACAGTTACAGTCTAAGGTAAACTCTAGTACACAATGCTTAGATATGAGCAACCATCTTTAGTTCAGCATGCAGCATGAAAGTAGCTCATGTGATGATCTCCCTAGTAACCCAGACCTCAGAGTCAGAATGCATTGCTTTCTTGTCTGCTCTTGTCAAATTGCTTACTAGTCAAACCGTATCAAGTTCAACAACTGCATTAACAGGAGTAGATTTATGAAAGATGCCCCAGGATCATTATTGAAAGAGCTGAGAAGCATGTCAGAATTCAAAGGAGACTGACCTTTCCTTACTCTGAGTCAATGGGAGGCAAGCAACTGTGGGTTCAAGAGGAACACCCTTGGAAAATCTTACATTCACAAAGTAACAATTGCATGTTTCAATACATGTGCCTAAAGTATGTAATTAGAACTTCAACTCAAGAAGTGATTTTTTAAGAAATGCTGGGGGACAAGTTCTGCTCCATCCCCCAGCCATGTTGCCTGGTGCCATTGGTAAACACAAAGACAATTGGGCCCTGAGGGTGGCCTAGATCTTCCATCCAGCGAGGCTTCCATATCCAGTATTACGGCTCTTAAAGTTGTTTGCAGCCTGTAATGCTGAGACACTATAACTGACATTTAGAGAAAGGAGCCTTTTTATACTCTTGAAGCACGCAAAAGAAACAGGTCCCGTGAGGCCTCAACATATCTTCTCCTGCTATCAATCAGGTACCCTGGCATCGATTAAAGGGTTCATCAAAGGGTTTATGAGGTGTGAATAAGAAGAAACCAACATTACACTCATCCGAAGCAAAGGCTCTGATGTTAAATGAGCGGCACTAATATGAAATGATGAAGACAGTTCATGCCAGCAAGAAACAAAAAATGCAGCTGAATGCAAAACAGTGACTTTACAATCTTTAAAAGCAAAAAAATCCTTTCCCAAATCACATCAGTCTCAGGACATATAAACATATGAAATGTTTTGATAAGAACATTCAGCCCAATATACTGTAGCTTGTCAAGTAGAAACAATATCATCAGTTTAGTCCATTACACCAAATGATGATTATGCACCTCTATACTGTTCCACATAAATATGCTATCCATCTCCATCTAGTCCATCTCCTATGTATGATGATCATGCCCTGCCATGCCATACGTAATACACATGCCAGCTTAAACAGACTATAAACTTTAACATTTTTATGTTTCTGTTGACAAACCATGATCAGAGCCTGCACTTTGTGGATTGGGACCTAAGCATACTCCCTTCCTCTTGTTCCATAATCAGTTTCCCTTTTAATTACTTATTAGAAAACTAAGCATTTCTTTGTTGGGAGTGTGGGATAGTTCTTTTTCCATTGTGTTGGGGCTAAAGGTCACAACTTTGCCTCACAAGGTCAATGGTTCATTTCCAGTATCTCTCTGCCATTGGTTGACCCTGAATAATTAGTTTAGCCTATGTGTGCTTCAACATTTAAAAAAATGTTACTAAATAAATTCACACAGAATGGTGACTGATAGAGAAAGGTTCTGTATAACATAAAGGTTGTTTGAATACCATGAAAATGTGTAGGATCTCTGTAACAGTCTCTGTGTTTTACATTATGGAGTGTGAGGTTAGCTGAGCTCTTAATCATTTGCTGGACATGTACTTACTTCTTTAAGTTATATTACCTTTCCACTTGAATGTCTAGGCTGAGGTGTAATTGCATACCTTAAAATGCTGCCCGTTTAGCTAGCTTGTTGCTTTAACTCATCCCAAAACCTGATGACAATCCCAAGCCATCTTAGCCCATGTACCTGAGGCCCATGCCAGACTATGATACAAGACTATTAACTCTCTTCAATACACTTTAGACCATTAAGGACTGACATATGAGTGTTTTGGGTTAGAGTGCAAGACAACTTTTTGGATCTCCCAACATCCTGCACCACCATATGTATTGTTATAGTATGTTTCATGGGAATGGCTTCCTTTTTCATAGCTATCAGAAAAGTGGCTAAGACTGTGTGGCTATAGTTGCATTTTAGACTGTGGGGCATGGAAGTTCCTTTCTTTGTGAATGTGTCAAGGTGCAATTTCCCTTCTAACACCCTATTAATGGCAGTCATGATTCCAGCTCATAAACAATGCACTCCAAAGTTGCATAAACACTGCACCTATCCATCCTTGTCTATTCCAGGCTATGTGTTCATGCTAAGCAAACAAGTCTGATATTGTTTGTTATTGATATTGGTACTGTACTGTTACTGATATTGATACTGTAGTCCTGAACAATTTAATCAACATTCAACATTCATGCCAAACATGTCCGGTTCAATATTCAGATACATATCCCAGTTTTTTACAAGACTGTATGCACATTCTGAAAGCTCTACCAATCTAACCTCTGCCACATTTCAGATGCCTAAGACAGCCTGGCCTGGCACTGAAATCTCATATTCATCCAAACTCTCTTACCTGTTGTTTTCTTCATCTACAACACCTTGCTTGAGTTCTTGCACAACCTGTTTCAGTCCTTGAGCATAAGGCCCTCCTGGGTTGAGGACACAGTGACGTGGGTTGTTTCTCATCAGATATTGAGCAAGGTAGTTCAAGGGGTCAAACGTCTGTCTAGGTTCTTTTCTTCCTGCCACTTCTGTGTCCACACTACCCATTTCCAGAAGTTTCCTCTTCTCTGCTTCAGTCAGAAGACTGTCCACACCAGGCATGAGAGTTGGTAGTAGCTTCTCAAGGAGGTACATTCTAAGAATTGGAGTGTGGGAACTTCCATTAAACCAACATTGTTTTAAGCCAGTCACACAGCTTTCTGCTGAATACACATTTGTGAGATTTAAGGGTAAGGGGAGCAGATGCATTGCACTGCTCCTAAAATTTGATTTGCATACAGTTTCAGTAAGCACAGTTTAGGCATAAAGTCAACCACAAATTTCAACCCTGCAGGATTTAATATTGCAGGACAAGTGACAAACTAAACAAAGAAAATATATAAATATGAATGCCACAATTTTTGGATACTATTTCCTGATTATAATGTGGAGAAACTGCAAAAAAAAGTTCTGTAAAAACATCTGTAGACTTACCTGGACTCAAAGTTGGTCATGTCTGAGCTGAACCAATCATCATTCAAAAGTTCCATTGTGGGAAGCATACCCGAGTGTTTCTCATTTTCTTGCCTTTGGTGCAACTCTGCATTTCTCTGAAGTTGCAGATTCTGTGCTTTTCGTCTCACCCTGGCTTCCAGTATGGCATCCCATTGATCTGTGGGTGGGGTGACTCCTTTTTCTTGACCTGTCTCTTCTGTAGAAGCAGCTAAATGAGCCTTATGTTTTGAGGCTGTGGCCATCTTGATAATAATTATCTCAAGAAACAAGAAAAATATATAATCAATAGAAATAGTGTTATGTGCCTTGTGGCAGTGAGATAAGGGTTACATTCTGTAGATCACCCCCCTTGCAGCCAATAAAGCCACACAAAGTCAGGTCTTGAAGGTCAGAAGTGAGTCAGTTTCAGATCCTCAGAAAGGAAACACTCTGCTTGCAGAAAGAACAGGTACATGAATATGAAAGGGAGTAAACATCATCCAGACTCCTGCATTTTTAACCAACAGTTTCTAGTATTAGTGAAAGCTGGACTGTTTGAAGGCTTTATAAATACTGACCAATGATAGCAATATATCTAAATGCTTAATGCAAGGAATTGTTCTTTTGTCTGCAGTTGCCCATTCATTCCTATGACAGATCCCCACTCCCATCTTACTACTTTTCTTTAAACTAGTCACTTCTTGACCAAACCCAACTACCTTTGGCCTACTGTTTAACCTCTCCAGGTACCAGTGTTCCATTTCTCTTACAAAGTTTATGCTCCCCATGTACTCACCAGATATTGTCCGTTTCTGTGAACAGCTGAACTCACTGCAGCCTCTGTGTTGTCTGTGTTGTCATGCACTGCTGGTGACCAGACCCGCCCCTCTCTTTCTCACTCTATTTCTCTCCCTCTACATACTTTCCTTATCTTCTTTGTCTGCCTCATTCTTTCACAATATCAAATTTATACAATTCAAAAACTCTATCAAATGACTTAATATAGCATGCTATTAATACTGTAGGTAAAGAAATAAGCAAAAACTTTGAAGTATTGATGAGTAAATATAGGCAAAAAATCAGAGACAATCAATTTATCAATTATCTAGTGAAAGTTTTAATTCTGTCAACATGATGTGAATTTCTTAGGGATTGCAAGGAAAGAAAACTGTTTTATCTTGTCTGGCTTTGAATTTTGTGAACAGAAATTTGCTCTTCCTTTTCTGTCTGGAACAGACTAACAGGAAGTGCTTCTCTGTCTATACATCTCCTGTCTCAGAGTCTCTCTTCTCTTGTTTTTGCAGGCTGATCTCAATGTTCTTCCTGTGGCCTCAGACTCTGTCCCTGCCAGGGAAAAGCCACACTTCAGGCGTCTTTGTTCGGTTTAAGACCTTGTATCATCAGTGTCTTGTTCTAAGTGGTAGATTTCTTCCCTTTACAAAGTGCTATGCATTAAGTGGCAGCTGAAGCTCTTCATGGCTAATACTGGGCTTCAATCTGACTATAAAGCTTCTTGGGTTTGTATCATCATATACTGCAGGGAAGCATAACAAATGAAAGTGTCAGTAAACCAAGCAGTCAATCAATCTTTATTTTATTGCATCATTACAGGGTGCTATATAGAGTAAAGACAATTATGGCGCTATCAAATCTGCAAACTAATTAGCAAAATAAAATGAAGATAGTATTACATGCTAGGAGAAGTTTGCAAAAAAACTGACATCACAAAATAGAAAATGCTGAACTGTATAAATATCTCATTTTAAACATCAAAGCAGAGCACAGTTGACTCTGTTACATCAGGATAACACAAAATGATGTCTTCCAGCACAAACACAAAAAATGTGATAAGTCATTGACTTAATTTAAATGTAAGTGGTAATTTCCCATCCAGTGCTGATAGAATAGGGTCTAACTCCCTGTGAAAGTGTAGTGGGGGAGTGTGAGTTCATGGAATGGCTGAATAAGTTGGAGTAAATGGATCCTCACAAATGGGGAGTATTACATAGCAGCTAATCTCAACCCCTTATCCTATACTAGAAGTTTTCCATTACTCTCATTATCTATCATTTTTTTTAATTGAACAGACCCCACTGCATGATCCTAAGTGCCATCCTAATTTGAAAAACCCATTAGGCTCCAGTCAGAGGGTGTGTGTTGCCTAGTGATGAGGGGGCTGACCCTGAGACCATACAGTTGACAGTTCAATTCTCTTCTCTGCCACACTGTTGTGTCTATTATTACTGTATTCTTGCTTCCATTTTAACGATTGTTGGGAGATATTTTATGCAGGAACTTGCTTAGGGATCCAGGGATTTGATTCCCGGTCCTGGCATTATCTGAGTGGACTTTATAAACACCCACCTCTATCTGTGTAGGTTTTCTAGGAATACTTGGATTTTTTCAAAACACTGGCAAAAAGGTTAACTGGCAACTCTAAACTGTTACACTGAGTAGGAGAAGAACTATTGAGATGTGAATGAAAGTGTTCTGCAACAGAATTGCATTCCGTTCGTTGATGACTCCTTTCTTCTGATCAATGCTTCCTGGATAAGTACCATAATGGAAAAAACAGATTCTGAAAATGGGTGTATTATTATAATAGTATTATTCCTCTGTACATATAAGCTATCTTAGGATGGCACTAATTGTAGAAAATCCCTTTAATAACTAATGATGATTTGTTAGCATGATTTATTTTTTTAGGTTTCTTTTAATGGCACATATGAGCTGTTTATTTTATTATTGACAATTATTTATCTCAGCTATTCATTTTTTTCAAACTCAGTTATTCCAATTTACATGGAAAACTGAAGCCTATGGCAACATTGAAAGTAAAGCTGAAACCAACCCTGGATGGGGCTCCAGTCCACATCAGGGCACACTTACTTGTACATGGCAAAATAAAATAAGCAATTAGTTTAACGTACAAACCCTTGGAAAGTGTGAATAAAGTGTAGTACAAGGAAATGACCTTTGAAATATCCCAGTAGACTTCCAAAGGTCATCAGCACTGACCTTTTCACTTTCCATGTCAGTCCATGATGATCAAATGTCAAATGTAAAACAGGATTTTAATTGTGTGACACTTTGATGAGCATGGTTACCTCACAGCTGCAGAGTTATAGGCTGGAATTACTTGCCACTTTTGCTGTGTGGATTTTGCATGTTCTCCCCAGGTCATTCTGGATTTTCCTCCTACATACTTCATTTTCGTTGCTCCTTTGTAAAAGTGACAATGACAATAAAGATCTATCTATCTATCTATCTAAAGTCACGTTTGCCACTCTAATTCGGTCCACTGTGATTAAGTATGGGTGTGCTAATGTGTTCAGCTACAAAAATAAATGGTTTCCTCTTGCCTTGTGTGTGACATTTCTGAGATATGCTGTGTCTCTTTGTGACACTTAAATAGGATTAACCGGCTTTTGTTAAAGGAGGTAGATGCTTAGATGGAAGATTGTCATGCACAAGCAGTTATACTATACTTTGCCACCTTTTGCAGCTCTGGATTTTTATTCTCCTCGTTGCAACCCTTCCACCCCATTTTTATTATTTCCTCTGTTGCCTTCTTCCCTCTGTAGTGCTTTACATGTTTTCTGTTTTTCTCTTTCCTTCTCTTTCTTATGGCTAATGTTTCCTTTTCCCCCTGATCTCAGCTTTTCGCCTCGCTTATTCACTTTTCCTTTCTGCCTCTCTCCTTTTCTTCTTCTCTACATGTTTCTTGTCCCCTCTGTCCCCAGCCCCCTATACCTTCTTCTGTTTCACCCTTCCTAGGGAGTGTTACAGCTCCACAGGTTGCTAAGCAATCAAATGGAAGGCAGAAGCTTGTTCTACTGTGGAGGTAACTGGTAGCTCAGAGACTTTGTTTTGTAAACACATTGACTCAGGAGGGTTTCAGCTCTCAGGTGAAATGCCGCTCTAGTGGATACCAGCAAGACAATGACTCTCATTTCCTTTTTCTAAGTTTGTAAATGGGCATATTAATAACTTTAGTTTTTCAGTGTTTCATATTACACTCTTTCCTTACAGTGGCATCCTGGAAGCAAAGAGAACAAGCTACGTGTTCCCAACCATAGTAGTTCTGTTGGTTATGTAAATGTTACAATGTGATCAACAGGAAATTTTTAGTTGCAGCGTGGGCTAACCTCATGCACCTGAAGAACCCTAATGTAAAAGGCCGAACTGAGCTACCTGTAGGGCATGCTCTTCTATGCTTTTTGAAAAAAAAATCTTCTGGTGTGTCAATAAAAAGAAACATCATTATCCCTCCAAACCTGCCTTAACCAATTAACCCAGGAGACAGTTCAGGCTTATACAAGGAATAACAAGTGCCGGGCAGGAATCATTTATAAATGGGTTGTCAGTATATTGTAGGGCCCAAACTCACTTGTCCATCCAGGCATCATTCTTCTTCTTCTTTTGGCTGCTCCCGTTAGAGGTCGCCACAGCGGATCATCTTGTCCGCATAATGATTTGGCAAAATTTTACACCGGATGCCCTTCCTGACGTAACCCTCCCCATTTATCCGAGCTTGGGACTGGCACAAAGAAACACACTGGTTTGTGCATCCCCTGTGGCTGGGTTCTATCCAGGCATCACTGAATTTATTTAATCATGTGAACAGATTCCTATTCCACAAGTATTGTGTATAAGACTGGAACCAACCCTAGGCACAACCACTCTTCATCCAGGGTACATCCATCCATCCATCCATTTTCCAACCCGCTGAATCCGAACACAGGGTCACGGGGGGTCTGCTGGAGCCAATCCCAGCCAGCACAGGGCACAAGGCAGGAACCAATCCCGGGCAGGGCACCAACCCACCGCAGTCCAGGGTACATTCAAGTATTAATCAAGTGTTGTCCATTAATGTAACAAACAAATGTTTGAAATATGGGAGGGCTACCTGAGTGCAACAATGAAGTACCATATTCAAACTCTTAGAAAGAGCAAACTCAACAAAAATGTTGCCTGGGCTGGACCAATCCAACACTCTCTACCCAGTGATTTAAGACATGTGCTGCATGTGGCCCTCCAACCTGCAGGGAAAAATCTGGGGGTTGGTGGCAGAATTGGCACTCCAGCCACCATAAAAAAACTCCCACTGTTCCATTCCATCTGAACTAGTGTGGTGGTGAGGTGTCACCTGTTGCATGGCTGCACTCGGACCCTAATCTGGGTTCCTAAATTGATCTGTCATGTGGTGGGTGCAGCAATGCCTGTATCAGCGCCTGCTCCTAGCCTCCTCCTCTACTAGATTGTCTGCTACAGATCTCCATGTTATCACCAGTTAGGTGTCTTCTCCCCATCATCTCATTAAAATATAAAACATTAATGCCAGTTATTCAGGAGACGAGTTATACCTTGTGTTGTACCAAAGCGTTTCTACTTGCAGAAGCACATGTTTATGCTGCAGGAAATCATTGCATCTAATTTCCCAAATGACCTGCTTCTGTGAAAAAACATCATCTACAGACTGCTGCTCAAGTGATGCTTGGTTTTTGAAACAGGTGATTTTCTGATTTTAGCTCCCTCCATCATTTTTTGTTTCTATTTCATTTCTATTTTCTCCCTGCTCCCAGACCCCTAGGCAGCAGACGCATAGATTTATATTCAGTATCCCCTGGGGTAAATGAAGTCGGGATAAATGACTTAAGGGCACGAGGTCTTCTGAAGCCCAAGAGAATATGCCTCCATCTGGCCCACAATGCAAATAGAAACACTGCCGCAGTCGCAATAGGCAGAGCACCCGATCGGCGTGACATGTTTGATCAACGGCACCTAACTGGAGTCCCTGCTGGGGATGCCGCAGTGTTAGTGGTGTCCTAACGTCAAACCTCCAAGCCCCCTCCCCCACCACTCGGCCGTGAAATGTTAATAAATAATGTTAATAAATAAATGTGTCGTGAAGTGATTATTAAACACAGTGTCTGTTTTTACTATTTTTTCTTTCTTCTTTTTGGGACAGATTTAATGCAGTTCTATTCATGTGGTTAGCGCTATTTTACAACTTGGGCTTTCTCCACTTTCCCCTATTTCCTGTTACAGTCCCATAACAGTAAAGCCTTTATATGAATCCGAATTCAGAAATGGTTTCTGCGTTTTGCACTGGATTATAAAAAGGTTTCAAGGAATACCGTGGAAAGTAGATTCTGAAAATAGTTGGATGAATGAATCTGTTGTTCTTTAAAGCTTTTAGTACTGGTTCATATCATTAACGGCAATAGATGCAATAAACATGCTTGGTGGGATATTTGAAATCATTGATTATAAAACGAAAAAGTAACTGTAAATCTAAGCCAAGACAAGTATCTTTTGGGTCTCCTGATTCCGCCGATGCGCAGGCGTAATTGTGAACATTGCTACATTTCTATAGCGTCAGTCCATCCATTTGCTAACCAGCTTAGTCTTTTTCAGGGTAATAGTGTCCAAAACGTATTCCTGGTGCATCTGACGGAATGCAGGAACAAAACCTGGCTAGCAACGGCACTGGTCCAGCACAAGTCGCACTGACGCCCTCATCGTTCTCATTCAGGGCCATTTTAACGTTGCGAATTAACCCCAACTGTAACTAATTATAATTATTCTTGAAAAAGGATGGAAATATTACAGAAATATCTGATATCCGCTTGCACTGCAAAGTAAATTCTCTTGCGTGATAGGCATTATATACTGCATAATACAGATTCACCAATTCTGCAGTTTTCCTGGTTTGGAAATAAAGGACAATGGCTTCGCAAGAGTTAAACCCAAGTTGACAGCTCAACAGTGCACGCATGCGCATTTAACACCCTGCGCTTCCCGGCTATGAGCTGGAAGTGAGCCGCTCGACAGAGAGATTCGTCGCTGAAGATGATGCGCTTGCGATAGCGCGCTGCTCCTAAATGGCGTTAGTCACCGTACAGAGGTCTCCTACCCCCAGCGCCACTTCTAGCCCCAGCGTGTCGGTGAGTCCAGACGACTGGTTTCTTAATGTTTACACCCTCTTCCATATATTTTTTAATCTTTGGGTGGATTTCTCAGGGTTTGTGTGTCTGTAAGGACTTTGCATAATAGTGTCCCGCCTTAGGTGTACTGCGCAGGCGCTGGACTACGAGACCCCGGTCTGGTGATAAAATGCCTGATAGAAACTAAAATAATTTCGTTAACAGAATCTGAAGTGATGGAGTGGCAGAATAGCGTTTCAATACTAAATCCCGCGCTGGCTCCGTGAAGAGCGTTTCCGTTTCTACAGAAATCGAAGCATTGTGGTTCCGGCGAATTACTGATGTACAGACTTGATTTTAAATGCAATATCGATCTCTTAATCGTATAGAGTAAAGTGTTGCTCCTCGGCAAGCACTGTGTGTATTGCCTAAACTTGGTCATCAGTATGGTCTGATGGCAGAGGAGATGAGCTTGAAACCACACGTTTGAAGACCAAAATCACAGCCCTGTTTCACATCGTTTACCCCCCAGCGATCGCATTAATCTACCAGAGCGTAAACTGTAAGACTCGTATCTGATATGTTATTGTGGCTCCTTTTTAAAATCGTTTTAGAAAAGTTAATATGGTTAATAACGATTGGCATGGTGCACTCCGTGTATCTCCGGATGTAGACTTTGCCAGTGTACGTGTACAGCTTTGGTGTTTTTTTTTCACTTTGATTCTCACAGTTTTCCTGGTATTTTACTGCTTTGCTAATTTTCAAACTGTTCGGCGTTGGGGTTTTCTTCTCGGGTCTTCACATTTGTCATCATCTCGAGTTTGCATCATTCTCACTGCTTAGCTCACCTTGCATTTATCTGAATTCACTGCTCCATTCCAAGCCCTCTCACTTTCAGCATCACGAGTTGTCATTATTTTTGGCCTTCTGTGTAGTGTGGGTGTCTACATTTTTCTTCCCGTCTTTTCTGTAAAGCTTACTTAGACCCACTTTCGCTATAATGACACACTAATTTGTTGTGAACCAGTTACAATGTACACAATATTTAGGTACATTAGGTATTTTTAACCAGTTTCATTTTAAAGTTATTCATTGAAAGAGAGAACTCTTGAAATTTTTAATCCAAATTAACATAAATGCTGTAAAACAATATTAAGAGAAAATAAGAGTTGAATTCACAAAACTAATCACAGAAGCTCAATAAAGTGAGCCCCCTTTTCAAGTTTTGACATTTATTTGACCACAAAGGTTTTTTCCCCAGAGCATAACATTAAAAACAGAGCAGCTTTGAATACCTGATCACTGTCTTTATCATATACCACCTAGTATGTGTGTATACTAGATGATGATACAGAGACTGTTTAGTTAGGATTAAATACCCAAAACTGATTTTTTTTTAATAAAATGTAACAAGGATGCTTGTGGACAATAGTTGTTGCCATATGTGTTGTCACTCTTTGTATATCTATCAATCAATAAATTAGTGCTTTATTTTAAACCGTGAATTTAGTCACATTTGTATCACTATGAATATGCATTGTGCTCCATTTTCCCTTGTGTATGATACCAGCATATTTCTTTTCTTTACAAAGACATAAGGGATGTTCTTTATATATAGAGCAGCATCCTGCTGTACCTGTATGAACCTTGATGCCCTGTTTCAACTTTTTCTTATATTGTCATTATGGGCAATCACTGTTTTTGCATTCTGGGCCAGGTAGGGGAACAACTTCTCCAGGTCTCAACTGTGAGTCCTCACTTTGTTCCATTTCTTGACATTAGCTATTGAACTATATCCTGTACTTTGCTCCTCTTTCACTCTTTACTAATACTGACTCTTATGTTTTTGTGACCACACGTGATCTTGAACTCTCACCTTCCTTTACATTGCACTATCCATTTGAAAAGTGGATCCTTAATTTCATTGTACTCCCTCCTTTGATTGCAGTACCTGGTCCTCTGCCAACATGCATTTAATTTTAGTTGTGGCACACAACAATGATATAAAACAGTCTGTTTACTTTATCACTGAATTTTTCAACCAACCTAGTTACAGTAATCACTCCAGTCACTTAACGTTCAATCAATGTAATTTGTAAGAGTGAACTGTGATATTAAATCTACTGATTTAAAATCTTGGTGGTAATTCTTCTTTATGTAATACCATTGTTTTGCCAAGTATTTGTGATGTTGCATTATAAAAGATAAATGGAAAATAAAAATGAAATGACCTTTTTAAACATTGTGCTGCCATTAAGACTTATTAAGGTTAGTCTTCTAGCTAATTATTGTTAGTAACTGTTGATAGGCTTGACCATAATGCAAGATGAACAAAGAAATGCACCAGTAGTTAAAAATAA
This sequence comes from Erpetoichthys calabaricus, assembly GCF_900747795.2. NCBI lineage: Eukaryota > Metazoa > Chordata > Cladistia > Polypteriformes > Polypteridae > Erpetoichthys > Erpetoichthys calabaricus. The sequence goes on along the minus strand of NC_041401.2, from coordinate 66,588,822 downwards.
TTGTGAGAAAATAATGAGAGGATGTGGTTGTGGCATTTTTTATCTTTCTCTCCAGATTAAATAAGTCTCATCTTGTCTTCTCACTGCTGCTGTCTGACAGTGAGCCAATGGTGTGGACTAAGCCCAGTATTGCTTAGTAACTTTAGAGAAGGCTGCAGTATCATTTTCTGTTTTTAAGAAAGGGTTTTTTCCAAGAATGGAAAAAAAAACATATTTATTTACACCTGAAAACTGTGCATGTTTTGTTTTTGAAAGGGACTGACAAGAAAGTAAACATTATCTTGAACATTAATTAATGATGCATTATTACACTTAAGAGTGGACCCATAGTACTTTGATTAGTGTTGCAGCCTTACAGCTCAGGGGACCCAGATTCAATTCCCAGCTTGGTTATGGTCTGTATGGAATTTGAACTCTTTCCACATCCCAAAGTTATGCATGCTAGGTTAATCAACACTGTCCTGGATTTCCCCTAGTGTGGATGGTAGTATTAGTTTAGTTTTGGTTTCCTGTGATTCTATAATGGACTAAGCAGGTTTAGAAAACAGATGAAAGTATCTATCTATCTATCTATCTATCTATCTATCTATCTATCTATCTATCTATCTATCTATCTATCTATCTATCTCGTTTGGCTTTTAATGCATTTGTTACTGGCTGAGGAGCAAAGGGAACTTTTAAGTGGAGTAGGAAATTCCACAACATAAAGTAACATGACATTCTCAAACCCAATTAACCCAATGTAGTATATGGGGGGAGGGGGGGGGGGTCTGAGCCAATCCTTGGAACACTGGGTGCAAAACTACATTAGACTGGGGGGGCAGTTGATGTTTAAATAAAGAGGATTAATCAGGTGTAGAAACAGATATTTAGTTCCCAGTTTAGCAAGTACTGTAATATCCTGTTTAGTGAAATTATAACAATATACCAAATTACATTTTTTGTCTCACATTTTCTCACATCCTGTCCATCAACAGTAACTACTGTCATATTTTCCATTATATAAATTCATGCTGATTAGCTAAATTCCCTTCCTCTGCTTTCCGTGTGATTAGGCATTCCCAAGAGTGAGACCCTTTCTTTAGATTTCATCTTCCTCCACTTCCATCCTGTTCTGTGACTGTTGTAAATAGCCATAGGAAGTTGGCATCAAGCCCTAAAAATTTGTGTTCCGATAAAACTGAAAATGTGTACTTCAAATGCTGTAAACTAGTCATCACCACAATCATCTGTATTTAAAAAATATAACAGGTGTAATAATTAATTTCAAACAATTTCTTCTTTTTGAAGTTTGGGGTATTACTACAGACAAGGCTCATCAAAGGTGTAAAACACACTGTTGCTTTGATGGTTTCTTTCTTTGTCTCTGTAAGTTTGTAGGAACCACATTCATTTAAAACACCTTTTTAGAAGTGGAGTCAATGTGATGCTTCATATGTCGAAGTAATATACAGTATGTAAAAATGATGTTAGTATAGAGCAGTCATTGAGTAAGCAAAAGGAACTACAGCCATGCTGGCAGGATTTAGGTACCCTTTAAAACACCTTAAGTGCCTACATTGTACTCTGAACCCACTTTTATTACTTTGTTGACCTTGAGAGTCTTCTTTCTTAGAGAAACAAATTGTACAAATGTTTTAGTGTCTTATTCTGTAGTCTTCATTTCCTGCCGACTGCAACAATAATGTGTGAAAGGTTGTTGTGACAAAATAAGTTTGCACTGTTCTCTTAGAGCACAAGGAGAATTACTAGTTTGGAATTACAACCTGCTCCCTTTATGTGTGTTTTCCTCCACTCCAAAATTCTAAAGACACATTTTTGTTATGGACTACTTGGGGACTCTAAAGTGAAGCCTTTTGCGTGTGTAGTAATGGACTGTTGCTACCTCCAGGGTTAATTATTAGCTTGAACTACATGCAGTTTAGAGAGGCAGTAGCTCAAAACGATCCAACAGTAGGGATAAACGGGTTTAGGAAATGGACGGAAAGATGAATGGGAGTTTTGTTGAAAGAAGGCATACAAGATACACATATATAAATATATGAATGATTTTTTTTAACAGATTCAGAGAAGAGTAGTGTCGTTTTGCATGTTTTATTGCAATTCATAAAGTTGTCAGTATTTTCTTTAAGACGTGTATGCGTGCTGATCAGTTTATAACGCGCTCCAGTTTTCACAATAAAGATAAGCGCATAATAAGGGGAACAAACAGGTAGTTTAGACGGCCTCATGCGGGAACCGGCAACCACATTTTAGTAGGTGGTTCTCAGCAGCAACTTCCTGTTAGTACTTCCTATAGTGTTGTGTTTTTATTTATTTATTTTTAGTGGTTACTGTACGATTTTAGCTATCACTTCATGTGATTCCGTGCCGAGGTTCACTCCACTTTCGCAGCATTAACGTCTCTGCTTTTTCGCTGGGAGGCCGCTCAGCCAGCCTCGGGCTGCCGTAGCAACGCGTCCCCGAGACAACGTGTCTTTTTCCTTGCTGCGAGATTTTGGTGTATGACGATTACATTCTTGCTTTTTTTGGAGTACGTAGATTAACAAAAATACCTTGTTTCCCCTTTTATGCATTTTTTTCCATAAACGGTACAATGAATTGCGTTTTGCATATAGATTTAAACATTCATTTGCCTAAAGGTAGGGAACTTGTCCAGCAGGAAAATCGTGCAAAAAATAAGTTACTTTTTAAGGATTTTTCCCATGTATGCATTTTTTCCATAAATGGTACAATGAATTAAGTTTTGCATATAGATTTAAACATTCATTTGCCTAAAGGTAGGGAACTTGTCCAGCAGGAAAATCGTGCAAAAAATAAGTTACTTTTTAAGGATTTTTCCCATGTATGCATTTTTTCCATAAATGGTACAATGAATTGCATTTTGCGTATATATTTAAGCTTACATTTTGCCTAAAGGTAGGGAACTTGTTCAGCTGGAAAATCGTTAAAAAAATAAGTTAAAATTTGTAGGGAAGGGAGCAGTTATCCAGCTTCTTGCGTAAACAGTGAAAAGCGCTCAGATTTCATTCCTTTCATTACCATTACCTTTGTTTTGTGATTAAAAAAAAAACGTGTATGATCTAATACCGGCGAAAATAGAATACTGTATTGACAGTCCAGCTCCAGTTTTTCAGATGGTTTACTCCTTTTTCTTGGTTCGTCCTTCACCACTGGTCTAATGCATGGACTGGATTCCACCAATGCATCCTTATAATTTTTGGGATTTCCTAATTTTCCAGAATATTCAAGTGCTGATTGGAGAGCACATACATACTAATTGGATGTCCCATTTGGGAAGATCCAGATTTTCAGTGGTATCATTTAAGTGAGGTGAATTTCATTCAGCAAATTGAATTTAATCAATAAATTAGCATTGGTTAGGGTGAGAAAACCAGAGAGGAGGTAAATGGCTTAAGAAAACTGGCATCTGATCAGCTCTCTAATGGTGACCTTCTATTCTTATATTCTGTATATGCTGTCATCATGCTGTGTTCATGAAGATTTCACTGCTCAGAGTGATCACATGTTGGTTGATTAGGTACTTTTAATTTGTACTTTTATGTGTGTACCTTGGTGACTTGCTAATGCTGTATCCAGGATTTCATACTGATAATTGCATAAAATGAGGTCCCTTTTACTTAGATAGATTTAAATTGTGGATTATTGATAGATATTTGACATTTATAAAAGTTATAGCTGCTAGTTTGAATCACACATATGTCTTCTTGTGGCAGAGATTAATATCTGGTTATTAAGTGCATGTTTCTTACATTTTTAAGAAACAGTCCCGTAGTGTAGAAGACTTTGTTTGTTTGTCCTTTATGATGGTGGCAGATTCAGTTCCTTTTGGACAGCTGTTTGCTATAAGTTTTTGCTCTAACCAGTTTCTTCCTTAGTAGTTAATTCTTGTAGTTAGTTTAATTACATTACTTGTTATGGCTCTCATTCTACTACATCAGACATTTTTAAAATTGTAGCCTTTCCTTTTCTGTAAAATGTTTTGAGGACTGGAGCAGATCAGCATTCTTAGTTAGTCATTAACTTTTTTCACTTCAATTTATTTCAAGCTGCTTGTTATAAACAGATTTTTTAAGATGAACACACAAATTTGCACAATTAGATGGTTAGCCTTGATTTTATTTTTTACATCTTATTCTTGGCTATAGGCTAGTTAAAAAGAAAATAATGTGTATTTTTGTTTACATCATTATTATTGTTTTTTTTTTCTTATTTCAGCAGCTTCTTACTAATATCTGTTTTCATCTTTTAAATGTATTAATGGCAAATGATATTGTCATTTTGTGTGTAAAACATTGAGCTATGTTCTGTGTATATAATGTTTATATACTGTAAATAAAATTATATTTATTATTATTAGACATTACCACTGCTTAAGAGTAAAATAAGCAATGACAAATTCTGTTAGTTAATAAGTGAGTGAACAAAAAGTAAACCAAATAGTGTATTTAATTTTAGCACCAATGATTGAATTCTAGTTATCATATTAGTTGGAGTAAAAACCTGCAGCAAATTTGGCCCTCTCGGAGCTGAGTTTGACACACAAGGTGTAGAGCGTTAGTGTGAGCTGTGGTGTACATTGTAGCTTAACAAGCACACAACATACAAACCGGATGCAAAATCCTTGGTAACAAAATTATCTTCAGTTTAAAAAAAAACAAACTAAATATATCTCATAAAATTCAATAAAGTTTTATGTTTCTTAATCTCCCCAGGAACCAGAACTGGATAGGTATGTTAAAAAATGTATGGGTGTTTTTTAAACATCGCCTTAGTTAGTACTTAAGTCTGATCACATCCTTGTAAAATACTGTGTAGAAAATTTAATTGTTTATTTTTTAATACAATATGACTTCTGTTTCCACTTGGTGTTTAGGTAACTTCGTATTCATGTTATAGATGTACACATTGGTCTTTAAACTGTTTAGGTCAGATTTCCATTAGTTTCTAATTTTGCTTAAGGTGGTTGTTACCATTTATATTATGGATTTGATGTTCATTATGCTCAAGGTTAATGTACCTCTGTTGATGTTAAGGTATGAAAATGATTAACTTAGCTTCTGTGGCATTCCTTTGATTATTGTTTGGTGTACTCTAAACATAACAGGGAAACATTTGGTGGAAGTAAAGTTTAAGCTGAAGCAACTAGATTTCTGGAAAAGTCAGTTTAGTGTAACTTTATTTTTTCACTGTGATATCAATGTGTTAATGAGAAGTATAATTTTGGTTTTGGTATTTATATAACAAAGCATTTTAATTTTATAAGTCACTTAGATTGTGTACTCATCTCTTTCTTTTACTTCCATGTGGTGTAAGGGGAATTATGGTATTCACTACAACAAGTATGACTGCCAAGGGTCTGACCAAAAATGCTGCATCTACATTTTAATCGACTACTTGGATTAATTTTGTTTTTCTCTGTGTCACATGCTACATTGAAGTTTGATATGAAACATGCAATTTATAAGAATTGTGATAGGAAAATTAAGAACTCCTGCAGCACTACAAATATAAAAGTTAATCTTACATGGCATCACTGAAAACTAATTTTAGACAGTGTATTGATTTTATTTTCTAACCCACTTAATCTAGATCAGGGTCGCAGGGGTACTGGAGCCTATCCCAGCAGGCATAGGGCACAAGGCAGGAACAAACCCTGGACAGGGTGCCAATCCATTGCAGGATGAGTGTATTGATGCATTTCATGTATTTTAATTGAATATTCTCCATCATGTAGACAATTCCGATATTTTAGTTAGTTTTTCAAAAAATAAATGTAAAAAATGTGATAAATATATTGAAAAATGTTTCTTATTGAAGGTAACAGATTTGACACAATTTTGCTGCAGGGATCATCAGGGTTATGGTTTCAACTTTAATTTTAGTAACATGAAAATAGGGGTACAAATTGCAATGTAGCCCCGATTGCAGTAACAATACATGAGATATCACTAAATGTAAAAAAAAAAAAAAAAAAAACCTTATGATTACATTATGATGATATCATGATACAGTGGTGCGCAAAAGTATTCAATCCCCTTGATAGTCATCATGATTTATGACAAAAGATTTGTAGAAATGTTTATCCATTCAGTATTTTTAATGTGAACTCTTATACTAAACAATACATTTCCAAAGTCAAAATAAACCATTTTCTATAGATATCTAACTGAAGAAGAAAAACTCCAAAGTTAGTGTTTGCATAAGTATTTAAACATCTTTGATTTGGAAGCTCCAGGTTTATACAAATGACAAATTAATCACAAATAACACAAGGTGGCTTGACCGTAATTAAACATAATTAGGTACTACTTGTGGGTCCTTCATATCTCTGGATATAAAAAGCACCCTTTATAAGGGCCGTAGTCTTTGTTGTATAATCACTGCAATAATGAAGACAAAGGAGCTGTTTGCTGATGTGATAAACAAAGTTATTGAAATGCACAAGGCAGGAAATGGCTGCAAAAATATTGAAGAGTTTTAACGTCCTGTTAAGCACTGTTGGATCCATCATCAGAAAGTGTAAAAACTAAACATCAGAGCAAGATATCGACTGATGAGAGAGGTCTCTGAAAATCCAACTGTCTCTCCTAAGAAGTCTGCAGCGCTGTTCTGCTGAAACTGGAGTGAAGGTGCATGGGTAGCAAGAAAGAAGCCCTTCCTTAAGAAGGCCCACATAAAAGCACGTATGACATTTGCTACATAGCATGAGGAAGACCCAGTTAAGATGTGGGAGAAGGTTTTAAGGTCAAATAAGCCCAAAATACCGTAGATCCTTTTGGCCAGACTTCAAAGTGGGATGTGTTGCATAAAACTAACACTGCCCATGCCTCGAGAAATACCATACCTACAGTGAAATGTGGTGGTGGCAGCATCATGCTATGGAAATGCTTTTCATGTGCTGGGACTGGGAATCTTGTCAGAGTTGAAATGACAATGGATGGACACAAATACTGCACAATATTTCAGGAGAATTTGTTCCAGTCTTTTATGAACCTACAGTTCATGAGCAAATTCATCTTTCAACATGATAATCACCCAAATCATAAGGTTAAATTGACATTGGAATGGCTCAAAAACAGAAAGGTGAATGTTTTGGAATGGCCAAGTGAAAGCCCTGAGCTTAACCCTATTGAGAACCTGTGGCGCTATTTGAAAACTGCTGTTCAGAGGTGCCGTCCCACCAACCTAGAGGATCTCTATAAATTCCGAACAATATGCAAAACTGGTACATACTTACCCGAAAAGAATTGAGGCTATTATTGCAGCAAAACAGTTCTCGACAAAGTATTAATGTGTTGGGCCTCAATGCTTATGCAAACACTAACTTCTTCCAACTTTTTCTTCTCCAATTAAATATCTGCAGAAAATGTTTTATTTTGACTTTGGAAATGTATTGTTACATCATAAGAGTTCACATTGAAAATACTGAATGAATAAATATGTTTGTCTTTTGTCGTACTGCTGGTAGACTTCAATGCTCACGTGGGCAATGACATTGAGACCTGGAAGGGCGTGATTGGGAGGAATGGCCCTCCCAATCTGAACCCGAGCGGTGTTTTGTTATTGGACTTCTGTACTCGTCACGGATTGTCCATAACGAACACCATGTTCAAGCATAAGGGTGTTCATATGTGCACTTGGCACCAGGACATCCTAGGCCTCAGTTCGAAGATCAACTTTGTGGTCGTGTTGTAGGACTTGCGGCCACATGTCTTGGACACTCAGGTGAAGAGAGAGGCGGAGCTGTCAACTGATCATCACCTGGTGGTGAGTTGGCTTCAATGGTGGCAAAGGATGCCGGTCAGGCCTGGTAGGCCCAAACGTATTGTGAGGGTCTGATGGGAACGTCTGGCAGAGTCCCATCAGAAGTAGCTTCAACTACCACCTCCGGCAGAACTTCGACCCTTTTGTCCTGTGGGACCCTGGAGGCAGCTAATGGGTACCGGTAGGCCAAGCAGAATGCAGCTTCGGTGGTTGCTGAGCCAAAAACTCGGGCATGGGAGGAGTTTGGGGAGGCCATGGAGAACGACTTTTGGACGGCTTCAAGGAGATTCTTGTCCACCGCCCGGCGTCTCAGGAGGGGGAAGCAGTGCAGTGTGAACACTGTATATGGTGGGAATGGTGCACTGCTGATCTCGACTTGGGACATTGTGGGTTGGTGGGGGGAGTACTTTGAAGACCTCCTCAATCTCACTAACATGCCTTCCAATGAGGAAGCAGAGCCTGGGGACTCGGAGGTGGGCTCCCTCATCTCTGGGACTGAGGTCACCGAGGTGGTCAAAAAACTCCTTGGTGGCAGGGCCCCGGGGGTGGATGAGATACGCCCAGAGTTCCTCAAGGTTCTGGATGTTGTAGGACTGTCTTGGTTGACACGCCTCTGCAACATCGCATGGACATCGGGGACAGTGCCTCTGGATTGGCAGACCAGGGTGGTGGTCCCCCTCTTTAAAAAGGGGGACTGGAGGGTGTGTTCCAACTACAGAGGGATCACACTCCTCAGCCTCCCTGGAAAAGTCTGTTCGGGGGTCCTGGAGAGGAGGGTCCGTCAGATAGTCGAACCTCGGATTCAGGGGGAACAGTGTGGTTTTCGTCCTGGTCGCGGAACAATGGACCAGCTCTACACCCTTAGCAGGGTCCTGGAGGGTACATGGGAGTTTGCCCAAACAGTCTACATGTGTTTTGTGGACTTGGAAAAGGCGTTCGACCGCGCCCCTCGGGGAATCCTGTGGGGGGTGCTACGGGAGTATGGGGTACCGAACCTGTACAACCGGTGGCAGAGCTTGGTCCGCATTGCCGGCAGTAAGTCAAACCCGTTTCCAGTGACAGTTGGACTCCGCCAGGGCTGCCCATTGTTACCGATTCTGTTCATCACTTTTATGGACAGAATTTCTAGGCACAGCCAGGGTGTTGAGGGGGTCCGGTTTGGTGGACTGAGGATTGGGTCACTGCTTTTTGCAGATGATGCTGTCCTGTTTGCTTCATCAAGCCGTGATCTTCAGCTCTCTCTGGATCGGTTCGCAGCTGGGATGGGAATCAGCACCTCCAAATCTGAGACCATGGTCCTCAGCCGGAAAAGGGTGGAGTGCCCTCTCAGGGTTGGGGGCGAGATCCTGTCCCAAGCGAAGGAATGGTAAAGTATCTCGGGGTCTTGTTCACAAGTGAGGGAAGAATGGAGCGTGAGATTGACAGGCGGATCGGTGTGGCGTCCGCAGTAATGCGGGCTCTGCATCAGTCTGTCGTGGTGAAAAAGGAGCTGAGCCGTAAGGCAAAGCTCTCAATTTACCAGTCGATCTATGTTCCTACCCTCACCTATGGTCATGAGCTGTGGGTAGTGACCGAAAGAATGAGATCGCGAATACAAGCGGCTGAAATGAGTTTCCTCCGCAGGGTGTCTGGGCTTTCCCTTAAAGATAGGGTGAGAAGCTCAGTCATCTGGGAGGGGCTCAGAGTAGAGCCGCTGCTTCTCCGCATCGAGAGGAGTCAAGATGAGGTGGCTTGGGTATCTGATCAGGATGCCTCCTGGACGCCTTCCTGGTGAGGTGTTCCGGGCACATCTAACTGGGATGAGGCCCCGGGGAAGACCCAGGACACGGTGGAGGGACTATGTCTCCCAGCTGGCCTGGGAACGCCTCGGGATTCCCCCGGAAGAGCTAGAAGAAGTGGCTGGGGAGAGGGATGTCTGGGCATCTCTGCTCATGCTGCTGCCCCCATGACCCAATCTCAGATAAGCGGGAGAGGATGGATGGATGGATGGAAATCTTTTGTCATGCTGAAAATTATTATGATTTTCAAGAGGATTTAATACATCTGCACACCACTGTATCATATTATAGTGTCAATGGCAATTCCAACCTATAAAAATTACATTCAGATTCCTTGTAGAGGAAGGAATAAGTGTAAGTCTATGCAGGATATTGCATGAAGAAATTATGATTCAATGTAGGTTGGTAAAAGATTGTCAATAAATATCATATGTAGTGGAGCTTTTCATTCTTTATAGTTTAATTATATGTAATGCAAAGATATAAAACCACCAGCCACGCCCTTTCTGTTCTTTTTGTTGTTTGGTATGTAAGACGCTACTTATTCTGTCGCAGAGACTTTTACAAGACCTTCCTTAGAATTCTTCATCAGTGTTTCTCCACTCCACTTGTCAAAGTTTCCAAGAGTTTCATTATTACGGGTGTTCTTGACTTCTTTAGTTTAGTATTTATTCAAATAGATCAGTCAGTGCCTGTTTTTACAAGTTCAGGTTTAGCTTTGAACATCTCAGATTGAATACAGTTGGTGCCTAGGGATTTGTTGTTCTGTCTGACATAAAAGCTTTTTGTACATCCTCTGTGTTTTGAAGGATTTATCTTAATTTGTAATGATGGAAGGTTTATTATGCCTTTCGAGGAAGTGGTAGGTGGGGATCTGTTAACTGTTTTAAAATGTTTGACCTATGATTTAGCTTGGGTTGACTCACTGACAAATACTTTCAATGGCTTTGTAAATAGTTCTTATTTCCTTGTAGCTGCTGCCTTCTCGATACATCCAGCCTTATTTACAACTTAGTGAACTTAGAAAAGCTTCATTAAGTAATAAATTCACTATCTGCTGTTACCCTCTTCTTTAGTACTTTGTTAAGTGTACTGTAGGTGAATGTTTTTTTCTTTTGCTTTTGACATGCAGATTTAGTGTTAGGGGGGGGGGGGGGGAAATCAGTTTCGTCTCAGCTCTCTTTTCAATGGCTTTTCATGTGTAGTCAGTTAACCATTGTTTGGAGGTTTCATTTTGATACATATTATCCTTTCTGTAGTTTCATTATGTGTTTTTTTTATGTTCCTCAGGGCTGTTTGATCCTGGTTTTCATTTCTTGTTTCTAAGCTTTTTAATATTTAAATCAGTTCCTGAACTACAAAGAAATGTTTTGTTTTACTTGTTTCAGTGGTATACATTTGTACCTCTATATTTTCTTGACTTATGTTAATTATGAAATATTTAATTAGTTAGGTGTTGATTTCTTTTTTTTGTTGAAATTAAATGCCAATTTTAGCTTACATTTGTGTAGAAAGAGTGTAACAGTTACTTAGCTGAAGTTGTTTAGCTTCTCACCATTTTAATTTATGTTCCCACATCCAATTCCCATTTTTGTGATTGTATTTGGTATTTATCAATTAAACGATTTGGTAAGCATTCCCCAGTGGCACGTCTTCTTCTGGAACTAAGTAAAAGGGTGTTTTTCAGGGGATTGTAGCAGAAATCCTTAGATTTAATCTACACATTATTAGCTGGAACACAGTATTGTTAGTTTGCAAATATAGATTTGAAATGTGATTGAGTTTTGTGTTAATTGCATTTTACTTTGTAAGAGATAAGTGAAAGTAATGACTACTCCCTCCAAATATTGAGCTGTCTCTTCTTCAACAGTATAAATTTATGTATCTCTGTGTTTTTGTCCTTCCTGTGGCTGCATGGTGACTTTATTTTACTTTTTAAGATTGTGATTTGGTAGTGTTTCCTCTATTGACTAGTCTGATCTGTCTTATAGATTTAGTATGTGGATCATGTATTGTATACTCTATGTTTTGACCAATTAGGTCTGTCATCATGTTTACAGCTTTGACTGATTTTGAATGGTAGATAAAAATTCTGTTAGTTACAGTATTGTGCATACTGAACCACTAGGAGATTTTAGGCTATATTTAGAGTAAAGGGTTCTTAACCTTTATTAATCTGAGGACTCAAATAAGAAAATCAGTACTGTAATGGAACCCAAACAGATGATTATTATTATAACAATAGCAGAGTCCTAAATGGACACATAACTTTGGCCATATAATAAACTAAAATTTAGGTTTTTGTTTCCTTTTAAACATATTTCTCATATGAATATTACTAAAAGAGAAAAGTGGGAAACAAATGTATTGTTTAAACAATACTCCATCTATCCATTTTCCAAAGCAACTTACCCACTTACCCTGGACTTGGCACCAGTCTATCGCAAGGTGAACACACACACACAAACTCCCTTCACATCATGGCCTATTTACCAATGGCAACCCACCTTGCTTGCTTTTTTTTGGACTGTGGGAGGAAAAAAGGACACCTGGAGGAAACCAACCTACACACAGGGAGAACATGCAAACTCCATGCAGGCAGCACCTGAGGTTTAAAACTAAAACAATTAATATCACTTAAACAGGAAATAAGACATATGAGGCATATCACTGCCAGATGAAATGCTCAGTAAAGCTGGGAGATGTAAATTCTTGGGGTGTGGGGCGAGGATGTGATGATTTTGAAAAGGATAGTATTGAAGGTCATTTAACTTAGTCACTTGACTCATAGCCCCAGTTAAGGAATTAAGTAGTTCAAAGATTTGTCTTAAATTACTCTTTTTTTTAAATAAAGTTTTTCCATTAACTATTTTTTCTGAATGAGTTTGGAAATAGTTTAACATTCCCCCAGTTACAATTTAACAATTTAATTCACAGAGTAAAACATAAAATGAAAAATTGTAAACAAAAAAAAAAGCCTGCATTATTTCTATTTTATATGGGTGGTAGGATAAATCTTGCTGAAGATTTTCACAAACAGTCCAGCTTGAAATCTTTAACTCTGCTAACTGACATTATTCTGAATGCTTACAGCTTGCCTCACACCTTTTGATATTTTCTAATATTCTTTCAGTTTTCTGGCATAACAAATACTAGCAATTAATGGCCATTTATTGAGCCACTTTTAAATAGTCAAGAATTCAACTTTGCCAAGGCACGTTAAACTTAATGCAAAATATTCTTTGCAACTCTGCTACAGATTTGGATTCAATGAATGGTTGCCATAATGGTGAGCATATGATGAGGCACCGAGAGCTTGTTCATGTCCAATGAAACTGCATTTAGCATGCAATACTGCAATCACACCATTGGTACTCCTATCCAATTCACTTGCCCTTCATAACACCCAGAAAATCATCACCTTCTTGTTCCTCACCTGTTTTTTTCATTTCGACCTTTGAATTTAGGGCCACTGTCTCTTCACATCGCATGTCTGTCTGTCATTACCTCCTCTCTCCCCCTTTCTTTGCTGTCCATAATAATAATAATAATAATAATACATCTTATTTCAAGGAACCTTTGTAAACACCCAAGGACACTGTATAAACAATGCAATCATAAAACTAACAGTAAGCAAAGCATGCATGTAAACATACATACACACAGACACACACACACACACACAGACACACACACACACACACATATATATATATATATATATATATATATATATATATATATATATATATATAAAAACTGAAAATAAACAAACCAAATAGGAATACAGCCTAAGGGCATGTAGTGTAAGCTAATCTAAATTGGTGAGTCTTAAAACAGGATTTGAAAACGGATAGGGAATCAATATCCCAAATGTTTTGCGATAGTGAGATCCAGAGATGATGAGCACTACGACTAAATGCCCTGGGACCCATGGTGATTAGGTGTGGAGAGGTGGGTGATGAGGAGACCAGATGTGGAGGATGTAAGACTGCGATTGGGGGTATAAACCTGTATGAGGTCAGAGTGGTATAATGGAGCAAGGTTATGAAGTGCTTTGAAGGTAAGTAAAAGGATTTTAAAATCAGTGTGAAATTTTATTGGAAGCCAATGAAGCTGCTTAAGAATGGAGTAATGTATTGTATGGAAGAGGTCTGAGTTATAATACGGGCAGCAGAGTTCTGAACAAACTGGAGTTTATGGAGAAGCTTATGCAGGAGACCAAAGAGAAGAGAATTACAATAATCAATGCGGGAAGTGACTAAAGTGTATTAAGGATAGTGGTGCTATTTAGTGTGAATGAGGATCGCAGGCATGCAATGCTATTTAGTATTTTCAGATTGATTGTTTAATAGGTTGTGAGATGGGAGGTGGGAAATACTGATTACATTTTCATGCCACAGAAATGAAAGTTCTCAGTGATACATTAACAGCTTGTTTCACATACTGCTACAATAGTCACAGAATATTGTATACATAAAATGTACACTTGGATGAACTTAGCAGTTTTACTACATAATCAAGTGGCCACCCACCACAAACAAGTCTGTGACCTAATTTGGGTTGTGATCCATTGTTTAAGAAACATTGATTTTCAGTCTTTTAAAATGTAAATTGGCCTTTTATTACTGTAGCTGTTTTTCCCATTTAGGAATAATACATTTATAATACATTTTTATTTATATAGCGCCTTTCCCATGCTCAAGGCACTTACAGAATACAATAAAGAATGGCAGAATATACAGTATATAGCATTGTACAAACCAGATAAATAAATAAAGAAGATTAAGACAGTAAATTCTGAAAAAAAAACAGACAACATAATTGATGGTCTAGCACACACACATACAGGTTACATTGGCATCTTGACATAGAGGTAAACTGAGAGAAAGGTAATAAAGTCAAGTAGAGCTAAAAGCCTTCCTGAACAGATGAGTTTTGAGTTGTTTTTAAAAGAATTCATGGAGTCAGCTGACCTGATTAATTTCGGTAGGTCATTCCAGAATCTGGGCGCTATACAGCTGAAGGCCCTGTCACCCATGGAGTGTAGATTAGTGAGGGGCACAACAAGATTACCAGAATCAGAGGACCTTAGTGGGCGGGCAGGCACATAGTGATGGAGAAGGTCACTGATGTAGTTTGGTAGGAGGTTATTTAAAGCTTTGTAGGTTATTAGTAGGATTTTATATTCGATTCTGTAGGACACAGGGAGCCAGTGAAGACGGAGCAGGATGGGTGTGATGTGCTCGCTGCTGCTGGTTCGAGTAAGGACTCTTGCAGCTGAGTTTTGAATAAGCTGGAGCTGTGATATAAGATTAGAAGGGGCACCTGCCAGTAGGGAATTACAATAATCGATGTGGGATGTGATAAAAGCATGGACAAGTTTCTCAGCATTAGAGAAGGAGAGGAAGGAGCGAACACGGGATATGTTACGGAGGTGAAAATAAGAAAGTTTCTTAATGTGATTTATGTGGGCGGAATAAGTGAGGGAGGAATCAAAAATGACACCAAGATTTTTTACAGTAGAGGCAGGTCTGATGAGATCACTGCCAAGATGGACTGGGAAGGAGCTCATTTTATTAAGTTGCATTTTAGTCCCAATTTGTAGGAGTTCAGTTTTATTGCAATTTAATTTTAAAGAGTTCTGCTCCATCCAGGTTTTAATTTCACTAAGGCAGGTTGTGAGCTGAGAAAGCTCTGATGAAGTTCCACTTTTAACATTGAAGTAGAGCTGAGTATCATCTGCATAAAAATGATAACCCAATCCATAACTACGGATAATATGGCCAAGGGGAAGCATATAAATACTGTAATCCCTCACCTATCGCGGGGGTTACGTTCCAGAGCCCCCCGCGATAGGTGAAAATCCGCGAAGTAGCGACCTATATTTATTTTATTATTTATACATATTTTAAGGCTTTATAAACCCTTCCCACACTCTTATAAACCTTTCTCACTCTCTTGTTAACCTTTCCCACGCTCTTATAAACACTTCCTATGCTCTTAAACACTTTCTACATTCTTAAACACCTCAGACCAACACTGCACACTGCACGCAGCGATCAGACGTCAATGTGTCTGCACTCGCTTTGTGAAGGGAGGCAGCTGAACTCATGCTGAGCAGAAATGGACTTTGTGCTGCTTCTGCCAAAATGCCTGCTTGTCGCTCTGCGCGTTTGGAAGGAGGAGTGTGTGTGTGAGAGCTGAACGCACCTTCGCTCAAACCCCCCCCTCCCCGGAAGCGCAGTACGCTCCTGCCACTTCGCATTGTCAAGGGGGTGGGGAGCTGAATGAACGCTAAGGAGAAGTGGACTTTGTGCTGGCTTTGTGCTGCTTGTCGCTCTGCGTGTCAATAATTTTAAGCCTGTACATCACCAATTTTCCTGTCTCACTGTCTTGTCTTGCGTGAAGTTAAAATGTTTTATAATAGTGAGATGTTACTCATATCCTTAGCCCAACATCCACATATCATATGTGTTAACAAAGTGTGTTTTATAAGTTTACATGTGTTTAAAGCATGTGGGATGGGTATTTTAAGGCTTAAACTATAAAAATGTTTATTTATATGGTCTTTCTATATCGCGGATTTTCTCCTGTTGCTGATGGGTCTGGAACATAACTTCCGCGATAGGCGGGCAATCAGTTGTATTTAAAAACCCGCGAAGTCGTGAATCCGCGAAAAGTGAACCGCGAAGTAGCGAGGGATTACTGTACAGAAAAGCAGGGGACCGAGGACAGAGCCCTGAGGGACTCCTTGTGTGACTGGCACGGAGTTGGATCTGCTGTTTCCAAGACTAACAAACTCTTGCCTATCAGTCAGATAGGACTTGAACCACTGGAGGGCAGTGCCAGAGATACCCAGCATGTTCTCCATTCTGGACAGTAGGATGTCATGTCTAACAGTGTCAAATGCTGCACTGAGGTCTAACAGAATTAATATGCTAGTTTGTCCAGAGTCTGCTGCCATAAGCAAATCATTGGAATGATCACTGCATGGTCTTTTCTTGTGTCTTTTTATGGTTTGTTAAAAATGTCTGTATCAGATTCTTGAGGCAGCGTGTGATTTGCCTGAGGAGTAAAGAGATCTCATGGCTTCTGTATAATTGTGCTTGAGGCTGAATGCATGTTACAGTCACCTGATTTTTTTTTTTTTTTTTCTTTTTTTCTTGAAATTGTTTGTCTGGTGACGCCATTAGCTATTGGTCTTTGTAGAGTTTAACATTATAGAGGAGTATGTCTGATTTCTGTGTTTAAGGACTTTGACTGAGGCCATTGTTACAAAACTGTTTTTGGTACCACATTAGCCATTGTTAACTCAAGCAAACAACAAGTTCGGTTTATTTCTTAGTAGTCCTGAGGAAGATAAGTTTTCTTCTTCTTTATTTATAAAAAAAAAAAAAAAAAAAAAAAGAAAGTTGAGAAAGATTTTCAATTCTTTTTTTGTTCTTGCTTATGCAGTTGTCTGGTAACAGTTGAAGTATTAGGAAAATTCATGTTTTCTATTATATATTCCATTGAAACCTTGAATTGATGTCATTTAAATTTTTCAAAAATTATCAGTTAAAAAATTTTAAAGTGATTGTTTTATATATTTAAACACAATAAATGATGAGCATGATTAATGAGGATGTTGACAAAATGATGCGCTGTCAAATATTATCCTAGATGCATCCCACAATTCTTTATGAGTCTTGGAAAAAAATGAATGGGGAGAGTAAATTACTACAGGAATTGCAGAGAAAAGTGACTCTTATTATAATACCATTACTCCTAGTTGTGAATGAATCACATGCTTAGTCTGTATATAAAATATCCAGTAGATCATCTTTCTTGATATGCTATAGTGGTGAATTTTAAGATACTTTGTCATTCAGAACAGATTTAAGATTAAGCATTCTTGATTATTTATTATAAAACTCTATCTCAGAATTTGCACTTCTAAAATGTTCACATTTTAACCTTAAAACCCACTTTTCCTTTCTAATTTTAGGTCTACTTTCTTTGCAGTACTATTGTAGTACTCTTCTTGCATGAATATTAGAGCTGCCATTTAAGTTTATTAATTTTAAAATACAGTATATTGTTTGTATAATAAAGTATAGGCCCTACCCTATTCATGGAAGCATCTGAAGCCCTGATGTTGATGTAACACTGCACCACCCACCTCTACTTACCTTGGACAACAAACATGATTAAAAAAAAAACACGCTTACCTTAGAAATTAAGGCTTGGACCACAGATAAATAAAAGATAGAGCACAGTTTGCAATCAGCCATTATTTTTGTGACTTAAATAGATTTTTCACAAGCAACTGCAGCCATGTCATTTAAATAAATGCTTAAAACACACATTCATATATCTCCAAACCTACTTTATCAAGTTTAGGGTGTAGATGGCTAGAACCCCTCATGGCAACCTCAGGTGTAAGGCATGAATCAACTGTAGCTAGTGAACCTATACATTCTAGTGCCCACACATGCCTATTAATTTAGAGTCACCAGTTAGCCTAAGATGTACATAGGGGAGAACATGTAACGCCCCCTCCACACAGATGTCTGGCCCACAACTTGCACTTGTAATTTGAATACAAAATTATGGAGCTATGAGGCAGCAGTCCTTAACTCTAGAGAATTCTAAGTGTTAACATCATTCTTTAATAAGTTTCATTGTGAACACCTTTTGTAGAAGTACTAATTTTCCATGCATGACACAGCATATCCATGATTTTTTCTATATATTATTTTCTCTGGATGACGGCCGTATGTGTAAAAGGGAATTAAATGATTACATTTGCTAATGCAAGCTTGAAGTTGTGCTGAAATAATTCCCACAAACCTTCCAAAAATAAAAGGGGAAGAAAAAACAATAGCCATGTTTTTCAGACTCTGAAATCTTAACTTTCTAGATCTCAAATGCATGTTATTTTGTTATACGAGCATTTCTAGCACCGAATAAAATATAATAGTGCTCGCTTCGGCAGCACATATACTAAAATTGGAAAGTTTAGCATAAAATACAATAAACTTGTGCCTGTTGGTCACTGTGACGGGGCAGTCTTTTTTTTTTTTTTTTTTTTTTTTCTTTTCATATATCCTCACATTTGTTAATCCAGTGATGTTTGTGTTGGAATTGTCACAGTTCATTCAGATTATTCACTGTTTCTAGTCTTCTCATTTTATAACCAGTGATTTGGGCTTTGAACATGGATATATTAAAAAAATCTCAGTGTCACGCTGTGCTTTGAATTATAGTGACTGATATAGAGCATGTAATTTGAACCCCAATGCTCAACAAATAATTCTCATTAACAGTCCAAGAAATTAAGTTGTTGTAATTACATTTTATTAACACAATAAAACTAATGTAACAAGTGATTTTTGAAATATACTGTATGAAAAGAATAAAGGAATCTGCCCCACACTAAATTAATCACATATATATCAGTTGAGTATACATGTCTATAAAGGAATTAGGCTTATAAACCCCAGTGAAGCATTAATTATTGTTCTTATTGTTGGAATTTACCTACTAATTAGATATCAAATATCCTGAATTTCATTTTGTTGCTCTTTTAATATAAATTAAAGACATACACATTATACTTAAGAGTAAATCTGTGAATCCAACCATTTTTTTAAAATTTTCTTTCCCACTTCAGAGTTACAGATAGGAAGAGACTATTGTGTTAGTATTAAGCGTAAGACAGAAATGAACACTAAATATCACAAGACACACTCATGGACACAACCACTTTTGTTGAAACTAGGCCAAATCAAAGTCGCCAGTTACTGTAAACCGCAGAAATATAACATCTGTAGAAAAACCCACAAGGATATCGGGAGAACATGAAATCTCCACTCAGACAGTCACTGAGGTGTGACTTTAACCTAGCCTTTTGGTGCTGTGAGGCGGCAGCACTGACCATTGAACCACTATACCACCCAAGCACGTCTCCACATTTTTAAAAATGTGTTTTATGAACAGTGTATTGAGTGGAAAAAGTATAAACCACAAGCAGTTATTTCTTTCTGTTACCTCTGGCATTTCCTTTTCATTTTTTCATTACAAAAAAGAAAAGTTATACATTGGAAATGTCTGTACAACTAATAAAAATAAACCTGCACTGCATAAGGCAGTGCCTTACTTTGTGCTCATAAGCAAAGTCTCTTGACTGTGAAAACATATCAGCCAGACATTTAGAAGTAAAAATAGTACAGAGAACAGTGAAGACTTTCTATTTTATGGTGTTGCTATAAGTTCTTCATTTACTGCATTCTTTCAAATATTCAAATTATATTTTTATAAACATATAAATAATGCATATCATTATAGTGTTGCCATAGTGCCTCGGCAGGGATAATACCTAGTGGTAACATGCAGCCCAGACTTTTTACACGTCACAGGGTATTGGAGCCATCCTGCATGTGAGCTATAATATCAGACCCTTCTAACTTTAAACACCATTTGGCAAACTTCAAGTGAGCTGTCATATGTTCCTTAATCAAGAGTGGCTTCTGTCTAAGGGCGGCACGGTGGCGCAGTGGGTAGCACTGCTGCCTCACAGTTGGGAGACCTGGGGACCTGGGTTCGCTTCCCGGGTCCTCCCTGCATGGAGTTTGCATGTTCTCCCCGTGTCTGCGTGGGTTTCCTCCGGGTGCTCTGGTTTCCTCCCACAGTCCAAAGACATGCTGGTTAGGTGGATTGGCGATTCTAAATTGGCCCTAGTACGTGCTTGGTGTGTGGGTGTGTTTGTGTGTGTCCTGCGGTGGGTTGGCACCCTGCCCGGGATTGGTTCCTGCCTTGTGCCCTGTGTTGGCTGGGATTGGCTCCAGCAGACCCCTGTGACCCTGTGTTCGGATTCAGCGGGTTGGAAAATGAATGGATGGATGGATGGCTTCGGTCTAGCCACCCTACCATAAACACCTAATTGATGGAGTCCTGCTGAGATGGTCGTCATTCTGATAGGTTCTTTCATCTCAACAGAGGACTTCTGAATCTCTGCTACAGTGATCATTGGGTTTTTGGTCAACTCCCTGACCAAGGCTGTTCTTGCCTGGTTATTCAGTTTAGTCAGATTGCCAACCCTAAGAAGAGTCCTGGTTGTTCCAAACTTCTTCCATTTCAGTTATTGAGGCCAGTTATTGTGCCTAAGAGAACACCCAAAGCTTTAAAAATAGTTTCATACCCTTGCTCTGATCTATGCTTCATCACAATTTTATCGGAGAGATTCCTGAACATCACGGCCTGTGTTCTGTCCTGACATACATTGCGAATTGTGCTACTTTATATACACAGGTCTGTGCCTTTTGAAATCATATCCAGTCAATTCAACCTGCCACATGTGGACTCAAATCAGGTTCTGGACACATCTCATGGATAATTAAAACAAGCAGGCTGCATCTGGTCACAATTTGGAGTGCCACAAGAGCCTGAATGCTTATATAAATGAGACATTTCATTTTTTGACTTTAATAAGTTTGCAGACCTTTAAAACCACATTTTCACTTTGTTGTTATGGGTAATTGCAGATTGATGGGCAAAAAATGGCAAATGTATCCATTTAAAAATTAAATCTACCAAACAATAAAGTGTGGAAAAAGTGAAGGGTTCCTTATATAAAGAAGAGTATTCTATGATTCATTGTATATTAAAGAAGAAAGTACATTGGAAAGTATATTGCATGCAAGAAGTACTGTGCTTTTTATAATGTTGTATTAATTTAACAGCTAGTATCTTCTTTTTTCCCTCTTTGCTAGTCTATAGTGGCACATTCGAACATTTGACGGTAATTTTGAGAATAAGAGCTTGGGTAATCAAATCAGCCTGACAAAGGGGCCTAAAGTGTGGAACATTTGATGAATGTTATTAAGTTAAATAACACAAGTTAAAATGTCAACTGGTTTATTGTTACAGTTTGTGATACAAACACAAATTGTATCTATGTTTGAGAAAATTAAAATGTAGTTATTTTTAAAGCCTACATTTTTTTCATTTTAAAGCCATTTAAGAATCTGCTTTCCTGATTTTGCATAGTGACAGCCCTGCTAAGCCTGATGGTGATTGGCTGCAGCAGTTCCGTCTATGTGGGAGTAGCACTGTTGCCATAGATACATGCCAGTATATTGAAAATGCATCAGTGGCTTGGGGTCACTGGTGGTCCTAGTCTACTGCTTACTGACAGGCAACATCTGCCACTGAAGGGGTTTGTGTCTGTGTGCATCTTGAACGGAGCCAGTACACACAAATCATTGTGCTAAACAGAGGGTTATGCATGCTGGAAGCCTTCGGCAGCTGTCAGAAACAGAATGTTTTTCTGCCTCTCTCTCTCGCTCTCTGTTTCTCTGGGGAGTGACAGAATTCAATTTTTTTATCCATGATACAAAATTGAATTCTCCTTTTTATCTTTATCAATAGGAAATCAATATTAATATCCTGTAAAACGTATCCTTTTAGTTTACTCAGTGAAGAGGTAATGCCTCAGCCACCATAAATTTATTAATGAGGAATTCTGCTTAGTCACACTATTCACTTATGAGAAAAGCTTGATGAATACTCTAAATAAGAGGAATTCTTATTTTATCTAAAATGCATCCTAATAATAGATAACAAATATCTGATTAAAAACTATGCATGAAAAATTACACTTTGAATACAGTACTTATACCCACAGTACTTATTTTACATTCTCTGTGTTTTTTTGGAACAAAATATACACATCATCGGATTTGGTAACTGGAGATGTCTGATGTAGCAGTAATGGCTTAAAGCAGACATTTCCTGTACCTGTTGATTAGTGCTGCACATTTGCTGGAGGGTAGTTTGATCCATGCCACTTTATAGAACTGCATCATCTTACTGACATTTATTTGGTCTGTTTTTCACAAATTCCTCAGTTCAAGTCATGTTGTAACATTTTATTTAGGTTAAAGTCATTACAAAAACATAATGTTTAGTTCACTTTAATAATTCTGTTGACAATTTCTATGTGATTTTGGTTGTGCTGCATGGCCTTAACTCTGAGTTACAGGTCACAACTGAAACATCCAGTATTCATTGTCCCCCCAGTGATTACAGAAACCCAAGGCTACACTGCTGCCCCATACCATTATATTTCCAACGCTACACTTCATATTTGTAATGAGGTTCTTAGTTAAAATGTACTGTTTTCATGCACACGATAGTCTTCTGGATTACTCAGGTTGTCTATAGCAAACTCAAGATGGATGGCAAGGTTCTTTATGGAGAGCAGTGGTTTAATTTAATTTGCTTATCCATATTTTTTTATCCTTGTTATTCCAAAATAGGTTCATTGAGGTTGCAACTAGTGGAATAAGAATATTATCCTAAAATGAATACCACTTTTTGCCTGACTGAGTGTGGGTTGATATAGGCCAAAATATAGGCTAGATGACATTTGGAATGGTCTTGTATTACCTTCCTAAACCTTCCTACTTTTACATTCAGGATTGATCCTAATTCTGTCAGTGTTTGTAAATGTGTCTTCTGGTGCATGTTCCTGTCATTTGTAACTCTTCTAAGTTATTTTCTGATTGCAGAATTTAGATTCAAACATTTTCTTTATATTGCATGGGGAAAGAGAATAATACAGTTTAGCTTAACTTTTAATGTTGTTAATTTGGAACAATCAGCAAGCAGCTCAGGCATCTCATCAACATCATGAAATGCATATGTGTGATAGCAGTAACTAGGGGAAGGGTTTTGTCTGAATACACGCTTTATCTCTCAAACTGTATCCAGGTGGCTAGGCTTGGAGAAATGGTCAAAAACCTGGATGGTGCAAAACTTTCAGTACTCAGATGTTAAACCATTGACGACACAATAGATTGCTGCAAGAAGCTGTTGTAGCTCCTACCCTTTTATTTATATAAAAATTTGACCAATAAGTGATATACCATTCTTTCTTAGTCTAGAATATTCTGGCAGTTTCCAGATCTACAGCTGTCATTTTTTAAATAACTTCTTTCTGGCACTTTACATTTCAGTAGGAACCTTGCTCTGCAGCTCATATAGCATTCCATATTTTCAGTAGTAAGAGCTAAAATATTTATGTGATGTAAGCTAAATTGTACGTGTATAATATGAACATACAGCAAAAAATATATATGCATGTCTGCATAACCATTTAAAGCATAATGATGATTATATCTGCTATTTGTTACACCCTCACTACATTTGAAGGTAGCTTCGAATCAAAAATTTAGAATCGGCCCTTTTATTAAGGACTTTTTAAACACAACCAGAACAGTGTTTTAGCTTATTTTAAAGTTTACATGCATTTCTCTGATCGTCTACCTGTTTTTATAGCAAGTGTTGATGAAATATAATGTAACATGATTTTTCACAGTGTGAAGACTGGCTCGGACACAGACAGGCAGACACACTCATGTCACCCAATACACGTTTAGTTACACAATTTGGGGTGCCACAAACCCCAATCTTCCCCAGAGTCCAGGCCAACCACTCTGCCTCTTCGGACCACCTCCTTCTCTCTTTTCTTAAACCTTGTCCTGCTTACACCCGACTCCAGCTTCGAATGAAGGGATGTGGCCCCTTTTATTCATACCCGGATGTGCTCCAGGTGTGCACCGGCAATCCCGCGGACACGCCCCAGTGTGGCGGAAATGCCGGCTGTCCTCCTGGAAGCACTCCGGGTGTTCCCTCTCTTCTTCCCCCCAGCACTCCCTGGTGTGGCGGAAGTACTGGGGTCCAGGGTCCTTCAGGCAGGAAGACGCCCCCTGGCGGTGACCACGGGCCCCTACAGGGTTGGGCTTCCAAGCCCTGTACCCATGGCCCCCAATACAACCAGGGCGGATGCCCCCTCGCAGTCTGGAGGAGGAATGAGCCCTCCTCCTGTCTTCCTGGGCATCCCGGCCGGGCATGAGCCCCGTCCGGGTGCCACAACAGCTCATAGGGAAAACAAGTGAGAATGAATACCCACAACTAAACATGTGTTCCCAATGAATATAAAAGGAAATGAAAGATCAGAATAGGATTTACAGTATTATTTATTTATTTATTTTTTGTTTTTCTGTTGTTCATTTCAGATCAATGGTCTGCTTGAAATCATAATGGAAAAATTGTGCAGCAAAGTCTTTTTTAGATTTTAAGTTGATCTATTTAGTCTAGCCGAGGTTTAGCCAAAAGGCCATTTTTTCTGTTTCTCCCTATGACCCTACATCCGCTGCCAAGTCAAGCTGATCTTAACACTGACAGAGACCATCTGGTTATTCACTATTTTTTGAGTATGGCTTATTGTTGCAAATAGATATGAGGTGGACATTTCTGATATTTATTCATGTATTGTAGCTGAGACGTTTGATTTAGGCATTGACAGCATAATAGTAACATTTCAATATGCCTCTTTGCTGAGTAGTAGAATTGTCATGTCTGACATTTTACTGACTGTAAATTATATTTGCATTGAGTTATTATACCTATTTTCATTTTTAACATTCTATAACTGCCCATATTCCTTAAATCGTAATTCATAGGTGATTCTCTATCACCATCATAATTTTCAGGAGATTTCTGGTCTCAGAATTAATTTGACTAAAAGTGTGCTCTTTCCAGGGAATTCTCAAGCACACAATATTAGATTGGACACCTTCCCTTTTATCATCGCAGATCAGTTCAAATATCTAGGGATAAACAACACAAATAAACATAAAGCTCTTTATCCACAAAATTTTGCTGTCTGTATGGAAAAAATCAAGCAAGTCTTGCATAGATGGTCAACCCTTCATCTCACTTTAACTGGAAGAATTAACATTGTTAAGATGAATATCCTTCCTAAGCTTCTCTTTTTATTTCAAATTATTCCAATATGCATCAATAAATTGTTCTTTAAGAAATTAGATTCAACCATAACCACATTTATTTGGAATTCAAAACATCCATGTATCCAAAGAGCGACCCTACAAAGGCAGAAGGAGGCATGGCTCTACCTAACTTTCAATTTTACTACTGGGCAGCAAACATACAACATATTAAAACCTTGACATTGACACAAATACATGAGCATATGCAGGCTTGGTCTGCAATAGAAATAGAATCCTGCAGTTCCTCTTTATATTCCTTTCTTTGCACCCTAATAAATGCAAATTATCGCCAATATACTAATAACCCAATAGTGCTTCACTCACTCAGAATATAGAACCAATGTAGGAAGCATTTTAAGATGGGGAATCTTTTATCAGTGGCACCTCTACACGAGAACCACCTTTTTCAACCCTCGCAAACATATGCAGTTTTTAATGTCTGGAAAACATTTGGGATTAAATCACTTAGAGATATGTACATAGACAATGTCTTTGCATCCTACGAACAATTACATTCTAAATTTAACTTTCCAGCAACACATTTCTTTCACTATCTTCAAATTAGAAACTTTGTTAAACAGAACCTGCCCAATTTTCCTCACCTCCCACCTCCCTGTATGCTGGAAAATATATTAATCAGTTTCAAGGACTTAGACAGCATCTCTTCAATATATAAAACCATTTTACAGTCCCTCCCTTTCAAAGATCCAAGAGGACAATGGGAAAAGGATCTCTCCCTCAACATATCAGAAAAGGAGTGGAAGGTAGCAATGCAGAGAATTCACTCGAGCTCCATATGCGCAAAGCATACGATTATTCAACTCAAAATTATATATCGAGCACATCTGTCTCGCTTAAAATTGTCCAAAATGTTTCCAGGGCAAGATCCAACCTGTGAACGCTGCAATCAAGTTCCAGCCTCACTGGGTCACATGTTTTGGGCCTGCACCAAATTAACATCATTTTGGACCAAAATTTTTAAATACCTTTCAGACAGCCTTGGTGTCACAATCCCTCCTAACCCATTAACAACTGTGTTTGGTGTCCTTCCAGATAGGCTTAAAGTGGAGAAGGACAAACAAACTGTAATTGCCTTTACTACACTATTGGCACATAGACTTATCTTGCTTAACTGGAAGAATCCTAACTCTCTCCCCTTTTAAGTCCGTGGGTAACTGATGTTATATATTATTTGAAATTGGAAAAAATAAAATTCTCACTTAGAGGATCTGTGCAGAAATTTTTTGAAACCTGGCAGGATCTAATCAATAACATTTTAGAATAAGCTTTTAAAGCACTGAGGAAGCAGATTCTCTCCCTATTCTCTTTTTTTTTCTCCTTCTTTTTCTTCTCCATTTATCTATATTCACTTATTAATTTATCTATTTACTTATTTTTACTAGGTTTAAGTTTTATTCTGCTACCCATGCTCTCTTTCTCAAGGGTGGGGGTTGATTTGTTTTCAATCCTGTTCTTGTAAAATTGATCTATTTGTATGGAATGTTGTGTGATTTCAATAAAATTAAAAAAAATTTCAGCAGCCATTGTACATTATTGCACCTTGATTCCCTACTGAAATCACCTTCTGCATAAACGAGGTGTTGATTTAGCTCCTAGAGATTTAGACCTTTACATTTTTTGGGGGGCTGGGCATAAGTGGGGGTTGTATTTCAGTTTCCTCTCACTAACAAATGATGTACATTGGCATTCTGTTTTCTATGTAGTATCTTTACACATAGAAGGTCTTCCTGCAGTCGTGTACCTAAACATTTATTTATAGTGATATTTGCTGTTTGTTATTGCTAAATTTGTAAAATACAGTCAGCACATGCTGCTTTCCTCCAAGATCTTTCAACATATCTAAATGGAAAATTAATTCTAATTTTGATGGCTTTTATAATCTGTATTTGGTGTGTTCACCTTGTGATCTTAGGGTGTGTTTCTGAGCAAACTGAATCCAGAAAGACATAGCTATGACCTTAATAGCAATAAAGAATGACTTTTATTGTGAAACAGTAAGTGAACACCGGTAAGGTTATACACAAAGAGTGGCAGTACAGTGCAACACAATGCACACAAATAACTAACATCTGCCTGCCTCTGGTCCTTTCTAAACACAATAAAGACTATTTGGACTCCATGGGGTGGCTGGTCCACTTTTCCACTTGAGCACATTTCTCAACTTTCTTTTTTACCTCCCTGTTTTCTTCTAAGCGATAATTCACACTCAACTCCAAGTTCCCTTGAACTACAATGAGATCTTTTTAAACCCCTGCCCTGATGCAGTTTTAAGCCAACCTGAAAATTATTCACAGGAATAGTATTATCACGGTATAATTCCTGGGGGCTGTACTCCCTGATCTCCCCCATCGGTGGGCACAGGCATCCCTAAAACCTCATTAGCCCTTTTATACTAAAAGGGTCAGGCATTCTTGTAAGAATGTAAAATAGTTAGGCAACTGTGCTCGTCTCCTGACACTTTCTCTACTTTAGTTTTATTTTAATAAATATGTTAATGTAATTTGAAGGAAAATTCAAATTAAAGGAAAAATGATTTAAAATCTCTTCATTTTATTTTAAAAATACATTGTAATCAGTAATATGTAATAATTGTAAAAATGTGTCCAGCCATAGAGAAACTCCATTCCTCACAATGTTATTTTTGCATAACTGAATTCCATTTCCTGTACAGTATATCTGGGTTATTTTTAGTCTTCAGTTTAAAGTCATTGTAGAATGAGAGATGGACAAAGCAGTGACTCGCCTCTACCCCCAAGTGTTCAGATTGGTCTAAAATAATTTTGATTGCATTACATCAAGTAATAACTTTTTCATGTAGTCCTCAAGATATATCAATATTCATAGAATGTGTGTTAAATTCTCAGATTTGCAGCTCCATACTTTTTACTTCCCAATTTTCTTTGAATTTGCAAGTGACAGAGACTCATAACTTTGTCAAATCAGTTACACCATTTTCTTATCACAGCCACCATATTTTCTCTATTATTCTTTACATCGTTTTGAGTTATAAAATGACAGCTTTTCATAACGTACTGAGGCTCAAAATGCCATTAACCTGTGAAATCCATTGGCCTCAACATAGTAATGAGTGTCCTTTCCTCAACATAGTTTGCTATGCTAGATTACCCATGCATTCTGTGGGAGCACCCAGATGCATTTTGAAGCACTGCCAGTAGAGTGTGTTTGGTTCCTTTTAACCATTATAATGCCAGGATGGTCCTGTGGTGGGTTGGCACCCTGCCCGGGATTGGTTCCTGCCTTGTGCCCTGTGTTGGCTGGGATTGGCTCCAGCAGACCCCCGTGACCCTGTGTTCGGATTCAGCGGGTTGGAAAATGGATGGATGGATATTGAAAACAACTAATATTAAGGATAATCTGTGCCCTCCACTGAAGGAAATGTTTGGAGTGATCTGTTATCAGTGGCTAATTATTTTCAATAGTTCTTGTTATGTCATGAAAAATTATGAGTATGATCTATATGTCTAAACTGTATTGCCTGTAGTAAATTTAGCCCGCATGGCACCTACCCTCACATACTGCAAAGCTCTGTTAAAACTTATGATGCGACCACATTTTTACTTTCAAAGTGAAAAACAGCTGTTATTGCTTGAATGTGATAAACATATATACAAGTTGTAAAATGAATAGACTCGACACACTTAAAAAAGGTTTGGGGCAGCCACCCGTATATTATTCCTGGCTGCAAAAGAGTCTTTTAAATACAGAGATGTTCTCTATACCGAGTCCAAAACAGAACTGTCGATGGTTTGTCAAGAAGGTGGTTTTAAGGGATAGGACAGGAAGTGATGAAAGGGAACCAGAAGTGATGTTCTTCATTAGTCAGAGTAGATGCCAGAAGTGATAATCTTCTAGGCTCCGGAACCGGAAGTGATATTTTTCTGGGTGCCGGAACCGGAAGTGATGTCTTCTGTTCTAAATCAGACAGGTTTTCCCGCAGCTGGTCTGCAGAGATAACAGGAGAAAGTTTAGTGCACCCCGCCACCCCCTGGCCTGGCGTGGAATTACCTCTGCTTGGTCCATACAATGTCTTCCTAGTCGCATGTGTGTGACATGCACCCCCATGACCCCCCCCACTATCGGCCCAGACCCATCGGGTCGGGCGTACCGGTCCAAGAAGTCGTGGCATCGAGAAAGGGCATCAGCATTGGCGTGCAGTACACCACGGCGATAAACGATAGAATACTTGTAAGGCTGCAGATCTAAAAACCACCTCGTGATGCGTGGATTGGACTCCTATGCAAGGCCATCCCCTGTAAAGATGCATGGTCTGTCACAAGAGTGAATTCACACCCCAAGAGGTAATATCTCAGCTGAGTAATCGCCCATTTAATAGCCAAAGCTTCCCGCTCCACTGCCGCATACCTGGATTCATGATCCAGCAGTTTCTGGCTCAGGTACATAATGGGGTGTTCAACTCCATCGACACTTTGGCTCAGCACGGCTCCAAGACCTGTGTCCGAAGCATCCGTCTGGAGGATGAAAGGCATAGAAAAGTCAGGCGCTTTCAATATAGGAGCTGACGTAAGGGCCATTTTCAGGTCACTGAATGCAGCCTCTGATGTCTCATTCCATACCACATGATTCGGTTTCCCCTTCCTTGTGAGGTTTGTCAAGGGCTTCGCTCTCTCAGAGAAACGGGGTACAAACCGGCGATAGTAACCCGCTAAGCAGAGAAAGGCCTGAATCTGCCTCTTGTTCATCGGATGGGGCCAATTCAAAATGGCATCTATTTTAGAACACTGTGGTCTCACCATACCCCGGCCCACTAGATAGCCTAAATATTTGGCTTAGACCAACCCAAAGTAACATTTCTTCGGATTAATACGAAGACCAGCTTTTGCTAGTGACCGCAATACAGCTCGAACCTGTTGTAAGTGTTCCTCCCATGTGTTGGAATAGATAACAACGTCATCCAAGTAAGCAGCACTACATGAATTATGAGGACGGAGCACTTTGTCCACCAGACGTTGGAATGTCGCAGGTGCCCCATGTAATCCAAATGGGAGAACGTGATACTGCCAGTGCCCACTAGGGGTGCTAAACGCTGTCTTTTCCTTAGCGGAGTACGTTAAGGGAACCTGCCAGTACCCCTTAGTCATATCTAAAGTAGTCAAGAATTTAGAGTTACCTAGCCGCTTGAGGAGGTCATCCACTCGCGGAATCGGATAGGCATTGAACTGGGAGATTTGGTTAAGCCGACGGAAGTCATTGCAGAACCTCCAACTTCCATCAGGCTTACTGACCATGACAATAGGACTAGACCAGGGACTATAACTTTCCACAGTCACACCAAGGTCCAGCATGCATCTGATCTCCAGCTCCATTTCAGCCTTTTTTGCTTCGGGAATTCTGTATGGGCGTTCTCGGACTATAACCCCAGGTTTCGTCACAATGTCATGCGCAGTCAGGGAGGTCCGTCCTGGACTTCACTTACTACCTCAGGGACAGACAGGATAACTACTTCGAGCTCCTGTCATTGTTGGCGAGTCAGATTATCTCCGAAATTAAGGTTTAATTTATGAGCAAAGAGAGAGCGAGGCTGTCCGGAGGAGGGCTCGAGATCCCTGTCCTTCCACGGTTTCAGCAGATTGACATGATAAATCCGCTCGCTGGGACGACGATTTGGTTGTTTCACCAAATAATCGACCAATCCCTTTCTCTCCTTAATTTCATAGGGGCCTTGCCAATGAGTCAGTAATTTAGAATGTGATATAGGAACTAAAACCATGACTCGATCTCCCGGGCGGAACTCCCAAAGAGACGTACCACGGTTATAGCATCGGACCTGGGCTGCTTTCGCTTTTTCCATATGCGTTTTCAATATTGGTCTAATCTTTTCAAATCTATCACGTAACTGTGCAATATATTCCAATACATTTATTGACGGGAGGGCCTCTTCCTCCCAGCCTTCTTTTAACATGTCTAATATGCCCTGGGGTTGTCGTCCATATAGCAATTCAAAAGGTGAGAACCCCGTAGAGGCTTGAGGGACTTCCCGATATGCAAAAAGGACGAGGGGGAGGAGCTGATCCCAGTTCCTTCCGTCCTCGTTGACTACTTTACGTAACATTTGCTTGAGAGTTTGATTGAACCTCTGTACAAGACCGTCGGTTTGAGGATGATATACCGAGGTTTTTAAATGTTTTATTTGAAGTAGCTTGGCAGTCTCCCTGAAAGGCTGCGAGGTAAAAGGCATCCCTTGATCCATCAGGATTTCTTTAGGGATGCCAACACGCCCAAATACACCCACTAATTCCCGTGCGATAGATTTTGTAGTAGCTGAGCACAGTGGAACAGCTTCTGGAAACCGGGTAGCATAATCTACCAGGACCATTATAAATTTATAACTTCTGGCTGAGGGTTCTAGGGGTCCTACTATATCGACCCCAATACGCTCAAAAGGGACATCTATTAAGGGTAATGGAACTAGAGGAGCACGGTCCCTCCTAGGAATCTGCCTCAATTGACACTCCGGACAGGATGTACAAAAGCGGCGGACCTCCTCATTAATTCCGGGCCAAAAGAATCTGAGCTTAATCCACTCAAGTGTTTTTTTCGGGTCCCAAATGGGCTCCCAGGAGATGGGTATGTGCTAATTCATAGACTTGTCGCCGTTAAGTCCATGGTATTAACAACAGTGACCTCATTTCCCCCTCTTGGTCAGCTACCCGATATAACAGATCATTATTTAACACAAAGTGAGGACCTTGTGGCATTGGATATAATGTGCGTTGGCCATCTATCAGAACGACTGCATTCTTTGCAAACTTAAGGGAGTCGTCGTTCCACTGCTCCCTTTTAAATGAAGCTGGGGTCTGCCTAAATTGAAACTGCAGGCATGTGAGGGGATCGGATTCGACCTCAAGGGGCGGGGTTTCATCCCGAGTCGACTCCGCACTTGATGATGACGTATGTGACTGAGACGTCCCAGGTGTTTCCCCGTCATCACCAGAGGCCGAATTCCGCTCCCCAGCTGGCTGTAAACACGGCGTGGAAGAAGTTGAGGGCGCTGATTCCGCGTCCGTGACTAGACCTAGTGATTTTGGGAAAGAAGCGTCTGTGCTACCGCTTTTAATGTCTACACAATCTCTGCCTAATATCACGGGGAAGGGAGGACTATCCATCACTGCCACCGTTAATTTTTTGAATACGCCGTCCTGACATATATAACATCTGGCGGATTTATAATTCCGGACATCCCCGTGAATGCAGGTAATGCGGGTTTTAATCTTTAACCATTGTCGCGGTAGTACCAGATGGCGAGCAACAATAGAAATGTTACTGCCGGAATCAAATAAAGTTGTAGCTTTAATTCCATTAACTAACACTTCTCCCATATGTGTAAAGGTCAGAGGGTTAGCGAGTGAACACCGTGCCTCCCCCCCATATCACTCCACAGACCCCGTCGTTGCTTCGCGGAGCCTGCCCACACGTCCCAGGTTCCACCCGAGTACGCTTCACATTGTAGCTCCGATACTCTATGTTAGGGACGCAAGTACGCCCGGGTTCACACGAGTCCCGTTCTGATACTCCCAAGCCGGTTTCTGCCCTGAGGAGTTCTATAGCCTCGGCTAGCGAGACAATATCAGTAAAGCCCCAGGCTGGCTGGGCGATTTTTCCAGGTAGGGCACGGAGCAACAAGGTGCAGGCTACCTGCTCCGCTATTTGATGGCTTGATTGTTTGTGTGGTTGTAGCCACCTTACCACTTTAGCCCATAAAGCCATGGCCTGCTTTTTCACTGCTTGAGCAGGTTTATAGGTCCAGGCCATTAGGTTTTCCACCTGCCAGCCTGGGTTTCTCCCACCTTTATCAAAAGGCTTTCCTTTTGTGGGGTATTTAGGGGCAGTCCCCATACTCAAAAGACCGTAATAAGTCCTCAATGTGTTCCCAAACGCACCAGGCTCTATCCTGTGGTTCCCGTTTCTACTTTTCCCTGGACCTTTAACAGGATGATGGGTCGAAGCATACTCGAGTTTTCCCTGACACGTCCTGACCGACCCCCACTCAGCAATTTGGGAGCGGTACTTACCCATCTGACTTTTCTTGCGTTGGGTGTAGTTTGTCGAGTCTTTGTTTTGTTCTGACTTCCGTTCTCTCCAGGAGGTCACCACCCTGCCGACTACGCCACTGTAAAACGAATAGACTCGACACATTTAAAAAGGTTTGGGGCAGCCATCCGTATATTATTACTGGCTGCAAAAGAGTCTTTTAAATACAGAGATGTTCTCTATACTGAGTCCCAAAACAGAACTGCGATGGTTTGTCAAGATGGTGGTTTTAAGGGATAGGACAGGAAGTGATGAAAGGGAACCAGAAGTGATGTTCTTCATTTGTCAGAATAGATTCCGGAAGTGATAATCTTCTAGGCGCCGGAACCGGAAGTGATATTTTTCTGGGTGTCGGAACCGGAAGTGATGTCTTCTGTTCTAAATCAGACAGGTTTTCCCGCGGCTGGTCTGCAGAGATAACAGGAGAAAGTTTAGTGCACCCCGCCACCCCCCTGGCCTGGTGTGGAATTACCTCTGCTTGGTCCATACAACATCTTCCTAGTCGCACGTGTGTGACAAAGTATATACAGTATACTGTATGTACCTTGACTCAAGGTCACATAAATTGTTCTCATAAATCATATTTCATTGTATATGAATAGTTTTTTGCAGTCAAGTTCTGTGATTTGGAACACCTGAAAAGAAAAGTTTTTTTTTCTTTTTTAAATATCATATTGAGTTTACAGTCATATTTTATTTCATGTAAAACAGTGAATGATAATAGAAATAAGGTGCAATGTGGAAGTGTTTAATGACAGACATGTAACTTACTTAGACAAGAAGAAAACAATGTAGAAGTGTAAAGTGTTAAGGTCTCTTTCTACTAGTCTTACCTCTCACCTGTCTTCCTGCTAAAGTTACTGCAGTCATGCATTCTGCTATTCTTAGCAATTAGAGCTAGTTCCTACAAAAATGCCTTTTCCTGGTAGGTATATCAGATATCACCTGACAGCCCAGGTGTTTCACCGGCCCTGAATGCCCAGTGTAATGATGTATACTCTTTTGTACTGGCATTTTCAGGTCAGCCTTATCTTCTGTTTTAATTTCTTGCATTATAAGAGTCTCTTTTTTCCATTTGTAGATTACCTTGTGGGAGTGAATTGAAAGTTAATTTCTTACAATTTTCAGCATGGGACTTATATTTTAGTTACAAAAAGTCATTTGAAACTGTAATGTAATACATTTGGAGCTACACTTTATGAGTTTTTTTTTCAGTTTGCACTTTGTTTGCAGAGCAAGTTTTGTTTTTTTAAACATCTTAAAGTCTTCAGAAGAAAAATATTCAGTTCAGTTTTCTCCCTTGCACAATGCCGAAACAAAATTAGTTGAATCATATTTTGTTTAAACGCAGTGCTC
The DNA here is from genome assembly GCF_900747795.2 of Erpetoichthys calabaricus. Lineage (NCBI taxonomy): Eukaryota > Metazoa > Chordata > Cladistia > Polypteriformes > Polypteridae > Erpetoichthys > Erpetoichthys calabaricus. The sequence continues at coordinate 66,553,970 of NC_041401.2, read as the reverse complement.
ATCATCAAGTAATTATAAACTGGAAAAAATGTTGCTGAAGAAACAGTAAAAAAATTGCACTTGATTTTTTATAAATACAGTATAATTAAGTAACCAAATGAATAAAAATGATCAGCTCCCAGGTAATTTTGCTTAAAATATAAGTTTGGAATGTCACATTTAAGAATTTTTGTCAAGTTGAGGTGATTCTGTGTGATATTGGTTACCTGCAACTGTGTATTGGGTTAGCTGATTTAGGAAATTAATGGATGGATAACTGCTTTTATTAGTGAACAAAATACTATAAATGAAAATCAAAAGTATTAGAATATATTTAGACTCAAAGTCGGGATGTCCCGATTGATCTGCTGCCAATCTAAATCAGCTGATTTTTACTAGAAAAGACTTTATTGGTGATTGCTGAATAATAAACAATAGGTTTGTTATCTTAAAAATCAAATTTGTGTATTTTTACTTGTAAACTTTTAAGCTTGTTAGTCATGTATCTTCTTAATGAATATCTTACGAACATTTGATAAATTTGCAGCTTTTTAAAAAAGTGTGTACTGTGTGTGTTATTTGTAAATATTGCATAATTAAAATGGTAATCCATACCTATACTTACACCTCAAGAATTAGTAACATGCAAGTGGTACAAAAAAAAAAACAGACAAACACACAAAAAAAAACACCTGTATAAATATAGTAAATGCTTACTTTAACAACAAAAAAGCTGTAGTGGAATTATTGATTAAAAATATTGAAATTACAAGTGCATGAGTAGTCACATTTAAGCAGTGTTTAACTACTAATTTCAATTAACTGAATCAATATGTGAGAATACATACAATAAATATATATATATATATATATATATATATATATATATATATATATATATAATATATATATAGGGCGGCACGGTGGCGCAGTGGGTAGCGCTGCTGCCTCGCAGTTGGGAGATCTGGGGACCTGGGTTCGCTTCCCGGGTCCGCCCTGCGTGGAGTTTGCATGTTCTCCCCCGTGTCTGCGTGGGTTTCCTCCGGGTGCTCCGGTTTCCCTCCCACAGTCCAAAGACATGCAGGTTAGGTGGATTGGCGATTCTAAATTGGCCCTAGTGTGTGCTTGGTGTGTGGGTGTGTTTGTGTGTGTCCTGCGGTGGATTGGCACCCTGCCCAGGATTGGTTCCCTGCCTTGTGCCCTGTGTTGGCTGGGATTGGATCCAGCAGACCCCCGTGACCCTGTGTTCGGATTCAGTGGGTTGGAAGATGGATGGATGGATATATATATATATATATATATATATATATATATATTTTTTTTTTTTTTTTTTTTTTTTTTGTAGACATATGGTGAAAACATCTTTTTTTATTTAAGGTTTCCTTCAGATAATATGGCAGCTTGTATTCATGAGAAGCATTTTACTTTCTTTTATGCCATATGTATTATGGATAAATACTTTCTGCATATATTTTATTAGTTAAATTAGTATTTTAAGGTATTTTTTATTTTAGTATTTTTATGGTCACTGGACAATAAGCCTACAGGATTCCATTTTGTCAATAAAAACACCTGTGATCTATAGTGTGGTATTTTTATAGTTAAAGTTGACACTTTAAGAGGAGCTACAGTGGTGTGAAAAACTATTGGCCCCCTTCCTGATTTCTTATTCTTTTGCATGTTTGTCACACAAAATGTTTCTGATCATCAAACACATTTAACCATTAGTCAAATATAACACAAGTAAACACAAAATGCAGTTTGTAAATGGTGGTTTTTATTATTTAGGGAGAAAAAAAAATCCAAACCTACATGGCCCTGTGTGAAAAAGTAATTGCCACCTGAACCTAATAACTGGTTGGGCCACCCTTAGCAGAAATAACTGCAATCAAGCGTTTGCGATAACTTGCAATGAGTCTTTCACAGCGCTCTGGAGAATTTTGGCCCACTCATCTTTGCAAAACTGTTGTAATTCAGCTTTATTTGAGGGTTTTCTAGCATGAACCCGCCTTTTTAAGGTCATGCCATAGCATCTCAATTGGATTCAGGTCAGGACTTTGACTAGGCCACTCCAAAGTCTTCATTTTGTTTTTCTTCAGCCATTCAGAGGTGGATTTTCTGGTGTGTTTTGGGTCATTGTCCTGTTGCAGCACCCAAGATCGCTTCAGCTTGAGTTTGACGAACAGATGGCCGGACATTCTCCTACAGGATTTTTTGGTAGACAGTAGAATTCATGGTTCCATCTATCACAGCAAGCCTTCCAGGTCCTGAAGCAGCAAAACAACCCCAGACCATCACACTACCAACCACCATATTTTACTGTTGGTATGATGTTCTTTTTCTGAAATGCTGTGTTCCTTTTACGCCAGATGTAACGGGACATTTGCCTTCCAAAAAGTTCAACTTTTGTCTCATCAGTCCACAAGGTATTTTCCCAAAAGTCTTGGCAATCATTGAGTCCACAAGGTATTTTCCCAAAAGTCTTGGCAATCATTGAGATGTTTCTTAGCAAAATTGAGACGAGCCCTAATGTTCTTTTTGCTTAACAGTGGTTTGCGTCTTGGACATCTGCCATGCAGGCCGTTTTTGCCCAGTCTCTTTCTTATGGTGGAGTTGTGAACACTGACCTTAATTGAGGCAAGTGAGGCCTGCAGTTCTTTAGACGTTGTCCTGGGGTCTTTTGTGATCTCTCGGATGAGTCGTCTCTGCGCTCTTGGGGTAATTTTGGTTGGCCGGCCACTCCTGGGAAGGTTCACCACTGTTCCATGTTTTTGCCATTTGTGGATAATGGCTCTCACTGTGGTTCGCTGGAGTCCCAAAGCTTTAGAAATGGCTTTATAACCTTTACCAGACTGATAGATCTCAATTACTTCTGTTCTCATTTGTTCCTGAATTTCTTTGGATCTTGGCATGATGTCTAGCTTTTGAGGTGCTTTTGGTCTACTTCTCTGTGTCAGCAGCTCCTATTTAAGTGATTTCTTGATTGAAACAGGTGTGGCAGTAATCAGGCCTGGGGGTGGCTACGGAAATTGAACTCAGGTGTGATACACCACAGTTAGGTTATTTTTTAACAAGGGGGCAATTACTTTTTCACACAGGGCCATGTAGGTTTGGATTTTTTTTTCTCCCTAAATAATAAAAAACCATCATTTAAAAACTGCATTTTGTGTTTACTTGTGTTATATTTGACTAATGGTTAAATGTGTTTTGATGATCAGAAACATTTTGTGTGACAAACATGCAAAAGAATAAGAAGTCAGGAAGGGGGCAAATAGTTTTTCCACACCACTGTATTTGTAAAGACATCTTTTAGTTTGTTTACTTGGTTATTTTGTTTAAAAATAAACAAATGAAAAACAATGCTGCCAAAGTGGAATTGTGATAAGAGCCATCTCAAAATATTTTTTAGTTTGTTTACTTAGTTATGTTGTTAAAAAATTAAGAATCAGCTTTGATGCAGGCAATGTATTCCTAATGCGCTGCAGAGCCTATTCAGTTGTCAAGCATATACATTAGATTGATTTTAATAACTTTTATATACTTGGAGTTGGTACTGTGCAAATGTATTATCTAGTAAAATACAAGTTTGGAACGGGACTTGGTATCAGCAGATATTCAATATTAAATGACTTGAATCAGGACATCCCTAATTCAAGGAATCTATTCCATGTTTTATTGATAATTTGGAATATACAATAGATAGTATGCAAAAGTTTAAAAAAATTCAAAATTTATTGTTAAGTTTGCACAGTACAATGCAATTTTTTTTTTTTACTTACAGTCTAATAACAATAGTATAATAAAAATAATGGACAGTGAATATAACACACTAAATTCAACAGAGGGTTATATTTAAAAACACACACCAGGTATTTTAATGAAGTAATCTGTAGCCTTATGACAAAAAAATGAATCAGAATTTGGTAGTGTGAGTACAGTAGTCCTGACTTTTTGTCAGAACAGAGGATAGAGAAAACTGACTGTGAAATAGCTAAGGTCTTTATTATTATTTGCCTTATTGTGACACTGAGTGTTGTAAATGCCCTAGAAGAGAAAGGCAGCTGTTTACCAGTAATATTCTGAATTGTCTCCATCACCTTTGCAGTTCTAATCTGAGCAGATGCCATACCAGAATGTTATGCAGGGGATTCCACTGTTCATCTTCATAAGTTGGTAAGAATAGACAGAGACAAGTTGGCTTTCTTCAGACAACTGAAGAAGTAAAGGCATTTATGAACATTTTTAAAGATGGCTAAGATATGTTATGTCTACTTTAGGTCATCAGTGAGAGAGATGGAAGAAAACTTAAAACTGCTGACCCTCTCCACAGAATCCCTCCTGATTTCAATGGGAGTGTGATCTGCTTCCTTCTTCTTGAAGTCTAGCTCCTTAGTTTTACTAAAGAGAGATTGTTGTCCTGGCAACACAATAACAGAAAGCAAATCTCTCCTCTGGAAAATCTCATTATTGTTGATAATAAGGCTTATAATGGTGATATCAATACAAATAATGATGAGGTGTTTGAGGATCAGTACATTGCCAATCTGCATGTAATATGATCTTCCAGTTAGAAAGGTAAAAATCCAGAGACCGACACTTAGCCCAAAACTGAAGGGCTTGGTCACAATTCTTGGTGTTAAATGCTGAGCTATTGTCCATATACTATACTCTGCCATACCAGTTTTTTTTTATATTTCCCAGGCTTTCCAGGATTTTAATGAAGTGCTTTACAGACAGGTTGCAGTATCACGCAAAGTAGAGGTGGTCCGGTCTATCTGGAGTATTAAATTTAATTACATTTAAATTTAATGTGTAAAAGTAGTAGTCTCACAAAGTATTTAATAAAAAATAGCACCACTGGTCAGTAATTATTGAGACAGTCCACTTTTGTTTTTTTTGCCTGTATTGGCATAATTTCTGGGGTTTTATTACGCAGATTGGAACTTTAGATTTTCTCAGTGAAGCATTAAATATGCCACTAAAAATTCTTAATAGCTATAGGTTTTTAAAACCTGCCCCAACACTCCATTCTGTCCATCTGCTTTAAGGTTGTGGACTCATTTAAAAATCCTTCTTGCAAATTCCACAGAAACAGGGAAGGCAGAATTATTTAGTGCTGGAAGAACTTTTTTGTAGTGATCATGTAGAAAGCAATACTTTACTCCAGAAGAGGAATTGTTGATGAGACTGGATGAGCCTTTAGTTTGTAATCTTTAGGCATTTGTATTCTCTGCCACTTCTTAAGTGGATCGCATTTACTGCTGTGTCCTGTTTCTAGCTTATCCTGGTATTGACTTTTAGCAACTGTAATTGCTTTCCTGAGCTCTTAGCTGCACTAAAATGTATGTAAAGGAAAGACCAAATGATAAGAGTGAACCAGAAAACTAAATAGCTTCCTACCACTGTCTAAAGGCATGCTGTTAACTTTAATGGTAACTCTAAACTGGCACCACGTGATTGTGTTGTTTGTGTCATCCAAATGGCTGACATCACAACCAGTGCTGGTTCCTGTCTAGTGCCTGTTAAAGCCAGGATAGACTTCAACAACGACCCAATACACAAAAAATGTGTAAAAATGGTTGTATTGCTTGAGAGTCATAGTTTAAACATTAATATTTCCATACAATATTGAAGTAACGTCTTTGTTTTGGGTTTAAATGTGGATACCCAGGAAGCTTCAGAATCAGAAATGGAGCATGAGTTTTGGAGTAGGTACTCCAATGTTGAATTAGCTTTTATTTAGAGAAATGGGAATTGTAGTCCTCACTTTGGCATTTGCACAAGCTTGCTGATAAAATGAAGTGGGTGATAATATATATTAAATACCTTTCTTACTGGATCAGTTGTGCAAAATTGACTAAGCTCACTTAGCCACAGTACCTGAGAAGCACTTGATAAATGCTTCTTCTTTGAGCTTCTTTGAACCATGCTCCTTTCAATTTGCTTCCACTGATGGCCTTCATTTGCATAAACAGGGACATCCCACTTCTTAGTGCAGTTGCTGTCAGCGATCTGGTGGAACAGGGGATGTGGTATGTTGGAATGTCCCACTTGCTAAAACCTTATTAGTAACTAATATCAATAAATTAAAAAAATGTGTTGACTAATTTTCTTTTTTGTGCAACATCATCAAAATTTACTCAATTCCATCAAGGCATTTTGAGTTTTTGGAACATTTAGTTTATCTATTGTGTTTTTTTTTTTTTTAACTCTTTAATGTTGATATGTCAAATTGTTCTTTCTTAGTGGATACCTATCCTTTCTTAGTGGATACCTACTTCCCTAGATGTACCATCCTGCAAAATATCATCTTTATTTGTATATTTGTACAGCAAACATGGCATTATTAGTTAGGGATGTTCAACTGGTGGTCTCTGATTGCTTTGTGCTACAACAGCAATAATTTAGCTCACCATGTTTGAATACCGTATATACTTGCAGATAAGTCGGGACTTGATTTTACTGTATAATTTCTGGTATTTTATAATGCCGGTCATATAAGTCGAATGCAGAAAACTCACGCTATTGGTCCAAGAGATTATGATATGCTAGCGCCCACCTGAGAGAGTTACCACAGAACACACTGCCTTTTTTTCTATGTGGGTGCGGCAATGCGCTCTATCAGCGTGTGCTCCTAACCTCTCTCTCTCTCTCTCTCTCTCTCTCTCTCTCTGTTGTGTCTATGTGACCACACTGTAATATCTGAACTGTTCCGAAGCTATGTTTGCACTGTTTTGTGTTTTTTGTATCTCACACCCTCATACACCTTTATCGTAAGAGCATCCCTTATCTACAATGGAGAGTTCGATCAGGAGAAAATATGAAGCTGGTTTTAAATTAAACGTCGTTGAAGCAGTGAAAGAAATTGGTAACTGTGCTGCTGCAACAAAATTCAATTTGTCTGAGAAAGTGATGCGAGATCAGAGGAGCCAAGAAGTTGTAAAAAAAAAAAAAAAAAAAAAAAAAAAATGTAAGGGTCAAATTTTTGAATGGGCGAATAAATCCGGGTCTTATTTTATGATTGATTTTTCGGGTTTCAAGACCCCGACTTATATGTGAGTATATATGGTAAGTGGTAAAATGCTATTCTTTTTGTACTTACATAGCCATGCACTATTTCTTGCACCCTTTGCTGTTCATGAAAGTTGTATAAACCCTAGTTTTGTCATCTGCTTCCTTGCATAATTAAAGGTGAAAAATGCTACTATCACTTAACTGCTTTTCTCCTCTGTTTTGTCTGAGAGTTATATTCTTGTTTGTGAGAACTATTGAGATAGTCGAACACTTACATCAACCAAGGTTCTTATTATTGTCTCACTTGCCGTAAATTGAAAATGTTATAATTTTTTAACACATAAAAAGAGGCCACAGAATTCCAAGAAATTCCAACTAAACCAGGCCTTGGCCTGTGCTATTGACTCTAATGTTGCAACACATACGCCTGTCAATTGATATTCCTGAGATAAGTTGCTTTTGCTAAAGTATTATCTAACAAGAGTGTATTTCTTTTCACAAAATTAATGTTTTGTTTTTTTTTTTTGTTTTTTTTTTTTTTTTTTACAAAAATGCAGAGAATTATGCATTTACGAAAAATAATAGTGTTACAAATTGTGTTTAATCATTACAGTTCTAATGAAACTACCTTTTTTACCTTTGAAATTACCAGTATCAGTATAGCCATTCTTTAGCCCCTATCTAATAAATAGGTTTTTTTTCTGTTATTTAATTTTGAAGACCAGACTGCTTTACAAAGAGAGTAATTGATAAGGGTGATGGTGCTTGTAGAAATTTATAACATATTGTCATTTTTAATACATCTGATTTACAAATTATCACTATTTTGGTATGAAATTTTCGGGATAGAAAATTAGACTATGTGGAGAAAGAAGCTCCAGATCTGACTTGGCTATCAACAGTGCGACTAAATAAACTTGGTGTGTTTTTTTTTTTTTTTTTTTTTTTTTTAATCGTTTTTATTAATTGAAGTGACCACAGATAGGTTCCAAAGGTTGTAATTTGAAACATTCTTGAAAACCAGTTAACACAGGTAGCTTTAAAATACATTGTGAAAATTTTTAAAATCTTAATTTTCCTTTATCAATACAGAACAACGGGAGAAGATAAGTTACTACTATTCGTTTTTATGAATTTAAAGTTTAGTATGCACTTATTCTTTAAAGAAATATTATAAACCAAGACACTGTTCTACCTTATCAGAAGCTAAATAAGTGTGAACTGTCACTTTTGAATTAACAGACATTTTAGCAAAGGAAACAAATTGATAATCCTTAGCCTTTGACTGCATGAAGATTCAAATTTAAGACTTTAAAGTCTAAGATAGCTTCTGTTATTTATGTGATTGCTTGCTAATGACAATGAAGTAACTACTTAGGGTGTAAAACTGTCCTAGTGAGCCATATGGTTCACACAGGGTGCCTAAAGAGAGCATTTTTCTATAAGTGCATTGTTATAATAATCTCTAAAATACAATAAAATAATAAAACATTAAACCTGTACCTCTGTGCTAATACTAAATGTCTGCAATTTCAAATTAGTTTAAAGTGCACTGCTAACATACTGTAGTAGAATGTGTGATAGAATTTAGCCTGTAACTTATTTGACCTGGTCTGCCCTGCCCTCCAGTGGCTAAAAAATACTTTGTTATTCTTTCTTCAACATACGTTTACTGTATTTTGCTGGTGCCACAAAGGAAAAACAATTTTAGCAATAGATCAGGCAGAAAAAGAGAATTCACAGCCACCCAATGTCAGCTACAAATAATTTAGCTGCACTTATTTTGACTGCAGTTTTGATGGTGATTCCTCATAAAGTGTTACAAAGATTCCAGACCACATTCACATTTGATGAAAGCCACGCCTTTTTACTGTAGCTTCGCTAAGTTAAATGTGAAAGAAATGTTGCAGAAAGTATTGTTTCTAAGGCAATTTATTGAGACTTGTGGCTTTGGTTGTTCAGGCATTTCTCTTTAATTTGGAGATTAGCTGTGGCTCCGTGTTTTTGTTACAATAATTTTTTCTTCATAATCCTCCTTTCATGGAATTGCGTACACCGGTATGTGGCCTTTTACCATTTTGATCAGCTAAATCAGAATTCACCTATCATGCAATGTTCAGATTTTGAAAGTTTAGAAATGATTTATCACAATTACAACTTTCATTTTGTTCATTCATATGAATGAATGTACAGTATGTAGAGGGAGAAGTACTGCTCAGATTAAATAGGCTGAAATCAAACAAATCACCAGGACCACATAATGTTTATCTTCATGTTCTTAAGGAGGTTTATGAGTACATACATAAACCATTGTCATATTTGTTACATATTTTAGGAAGTAACTGCCCATTGGGGAAATTCAGAAGGACTGAAGAATAGCAAATATCCTGTTATATAAGGGTAATCGGACAGATACAAGCAACTATAGGCCACGAAGCTTAAGGAGCATCACGGGTAAATTAATGGAAGGAATTATTAAGGAAAAGATTGAGCAACACGTGGCAAGAGCCAGGGGTTTTACTGAACAGTCAGAAGAGGGAGGTCATGTTTCACTAACCAGGAAGCAACAAAAGGATATGATCAAAGCGGAGCATATGATATTTATGTTGTCTTTCAGATGCATTCAATAAAGTGCCACATAAGAGATTGAGTATCAAATCAAAAGAATTGTAAGTTCAAGGTGTAGTGTGTAGATGGTTGCAAAATTGGCTCAGACAAAGGAAGCAGAGGGTTATGGTGCAAGGAACTTTATCAGAATTGCTTGATGTTAAGAGTGGTCAGTCCCACAGGGATCAGTGCTAGGGGTGCTACTAATTTTAATACATATAAATCACGGATTGGCAAATAATCTGGAATCCTTACAGAGGGACTTGGACAGTATATGGGGTTGGGTAGATATTTGGCAGTTGATATTTAATATAAGTAAATGTAAAGAAGGAAGTAAAAATATTAGGTTTGAATACACAATGGGAGGTTTGAAAATCGAAGGTGCACCTTATGAGAAACATTTCAGAGTCGTAATGGACTCATCACTATCAACTGCCAGACAATGTTTGGAAGAAATTAAGAAGGCTAACTGAATGTTAGGTTATGTAGCACAATATGCAGAGTATAGATCCAAGGCGGTTATGCTTAAGATTTATAACACACTGGTGAGGCCTCATCTGGAGTACTATGTGCACTGTTGGTCTCCATATTATAAAACTGACAAAAAGAACAAAGCAACATTAGATAAAGTCCAGAGAAGAACAACTAGGCTGATTCCAGTGCTACAGGGATGAGTTATGAAGAAAGATTAAAAGAGCCAAGCCTTTTCAGTTTAAGCCAAAGGAGATTAAGGGGAAATATGACTGAAGTGTTTGAAATTATGAATAGAATTAGTACAGTGGATTGAGGCTGTTACTTTAAAATGTGTTCAATAAGAACACTGGAACACAGTTGAAAACTTTGTAAGGGTAAATTTTTGCACAAATGTAAGAAAATTTTTCTTCACATGGAGAACCATAGACACATAGAATAAGATACAGGTAAAATTCCATTATAACAAATATCTTTACAACAAAATTTTCTTTACAACGAAGTATTTTTATGGTCCCGACAGCTTCCCCATATGACACGACTCTATAGAAACTCTTTACTACGAAAGTACATTCAGCAGATACTTTCATTACAACGAAGTGCACAAAAGACCTTGAAATGCCAGAATGAATCATCCACAGAGCAGTTAGTTCTGTGGCCGCAGCTCAGTTGTGCACATCGATCCGCAAACAGAAACACTGTAATTTTTTTTTCTTTCTTTGAACTTTCCTCATACTTTTTTTTTTTTGCCTTTTTTGTTTCCTGCGGTTTTCAGTGATACCTTTTACTTATTGCTCGTCAACTTTTGAAAAACATCCATTGGAATTTAACTCATTGTCACCCTACTATAGAAACGGCAGACACGGAAAAATGATAACAGTTCATATTAGAAAAAAAAACCTTGAATTTTTTGCCGGCTCTCGATTGCTGGCAAAAAGAAAAAGACGTTGCCAGTGAATTCGGAATTTCACCATCGACAATGTCAACTTTCTTGAAAGAGAGCAAAAAAAGAAGAAAAATCTCGGGTTACAAACATATTTGTATTGCTGCATTTGACGACGTCAAAAAAGCCGTTGTTATGTGGTTCAGTGATGCTCATTCAAGAAACATTCCTATTAATGCGGAACTCATTCAAGAAAATGTGAGGTTTGTAAACTCTCTTGGGACCTCCCACAACTAGACAGCAAGCCAAAGAGCGTCCCGAAGTGTGATCTCTGTATCTGTAGCGGGCAATAGCAGGCTCACAGATATGCTGCGTCTCTCCACCAAAGTAAACAGAAAAGATCTCGATGGGTGATGCAAGGTTAGGAGCATGTACATTGTAAATACAGATAACAGGATTACTTGATCTCTGACCTGCACGACCCTGCCGGACTGCTGTGTCTGTGTATAGCAGAGTGGCAGATCACGCTATAATAAATAACTGTGCTGTTCCTGTTTCAAGCTGAATAAAGCTGGTTTTGCTAAAGTACTGAGACTCAGCCTCATGTTTTGGGGTGCAAGACAGGGACTTATAGCGCGACCCCGATCTTTATGATTTGCTTCTGTAGCGCTTCACTGCAGCACTGTGAGCATCCTATTGCCCTGCCCCATCAACGGACAAACAATCTTCCACAGACGCTGCAATCGTGCTTCAGGACGCACTTCAGCGTGTCATTCCCGTTGGGTGGGAAGTGGGGGGGTCTCAAAAGAGTTCAGAAACCTCACAATATGAAGAAAAAAAGGATGATTCAGGCTTCTGATTGATAACTGTGCTGCCCACAACATGCTTTCCACATTTAGATATGTTTGCGTTGAATTCCTCCCACCCAATTGCATGACAGCGCTTCAGCCATTGATTTGGGCATCATTCGCACCCTGAAAGTGTATCATCACAAGGAAATGCTGAGAAAAATTCTCCTCAGCATAACTTGTAGACAGGAGGAGATTAAAATTAACACAAAAGAAGCTATTGAAATGATTGCAAACACCTGGATACAAGTTAAAGAAAGCACTATAGTAACAAATACAGAATCTTATTACAACAAAATTTTCGTTACAACGAAATATTTTTTAGGTCCCTGGGAGTTCGTTATAACAGAATTTTACTTGTACTAAGGAGTGTGGTTGATAGTAGAACTGTAGGGCCTTTAAAAATTAGACTCAAAATTATTTTAGAAGAATTAAGTGGATAGGACTGGCGAGCTTTGTTTGGTTGAATGGCCTGTTCTCATTGTTCTAATATTATTTGAACTGAATTCTTCTAAATTGTTCCAATCTTGTATTTATTCTATAAGGCAGCAAAACATTTAAATTAATAGTGGAAAAAATCTTATGGAGGAAGAGGTAAATACTGTGTCCAACACTAATAAAATTAATAAATTTAAAAACTTATTTAGCAATAGATACCCTCCTAAGTGTGAAGTACAGTATATTTTATGTCATATGTTCCTTTGCACAAAACAAAAGTGACCACTGCTGAGGCCTCCTCAAACTAAATGCTCAAATTAGCAGGAAAACAACTAATTAAATAAAGAATCTTATTTAAAGCAAACTTTGTTTTTTATTAAGAATTTCCTTGAAACAACAAATGGCCACTGGGGAAATTGACAGGCCTAATTTTAAGAGTTCCTGACCCAGCAGGCCAGACACAAAGAGAAATGCTGAACTTGTAGTTTGAGAAAAATGACAGCAGTATATTAAAACCATTTAAACCCATAATCTTTGAAGACTAGATCTCACAGTTTGACAGAACAAGTGACATGACTCTCTTTGAAGTGAAGTTTACTTAGCATGACTTATTTGGCTTTAACTTCCATTTTTAATTAAATTATTGAAGCTTTCAGCTTAATTTTCCATGAAGTAAAAAGAGATTGATGATTTTGTTTTCTTTTTTAGGAGGCAGACAGTGGGGAGGAGGAGCGACGGTGTCAGCCCAGGAGGTGGGTTTAACTGTTTTAATATACAGTGTATCAGTTAACCAAACTTTACTTCAATTTTATTTTTCATGATTTAAAACATCCTTGAGAGAATTACAATATTTTAGTACAGTACAACATATAGAGATACATTGTCTTTCACTGGTGAGTTTTATGCCAGTGATTTTATGTTTTTAGAAATAAGCTCTATTATGTTGTGCATAGCTGCAAGTAATTAATTTCAGTGATCAGTATATGTAGATAAAAAGTTAAACCTTAGTACAAAAGTACACACAGACCTCAGAAGAGACTCTTTAATCAATTCTCATTGTCAAGTTACAACAGCATGGACATGAAAGAAAATGCCTTTATCTCTTATGCTGTATATGAGTGCCTGTCCCTATTGATGCATATTGTTAGTTAATACATTGAACACTAAGGATAAGAGGACTTATGGATAAGAGAATACTATTTTTACTTCTACGGGGCTAAATGCTCTTCTCACACAGTCAACACATATATTATTAATTAAGTAAATATTAAAATGTGAATAATGTCTTTTTAAATCCAAGTTTTATCATTTTATTATCTTTAAAAAGATTGGGAGCCTACATTTTTCAGTTAGATTCCACAAAATGACCTTAGTATTGATTGAACTGTTGGCTCATTGCAAAACTAATTTGTATGCTTTTTTCCATAATACCGAAATATAGTACCCACTGATCAGAATGAATTTTTCTCCAGTACTAGGATTCATTGATAAAGTTAAATACTACCACAATGCTTGTGAGTTATTTAAAGGAATACATTATTTATCATATAAGCAGAATGTGTTCATAATTAATCATGATTGAGAATCTTTGCACAAAAAATATTAATTAACACTGATATTTACTATTAATAGTGTGGACTGTTTCTTTTTACTAAGAATGAGAGTCCTGATATACTTCCAACTATTGATAAGACAGAACAGGTTTAGAAAATTGTCCGGTGTATTAATGATGTATTAATGACTGAATTAATAAATGAAGAAGGAAGGTATGGTGTGAAGGGGTATATTGTGAAATGTGTTGGTTTATCTTAAAACTCCTGTGACATACACTAGTTAGTCTAGTGTACTAGTTACTGATTGTATGGAAGTTTTATTGTTCTTCACATTTTTAAACATGTCCATATGAATGAGAAAAGATACAGGAATATAAAATTTTCGATGGTAAATGCAGAAAATGAAGGAATTCAGAGTGTAACATAATGGCAAAGTATTTAAAACTGAGGGCTCACAAGTCTAGCGACCTTGGTTTGATTCTTACCTTTGTCACTGCTTGTTGCTGAGTTTATATTTACTCCTGATGTGTGCATTTGATTTTTTTTAGATATTGTAGTTTTCTCCCACATGCATTTTTTTGGCAACACCAAATTTATCGAGGGTGGATGGTTTAATAGTGAATGTATTATATTAATGGATTAGAATTGTATTTAGTATTGCATCTTACTATGAGGGTATGTGTGTGCTAGACCATCAATTATGTTGTCTGTTTTTTTTTTTCAGAATTTACTGTCTTAATCTTCTTTATTTATTTATCTGGTTTGTACAATACTATATACTGTATATTCTGCCGTTCTTTATTATATTCTGTAAGTGCCTTGAGCATGGGAAAGGCGCTATATAAATAAAATGTATTATTATTATTTTATTATTATCCTCATGAGTCCTTTGACCCTATAAATGGGAAAATGGTTGTAGAAAAGGATGGATTACCCAAAAGACAGGGTATTTATAGACAGAATTAAAGGGTGTAATGGGACATTTTATTAAAAATAAAAAGGAAAAGTGCTGTGGTGATCCTGGGTACTGAACTTACCATTTTTGATATTTAGTAGGTGCACATAATAAGGCATACACTACCAGCCTGTAGATACAGATCTTGTAATTACCCAAAGATGTTTTGGCTAAGATCAGCGATTTGGAACTGGACAATTGGAGGCAGTGCTAGATCTTAAAAGTAGGTCACATCCTTCTTTGCGGAAAACAGGATTGGAGAGCCTGCTTGTACACTGAAGTGAACACACTTTTATCATGCCAAGACTTGAATGAAGAAAGAATATGAGCTGTGATGTGCAAGTCATGTGATGTGGAGGAATGTACTGTGAGTTCAACACACATACTTAAGCCTGTTTATTTGGATATGTTGTCTCTCCAAATATGTCTTCTGGCTTTCTGGAAATACAGGCACCTCATGTTCATCTGTGATCCCATTACATCAGTCATCTGACTGACTTCACATCTGGACCACGGAAAGCATGGCCAGGCTCCTTAAGAATTCTTGTGATGTTTTCTGAATCCACTATTTTCTTTTTTTATCTGAGAAAATTAAACACCTGGACAAAATGAAGCATAATACTGGGGCTTTTATTTAGTAAATAACCAAAAGGCAATCAATCTGTATAATTAAGAGGTTTCTCTTAATTGAAAGAATGTGATAACAACTAGAAATATGTTAATGCATGCTTAAAGGGAGAATCATTTTAATGTTGCTTGTTTATTTAATTTATAATTACTTTTAGTCTGTATTTAACATGTAATGTGTCATACATACAGTACACTTTAACTATCCATCTGTCAATTGAATAGTTGAAACTCCTTTTATCTGTAAAAGATATGGTATACATAAAGTAACTTAACCATCATCTTGATTTTTTCCTCTTATCATTTTATATATAAAGTAGTGAGAAAGATAAAGATGGGCACCAGTGGGGAATTCCGCTGGCTGCTAGTTAGATGACACAACAGGAAGTCCCCTTGCCTTTCAGGAGTCAGAGCTGTGGTCAAAGATTGATCCCAGGGAGAAAGTCTTATGTTAACTATTCAGACTTGTAATACCTGTGTTTGAAATTGAAGGTATGCGCAATTACAGTAGAAGTCATGTCATGAAGAGGTAAAAATTAGGTGCAATACAGACACACCCACATTCTTTTTTTTTTTTTTTGATATTTATTAATTTTTATTGTAATCATTCCATACAAATAGATCAATTTATAACCAAACAAAATTGAAGACAAATCAATCCCCACCCCTGAGAAGGAGAGCTTAGCTAAAGGAGAATTGCTTAGGTGTTTTTAATAAGACAACAATAAGCAAAAGAAAGGGAGAAATAAATATATATGTAAATAAGAGATGGGGCAGGGTATTAAATGCGGTAATATTATTTTAGAATTTCTGTTATTCTAAAATAATATTGATCAGATCCTGCCAGGTTTTGAAAAAATTTGTACAGATCCTCTAACTGAGAATTTGATTTTTTCCAATTTCAAATAATATAAAACATCGGTTTCCCACTGACTTATCAGAGGAGAATTAGGATTCTTCCAATTTAACAGAATACGTCTGCGTGCCAAAAGTGTAGTGAATGCAATCACCGTTTGCTTGTCCTTCTCCACTTCAAGTCCGTCTGGAAGAACACCGAACACAGCTGTTAATAGGTTAGGAGGGATTGTGACCCCAAGGCTGTCTGAAAGGCACTTAAAAATTTTGGTCCAAAATGATGTTAATTTGGTTCAGGCCCAGAACATGTGACCCAGTGAGGCAGGAGCTTGGTTGCAGCATTCGCAGGTTGGATCTTGCCCTGGAAACATTTTGGACAGTTTTAAGCGAGACAGATGAGCTCGATACATAATTTTTAGTTGAATACTTCTATGCTTTGCGCATATAGAGCTTGAGTGAATTCTTTGCTTTGCTACCTTCCACTCCTTTTCTGATATAGTGATTAAGAGATCTTCTTCCCAATGTCCTCTTGGATCTTTGAAAGGTAGGGACTCTAATAGGATTTTATATAATGCGGAAATGTTGTTTAATTCCTCGAAATTGAGCAGTATTTTTTCCAGCATTGTGGAGGGTGCAAAGTGGGGGAAATCGGGCAATTTCTGTTTGACAAAATTTCTAATTTGAAGGTAGTGAAAGAAATGTAGCTGGGAGGTTGAATTTTGAACGTAATTGTTCAAAAGATGTAAATATGTTGTCTATATAAAGATCTCTGAGCATTTTAATCCCAAAACTTTTCCAGGTATTAAAAACTGGATATGTTTGCGATGGTTGAAAGAGGTGATTCTCTTGCAGAGGTGCCACGGATAAAAGATTTTCCATCTTAAAATGCTTTCTAATTTGGTTCCATATTCTAAGTGAGTAACGCACAATTGGGTTATAAGTATATTTGCGATAACTTGCATTTATCGGAGAGCAGAGCAGGGAGTATATAGAAGTACTACAGGATTTTACTTCCATTGCGGACCAAGCCTGTGTATGTTCATTTATTTGTGTCCAGGTTTTTATGGCTTGTATGTTTGCTGCCCAGTAATAAAACTGAAAATTAGGTAAAGCCATGCCACCTTCTGCCTGAGGTCTTTGTAGGGTTGCTCTTCGGATACGTGGGTGTTTTGAGTTCCAAATGAAAGAGGTTATTGTTGAATCTAACTGTTTAAAAAATGATTTATTGATATATATTGGAATGGTTTGAAATAAAAAAAGAAGTTTAGGAAGGATATTCATCTTAACAACGTTAATTCTTCCGGCTAGAGTGAGATGAAGGGTTGACCATCTGTCTAGGTGTTGCTTAATTTTTTCCATACAGACGGCAAAATTTTGTTGATAAAGAGCTTTATGTTTACTTGTGATATTTACCCCCAGGTATTTAAACTGATCTGCTATGGTAAAAGGTAGGGTGTCCAATCTAATTTTATATGCTTGTGAATTCACTGGAAAGAGTATACTTTTATTCAGATTAATTTTAAGACCAGATATCTTTTGAAATTCTGTTAGTGCTGTTAGAACTGCAGGGACGATGTTTTCTGGGTCTGATATATACAAAACCATATCATCTGCATATAGAGAAATTTTCTGTTCCAGTCCTTTTCTGACAATCCCCTTTATCTGATAAGAATTTTGGCAGTGAACCGCCAGTGGTTCAATAGCGATTGCAAACAGCAGTGGCGACAAGGGACATCCTTGTCTGGTGCCACGTTCTAGCTTAAAGTAGTCTGAGCAAATGTTATTAATACAAACTGAAGCTTCTGGATTGGTATACAGTAGTTTGATCCATGCACAAATATTCGGGCCAAACCCAAATTTCTCCAATGCAGTGAAAAGGTAGTTCCATTCAATCATATCAAATGTTTTTTCTGTGTCTAATGATAGTAATATCTCTGGGGTGTTTGATTTTGCTGGTGAATATATAACATTAATACAAGCGTCGGAGATTGGAAGATAGATGTCGGCCTTTAATAAATCCAGTTTGATCCTGTGATATTACCGAGGGCAGCACTTTCTCCATCCTTCTAGCTAGAATTTTTGAGAGTATCTTAACATCATTATTCAGGAGTGAAATTGGTCTGTATGATGCACATTGTAACAAGTCCTTATTTTGTTTAGGAAAGACGGTGATTAATGCTTGTCAAAATGTTTGAGGTAGTATTTGGTTGTCTCTAGCTTCTGTAAATGTTGCCAATAAGAGGGGAGCTAGCTGAGTGGAGAATTTCTTATAAAATTCTACGGGGTAACCATCAGGGCCTGCTGACACACCCACATTCTACAAAAATTATTTCCTTATAATACACTGGCTTAACATGTTTTAGTAAGTGCTTTTCTAGTTTTAAGATTTTTTTTTGGTTTTTGCTTTTCACCATTTTGTAATTTTAGTTTTTATTTAGTTTTAGACTTTTTTTAGCAATTAACTTTTAATTTTTGTCACATTTTATTAGTTTTGTATTACTCAGTCCACATACACATGGGGAGAAAAGCAAACTCCACACAGACACTGACCAGGTTAGCAATCAAACCTAAACTCATGCCACAAAGTAATAATAATATATTTTTTATGTAGTGCCTTTCCCATGCTCAAAGCACTTCACATATAGTCAAAGGCGTACAATAGGAATAAAAGCAAGGATTACACTAATACAAGCTTATATCAAATATTAAACACCAAATAACAGATAAATAGGGCAGCATGGTGGCGCAGTGGTAGCGCTGCTGCCTCGCAGTTAGGAGACCCGGGTTCGCTTCCCTGGTCCTCCCTGCGTGGCGTTTGCATGTTCTCCCCGTGTCTGCGTGGGTTTCCTCCGGGTGCTCTGGTTTCCTCCCACAGTCCAAAGACATGCAGGTTAGGTGGATTGGCGATTCTAAATTGGTCCTAGTGTGTGCTTGGTGTGTTTGTGTGTGTCCTACGGTGGGTTGGCACCCTGCCCGGGATTGGTTCTTGCCTTGTGCCCTGTGTTGGCTGGGATTGGCTCCAGCAGACTCCCGTGACCCTGTGTTCGGATTCAGCGGTTTGGAAAATGGATGGATGGATAACAGATAAATATTGGAAAGTCAACGTTTTAAATTAGATTTAAAAAGATGGAAGCCAGGAACAAATAACACAATTTTTGTACATTTACCTGTATGAATATAAATATAGGTGTTACAGTCACAGTGAAAAGGAACAATGAATAAGTTAAGAGCAGATTTCGTTGTCAGTTTCACAGCCAAACTCTGAACGACATTGACCACTTAAAGGCTATCCACTTACACTGTTCAGTACTGATCTAACAGTATCAGCCAGATCTATGTTCAGCTATAAAGTGAACAACCCAGAGAAAGTGCTGCAATCTCCTCAAGATGTTTTTTTTTTTTTTTGCATGACATATCAAGATTGCAGTCTGCAATTAATTCAATGGTTCTAGGTTTTACGATTGATGAGCAGCACAGTATGTTACAGCATAACATACTGTACAAGCATAGCAATGTTAGTTAAAGAAAGTTCACTGTACACAGATTCATCATTGGGGTTTATTTTAGTATAGAACAGTGCTGATGAGCTCCCACTCTTTGTAATACTGTGTAATTCTAAATATATTAAGATAATTGCAGACCATCCATTTGCTATCGATGAAGCATTTAACATATAGAAATCACCCCAGTGTGACAGGGATACATTCTGCACCCCCACGTTTTAACATCA
Organism: Erpetoichthys calabaricus; assembly: GCF_900747795.2. Lineage (NCBI taxonomy): Eukaryota > Metazoa > Chordata > Cladistia > Polypteriformes > Polypteridae > Erpetoichthys > Erpetoichthys calabaricus. Next base: position 66,534,010 of record NC_041401.2, on the reverse strand, counting down.
GTACTAGTAACCTGATTAAAACAAAATGCCTATATGTAACATTGGCTTGATTTGATAAAATTGATTAAAAACTATGCTGCACTGCACTGGTACCCTTCACAAACAAGTAATATATATGCAAATTAAGTGTGAAATTGCTGAAATTCTTACCACCTTTGGCATATAAAGCTAATATTTTTAGTTTAAATACTGACTGACTCTGAAGTGTGGGGATGGCTATTCGAGCTGGACAAATCCTCCATGGCTCTAATTTTTAAACTATATAGCTGTATCTTCCAAAATAACTCATGGCATGTTTGAATTTATGTACCTTTTCATTGAAGTTTGGTGAAAGCACCCTGACATTCACTTGCAGTAGGGTATCTATGACTGTCGGTCAATTATGGCTAATGAAATCCAGAGAATAAGTCATTGTCAAGTGATTAGGCTTTGGTAGTCACTCTTAAATAATATTTAATAAATATGCCAGCAACTGCATGTTCACATATATGTTATGGACAAAAACTAGTGTGCTGAAAATCTAAATTATGATTATGAAAACTAGTTTTGTTTTTGTTTTTATTTTCTCATTTTCAGAAATTTTTCTTTTTGTTTTACTTAAAAAAAACAATTTTTTCTCAGTAGTGACAGGTTTTATTTTAGATTTTGTTAAATGGAATAAAACTAGGTCTGATCAAGTAAACACTTTTTAATAATACATTTAAAAAAGTGTTTTCTTTATAATTACAATGATAGTTTTATTATTAAAGTACACTTTTCCTTTATGGGATTATTATTCACTTCTTTTACCTGTTTTTTGAAGCGTATGTACATTTATATTAGAGCTACATTTCATTTTATTTTGCTGTAATTTCCTGGAACACAATGTGGGGTGGTGCCTTGCTGCTTTTATGAATTACCTAGCAATTGCCAAGTCACTGATTATGCTACAGTCTGTAATGGATCGCTGTATTAGTTTGGGTTGGGATTTTTTTTCCATTCTTAAATTGTGAAGCTGCGTCTCGCTAAGTTAAAAATGGAAATCATTGCTAGGTTTAAATGAGTTGTTCCTCTATTTGAGATGCATAAGTATGGTAGTAGATGTTGCCACCTACTTAAGACCCACAGCAGTTCTTAGATATAATTTGGGTAAGAAGTTTTTGAAAATGTTCACTATTGACACTTTTTTTGAACAGTTACTGACCTCTTTTGTTTCTACAGTTACCACATCTGTGGCTAGCACCTTGAATATATACAGTAGTTATAGTCTCCTGCTGAGTCAAGAAGAAGCTAGACATAGCATATGTATTGGTCTATGCTTTCTAAACAGCTGTAATGGAAGTATAGTATCAACAAAGATTTTTCCTTTGTCTTGCATTTCATCATAGGCAGCGAATGCCTATTTACTCATGCAAGCTCAAACTGATAATGCATGTCGTTAGAATGTGAGAGGAAAACCAGAGTACCCAGAACAAAAACTGTGCAGACATGACAGAATATGCAGTCTCCACACAGATGGTTACATATATAAATTCCAATATCTCTCTTCTCTCTGGTAAAGTTGTGTGTCTTGAATTTGGTTATCTCAAGTAAATCTGCTGTATTTAATGAGTCATGCTTTTTGTCATTGAAAATTCTTGTTTTATTCATCACAAAAACATGAGTTTGACTTGTTTGATGTAGTTCATTCTCTTTCTTAATGTAGTATCATTTGCAAACTTCATTAATTTACTTACTGTTGCTGAATCTGTTCTAGCACCAACCCAAGAGCTAATCCACAATTGACTTCATACTATTCTGAATACTTTTTTTTAAGTTTCCTTGCAGTTACCTGTCGATCATTTACAGTACTGTTTTGTATTTTGTAACTGATGCCCATGGTATATAAAGACTTGTTCTTGCATTTGTGGATCTATAACAAAGACTGAAGACTATTCACTGGACATTAATGAGGGTTAGCTGGAGAAAGAGCACAAATATGGAGTCACTGGAGATGGAAGTTATGAAAAAGTTCTGGCCACAACTTATTTGAATGTTTCAGAGGAAACTGAGAAACAGTTAGATTGAGAAACAGCACATACTGTAAAAGCAGTTGATTGTTTTCTAAAAATGTATCTATCTTCTATTGTATTTTTATCTAAACTTGCTTTATCATTGGACTCCTCTATTGTTTAAAAATAAACATCCAGAATATATTATTTGATTATGTTGAGATTCATTTCTGCATCTACATAGTTGTAATTTATTATTAAGAATATTACAAATAAACAGTGCATACTACACGTGTCTGAGCCACATGTGTCTGGGTGCTATATAAACTAAAACAACTATTTGTATTTTTACTTAACATTTGTTTTTCATAAAGCACTTTTTGTATGAGGCTATACACTTTGCAGAATTTAATGACTGCTTCTGCACCCATGAGCAAAATTAACAAAACAAGAATAGTTATTTCCACTTTGAAAATCTATGTTTTCATCACACTTCATACCTTATTATTAAAAAACAATTTGTGTAAAATTAAAATAATCAGGGCTTTTAAAAACCAGTGGTACAACTAATGGCACTGATCAAACACCTCCCTGCAATATAATTGAATATAGGATTAAGATAGTTACCCAAGGCAATTTACAAAACTTGGATACATACAATGCATTAGAGTACTTTATAAGTGAAAATTATCAATATGAAATTATTTACCTGATATGTGCTTTCTTGGTGAAGAGAACCTTGAAGAGAGACCCACCTGTTACGTATATTATAAATAATGCATGAAATTAAGAAAAAATACATGGAGGATGTAGGCACAATTTTTGCAACCCCTAATAAAAATGCTTAGAATAAAGATTCCTCTAAAACATAAAAGTGATATAAAAATCACTCCTATTCTACTTTTAGCAGTACCAGGTAGTAATATGCCTTTGATAAGTTCTTGCAATTCAGCTCTTTATATAAATTTTTAAATGAAAGCACTTTGCCTTCTGTTAAATTCCTTTGTTGCATGAGTATACTCTGGGAACTCTCGAGTCTTATAGTTTGAAGTCAAACAGCCAGGTTAACTGGCAATTCATCAGTCACTTTGCCCTGCCATGGCCTAACATCCAGTTCAAGAATGAAGTCTGCCTAGCACCAAGTGTGGCCAGTAATTGTCCCAGCTCCTTACATCCCAAGCTGAAACAAATACGTTTGGAATCCAATAATGATCTTGCAAAGCAGTATAAAAATAAAATAACGGTAATCTTATGTGAGTTTTATGTGGGATATTTCTTTATAGTAAATGTAAGGTGTGTATACAGTGGTGTGAAAAACTATTTGCCCCCTTCCTGATTTCTTATTCTTTTGCATGTTTGTCACACAAAATGTTTCTGATCATCAAACACATTTAACCATTAGTCAAATATAACACAAGTAAACACAAAATGCAGTTTGTAAATGGTGGTTTTTATTATTTAGGGAGAAAAAAAAATCCAAACCTACATGGCCCTGTGTGAAAAAGTAATTGCCCCCTGAACCTAATAACTGGTTGGGCCACCCTTAGCAGCAATAACTGCAATCAAGCGTTTGCGATAACTTGCAATGAGTCTTTTACAGCGCTCTGGAGGAATTTTGGCCCACTCATCTTTGCAAAATTGTTGTAATTCAGCTTTATTTGAGGGTTTTCTAGCATGAACCGCCTTTTTAAGGTCATGCCATAGCATCTCAATTGGATTCAGGTCAGGACTTTGACTAGGCCACTCCAAAGTCTTCAGTTTGTTTTTCTTCAGCCATTCAGAGGTGGATTTGCTGGTGTGTTTTGGGTCATTGTCCTGTTGCAGCACCCAAGATCGCTTCAGCTTGAGTTGACGAACAGATGGCCGGACATTCTCCTTCAGGATTTTTTGGTAGACAGTAGAATTCATGGTTCCATCTATCACAGCAAGCCTTCCAGGTCCTGAAGCAGCAAAACAACCGCAGACCATCACACTACCACCACCATATTTTACTGTTGGTATGGTGTTCTTTTTCTGAAATGCTGTGTTCCTTTTACGCCAGATGTAACGGGACATTTGCCTTCCAAAAAGTTCAACTTTTGACTCATCACTCCACAAGGTATTTTCCCAAAACTCTTGGCAATCATTGAGATGTTTCTTAGCAAAATTGAGACGAGCCCTAATGTTCTTTTTGCTTAACAGTGGTTTGCGTCTTGGAAATCTGCCATGCAGGTCATTTTTGCCCAGTCTCTTTCTTATGGGGGAGTCGTGAACACTGACCTTAATTGAGGCAAGTGAGGCCTGCAGTTCTTTAGACGTTGTCCTGGGGTCTTTTGTGACCTCTCGGATGAGTCGTCTCTGCGCTCTTGGGGTAATTTTGGTCGGCCGGCCACTCCTGGGAAGGTTCACCACTGTTCCATGTTTTTGCCATTTGTGGATAATGGCTCTCACTGTGGTTCGCTGGAGTCCCAAAGCTTTAGAAATGGCTTTATAACCTTTACCAGACTGATAGATCTCAATTACTTCTGTTCTCATTTGTTCCTGAATTTCTTTGGATCTTGGCATGATGTCTAGCTTTTGAGGTGCTTTTGGTCTACTTCTCTGTGTCAGGCAGCTCCTATTTAAGTGATTTCTTGATTGAAACAGGTGTGGCAGTAATCAGGCCTGGGGGTGGCTACGGAAATTGAACTCAGGTGTGATACACCACAGTTAGGTTATTTTTTAACAAGGGGGCAATTACTTTTTCACACAGGGCCATGTAGGTTTGGATTTTTTTTCTCCCTAAATAATAAACACCATCATTTAAAAACTGCATTTTGTGTTTACTTGTGTTATATTTGACTAATGGTTAAATGTGTTTGATGATCAGAAACATTTTGTGTGACAAACATGCAAAAGAATAAGAAATCAGGAAGGGGGCAAATAGTTTTTCACACCACTGTATGTGCTTCAGCTTTAGTAACTATTCACTTCATCAGTGTGGACACATTGGTACCATATTTACAGGTGCTGGTCATAAAATTAGAATATCATGACAATGTTGATTTATTTCAGTAATTCCATTCAAAAAGTGAAACTTGTATATTAGATTCATTCATTACACACAGAATGATGTATTTCAAATGTTTATTTCTTTTAATGTTGATGATTATAACTGACAACTAATGAAAGTCCCAAATTCAGTATCTCGGAAAATTAGAATATCAATTAAGACCAATGCATAAAAAGGATTTTTAGAAATGTTGGCCAACTGAAAGGTATGAACATGAAAAGTATGAGCATGTACAGCACTCAATATTTAGTTGGGGCTCCTTTGGCCTGGATTACTGCAGCAATGCGGCGTGGCATGGAGTCGATCAGTCTGTGGCACTGCTCAGGTGTTATGAGAGCCCATGTTGCTCTGATAGTGCCCTTCAGCTCTTCTGAATTGTTGGGTATGGCATATTGCATCTTCCTCTTCACAATACCCCATAGATTTTCTATGGGGTTAAGGTCAGGCGAGTTTGCTGGCCAATCAAGAACAGGGATACCATGGTCCTTAAACTAGGTACTGGTAGCTTTGGCACTGTGTGCCGGTGCCAGGTCCTGTTGGAAAATGAAATCTGCATCTCCATAAAGTTTGTCAGCAGCAGGAAGCATGAAGTGCTCTAAAACTTCCTGGTAGACGGATGCTTTGACCTTGGACCTCAGAAAACACAATGGACCAACACCAGCAGATGACATGGCACCCCAAACCATCACTGACTGTGGAAACTTTACACTGGACCTCAAGCAATGTGGATTCTGTGCCTCTCCTCTCTTCCTCCAGACTCTGGGACCTTGATTTCCAAAGGAAATGCAAAATTTACTTTCATTAGAGAACATAACTTTGGGCCACTCAGCAGCAGTCCAAAGGCGAGACGCTTCTGACGCTGTCTCTTGTTCAAGAGTGGCTTGACACAAGGAATGCGACAGCTGAAACCCATGTCTTGCATACGTCTATGCGTGGTGGTTCTTGAAGCACTGACTCCAGCTGCAGTCCACTCTTTGTGAATCTCCCCCACATTTTTGAATGGGTTTTGTTTCACAATCCTCTCCAGGGTGCGGTTATCCCTATTGCTTGTACACTTTTTTCTACCACATCTTGTCCTTCCCTTTGCCTCTCTATAAATGTTCTTGGACACAGAGCTCTGTGAACAGCCAGCCTCTTTAGCAATGACCTTTTGTGTCTTGCCCTCCTTGTGCAAGGTGTGAATGATCGTCTTTTGAACAACTGTCAAGTCAGCAGTCTTCCCCATGACTGTGTAGCCTACAGAACGAGACTGAGAGACCATTTAAAGGCTTTTGCAGGTGTTTTGAGTTAATTAGCTGATTAGAGTGTGGCACCAGGTGTCTTCAATATTGAACCTTTTCACAATATTCTAATTTTCCGAGATACTGAATTTGGGACTTTCATTAGTTGTCAGTTATAATCATCAAAATTAAAAGAAATAAACATTTAAAATACATCAGTCTCTGTGTAATGAATGAATCTAATATACAAGTTTCACTTTTTGAATGGAATTACTGAAGTAAATCAACTTTGTCATGATATTCTAATTTTATTACCAGCACCAGTATATGCAGCTTTAGTGAATCAAACAAAGATTGTTCATAGGCAATTGATTTTGTTTTAAAGGTTGGTGTAGTTTGATTAATGTGACTCTTTAGTGAACCAATGCTTTATTTCTCACCTATATGTTAAAAGAGCTGCAACAAACTTTATTGCTGCGATGATAGAGCAAGGGGAATTACATTGTTAAATTATCCATCTTAAAGCTTACACATGAAAGCTGAAAATTCAATAAGAAAACCTTTTAAAAGTGCAATTTAAATAACATAGTTTCCTCATTGTACACCGTTAAACTGTCTCATTTAATGTAACTTAAGCTTGGCTCAAGATCTTCTTCTTTCAGCTGCTCCCGTTAGGTGTTGCCACAGCGGATCAAATTAAGCTTGGCTCAAGATATACTATATTTATTGTATCTTACAGAAACACCATATATTTTTTCCAGTTATTTTGTATATCTCACTATATTATTTTTTCACCTCCCCCACTCATCACTGATATTGTATAGCAAAAATATTAAATTACCTTTGCAAGTGTGCACATTTCCTTCACATTCAGTATTACATGAGCAAAGTCTTTGTGCTACATGGGTTGCAAGCAATTAAAACATAAAAGATTGATGCTGTATTAAAGAATCTTTAACTGGTAGCTTCCAATTCTTAAAAAGATTTAGAACCTAATGTGCCTGTTTTATTTCATAACATTTAGCTTCACATTTGTAATTATTGTACTTTTTATTGGTGTATCAGCTTTTATTATAGGTATACACAAAATTAGACACAGTTTTTAATAGACAAGAAGTTATGCTAATGTGGACAACATAGTGATGCTGAGGTAAAAATTACTGCTTCAAGAATGTTTGGAACCTGGTTCAGTTAAAGGCAATGGTGTTGCATATTCTTACGTTTTTGGGGATATGTTCATCTCTTCTTTCAATCAGAAGACATGTAGCTTTGTCAACAGATGACTATAGTCTGGCCCTGAATCAAGTGAGGGTTGGTTTCAAGGTAACATGGTAGATAGCTTTGTTGCATGGCAGTATGTGGACTCCAGTGACTTTGATAGTGGAGTCTGCATTTTTCCTCATTCATTTTCTGATGGGATCTTGGTTTCCTGGTATGGCCCAAAGGCAGGCTTTTAGGTGTATTGTTGAATCAATGAGTGAGGCTAGTCAATGGATTTGAATACTATGCAGAGGTTGGTTCCTGTCTCATGACAGATACTACTAGTATGTGCTGTGCAAACCTTACTACCACAGCCTTGAACATTTATGTTTAGTTTCACAAGAATTATACAATTGTACAAAAGTACAGATCATAAAATAATTTCTAACACTTTTTTTTTTATAAAACCTATTTTATCATTTTTCTTCTGTGTACTGCCTATGTTATATGGTCATATCTCTGAGTTTTTTATTTATTGAAATTCAATTTTTGAATAAATGTGTTTTGTGCTATTTACCAAGCTTATCATTTTTTTATTCCATGTATCTGTTTCTCCAGCTGATTTTTTTTCAGGTGAGAGCTTACGTATTTACAAGAGATGCAAAACGTAATGAATCTTTCTTCAGGATACTGTAGGCTTCATAATAAAATGGTTTTTTGAACAATAAAGCTTTGCTGAAGGTAAATGAGGGCATGGAAATTAATGAGTCAAGCCCAATTACTGTTCATTCCCTTATTCTTGTGACAGTGTGTCCCAGTGTGTTCTGATGCAACACTTTTTATAACTGGTGATCATGTGAAGAGTACAAAGTTCATACCTACTTTTTATAAATTTAAATCCTGCCAGAGAATGCTTGGCAACGTTACCAGGCCGCAGTGTAAACACAGCTGGTCTGGAGTGTTGTTGAGCAGCTGAGGAAATAAATGGGGGGGGGGGGGGGGTACATTATTAGGCTGCAAGCAGCTTCTGAAATCAATGTCTAGAAACAAAATATTGAACCTTGGAATGCAATGTCCTTGATAAGGTCAGAAATGTCACAATACTTTATTTACTAACTTACCATGTATTTTTGAACTTCAGATCTATCAGACATATACTGGTAACAATACTGTATATGTTACATGTATATGTCATATATATAAAAAATAAAGTATAAAAAGATATATGTGCATAAACAAATTAGTATAAACAAACACATAGTTCCATCTGTATCTATAAACATTACCCACAAACACCAAAGTTATTTTCACATATTAATACACTTGTTTGTATCAGATAATATTGGACATACAGTGCATACCTGTTCATGGCTAAACCATAAAATAGAAGCACCAGAATTGGATAGGACATAGTTTTACCAGATGCCAATTAATAATTCAGCAATTAAGAAATACTGTATGTCTTGAAGATTAATTCACCAATCATTAACAAATCTCTCTTCAAATCTAAAAGATATTAAAAAATGAGTAGTGTCTGTGGTCAAGGAATAATTTAGCTAGGTACAGTATTAATTCAGAACTTTTATAAAAATATATTAAACAAAATGTTTAATCAGAAAAACTATCTACAGTGTTCCGGCCAAAATTTGATTAAAGCAATTTGGCCTAATAAGCTGGTGTTCTTGTAATCTTTATTTTGTAAAAGAATTCTTAATATAACTTTTTAAAATGTATGTAAGTAAACAAATGATACTTGATGTTACTAGTAATTTTCCTTGAAGGGTTATTGACTGAGGGGATGAGCTTGAGTTGCAAGTTCAGAAATTAGTCATAGTTTACAAAAATCTATGACAGAAATTATCTTTGAGGACCTTGATTTTAAGTATATTTAGCTACTATATTCTAATCTTGATTACATCAGAGTTAGAATCTGTACCAGCAGCAATGGACAAAATGCAGAATGGGTCTCCAGTCTTTTTAGAGATGCATGCAGCCAAATATACAGTAGAAACACAATATACAGTAATAATAATGAGTGCACCTGTAGATATTGACCTGTAGAGCTCAGGTGTCTTGGGCACATTTGAGGAAACAAGAAATTCCAGAGAATATCCATGTAGTTGTGGGGAAATCATGTAAACTTGACAAAGAAATTAACCTTTCTTGAAATTGTACCTGAGGCTTGAGTATTATGAAGAAGTAGTAACAACCGCCAAGTTACTGGTCTGCACAACTGAGTGAATACTTGTAGTATACTAATATATATACATTTATATATATATATAATATATATACATTTGTAAATGGTATTATGTAAAATAAAGACTGTCTCATTGTTTCCAAGGTGCAACAGCACATACTTGATATATTTTAAATTTCCTTTACCCCATTATTAAGTGATCTTTTTGGTGTCTAGTTGCTTTGAACTCTCAACTTCTATAAATGACATTAACTTGTTGAGCCACTAGATTTGCATTTCGCAATGTAGATAAAACTGAAAGTTGTGTACATATGAGAGTGTGACTTTTGCACATTTTGTAAGCAGTCTTCTCTTGAAGAAAGAGTAGGTAAAGAAATACAATTTTCCTTTCTTTGTCATGCACAGGATTGACAGGTGTGGCTGTCAGTGGCATACCTAGACCTGTATTTTGAGGAGTGTTAAACACTGTATGCATCACTTTGAGAGGTTATTTGATGAGGCCTGCTTTCATTTTATTTTCTTCAGCAGGCTTTATGTCGTTTTGTGCTTCTTCATTGGCAACCTGTGTGTATGCATGTTTTGTTTTTGAGTGTCTGTGAGTCACATGAGATTGGCAGGAGGAAGCTTTGGAGGTTTCAACTGTGACATTTACTCAACAAAATGAGCGTATCATTCAGCTAAAGTTTGGTTTGAGGGAGATATCACTTTGAACCTGTAAGGCTATTTCTTGAAATCAGTTTTTTTAGGTTACAGACCATTCTCACCTTGGCACACCACTGATTGACGGTGTGATGTATTTTAATATGAACTCTCAGCTGTATAACACTGAGTTGTTAAGTGCTCCCTAGTAAGTGCCAAATGGAAAGTCAGCAAAGAAATTATCTCTTGTGGATGTTGGATTGGAGAATAAAAATTCTATACCTATATGATTTGTGAATATTGGGGAACAAAGTTATGCAAGTGAAACAAGTAGGTTTAGCATTACTTTGGTAACTTGTATGTGCCTATTTGACTTGGGTAACATATGTGTATAACTTTATATAAACCTCAGATTTGCAAATAGAGTTTAGTACATACAAACATGGAAAGTTTGTTATTGTAGATATTAGCATGTACATACAAAAGCCAAAACACATTAAAGTAGATATCTTCTGGGTGCTGAAAATCTCAAGTGAGGACTTTGTCACAATGTACTTGACTCATTCACTGACAAGTAGAGCAGTGTGACGTATTCCAACAACAGCCCTCTAAAATAAACAGCAATAAAAACCTGCCAGTTTCCTGGTTTCTATTTAGAGTGTGCTGCAGGGCATGATAACTCATGACACTTTAGCTTGAAGGTTCAAGAAGGGTTGTTTATAGTTAATTTTTCCTTTGGTACTTTTGTGCACTCTGCCTTGAAACCTTCACATCTAAGCCCTCAGGAACACTGTGGAGTTAATAGAATCTAGGACTGATTTAGTGGAACTCTGTGCTGTGGTCTGTCAGCATATAAACAGGAAAAGGAGTAACAAGCTCAAAGGTGTGTGATTGATAAGTGTGCTTCATGGTTCACTTTATAGATTTACAAACTGTGGTTAAGGTATGAAAAAAACTATAACATGTCATAAGTTTTGTTTTCTAATATGTGAGTATTACAGCTTGCTACAGGTTTATTTATAGCTGAACTGCCCCACCTCATTGTTTACTACTGATCAAAACACCAGGCATGTTGGTTTATAGAAATTCAATCTCATACACTTTCATCTTTGAACTAATGGCAATGAAAAGAGACAGACCTTCTTTTCTAGTGGTACTGGCTAGAACTTGCTGTTCAGCTGGGGCAGTAGTAAACAAAACCCAATCTCCAGTAGTAGAAGTTAAACACTTGCTTTCTGAGATACATTGAATGCCCTATAATCTGAAATTTATTTCAACCCTGCTCTCCCCACCCCCTTTACTAAAGGGTCCATCTACCACCATCTGCAACCACCTTTTCCACAATTGTATTTAATTGTAATGCCTAAGTAAAGAACTACCTCTGGAGAACGAAGATGGAATTATTCTGAGACGATACATAAATTTGACAGTTGCCTTCAGGTATTTGGAAGTAATGAACCTTACACTCTTATGAAACAGCCTAGGCGTTTTCAACAGATAAAGAAACCTGTCTTGTTAGTAGTGAGATGAATTGATTTAGTATAGATTTGATGTATTTTAATATTAAATTCTTTTTCAAAGTAAAATTGTACTGCTCTGTCTAAAACAAAATAAATAATGGTAGGCAAGGGTTTTTGGAAAGGACTGATTTATAGTAACTGAGAGATTAATTAAATGTACTGGAAGGGGTGTCACTGTTCGCTGGCTAATTGGCCAGAGGTGTGAGGTGTGTCTTTTGTCAGACAGGTTTAGTATTTGCCTCAATGACTGGGCTCTCAAGGTTTCCAACCAAACCAATACATATCATGTTTCTAATCATTTGGCACAAGGTTATTTCTCCTCTCACCTGTTTAAAGAGTGTTTTGCTCCCTTGCTTTTGCTTCTTGAAGGTCATCTGATATTAACTTCTAGTTTTAAGTGCATCACAGTTTTCTCTCCTCCCTTTAAAATTGATTACATTTAAACCTTCACATTTTGATATGGTGCATTTTTCTGAGACAGCTCACAAACAGCTGGTTCTTTTGGGGCCTTTCAGGGAGATTTTTGTTAGGGATTTCACTGTACTTTCTCTGAAAATGAAGATTTAAAAACAAGTGCCCTCACCACCATAATATACTGTCATGCTGTCAGGTTCAGTCTTTTAAGAATTACAGTTAGTTGTTTTCATTTGTTCAGGTAGCAGAAAATAAATTTAATTCTGCCCTACACCATGAATGTTCCAGTTCTGCTTTTTAAAATGTTATTTCACACAGGAACAATTTTTTCTATGTGTATATGCTGTACTTCACAAGGATTAGCTAGGTGTAACTCTAGTTCTACAAATGCAAAACAACCTATAATCCTGTTGAAACAAATGTTGCCTGTAAACACTAGTTTGTAGTTTCACCAGTGAAATTCTGTTCAGTTTAAGATTCTGTTTATAGTAATAGAACAAACGAATGAACACTCTTTACTTGTCCCAAGAGGAAATTTAGCTTATGTTAAATATTAAGGCAAAGCAACTTTTCACAGTAGTGATAATTAAAAATTACATTGCTAACCCTTGAAATATTTTAACATTACTTTTTTTTTTTGTGTGAGAATTGGACATAAACACACTTCAATGAATATATAATAGTATTTCTTCAGTTCTATTACAGATGGTCGCTAATTTTACTGATTATTACTGATTTATTTCAGTAATTTAGAGCAGTGGTTCTCAACCTTTATGGTCTTAGGGCCCAGTTTTACTTTTGTAAGGTCACTGGTGACTCACATGCAGAAATCAAAAGAGGGTAGCAGTTGGTTCCCACCTTGGTGAAAAGAGCACAATTACAAGAGCGGGGGATGGTGTTGGTTTCCCCCATGGTGGACATGCTTCCCCGTACTGAGACAAGCTCGATTATAAGAGCAAGGGTTGTGTTACCATGAGCAAGTCAGACCTAAAATGGCATTTTGCCCAAAGACAGTAACTTACGACCCACTGACATTGACCCAAAAGTGGGTCGCCACCCAGTGGTTGAGAAACAGTGCCTTAGAGTATTATGCTGTTCACACCTGCAGTGTAAGGACTCGGTGCCCTAGTGTGTCATGTTCAGGACCAGAAGCTTCTCAGAGTTTCCATAGTTCAGTCCATGCGTCCTTTCAGTCTGAAACACTCTGATTCACTGACTACTTCTCGTAGGACTTATTTGCCCTTCTACTTAATATGTAATATCAGTAATGGCGCACTGCACGATAACGTGCAGTGAATATACTTGACTTGAGCATTCATAGTTTTCATACTCTTTCTCTATATGTTTAGCATTTGTTTGCTCAGAGGTTGATGCGCTTGCTGCTTCCAGAGCAGCTCTTCTTTTGTCCACCCTAGCAGCCTGCTTCCTCTCTCCTTTCGTCGGCATCTTTTCATGTTAAAAGTGATTAAGTCAGTGTTTGTGTTGCAATTAGTTTGTACATTTTCCTTAATTTTTCACTTAAGCTGGCACTTAATTCTTCAATCTGCCTCAAGAATGATTTAAGATATGAAGAGGTTGGGAGAATGACAGCAAAAGTGGTAGGGATGAGAACGGTGCCCTTACCCATGCGCCACATGGCCACCCTCCTGACCGCTGCCGAGAGTTGATTCTACAATAAAATAAAATAAAAGAGGAATAACCTTAGAGGTCAATCATCACCCCAAAAGCGGATAGTAGAAATCATGTAGTATATGTGTACCAAATTTCAGGTCAGTAGGTCAAACAGTTTGCAAGCTACAGGTGATTTAAAATCCTGGACAGGCAAACGGACAGCCACGGTAGCGTATTATATAAGAAGATATTGTGGTCTTATTTGTATAATTTCTTAATAGCAGCACTTTCTCAGTTTTGATATTTTTGATACAAAAAAACAAACATTTCAGTATTAAATATATTAGACTTTTCAATTGCCATCCTTCTGTTGGGCAGTGACCTCTCCACTCTCCAGAGGTGTGCCTCTTTAATAAAGAGTAACTTAATTAGCACTCACACACTTACCATAATTGTCTCTAATCCAATAAAGCCCTAAGTGCTTTTGATTAAAGGTCACTGATTGCTGTAAGGTGAAACATGTAAATTACCCTGCAAATGCATGCAGAGTTCTTTGAATTGTGTCATGTTATATATGTCTTTGATTGGTTAGTGGTTTGCCTTCAGAATAATAATCTAATCAATGCCTAAGTAGTGCATTCTTGCAGAGGCTATGGGTGACATGAAGGTGAGAAACAGGAAATAGACTGGAAGCTGTTATTAACACAAGATTTAATCATTTGTCTTCTTGACCTAACAATCACTGTTAATTCTCTGTGATATTTAAAAAAATCTTACTAATAAATATGGACAAATAGCTGAGCTGTAATTTATAATATGTGTGCTGCACAGTAATGTAGTAAGCAGCATGCAGCAACAGCAGAATTAGCATTTGTGCTCCGGGGTCTGTTTCCTGAAAGGAGTTACAGTTTACACCAAAAGGTCAAAGAGCAGCTATCAGGTTTATTATTGTCCTGAAATGCTTTGGGTTGACTGTTTATGTGGATCTGCTCTGTAATTAACTGGTATACAAACCTGGGTGTGATACAACCTTGTTCTTCTACTGTAAGCTACATAAGTGAACTGGATTAGGTGCATATTAAAATAAATAGAAGGTAGCAAAGTAAGTGGTGTGCTGCTTCACACTTCCAGCAACCTTAGCTTTGTTCCCAGACAAGTCTCTTTCTGGGTGGTGTTTAAATGATGGCCTGGTGTCTGTATAACTTTTCTGTAAGGTTAGGGCTGGGCTATTTATTTCCCATACCAAACAAAGTATATATGTGTTAGACTGCCCAACAACTGTAAATTGCCCCAATATGAGTGAGTGGTTATGTACATGGGTGGACTCATATCTCATCTAGGGTTGCTCCATGCTTTGCTTTGCTGTCATGTCTGTCAAGAGAGGCTCAAGCTTTCTACTTAATTGTAATGAAAAGGTGAACTTGGAAAAATGTGTGAATGAATGGAAAAAAGTTAAAGGAAATGCAAGATGGAGAAATATCAAAATTAAATATTGAATGCCAAAATACAAAAATATGATGAGGTCTGCAGTAGAGAAAAAAATATTTGGGTCTTGTTCAAAAAGCTGATGCCGCCAATTTATTTAATGGTCCCAAATGTTAAAAATTAGATTGGGTGCCTGACCTTAAATTTTAAATTGTCCTTGTTGTTTGTTTTAGACCCTACTACAAACTCTAAACTTAAGGTTCATGGGGATAAGGCCAAGTACATCAGGGTCCGCTTTTGGCGTCCGCTTTTTGAACAAGACCCAAATATTTATTGATATATTAAAGATTGTTGTAATTTGAAAAAATAAGCAATTAACTACATTTTTTTATTTAATAGGCACCTTTATCTAGTTAACTTTAAAAAATCAGAATACATACAAAATATTTCAGTGCTCAGAAAAGCAGTACAAAGTTAACAGGCTATTTTAGGATAGCACTAAAGTTAGTGCTAGTTCTAGATGGCGAATTATCATAATATCAACAGAAGCACAGTAAGATAACCAGAATGGTAATTAAAGTAAAATTGTTACATGATGTTGTGTTAATCTTCAAGATAGGAACATAAGAAATTTGACAAACAAGAGGAAACCATTCAGTTCATCTAACTCTTTTGTTTAGTTAATAGCCTATATGTTCAAATACCTCACTCAGATATTTGCTAAAGGCTGCCAAGGTTTTGGTTTCAACAACATGACTTGGTAGTTTGTTCCAGATTTATTTAGCTTTTTGAGTAAAGAAGTATTTCCTGGCTTCAGTTTTAAATGTGCTTCTCCTTAACTTTTGCTGGATTGGGCATTTAGTCAAAAGAATTGAGCTGGATCTACTTTATCAGTGTCTTTGACATGGTGCATCTGAATGTCAGTAGACTAAGCGCTGATGTATCTGTAGTGAAATGGTGGTGTAGCGGTCAACAGTGCAGACTTTGTATGCTTTGAAATGGAATGACCTCCTTCCAATGGTTGGTTCCTGCCTCATGCATGTGCTTTGATTTTATTCTGAGCCTGGTTGTTTTGTTTTTTGTTTTTTATTTTCTGTGCCATGTGCACACACACAAGTGCAAAATCACATACATGTACTTATTACATGCACTGTGTTAATTGAGCAATCACTATACACCTGTTCTTCCCTGTCCATGTAATTCCACAGTCTGTGATGGAATCATATCTGAAGAAAATGCTATTTAAACCCAGGTTATTACATAGCAACTGGTGTTTGTAGGCCTTTAAAGTAAAAATGGATAAGAGTAAAAGAGTTACATGGCTTTGATCATGAAGCTCGGACTAGGCACTGCCTGTATGAAATTTTAAAGTTTTCCCAAAGTCAGCTTGAAGTGAGGGGTCTCAATGTATTCTGGTTTTCTTCTTATATCCCAAAGAATGTTAAGGTTAATTGACATCTCTAAATTAGCCTATTGTGAAAGGGGTGGGTGTGTTCATGAGCATTCCTTGTGATGGACTGATGCTGTTTTCAAGATTGGATCCCACCTTGCGTCCATTGCTCCCAGGTTAGGTGGCTACCCCCACCTCTCACAACCATTCTTCTCTAACAACCTTCAATTGAACAGGTCACAAAATAGATCCATGAATGGATGGAAAATAAAATTTCTATTGTATTATCATACATTACATCATGAAATGTGCTGTAACCCAGTATTTCATGTCATATATGCTGTAACTCTGCATTATCATGAAACATGCTTTATTGGGGGTGCTTCATTGCTTCTATAACTGTATAACCTGTATATGCTAAAATAACAAAAATGAAAACCTTTATCCTCACAGCCCTTTTTTCAGGTAAACACAGTTCCTTGTCATTTCCAGTGTTTAATATACAGTATTAGCCTTTAACAGCTTCCAACAGTACCCAGCTCCCTTCTGTTTTATTACTGACTAGCCATATTGCCTTTCGAAGACAGGTTATAAAGTATATTTAAAATGTTTCATATCTCTTGTCTGACATGTATTTTCAGGACCTTTCATCTGTATCCCCTTGTGTCTGAAACTCTCTGAACGAGTGCTCCCTCTGTAAAGTGCTTTCCTGTGAAGTCTACTTCTCAGACTGTTATTTCGAGGTTCCTTGTTTGCCCCGCATCTTGCTTTTATACCTTTTGTCTTTGAAGGTGACTCCCAGCATAACTCATATGCTTTTACTCTTCCTTGTGTGTCATACTTGCACTTCCTCTTTCAATTGCATCACTAAAGCTTAATGGGTCAGTTTACTCAGAGGGATTGGACACAAACATAGACTTTAGCATTTTATTATATACAGTTAGGGCCATAAATATTTGGACAGAGACAACTTTTTTCTAATTTTGGTTCTGTACAGTACCACAGTGAATTTTAAATGAAACAACTCAGATGCAGTTGAAGTGCAGATGTTCAGCTTTAATTTAGTCACTTGATCTTAACCCAATTGAGCATGCATTTCACTTGTTGAAGACTAAACTTCGGGCAGAAAGGCCCACAAACAAACAGCAACTGAAAGCCGCTGCAGTAAAGGCCTGGCAGAGCATTAAAAAGGAGGAAACCCAGCATCTGGTGATGTCCATGAGTTCAAGACTTCAGCCTGTCATTGCCAGCAAAGGGTTTTCAACCAAGTATTAGAAATGAACATTTTATTTCCAGTTATTTAATTTGTCCAATTACTTTTGAGCCCCTGAAATGAAGGGATTGTGTTAAAAAAATGCTTTAATTGCGTCACATTTTTATGCAATCATTTTGTTCACCCCACTGAATTAAAGCTGAAAGTCTGCACTTCAACTGCATCTGAGTTGTTTCATTTAAAATTCATTGTGGTAATGTACAGAACCAAAATTAGAAAAAAGTTGTCTCTGTCCAAATATTTATGGACCTAACTGTAGTAGTAGATATGAAACGTTTTTGTCGAATTCATCACTTCAAATTAAACTGTTTTCCTATAACTAAAAAAACTTGTAAACTTCATCATTCATACTGGTCACTTTATTTATGTGTTGGTCACATGACATACCTGACATATGTATGCTTATATAATGCTGTTAAAGCTCTGTTTAAAATTAAGAAGCCATGTCATATGCCCTGCTCACAAAAATGATTGTAGCTGGCATGCATAACATTGTAAGTACAGTATGTTACGCTTTTACTTAACTTCCTTCTTCAATTCCATGTTTTTCTCCATGCAACTGTAATTAAACTGATCACTGGATAAGTTAAAAATGTTTTTTGAAATAAAACTTTGGGAATGCCTTGAAATGCCCACCACAGAAATCATATTAGATTTTAATTCAAATAAATGATGGAATACAATAGACAATATAAAAGGAATACATTTTTAAAAAGATGCTCTGCCTAAGAATAATATTTTTATATATTCTTTGGTCAAGAGTCCTGTATTCAGTTCAAAAACACAGTATTATTGGAATGCATTTTTCTTGTTTATATTTTATGCTGAGTTTTTCGGAAATATTAATATATTTTACCTAAAACTTAATTAAATTATTAATTAAATAAATACAAAGTAATTGTACTAAACATGCTATTTGTATTCATGTTTTGTTTTATGCCTGACTAATCCTAGACCATCAACCAATCAATGGTTATTTTTATATCACAAAAATAGAAATAATTTTAAGAAAATCTATCAATAATTAAATTAATATATGGTGGATAAATGTTTTCTCCTTATAATTTTCTTGATTATGTAGTATACTAATAATGTTTTCTCAAGTTGAGTGGCTGCTTCTTTCAAGTTTTAAATCAGAGTTTATGTCACAAGTACAGTTTACAGTGAATTCTTGCATGTCTGACAAGCATACACGTTGCTGCTAGAGTCCATTGTCATTATTTTAATCATTAGTAATAGTTACTTTATAAGAATATTAAATGCTGTGAAAGACTTAACTTCTGAATTTCTGCCAACATACTGCTTTTTTACTGCAAAACTAAAAGTCTTATGCCCAGGCTTTGCCTGTCTATTGTTAAAATTCCGTACCTGATCTCTCTTTATACTGTATGTGTTTTTTTCTCCAGGTACTCTGGTTTTCCTTCCACATATCTAAAGATATGCATGTTAAGTTGTGTGTTGATTCTGTATTGGTTCTGTGCGAGTGCAAGAGTGTATGTATGTTTAAAAGTGCCCTGCAATGGACTGGCATCCTGTCCAGTGCTGTTTCCTAACTAAGATTGGTACTGGTTCTTTTTCATCAAATTCTGAATCATATTAAGTATGTTTGAGAAGATTTTGTTGCTTATTATGTACAGAGGTTCTGGCAAAAACTATTCCCAAAACAATAAAAAAACAATTAGTAAAAAAGAATTGCTTACAAAAGTAATGCCATAGTAATGCCATGAAAGTAATTGTATATGAAAATCAGAATAATTTTCGTGGTATTTAAAATAAAATTGCAATACTAGAACACGTTGTTTTAATATGTGTTACTTATACCATAAAGCCGTTGTAAATATAAATCCAGCAGAATCATAGTAACAAACATGATAAAAGAGATTCTGTTACTAAAATTCAAGACTTCCACGTCACCTATTAAGTGGTACGGGATGGCATTTTAAGGAAGAACGATTAGGAAAAGCAGAAAATTTCCTGTGAATGCCAGTCCACGCAAAATGATGTAAAAGCCAATTTCTGAAAACTGTGAGAAAATAATTAATAAAAATACATTAAGAAAATTATGGCCCTGCTTTAGGGTTTGTGTTGCCTGTCAGATTAGAATGAAACAGCCGGAAATATATTTCCAAATTGCGGATTGCTCTTTACGTCACGCCTTATGGTGGGTGTGGTTAGGGAATGTATATTGTACCACGCCCTCCTCTATTTTGCCGGGTGAGCATGTTCAGCAAGTACCGCCTCCCCTTTTTTCTTTTTGCCCTTATCGGCTGCTCAAGTGACTTGTTTTAAGAAGACGTTTGCTTAGCGCAGCTGTGTAGTCTGCGAGACCGGATGAGAGTTAGGAGAATGAAAAAGTCGCTCTGATTTGTGTGTGAGGTACGAGACGCTATTAGCTTGAACAATTCATCACATCGATTATTAATAACAGAATTATCATAAGACAATGGAGACACTTAATAGGTTCTATGAAATTGGACGCTATTATGTTTTTTTATTTATTATAAAAACGTATAACTAAACGGAAACAAAGCTAAACTGCTTGTACAACTATACGGAGTGGCTGCTTTTATTTACCTTTTCAAACTATTATGGACGTTTGTCTCGTGAGAGCAAAAAATGGAAACAATACGGGATAACTGCGGAAGACTCTGTTAAGCAGATCTTTAATGAAGCTGTCCAAGTTGCCCCGATGACTCTGGGCAGCGTCTCCGACGGTGGGAGGTGTGAAGCCGGACACATCTGCTCTTGCTGCGGGGAGAAAATGATGCCCTACTTCTCTGAAAATGCAGTAATTTCGCAAAACACCATCAACCAGATGTAAGTACAGGAAACGCGCGTAAACTACCAGTATTCGAACATTAGAAACGTGTGTAGCTGTACCGGTTGTGTGTATTGTGGAGCCAGTTTGACTGTGAGTCATCTCAGCAGAAAGTCGAGATTCTCGAGTCATAAAACAAAGTTAAAGCAGGTGTTTACGTCGTGCAACACACTGTAAGATGTATACATAAACACGCGAAACTTTAGTGGTGTTTCATTATGTAAAGGGTTTTTTTTTTTGCTTCAGAAGAAACTTGATTACTTTTTTTATTATTTTTTTATTTTTCGCAATCACGAACTTGTTACTTGATACACAAGGCTAGTCTTATTAAATACATGAAGGCGATAGAAGGTTTATATGCGAATTTGATTGGGGTCATGGCTAATATTGTCAGTTTACGATTCCCAGAATACAGTTAGCCACCGGCTTCCAGCCTTTCTGTGGGCCAGAGGGCAAATTTTTTTATTCAGTTTTCAATTGGATTGTAACACATGGATACATGCGCAATTACAGAAAACTTAATAAAACTAGTGTTTTTGCAGCTTACACTAAATGGAGTTTCCTTTGTCCTGCAAATATTACGTGTTGCTTTGTAATATTGTAACATTTACCCTGCATTAATTGCATCATTTAATTTTCAAATGTCTCTCAGTTAAAAAAAAAAAATCTTGACTGACATGTTGCATATGTTGATATATTAAATCAAGTTGATACAAAGAGTTTGATTTTTAGTTTCCCCAGCACTTGTGATCTTTTTTTTCCAGTGCACCATATGAACTGTTAGTGTTGAGCATGCACACGTTTTCATAATGCTACTGCATTTTATTAACATTGACATATAAAGGTCAACCTGAATTCTGTGTTTATTACTGTCCAAAATACTTTGTAATATTTATCCTTTACAAAAAGGTGTACTTTTTGTAAAATGTAGGATTGCAGGTACTTGGAATGTATGTATTTTAATAGTATATAATAATAATAATAATAATAATAATAATAATAAATTTATATTGCACTTTATATTGCTGGTTTAATACTTGTCACTCACTCATTTAACATGAAGTTGACCAAATCACTTAAACTGCAGATATTTGTGTGGTTAAAAAAAATTTCTCTGGGCAAGGGAAAGGTTCTATGTAGTACATGAAATGCAGTATTATTGTCATTGATCATTTGTATTGTAGATATTTCAAAATATTCTTTTTGTTAGCTTTTATAACTGGCTGTAGTTTAGCAGCGTTCTTTACTATCCAGTGCACTTTAAGTGTCTAAGGTATTGTGAATTTGCTGCTGATTAAATTCTGCATAAGGTATCCTGTTCGACTTTCAGTACTTTCCTTCATTTAGCTGATTAGATCAATACATTTTTTCCTTTAAACACAAAATAGACGGAACAAAGGGCAACTACCAGAGCACTTAAGATTGCACTACTCTTTTCCAAACTTTTAGAATGTACACAACAGTTGTGCATTCTAATCACAGACATTTAATGAGTCATAGTCAGATTCATCATAGTCTAGGGCAGTTTTTGTACTGAACGCCTTACATAAGTTTTACTCTGTTAGCCCTGTATGCTCAGTATATTTCCTTGAGCTGTGCACACAGCTTACATTGTCTAAGGTTGTATACGGTTGCATGTTCTGTTTTAAAATTTGAATGTGATCAAGAATTATATTTGGTTCAAGTACAAGGGAAACATTTCTATTACCTTCTGTATAGAAATGTATTCTAGCTGTTTTATTTTGGGCCATGTAGTACAGTATCCATATATAACATTTACTAACTGAAATTAAGGTAATCGAAGAGCAAAAAAAGTGATCAGCATTTATCCTTTTCTTTAAACGGTCTTTCAAATTATATGTAATCAGCCAATCTGAATCTGTAGGCTATATGTTAAGTGCTGAGACAATTAAGCAAATTTATCTTATTTAGCAAGTCTCTAGTAGATTCTTGGTAGATATTGTACTTATTTTGTTAAGCAGTGTGATTGTTTTAGTAACTTAGTTTATATTACCCCCATTTTTTAGATGGTGCTGAACCTCACAATTTATACTTCCTGGTTGTTCGAGCTGTGCACCAGGAGAAAGGTAGCAACTGCATGCTGTGACAGTATGGTTAGTTTGTTTATTTGGTATGCTTATGAAGTATTTTCCACCTAGAATAAAACTACATCCAGTAAAATGGAAAATTTCACCATGTCTACATTTTGCCTGATTTTTTATGTTTGTGATTTTAGAGGAAAAGAGTAGATGCTTGGCAGGAATGCAGTTATTGCTGACTTTTATTTTAGCAAAGGTAATAAGGTTCAGGGGCAGAACTCCCATATTTAGACCAGAGAGATTTGCTTGGCTTACTGTATTTTGTTTGATTCATTTACTGCTTAATGGAAAGCATTGTTTGTGTTATGCTAGTGGTCTGATTCTGCTCTACATTTTGCTCATATGGTAAGTGTAACTATGTTTCTGCTTTGATTTTTTTCCTGGAAGGGTTAATCTTGGACATCCTCATCTTATAATATTTAGAATATTGAATCATCTGTGGTGAGCATAACACTGCCTAAGGATTACTTTGGCTTAATGCTAGTGTAACTTACCAAACAATTCTCTTTAGATGAAGTTTAATGTAAATTTAATCGTTATTGTTGTGTTAAGCTTCCCGTGTTCATCTAAATGCTCTTAAGTTTTTTAATTATCCTGTCATCGTTTGTCTTGCAGCAGCCCAGCATTATATCTGAGTTTGTTTCAATAATTTCTGTGATGGTTGAAAAAGATTATTTTGACTGTATATTGTAGGCCGGCTATAGGTTTTATCTTGCATTTTCCTGTACTTTTTAATTTGTGATCTCTGGAAGGCTGTGTGTCTTCCTTCTCTTCCATCATGCTTCAAAATAGTAAACTAACTTTCCAAAACCACTTTGTCTGTGCACAAGCTGTTGAATGACGGGGCTTTGTGGTCCATGCTAAATGCTTGTTCTTCTTTCAGAGATTCTGGTGCTTGGATGTTTGGGGGGAAAAAAGATATTTCTTCAAAATGTCAATAAAATGGAATAGTTTCTATTGTAATTTCCATATCCTGGTAAAGCTGACCTCTTTGTGTTGAAATTGGTCAGAAACGTAACTGTTTAAGCATCATGCTAAACACTTAAACTGGATTTGATCTTCTAGTCATGAAAATAGACAGACAAATGGAACATGATTTGTCCCCAGGATGCATTCACTTCTAGAAGTTCACTTCCCTGTCATTAGTTTAGATGCATGGATGCCATCAACAAATAAATCATCCATCCATCCATTTTCCAACCCGCTGAATCCAAACACAGGGTCACGGGGGGTCTGCTGGAGCCAATC
Organism: Erpetoichthys calabaricus; assembly: GCF_900747795.2. Taxonomy (NCBI): domain Eukaryota; kingdom Metazoa; phylum Chordata; class Cladistia; order Polypteriformes; family Polypteridae; genus Erpetoichthys; species Erpetoichthys calabaricus. The sequence continues at coordinate 66,509,952 of NC_041401.2, read as the reverse complement.
CCAGCCAACACAGGGCACAAGGCAGGAACCAATCCCGGGCAGGGTGCCAACCCACCGCAGACAAATAAATCAACGTTTTTTTTTTTTCTTTTCTTAAGACTGCTTTTTTTTTTTTTTTAAGTTCCAGTTTCTGTCTTGAAGATTACCCTGAGTATATTTCTATCCTGTATATTCCAAAGCATTAATTGAATATTGATCATAAATAGTGTTACAGCATTTTGACCTCTGGTATTTTAACCTGTTTTCTTTCTTTGCTTTAACTGAGAAGCTTTTTCAGGATTCACATTCACATACAAATGAATCACATTTCTTGTTGTAGTTTTAAAAAAAAAATGCATTCTGTTGAACTTTGACTGATTGTTTGTACTTCCTTATACTTCCATGTTCTTTGTTCTTTCTAAATTTCTGGTCTTATTGGTTTACATTCTGTTTACTCTTTCTATCTAAGCTTACTATGTTGCACTATTGGTTATTAACCATTTTTAAAACTCATTTTAATAGTACTCATTAGGGAACAAAATGTAGTGATTATGCTTCCTGAGGTAAAATACACATTTTGTTGTATTTTTTTTTTATTGCTGTTTTATGTTTCGTCATTTGCCTTTGGTACACTGTAAAGACATTTTAATAGACGCATGTGCCTCACTGCCACTTGTGTGCATCATTGAAAGGGTCCTATTGTTTCAATGAGGAACTACAGATAAATATTACGTCAGAGTGACATGCATCTTTTATTTTGACATTAAGTTAGTTATTTTCAGCATATTGCATTTGCATACACTAGTTCTCCTAATCAGTTTCTCCAGCTTGACAACTTTTAAACGTACATTGCAGTCCTACATCTTAACATTTCCACCTATATCTCTCTGTTAATGTTGGTAGGCTTTTCAGTTGCACTCTTTAAGAATCCTATAAGCAGTATTTATACAAAGATCACCAGTTCTCACAGATATAAAATGTGTAAGAAGTATGGTATGAATTAAAACATTTTATCTAACTTGTTGCACGTGGTTATTTTATTTGGATTGGGAGATAATCTATAATTTCTCTTATATTTTTAATAAAAATCTATTGTGTAGATGTACAGTTTTTATACCTAATTGACGGTTGTGTTTTCATTTTAACAGTAAAACAATGTGTCAGTTGATATTACCGACTTCACATCCTTTACCTAAAATCTGGTCTGCTGCCTGTCTAGGAAAATGATGGGAATTAAAGGCAAAATAACATGACAGTGACTCCCCTACTGAAAAAAGAAAGAGAAAAAAAAAAGATAAAATGTCCTTTGTGATAAGTGCACTCACTAAGAACTGTCAAGATCCCATCTACAGTATCAATCTGTTAATTAGGAAAGTTAATATTCCTTGTTCGTTTGGTAATTCTGTTTCCATGTATATTTTTCTTTAATGTCAATTTCCATTGTGCGATATGGCCTGCCACATGCTGCATCATAATTATTGCGTCTCTCCTTGTGTTATTAGTATGTTGCTTGTATTTTCTTGCGAACGTGACTGTCTGGGTAATGAGTTGAAGTTAATGATGAGCAATTTTTGAAATTTCAGTTGATAGTGTGCAAGGGAGGAGTAAAAAGTAATTGAGGCTAACACTGTCAGCTCTATAAACTGTTTTCTTTTTAACCTTTCTTTAGTCTTCTACAGACAACACTATCACAAAGATATGCTATTATTTACTAGAATGCTAAATGTGGTTCCTTAGTTTCTAACTGTTGAATAGTTGGTGATGGTATTGTGGAAATTGTATTTTATTCTTCCTCCATGCTTCTCTTAGTTTATTTAACTTAAAACACTGATTATTTAAGTGCCGTATGTAACATAAAATGGATTTAATGAGATAGAGCAGATGCAAGTCTGTCTGTTAGGGCCTCCCAGTGGGTTCTTCCTCTCTCCTGTAATTTTTGTAGCGAATGCACTTTAGATAGTAAGTCTACAGCAGTGTTTTACAACCTCAGTCCTGGGGGCACACTGTGGCTGCAGGTTTTTGTTCCAACCAGATTCCTAATCAGTGGTAACACCTGATAGCACTGATCTCATTTAATTAGCTGGTATTATTTTTCTTTTATTCTACATTCAGAAAAGCACAGCAGCATGATTTTTACATTTATAAGACATTTAGAAATATTTCTGCTTTTTCTGTACATTTAAGTGCTTAAATCTCTTTTGTTGATTTCATTATATTTTGCTCTTTCTCTGTGCAGTTTTTCCCCTTTGTTGTATCTTATTAATGACAATTAAAAACGAGCAGAGCAGACACGCTGGCAAACAACACTGAATAATCAAAGGCTGCAAGTACTTTAGCATCAGACCCACTAATTAGTAAATAATGAATGAATTAAACAATTAGAGCACCTAGAAAAGTAGAATGAAAATCAAGATGAAAATATTGTTAAAAAGAAAAAAAATACATTATTCCCATATAACTGCTTGGTACATTTTAATTAATTAATTATTTATTTATTTTTACCAATATTAGTTTTCTAATTTCTATATTGTTCCCAAAACACAGAACTTGGGAAGTAACACATCACCTAATTAGCCCAGGAGTCCAATTAAAAACAGAAGCTGGTTGGAACAAAAACCTGCAGCCACAGTGTGCCCCCAGCACCGAGGTTGGGAAACACTGGTCTAGAGCATGCCAGAACTGACTATATGAATGGCCTTTGAGGTCCGCTATTAGGCTAATCCACTTCTGACTTTCTGCTTTGTTGTGCTGAATCTGTAAAGCAAGATTTCAGCTATGTTTTGTTTGGATCCTGTCTTCTGCTAATTTAAAGATGACTGTTGAGCTTTATGAACTATTTTCTAAGTGGTCCCCTTTCATTTGAAAAATATGATCCAGCTCACTAGCACCTTTGTTTTGGACAAGATTTTGACTATTCAATTTTCGTTTAGGAGGACTGTATCTGCATCTTTAATCACAGCCCATATTCAACTGCTACAGTTTTAAACCTTTTTTATATTACACTTGGAGGTCTGCATATTAGTCATTGAGCTTATGGAGCCTATTTTGCCTGAGATTGCAATCATGTCCTTTTGTGGAGGACAGAGCCGTCTTTGTTACAGATGGTCACTGTTTTGGTGTGTTGGGGATCATTTATCTTTACAGTCCCATTTTTATGCTTCCTGATGCTATCTATTTACAATTATGTTTTATTACCTGTGTTTATATTCTAAAAAAAAGAAAAAACTTTAAAAAGCTGTCCTCTTGAAACCAACCTGTTAATTCCTGTGTTACTTTCTAAATTCATTACAGTATAAAGAAACACCCCCGTTTTTGTGAAAGTGTTAATGCAACGTAGCAAACTTTTTTTTTTTCTTTTTTTTTTTATTATAAAATGCATCTAAACCTTTGTGGCTCTAATAAGGTGACTGAGATTCTTATGTAATCCTGACATTTTTAAGTCAAAATCCCCATTAAATCCACTATGTTAATTAAATTCATTTCCAGATTCTGAATGAGTAGCTTGGTTTTATGGCTGTGAAACATGGTAAAGTTTTGTTGTTAAAAGGGAACTGCTTTGCTGTTACACTAACTTGTTCTCATTCTTTTATATTAGATGGAAAACAGTTTATTAGTTTACTCTATTCACCTATAAGAAATTCTGGATGTGCTCTCCCGAAACAAAATTTTACATGCGTGCATCAGCCACTTCTCACAGAGAACATCTTCTTAATGTATCTCCCACTCCACAGTTTGTAAGATCTTGGTTTGCATTTTTGCATTTTTACTATACAAGCCAGGATGTCCAAGTGGCTCATTGCATAACCCCATTTTCTGGTCATGTGTTAAACCTGTTTCTTAGCATTTTAAGTTGGCACATGTGAGGTCAAATATTTCTCAGTAAATAGTGTAAATGTTTAATGACCCTTTGAATATGTATACAATACAACACCTTTAAAATATCTGCAGAGTGTGAAGGTTAACATTAAAAAACATACAGCAGGTACGAGTTACTTTTGAGTGCACTTACTGTGATTACTATTTTTTGTATATTCTACTAGATTTTGCCATTTTGCCCGACAATAGCATCAAACTAATATTAAATGACCTCTTAAGAGCGTAACATATATTTTATAAGTGATTGTGGTAGTCATGCATATTGTATTTTCTGTGTTTGTTCTACTTTTTTTTTGCTTTCCTGAAGACCACTGATGAGAAAATGTTTTGAGATGTGCAACAATAAAGCACCTAACCAAATTTAGAACTTCTTTTTAAAAGTATTGAATGTGATTTCTTGAGCTGATTTTCCCATAACTCTGGATCAGCTACTGTATGCTATGAAAAGGAAAAAAAATTCTCCTTAGATTTCCATTTGCGAGAAATAACTGAAATTACTTTTTTTTTTTTTTTTTTTTTTTTTTTTCACTTTCTTGTATACATAGTATAAAGAAAATATAGGAATCATGAAAAAACTCAACCTCGAGATTTTGATCAATCTTGATGTTTTAGACCTTCCTGGGTCCAAAAATACCATTTTTGAAATTATCTGTCAGTGTGTAAACACAATAACTCAAAAGATTTTTGTACACCTGTTTTATATCAAAAATAAGGAATCCTATCAAATTTTGGGGCACTTCCAGCAACTGGAAGTCATACTTTACTTGAAAATTCGCCAAAGTATTCAGTTAAGGTATGGTTATAATTACAGATAGATGATTCAAATTTTGTACAGAGATTTTTTGTACAATGATTAAAAAATGACTCAGCCGGAAGTAGTATTTTATTTAAAGAACCATCCGAATTTTTTGTATTGTGGAAATATAAATGTGTACACAATATTAAAAACTGTATTCAATATGACGCATATTCTTTCAGTAACTAATATTAATTTTATTTTAAATTATACATCATCACATGTAAATATAAAGATATAATGGGAACAATGAGCTGCTGCGTCCCCGTTGTGTTCCTGGTAATACATTTAATTTTAGGATTTTTTTTTTTCCCCACCATTATTCCCCATCATTATCATAATTAAATATAGCCAAATGCAGTTTTAGCTATAGCAATTTATTGCAACAAATATTATATAATAATAACACTTTTTTCTATGTTTTTAGGTGACTATAACTCTTTTTACTTTGCACATATTCTAGGTAATGCATATGTTTTTGACATCCCTAAGTGCGAAAATATAATTTTAATATAAAGTTTGATTATAAAAAGAGAGATTATTGTGTCTTGATATTGTCAATTAGTTATGATGAGAAACAGATGATATTTGAGAAATATTGCGCAACTGGAAGTGGTTCTGATGACCTGTTCCTCTATCTCCATATACGAGAAAGTCGAGGGGAGCACACTCCCAGTTTTATTAAATTGCGGGGGCCAACATTTTGCATTTCTTTTAGCTAAATAAGCTGAATCTCTTTGCCTGCATGCAGAAGTCATATAGCATCTGTGTTGACAAAGGGTGTCTAAAATGTGCCTATTAATTAATTTCTCTTCAGTTAGAAATAAAATATGGCTACACAGATACTCAGGAAGAGAGTCTTGGTGTATTGTTAGGTTGATGTGGTAAATGTGTTTGTATTTTAATTTGCTTGATTATATTGAACTTGAAGGCACATACCAAAATTGGGGTTGGGATGGATACCACATTTCGTATGCTTATAGTTGATATGCTGTAATAATCGGCAATGCTTGTTTTGTTTTCTGAATTGGCAAGGTCTCTTTGCTGTCCTGTGATAGACTACTCCGTTTGCTCAACGTGCTGACTTGAGCCAAGACCTCTGTAATTAGTCTATTGCTTTTGAACATTTTCTTTCTAATGTCTTTCTATACAGGAATAGCCATGTCTGCCTGGACACTGAAAAATCCCCTTAATCTTTCCAAGGCAGATCAGTTACTAGCCATTCTGGCTGAGCTTACACATGATTTGTAATATTAGCTCGGTCAGAAGTGTCTGTGCCTCAGCTTGCTGTCAGTTTTGCCGACTTTTCCTATAGCAAAGGTTAAAATGTAAGAAGAAAGTGATTTAGAAAAGTTTAAGAGTGTAGATATAGTTGTGTGTCATGAGGTATATACAGTAACATACAACATCAGATTAGAAGAAATCTTTTTCTTTTTTTTTTAAATTGAGGGAAACCATTATAATCAAGTACATTAACTACTGGAACAGAATTAAAATAAGTTATAATATAGTAGGTGATATATCTTTATTTGTGCTCTTGTCACAAAAGATTAGCAACCCTTTGTCTCCTAAAATATGATTCATTAATAATTGTATATTGATACATATGTTTGAGAGTTGTTTTGTGCCCTATTAAACCACACCATTAATTTCTTGATCTAGACTTGCATAATGGATTTTATATATCTGTGTGTAACAAAAGTAGTATGCTACTTTTTTGCACACAAACACATACACAGCTAAACATAGTGATTGGCTGTGCTTAGCTCTATAATTATCATTCATAGTCCAACCAGGCCAGCAGCACTTACTAATATGGAGAAGGGCAGATAGGGTCACCTTAGCAGTACTTATGGAGTAGTTCAAAGTGCCAGGAGCTTGCTACTTTTGCCCCCTGTATTCTGGCAGGATGGAATCCATTCTCTACTCTACAGATATTAATTACTGTACTAATCTCCATACTGTAAGCTTTACTGGATGATGGCCATGTGGTTTTGGGTACTTACATATTTGTACCCACAAGCAGATTTGCTTCCTTCTTCATCCAGATCACTATTTTTAGAAGTTGATGTTATTTTGGGGTTTTATTTTCCAGGTTAATGCATTTCTTGCATGTACCTGGTTTGTATAGTGCTTTGTAACATATATTTTTAAAAGCAAGTGGAAATGTCTTCAAAGTAAACTAATACAGGGGTGCAGAGAAGACATTACCTATTTTTCCTACATTGTAATGGTTGCCATACACATACCATATGCTGCTGTACATCTGTGTACTTCTAGAAACATATTGGAGTTCATATGAACTAAAGAGTTTTCCAGTGTTAAGATTCTAACACCCAAACCTCCACCTAGACAATGATAGTTTTTTGAGTTGTTAAGCAGCAGCATTAACATGCTATCCTACTACCATCTACTATGTTGCAGTTGCAAGTGTTCGCTGATGGGGTTTTTTTTTTTTTTTTTGCACAAGACTTTACTATAACTTTTCTCTCTGCTAGTTTCTGCATGTTTCTGGGAAATTGTCTTTTCTTAAGAAACAATTGAGTATTCAGCATAACTAAATAAAATTTCATGAAATATTGCAAAACTTGATTAAGTCAGTAGCTGGCATTTTGAAGCAGGTTTTTAAGAACAAAGAAGTACTAGGCGCTTCCTGTTCAGCAATACTCCGTTTCCCCTTTCTTTGCCATGTTGCAAACCGCAGCTCAACTTTCTCATGCTGTACTGGTAGATATGTAGTTGTTTCGTTTGGGTTCACCTTTGCTAACAGCTTTGCCACTACTTGTTTTATTATACATGTTTGGCCATCATTTGATTGGTTATGCATCACTCCTTATGACTCAGTCCTGTGCTTGAAATCTCATTTTTACACATGTGTGGCGGACCATGTGACTTGAAGATATAACCCCTGCTACTTCCTCTGTATCTAAACTACCAGGTGTGGCTGATATTAGCTGGGAGATATTTTTTCTTCTCTTTAACCCTACATCTGAAGTAACAGTGTATCGCAGTGTTTAACTGGAAGACATTTCCTCTTAATTTCCTGCTTATCTGAGTTTACCGTTTCTAGGCATGTATATAACTGGAAGGTCTTACCTCTCCAGTTTCCTGTATGTAGGCTGACTAGTCTGTTTAAGGTTTAGCTGGAAGGCATTTCCTTTGTGTGCTTGTACCTTGTAACTGAGCTGAACATTCAGCCGCACCCTAGTTTCACATCACAATTCTGACCACATTGTGGTAAGTAGGTCCTATGTGATGCTTTTTGTAGTCCGTAGCAGAGCTATTGTTTTTTCCTTAAGAAGCTAGAAATTTAATCATGCTACATCTTTATTAATAACCTATTATAAATAATAAAATATGGTTGAGTACATTTAACAAAACCAAACCATGCAAACCCATGCTGGTTTTTTTTTTTTTTTTTTAACTTGAATTATGAAAGTAGTGATACCTGTTTTTTCTGACTGCCAGAAAATGTAAATTTGCATGGTGGGCTTATTTGGTAGCTCTCAGGAGGTATTTTACTTCAGCTTCTCATCCTTAACACCAAATATAAAAGAGCTTAATGCCTATATATCATAGGGTCCTGCTAATTGTAATGGTTTTTAGGCACTGCTGTTTTGCTTCCACGCGAGAAATGCTTGCATCTACTTACTAGCATTTATTGTGTCACCACAGGAAGTGACTTATCTGAATAGCTCTTTAGGCTGTAACGTAAGCAGAGAATAGTAAGGAAGTGGCCTGCATGGGGAATAGGTTAAGAGGTTATGGGAGAGTGCCACTGACTTTAGATTTTTTTTTTAATTCCACTTATATGTTGTTTCTAAAAATGGGGAGAATGTCAGAAAATGTTTTGATATTTCATAGGATACCTCTGTATCTGTAAATTGCCACATTTCGATACAATCAAATGCGTTATCTGTTTAGTATTACTTTAAATCCATGTTGCTGTTGTGTTATTTTTATGTTTTAATTTAAGCAAGATATTAAAAAAAATGTTTTTTATGAGTTGATCATTGATTATTCTTTAACAACTATATGATGTATAGTTAAGGTTTGAAAGTGGATTTTATCTGTGACCTAAGTTTGTTTTATCCTTTGCAGCATCAGTGAAAGCTTCCTTACTGTGAAAGGAGCTGCCCTATTTCTTCCCAGAGGCAATGGATCCACAACACCAAGGATCAGCCAACGACGCAACAAACACGCTGGTAAGTTGACAAACTGGGCTTCAAGGTATATTGGGGTCACAGTTTAAACAGGAGCTGCTTTCTCACAACCCATGCTAAGTATGAATGGTTCCAATTGTACTGTATCCAAATGGAAGTAGAAAATAAGCTGCAGTCTTTATTTCTACACAAGTTAGTTGCAGTTTCTCTCCTTTAGACCTATAAAATGTTCTATCACCTGCCTTTCACCTTTTGCAACACAAATCATACCTTAAGGAAAAAGTTGCATCCTGAAAGAGTTGTTCAGTTTGCTTGAAATTTGATTTTGAAGATTTGGATGGTTAGGTATGCAAGTTGAGTGTGCATGTCCATTACACTTACTACTGCTGCTGCTAAAGGGACGCTTTTTGATTTCTCCATAAAATTGTAATAAGTGGATAGGGTAGAATTATAATAACCGTATGCTAGAGCATACCAAGAATTCCTTAACTATTTGTTATTTGAATTATTCAAACAGCATAGTGAGTTTGATTGGAGACGAATTGTTGGCCTTTGTGAGGCATGGTGCTCACAATATTGTGTGACGTATTTTGTAGTCTGCAGTGGGATGTTACTGGTGAAGAAAGAATTTGACGTCTCAGAAGGACACAACACCAATAAAAAGAGCATATTTATAACACTCTGTCACAGTACATTTATCAATACTTTCTGTTATCTTCTGTGTTGTAGCACTCTCCACTTTTTGCTAAATAAACCGTTTCGTCAAGGGCTTGTGATTCGTGAAAAGAGGACTCCATTATCATTTGCTGTTGACTGCTTACTGTCTTTAATTGCTTGTTGAAAGCTGAGGGGCCATATTACTGATGATTGTTGCTTCTTATCTGGGAATTATGACAATCAGATTTGTATGTCAAAAGATTTATCACTGTGATTCTGCCTAGAAAGGTTCTAGAACTACAAAATTCTAGAACAGAAGATTTCACTCTGCAACTGAGTGGGGTGCCAGCACCTGTGATAACCATTTGGCTGGGCAGCTATTTTGATCACCTGTCATCCATTGTATGACTTTTTGTTAGAGGCTTCCATTGTTTAATTTTACAGTGGGACCTCACCTGAACAGTGACAGCTGTTGTCTTCTGAGAATACTTTAATCACCCCTGTATTTTTCCCTACCCAGAAATGTAATAGTACTTGATGGTGAAACAGCTAGTGTAGGTCATTTTGGGCCACCAACTCCCAACTGCTCCACACATTCTGAAGATCATTGTTTCTCTGGAGAAGTGGTTAAGGAATGCTTAGTTAGATGTACAACCAGATACTATTTAGCTTTTGTATGATTATATGCTACAACCCCTAACCATTTCTGTTACAGACTATAAGGGCTTTTTCAGATATTAATGACCATAATGTATAGCTCAGTATTTGTAGATATAATCATTTCTATAATTCTATGCATTTGAGTTCATTAATGCAAACCGAGTAATGCTGGAATAGCTTGCTAATTAGGTACAGTAAATCCTCTTCATGGTGACAATGGAAATGGGCATTTTCACCAGGGTAATGATCCAGTGAGAAGGCTTGTCAGTCAATGGGATGAGGTAGAAGAAGTTATTCTGACTATGGGACTTAATGGAGTCAATATGGACGATTTGTTCCATACTGCACTTGCATCACCTTTTTGATTTTAATGTTCAAACCATTCTAAACGCTCATGTTGACCACTAGGTACAAAAGAAAAATGTCACGAGGAAAAAAAAATGTATTTACTTTTTGACCATGCACTGGCAGGAAAAATGGTGTTAATATTGTAAGGCCAAAGGCAGGCTAGAGAAGGTAGAATCTGAGGCATGGTTTCATCTTCAGTTGAGTGATGAGACACAAAGGTTTGGGGAATTTCTGAGCTAGAAAAGAAATTGATTGAATCTTTTACTGTGTACCTTTTGATTTTTGAGAATGTTTAAACAATAGATAATTCTGTTGTTTGAAATATAAATAAGGTTGTCTCCATATTGGGAAGAGATTTTCATAATTATAGAACTATAGCCTTCCTCCAGGGAACGTGGGATTCTGATCTCTTTCTGTATTTCTCTTCTGTAATGTTTGATTATGGCAAACCGCATTAACATATAAGCATATCTCTAAGTTACCTTGTAAATGCATTTTTAAATATCTGAATTACATTTCCAGATACTTCAAAAGTTTCCAGGTATCTTAAAATTATATCATGGTCAATTTCTGGTGTCTGAAATATATTTTCACATTTATTTTGTTACTTCTTAAAATAACTGAGTTTTGATATAACTCAACAGAAATTCATATACCTGAAGTGTGTTTCAGGATTGTTTAAAATGACAGAAGCCTTTTTGAAAACATGGGAAATCTTACAGGAAATCATTTTGAGATATTTTGAAATGCATAGGAAGTTATTTTGAGATATTTTAAAACTCATTCAAGATATCAAAGTGTTTTCCTGGTTTCGTAACACATAAAGGAGCTTATTCAGAATGATGTTGCAATGAGTTTGATATGTGAAAAGCAGAACTGCATTATAAGATATTTGAAATTCATGGCTTCCTGCTTTGGAGGGTTTTTAAGGACAGAAGAGGTGAGGGACAAGGCAGAGCCTGAGGAAATGTCAAGGGTCTTTTTGGAGAGTTGACTACTTCCTGGTTAAGAATGGAAAAGGAGAGAATGTAAACAAACCACTGTGCAACTTCAAAATCCTCCAAAATGTAGCTTTCAAATCTGTCTCCAACACACAATTCTCATGTATGTGGTAATGGGTATGAGTGTTTCACAATCTTTGATATGTAACTTCTCATGAACCAGTGTCTGACAGATGGGTAAGCCCTTTGAAGTAGGAGCACCTGTTAGCCCATTCAGAGAAAACAATGCTACCTGAATTAGCTGAATTCTGGTTTAAATATGACCATTCACCTCGTTAAAATAAGGAATAAAATGTCAAAAATGGCAGTTTTTCATGTTCAAATTTGGTTTGCAGTATGCAGTACGTGCTTAAAACATTTTATATATATATATATATATATATATAAGTGTATATGTTCAGCCTTGATTTACTGTTTTTCTTCAGTTTATGCTGGTTGTTGTGGCCTGTTTTGGGGCTATAAATTTGAAAACTAGTCTATTCTTGATTGTTTCAGTTCCTTATTTTGTCTACTGTGATTTTTTTGAGAATCTTTTCCTAATTTTGTGTTGTATTTTTTATTCTGTTTTAATATTTTTGTCATTATTTTTCTGCCAATATTTTATTCCTCCACCTTTTAGTATACTCCGTGAAAGATACTGTATAAATTTGTAATTGCAAAAAAGAAATGTGTTTAAAACCATCTACGTCAGACAAGATTTGCACAGTACTTCTATTTTCTGTTAGTGTAAGGGATTTATTTACGTATTTATTTTTTGGTAAATGAGCACGTACGTACTTCTCCTCAGAGGACCTGTCCCCTGCAGCAGCACTCCAATGCAGTCAAACCTGTTTCCTTGATTTTTATTTTGTATCTTTCCTTTTTTTTGTTGCACACGGATAGAGGGTGGCTCCTGCACCTAATACAGACTGCTGTTGCTCCAGGGACATTCTTTGACAAAATTTTAGCACAATCCAGTAGCAGATACATTTATAGCTTAAACGTCACTTGATGGAGATTCTGTAGTGTGAGAATGCCTGTGTGTAATAAATGAACTCTGAAAACCTCTGACCTTTATCAGCTTTTTTTTTTTTTTTTTTTTTTAAATATATAAATAACAAGTGACACTGATTAGAAAGGCAAACTCTGTTAAATTTCCTCTTATGCTATGGGCCGTATGATCAGTATATGCATTGCTTTAAGCAGGTAAACTAAAGGTGTTACTTTTAAAAATCTTCAGCCAATAAAGAGTTTTTGTTACCGTATATACTCTCGCATAAGTCGGGTCTTGAAACCTGAAAAATCGATCATAAAATCAAGCCCTGACTTATACGCCTGTTCAAAAATGCGACAGTTTCTCAGACGCATCGAATTTTGTTGCAGCAGCGCAGTTACCAATTTCTTTCATTACTTCAATGCCGTTTAATTTAAAACCAGCTTCATGTTTTCTTCTTATCGAACGCTCCATCGTAGATAAAGGATGCTCTTACGAAAAAGGTGTATGAGGGTGTGAGATACAAAAAACACATATCAGTGCAAACATGTGATCACATAGGCACAATAGAGAGAGAGGGAGAGAGAGAAAGGTTAGGAGCACGCACCGATACAGCACATTGCCGCACCCACATAGAATAAAAAGGCAGTATGCTCTGTGGCTACTCTCTCAGGTGGGTGTTAGCATATCATCCCTTGTACCAATAGCGTGTGTTTTCCGCATTCGACTTATACAAGCGACATTATAAAATACCAGAAAGTATACTGTAAAATCAAGTCCCAACTTAACCGCGGGAGAACTTATCCGCAAGTATATACGGTAATTGGGCATGAACAATATTATTTAAATTAGGTATGTCAATAGTGTGGGGCATTTTGCTTTAGCTATTAACAATAAAAAGTATACAATTCATTTCATCTCCTTCTTTTGTCTTTTCAGTCTAAAGGAAAGCTAGACTGTTAAGACAGTGTTTGCTAATATTAGGAGTTAATCTGTACATTGGTGTGAACATATATATTTTTTGTTTATCAATAAGTGTTGAATGAAAGAAAAGCTTAACATAATTTTTGTTGTGAAGAAAATTTTTTTTTCCACTTTGTGCTTTTTTCAGGAGACCTTCAGCAACACTTGCAGGCCATGTTTTTGCTGCTACGACCTGAAGACAACATTAGATTGGTGAGTTCCTTCTATGGTTTGCTTTGACATAGTTGTTTCATGTGTGCTTGAATGTGAGTAGACTCTCTTCCATTTCCTCAATAGCTACTTGTGTTGTTTTGCATTTCTGGCTGTGTGATTAGTACTCATTTTCTGTCTACAGCTTTTTCAACCATGCAAGAGGCGATTCTAAGTAGGTGTGAACAACAATTGGGACATCATAATGGCATTGGCTAATGAAGGAGTAAAAATGTATTAGTACTAGATCAGTTGCCTAGATTTTTTTTTTTCTCCAGTAAACTAGATTAATATGATGATGCTTTTCATTAGTATTATTTTTCACATACCCCTAAATAAATTCTTATTTAATCTAATAAGATCACAGATTGTCTCTTGTGATACCACCCCGTTTCCAAAAAAATTTGCCATGCAGAATGCATTGATTTCTTTATTACATACACCCTATATGTAATAGAAAATAGTACCAACATGATTCCTGAAACTGAGAAATTTTATTGTATTTTGAAAAATATAGGCTTATTTTAAATTTGATGTCAGAAACATGTTTCATAACAGTTGGGACAGGGGTGTGTTTACCACTGTGTTGCATCACCTCTTCCTTTAACAGTTCTGTAAACATTTGGGAACTAAGGAGAACAATTGCTTTAGTTTTGAATGTGAAATGTTGTCCTATTCTTGCCTGATACGGGATTTAAGTTGCTCAACAGTTTTGCGTTCTCTTTTTTCATATTTTTTCAGTTTCAAAATGCATCAAATGTTCTGAATGGGTTTGGACTGCAGGCTGGCCAGTTTAGCACTTTAACTCTATTACTCTGGAGTCATGCTATTGTAATGCATGCATTTCTGAGTCATTTTTGCATAGTAGAGTTTTAACATGCATGTGTCGATGCAGCAGCAAAATATTCACAGACTATGGTTGTCCTGAGCCCATGTGGCAATTTCCACTACAGAATCGTGTCTATTTTTAATGCAGTGCCGCCTGATGGCCCAAAGATCAAAGCCATCCAATATTAGTTTTCGGCCTTTTCCCTTGCATACAGACATTTCTCTGGATTCTATGAATCTTTTAATGATATTTTTGTACTGTATATTATGAAATCCTCAAAGTCTTTGCAATTTAACATTAAAAACATTATTGGTATATTGTTGCACTATTTGCCCCCGTAGTCTTTCACAGAGTGGTGAACTCCTCCCCATCGTCATTTATGAGAGACTTTGCCTCTATGGGATATTCTTTTTATACCCAATAATGTTACTGTCCTGTTGCTAGTTAACCTAATTAGTTGTGAGATGTTCCACCAGGTGTTTTGTGTAATGCCAAAAAAAAAGGTTTCTGTCCTTTGTTGTCCTGTCCCAACTTTTAAAAAAAAAAACTTTTGCTGGCATCAAATTCAAATGATATATTTTTCATAAAACAATAAAATATGTCACTTTCAACATTTGATATGTTGTCTTTGTTCTATTTTCAATTAAATGTGTGTTTAAATGATTTGCAAGTCATCATACTCTGTTTTTATTTACATTGTACATAGCATCACAACTTTTTTGGAATACGGGCTGTGGTATGATTTTGCTTTAATTTATGTATTTATTTTACCCAAATAGAATAAATAATGATAGGGCAGGGTACGCATTCAGGTTTGTATGATCATAAACAGATGCATGTGCCTAGCCTGCTTTATATGGAGAAGTTTATAAACTGCCTTATAGTATTAATTACTGTTGTATTTTTTCTTTATTTTTTATATGCTTTTGTTGTGGCTCATCAGAATGTTTTCAGTTTTCTTTTATCTGTGTTAGGTTTTATTCAAAACTACCCATACTAAATTATAGTTAGCAGTTCCCTGTTTGTTTTTCTATCTGACTCGATTTGTAGTGAATTAGATGTTTAGATTGCATGTGTGGTACTACAGAAAGTTTGCCCAGCTCTGCCTTATCTATTCTCAGTCTAGAATTTGTTCTGTACTACAGGCTGTGAGGTTGGAAAGTGCCTATCAGAGCTGCACACGCTACATGGTGGTGGTTTCTACCAATGGACGTCAGGACACTGAAGAGAGCATAGTACTGGGGATGGACTTTAAGAACAAAGAAAGGTATTTATGTACTTGATGATTAATTGAATGTATGAGAGGTTCAATATGGTGCTAATTTGTCCCCTTTCTTAGTATGGTATTTTCTGGAGATGCCCTTCATACTGCAAGAGGGCAGTAATATCAAGTACTAGGATGTCCATAACAAAACGTAACATTTTATATTTTTTCCTTTGCAGTAGCTGTTGCACTATGGGTCTTGTCCTACCTCTTTGGAGTGACACCCTTATCCACCTGGATGGTGATGGGTAAGTTCAAAACAATTAATCTGGAGTGGAGTGTTGTGCGACTTTAGAAGAAAAGGTTTGCAAGGACAAGATGGATATTATGGAAGATTGACAAGCTTTGAAGCTGAAAATTCACAGAATCTAAAAGAAAGTTTTAAAATGTTAAGCAATCCAGTAAATATTTACAAGTTAACTAGAATCTGTTTTTGTTTCTAGCGGTTTTAGTGTGTCCACAGTCAACAGAGTCCACATTTTCAAGCCGGTTTCCGTCCAGGCCATGTGGTAAGAAATTGTATATAAAATAGTCAATGTTTTATGCAAGTTTCTATGGAAAAAGTACAAGGAACTGGAACTATACATTAGGCTGCAGAATTGCAAGGATCAGACAGTTTCAATTTTCCTTTTCTTGTAGTCACAAGTAACAACAGCATGAGAGTGAAGTGCTTCGATTTATCGATGCTGTTTGATCTCCATATTAAAGTCTGGCATTTTGAAGTTGTTTTATTCATTATCTAGAATTTAGTTATGTATAATTTATTTTCCATTCTTTTTGATTGTAAAGTAGTTTTTTTTTTTTTCTTTTAATATCTTACATTTGAAAAATGAGCCATGGTTCTGGCCAAGTTAGTATTTCCTTGAGAATACACATTATTTTGGAAACTGATATTTGCTACTTGCAAATGAGTGTTAAGAAACATTTTAAAATGTAAAATAGGGAATAAAATAAATATTTTTTATATGTAAAAGGAATGATAATTCATTTATTTACTTTCAATGATGCTTTCTGTTTATTTCCATAATAAAAAATACTGAACCTAAAAACAATTTTAAAAAAACTATGGAAAACCTTCAGGAAGATAGAAGATGTTTTAAGATTTTAGATGTGAAAATTAGGAAGTAATATCTCCTTATTAGTGTTTAGTTTTTTTGGTTTGCTTTGCAGCACTGACATTATTGTTTTGTGGTGAATTTATAATGTGGAGATCCCTCAGTCAGTGCAGTTTATTGGGGGGCCCAATATGCAACTCAGCTCAGAGAGATGCCCCCCCTTCTAGTTTTTAAAATAAAGTATAGATAGTGGCATATTTGTTCTACTATATTAGGAATACAGGTCAGACTGGTGCTAGAGTTAGAATTTCATTTTTGAGTTCATAAAGTGTTTGCCAGGACTGTTTTAATTTTCATGTATGATCAGCAGTGTGTTTCTTACTTTTCAACTGAATCTCACTTTACTATTTTTGGTGGTGTCTTTTTTTCTTTTGTAAGTTAGTTCAGACTTGTAGTATCACCAATCTGAATAAAATCAGCTGCTTATGTAAACTTTAGATGCCACAGTTAAATTTTGGCTTATAAATGCTTTTTAAAAAATATACACATAGCACATACCATTACTAAATAGTCTTCATTAAATTATCCATCCATCCATTATCCAACATGCTATGTCCTAACTACAGGGTCACGGGGGGTCTGCTGGAGCCAATCCCAGCTAACAGTGGGCACAAGGCAGGGAACTTACCCCAGGCAGGGCACCAGCCCACCGCAGGGCGCACACATCCACACACCAAGCACACACTAGGGACAATTTAGAATCACCAACGCACCTAACCTGCATGTCTTTGGACTATGGGAGGAAACCGGAGTACCTGGAGGAAACCCACACAGACATGGGGAGAACATGCAAACTCCACGCAGGGTGGACCCGGGAAGCGAACCCGGGTCTCCTAACTGCGAGGCAGCAGCGCTACCCACTGCGCCACCGTGCCACCCTCATTAAATTATAATAGTTATTGTACAATATAAAATATGCTTTTTAGTTTTTTTTTTTTTGTTTTTTGTTTTTTAAATTAAGCAAAAATGAAATGTATATATTTTTTTTTTCTTGTGGTGTTTTTAGTGGTTTTTTTTATTTTTTTCTCCTTGGATTCTCCTCATCTTTGCTTCCCATCATCTTCACTTCTAATAAGGTATATTTTTTTCTATACAGGTCAGCTCTCCAGAGTTTGCATAAGGCATGTGAAGTGGCCCGTTGCCACAATTACTATCCTGGCAGCCTGTTCCTTACGTGGACCAGCTACTATGAGAGCCATATCAGCTCAGACCAAGTGTGCATCAATGAGTGGAATGCCATGCAGGATGTGCAATCTCACCGGGCTGACTCCCCTGTTTTATTCACTGATGTGTAAGTATTCTGCATTGTTTCTACTAATTGATTGTATTCTGAATTTTTTTTCTTTTCTTTAGTTAGTTATGTAGTATATGCTGAACAGGTACAAGTCTCGCTCTTCTTTTCATTTATTGATGTATATTAATGATGCACCACTGTGGATTCTCCATATTCAAGGCTTTGGTTCTAGCACTACATGACATTGACCAAGATAAGGTTGGTGTGAATTTTAGGTGGATAGTATGTACTTTTTTTTTTTGTTTTTTTTGTTTTTTTTAATATGAATCTTGTAGGCCAATATAAAGATCAGGCTTAGTTGAGCCATGACTTTGATTGAAAGGTAGGGGGAGATGATTGCAACCAGCGAGTGTTGAGTGAGGGAACTATTTTTACACAGTGAGATAAGGCAACAGACACTGGATCCCACTTTCCTTATTAGGTCTGCCTCTTGTAATACCTTTCTAGGAAAAGCAAGAGACATTTTGAGCCTCCAGCCATAGAGGACAAGCAAGGAATACGAAGTTCAGAGAGAAAAGCATATATAGCATTTGCTGCCCACATATGTAAAATGCATACATAGAATGTGTCATTTTAGGTTTCACATTGTCTGAATTTGTGATTCCTTACTGTTCCTTATGTGGAAACACAAAGTAGATAATGGTTAGTGAGTTCATTTGTTCATTAGGGTTCATTTGGCTTTTGTAACTTTTCTCTCTGGTGTTTCATTGGCCATATTTTTCTTGGCATGCTTCCAAAATGCAGATTGGCCTACAGTAGATTAAAACAACTAGCACTGTTCATTCTACATGCTGTTAGCGATTTCCAGTTTTGCTAATACTGTGTCATAACTTGTTGAAGTGATAAAAGAGTTAATTAATGGCCAGAATACTGCATAAACATAGCTTCTCCCACAACATTACCATTTCACAGTAACTGTTACTGTCTTTCTCTTGCTTGCTGAAAGTGCTATAAACAGTCTGGCATTTTCAGATCGTGGAGTTCAGTTAATCTTTTTCCAAAGGTTCACTCATGTAACTTGTGGAAACCACATTAACACATTCCATTTAAGCTACTAAACTTGTGAAGACAGTGAATCATTTTTAAAAGCAGGTGCACCATCTTGTATTTTCTGTGAAAATTCATCAGTTAATCCATTTTATGTTCTAGGCCAGCTGCTGAGACTAGGTTATTACATTGATTTGCCTTGGTCTTGTCCACAATGTAGCATCAATGCCGGAAGTAGTATTTAAATATAATCGATTAAAACAGTCTGTCTTCAGGAGGTACATGACATGCTCTAAAGGAGGCAAAAAGCTAAGGTGATCTATTTGAAACACCCAGAAAGGTGTCATACATTTGAGGGTCTAGAGAGGTTTTTGTTAAGTAGAAATTTGTATTTTTGCCAGTGCAGGGGGTAAACAGTTGAGGTAGCAATAGCATGTGATGTTTTTTTTTAAGACAAATGTTTGCAGGTAATAAAGAAAATGGACATGATTATATTTGAATCATAATATAAATACAGTATTTCCTACTGCTTCATGTTTGGGTCTAACTTCAGTTTCTACTTTTTCCCCTTATGCTCAAAAGTCCAACAGAGAGGGAGCGTACAGAGAGACTTATTAAAACTAAGCTGAGAGAAATCATGATGCAGAAAGATTTGGAAAACATCACTTCAAAAGAGGTCAGAAGCTTGTGTCTACTCTGTATTTTGTATTATTTTAGAGGAAATTAGATTCCCACATCATACTTGGAAACCTTCATACAGTTTTAAATTATCCAGACAGAGAATGTGATTCAGATTTCATTACAACAATGTGGCCTTTGGAAACACTTAATCTTATATTTTTGAGTAGAAATTGAAGGTATGCCAGTATGACTAAAAAATGAAATGTGTAATGCTATGTATGCTATTGTAGGAAGAGTATTGTTATCATCAGCTTATAGCAGATATAGATGGTTCTCTCCTGGTAATCCTGTTGCTTTCTCTTGGTCACATTTGCATATACGAGAGCATTAATTGGTAGCAAAGGACACAAGAGAGTATAGTTTTTTTTTTTATGAACTTTTGTTATTATGTAATTGTAAGTGGAAAAAATGTAATATTTTGAGAAAATAACACTAAACCACATGAAAATCAATGAGCATAAAATAAAATAATATAGTCTATGGCAATAAGGATGCTAAAAAATATGAAACAAGTTACATAAGCAGTTTTACATTTGCATAAAAGTAATGGCATGTAGCCACCTGTGTAAAATGTACTCAGTATTCTCTCGTCGACAATTTTTCCTGCATGTGTAACATCCTCTGTGATTTCATTTTTGTAATGGATGTTCATGTATGTTTTGGACATGTTTTTGTATTATTGAAAGATCCTCTTAGTCTAGGACTGGTGGCATCCTTTCAATCATGCCTTCCTTCAGATCATCATTTATAGTCACTTGTCGGACCCTCTTTCAGGTAGATTTGGATGATAACAAATGGTTAAAAACCCTGTCTGCTTCTGAAATTAATCCCATTGAACATCCAGTGTAACCATCAAATAATGACTAGAACAATGACCTAAAGTGAAACAATTATAAACTTGTGCATAATATAGATATTTTAATATAGCCAAGACTGAGATTCCAATGGCTACAGCTTGTTGCCTTACCTTAAATTTCACACAAGTGTGCAACCCCCAGTCTAGTTCTTACAGCAGAGTGTCATATTTTCTAAACTTAAATGGATAACCCGTATAGCTTGTAGCGTTTTGGTCTGTTTAGTGGCAACATCACTTTACCTCAACATTATTATGAATTTGTGTATGTAATATCTAATAGTGTTTATGTGTGTTATGTATGAATGTGTGTATGTATATAATAAAAGTTCTACAATACTTAATCTCTTTTTTTTTTTTTTTTTTTTAATTGGCAAAAATATCAGCTCAGCCTTGTCTTCTTATAGCACATATGTCTCTTGTTAAAATTGACGCAGATGTAATTTAATTTTTTTTTTTGGAATGTTTATTAGCATTTTTTTAAACTTTGGTTAAGGTGAAGCTATTGTTCAACCACTGATACCACAGTATTACACAGTAAGAGATTTAAGAATGAGTACTTGTGAGTAAGTGAAAACTCCAAGTCAGTGGTTGTCAGTCTCAGTCGTGGAGGGCAAATGTGGCTGCACATTTTTTTCCAAACATTTTCACACCCAGCGAGTCATTTTACCTCTAATTAATCACATTGTTTTAATTAGCAAATTGTTTTCTTTTGTTATTTGGCATTCAGAAAAGTACAGTAACAAAGTTGCAGAAAAGGGCCTTAGTCTACTAGCTGTGCCCCATGGCTCTGCCCAGAGCTCACATAGTAGTGAAAAAGGACAGTGAGGAGGGCCCTGCCTGGCTCCCCACTCCTGACGTCATGCTTCCCCCTCCCCTCGACCCGCAGCCTCTGCCTTGAATTAGCGTGAATTTATCGTTCCTGCAAGCAAACCGATTCTTAACTCGATGAGAGAACTTGCAAAATCAATCTGAATATTCAAGCAAATTACATAAAAAGACCCAATCTAAATCTGTTAAGTAGTTCTCTCGTTCACTAGCTAGAGGTAAGGAACATGCAAGCGAACTATGACATAGCGCAATGAGAGAAGTTTCAAAATGAACCGGAACGTTCAAGCAAATTATAGAAAAAAACCCAATCTAAATCCGTTAAGTAGTTCTCTCGTGAAAAGCAGACAGACAGATGTTGGGTTTTTCATATATATATATTTTTTTTATATATAGACTAGTCATTAAGCCCGTTACAATAACGAGCGCTAGAACAGTAGTCCATAAACATTAGTAGGAGCAGTCTATATTAAATGGCAAGGGACCTTTTACCTCATTAAATTTTTTCTGTAAAATGCCTGTAATTTTCTCTGACAGTAATACTGGCTTTGCTGTCTGTAATATGCATTTAATTTTCTGTGACAACAGTGGGCAATCAGCAGATTCTCCCTAGCAACTGATTTAATGTGCGTGAAAGTAAATCTACTTTTACATTACACTTTACCAGGTCAAGCTTCTTAATTCGCAAATCTGAGTGAACACTTGCACAACAATGGGGAAGCTGGTCTCCGCGTCTCAGTACCCGATTTAGATTTTTCGTGTTTTCTGTTTTAGGTCTTACCTCATTTACTGAAATTCGATTGGATCTGCCGCGCAATATTTTATAGGTCCCGCCCTCTCTGTCTTGTGTGACATGTCAGGCGGCCTTTGAAGCATCGCTCCATGCCCCGAGCATGCGCACTTCACCAGAAGACACGGACGCACACAGGGATTTTATTAAAGAGGATGTGTGTGTGTGTATGTATATATGTGTATGTATATGTATATATATATATATATATATATATAGGTACAGTGGTGTGAAAAACTATTTGCCCCCTTCCTGATTTCTTATTCTTTTGCATGTTTGTCACACAAAATGTTTCTGATCATCAAACACATTTAACCATTAGTCAAATATAACACAAGTAAACACAAAATGCAGTTTTTAAATGATGGTTTTTATTATTTAGGGAGAAAAAAAATCCAAACCTACATGGCCCTGTGTGAAAAAGTAATTGCCCCCGTGTTAAAAAATAACCTAACTGTGGTGTATCACACCTGAGTTCAATTTCCGTAGCCACCCCCAGGCCTGATTACTGCCACACCTGTTTCAATCAAGAAATCACTTAAATAGGAGGTGCCTGACACAGAGAAGTAGACCAAAAGCACCTCAAAAGCTAGACATCATGCCAAGATCCAAAGAAATTCAGGAACAAATGAGAACAGAAGTAATTGAGATCTATTAGTCTGGTAAAGGTTATAAAGCCATTTCTAAAGCTTTGGGACTCCAGCGAACCACAGTGAGAGCCATTATCCACAAATGGCAAAAACATGGAACAGTGGTGAACCTTCCCAGGAGTGGCCGGCCGACCAAAATTACCCCAAGAGCACAGAGACGACTCATCCGAGAGGTCACAAAAGACCCCAGGACAACGTCTAAAGAACTGCAGGCCTCACTTGCCTCAATTAAGGTCAGTGTTCACGACTCCACCATAAGAAAGAGACTGGGCAAAAACGGCCTGCATGGCAGATTTCCAAGACGCAAACCACTGTTAAGCAAAAAGAACATTAGGGCTCGTCTCAATTTTGCTAAGAAACATCTCAATGATTGCCAAGACTTTTGGGAAAATACCTTGTGGACTGATGAGACAAAAGTTGAACTTTTTGGAAGGCAAATGTCCCGTTACATCTGGCGTAAAAGGAACACAGCATTTCAGAAAAAGAACATCATACCAACAGTAAAATATGGTGGTGGTAGTGTGATGGTCTGGGGTTGTTTTGCTGCTTCAGGACCTGGAAGGCTTGCTGTGATAGATGGAACCATGAATTCTACTGTCTACCAAAAAATCCTGAAGGAGAATGTCCGGCCATCTGTTCGTCAACTCAAGCTGAAGCGATCTTGGGTGCTGCAACAGGACAATGACCCAAAACACACCAGCAAATCCACCTCTGAATGGCTGAAGAAAAACAAAATGAAGACTTTGGAGTGGCCTAGTCAAAGTCCTGACCTGAATCCAATTGAGATGCTATGGCATGACCTTAAAAAGGCGGTTCATGCTAGAAAACCCTCAAATAAAGCTGAATTACAACAATTTTGCAAAGATGAGTGGGCCAAAATTCCTCCAGAGCGCTGTAAAAGCCTCATTGCAAGTTATCGCAAACGCTTGATTGCAGTTATTGCTGCTAAGGGTGGCCCAACCAGTTATTAGGTTCAGGGGGCAATTACTTTTTCACACAGGGCCATGTAGGTTTGGATTTTTTTTTCTCCCTAAATAATAAAAACCACCATTTACAAACTGCATTTTGTGTTTACTTGTGTTATATTTGACTAATAGTTAAATGTGTTTGATGATCAGAAACATTTTGTGTGACAAACATGCAAAAGAATAAGAAATCAGGAAGGGGGCAAATAGTTTTTCACACCACTGTATATGTATATGTATATGTATATATATATATATATATATATATATATATATGTGTGTGTGTATATACAGTATATGTATATATATGTGTGTGTGTATATACAGTATATGTATATATATGTGTGTGTATATATATGTATATATGTATATATATGTGTGTGTATATATATGTATATATATATATGTGTGTGTGTATATATATGTATATATATATATGTGTGTGTGTATATATATATGTATATGTATATATATGTGTGTGTATATATATATATGTATATGTATATATATGTGTGTGTATATATATATGTATATGTATATATATGTGTGTGTATATATATATGTATATGTATATATATGTGTGTGTATATATATATGTATATGTATATATATGTGTGTGTATATATATGTATATGTATATATATGTGTGTGTATATATATGTATATGTATATATATATGTATATGTATGTGTGTGTGTGTGTGTATATAATATCCTCACAGGTGGCGCAGTGGTAGTGCTGCTGCTTTGCAGTAAGGAGACTGTGGAAGATTGTGGGTTCGCTTCCCGGTTCCTCCCTGTGTGGATAGCGCTTTGACTACTGAGAAAAGCGCTATATAAATGTAATGAATTATTATTATTATTATTATTATTATTATAATATATATATTATTAAAAAAAAATCCTGGGAGAGAAAGACCGGAGACGAGACGTGATCTTCACAGAAGACACTTAAAAGACCCGCAAGATGAAAGAGAATGGCCATGGAGCGTCTCGCAGGGACCTTAAACATGAGACTTTGTGCCAAGAGATTGACCCAGGACCGTCTCATGATGACGTAGAACATGAGATTCTGGCAAGACATGCCCTACTTACAACCAACATCAAATAAGACAACAGGCAGCAAAACATTGTTATCTAAAGGATTTGAGCACACACAGATCCAGGGTCTATATATAGTGTATATGTATTCCACTATATATAGTGGAACCTTGGTTCACAAACGTCTCTGAACACGTACAAATCAGGTTACGACCAAAAAGTTCACCAAACTTTTGCATCTGTTCACGACCACACACTCGGTATACGAACAAGCCAGTTGCCCTTTCGGTTTGTGCGTGCCGATGATTTCCACACATGTTCAGTCTCTCCCTGTGCATTCCAGAGAGCAAGAGAGCTGGCCGCATAAGGCCAAGAAGGCAGTTAAAGAATGCACCGGGCTTGTTTTTAAAGAGACTGATTCGAGCATTGTTTTAACCTCATTGTATTTAATGAAGACTTTTTTTCTATTGGATTTTAACCTCCACTCCACTTCTGTTTACAGTGAGTGGTTCGTAGCGTGATTTGTTGCAATGTTACTTTTCTTGGTGGTTTATTAAACTCTGGAGTTTTCAAATGTTCATGTTTTCCCTGTGCTTAAAACTCATTTAAAAAAAAAAAAAAAAGCGAGCGGTTCGTAGTGCTATAGCGCGAACTATTGCAGTGTTAGTTTTCTCTGTTGTTCAAGGTTTTCTCAGTGTTATTCAATGTTTTTACATTTCGTTTACTATTATGCTGTGCATTCTATGGTATAATTAACTATATTTGTGCTTAAAAATCTTTTAAAAAATATATTTACATACAGTTCGTACAGTCTGGAACGGATTAATTGTATTTACATACAATTCTATTGGGGAAATTACTTCAGGTCATAACCAAATCGGGTTACGACCAGAGTTTTAGAATGAATTACGGTCATGACCCGAGGTTCCACTGTATATTAGATAGTGTAAAATTTAGATTAGGGAAGCTTTGACTCCACCTAGTGGTCAGTAGGTTAATAATAAGGTGCAGCAGTTGGCCTTTCTGCAGTTTGATGACCAAACGTTCTGGTTTCAAGAACATTTTCAAACATCAATGCTCCCCACACAAATTCCTTCAGTTTGTTATTTCAACTTATCTGCCTCCTTTTGCCTACTTTACAGATCCGCACTGAGCTTGAGATGCAGATGGTCTGCAACCTACGGGAATTCAAGGAATTTATTGACAATGAAATGATTGTCATTCTTGGACAAATGGATAGCCCTACTGAGATATTTGACCATGTCTTCCTGGTGAGTTAAATTCTCTTTGACCAGTTTTTTTTTTTTTTTAAATAATGTATATACCTGAGTTGAGTAATATGCTGGTTGATCTGGTATTTTGGATGTAATTCTCCTTCTGGTATGGATTTTATTAAAAACATTTTACTGCTGTGCTAAAAATTAATGGAAAACTTGTGAAGACATTTAACTATGCAAATCTGTACTTGCAAAAGGAGACATGAAATTTTTTTTGTGTGTATGTCTTAAAAGTGATGTCTCACATAGATAGGAAGAAATCTTTTGTGCTTTTTTGCTTGGCAACAGCAGCAAGCATAGAACAAATGACGGGTGAAAAAAGCCTATGCTTTATTGGTTTGAGAGAGGTGAATACCTGCTAGTGCTCTGCTACTCAAAGCAGATTTGATAACAAGCAACATGATGGATTAGATACGCAGCAGTGTGCACAATTAATCAGCAGTACTTTTTTTTTTTTTTTTTTTTTTTTTTTTGTTTTGTTTTGTTAAAAAGCCTGTTCTAGTCTGAAAAGAATACAAAGATGCATCATAGCAGTAACATATGACACATACAGATGTGCACCTGAAATGTACAACACTTAAGATATCCATTGGGTAAATTTATTGGTGTGGATTGTCTAAAATTATTTTCAAAGTAACGGTTGAAGTTGGTAACTTAAAAGTTTGTAAAACATCTCAAACTGAAATTGAAAAAATGTTCAAGTTCTTCATCAGTTTATAGTAGCTTTGGTCAAAGGAAAAGCTTAAGTGCTAATGTGCTAATGTGCTTAGAGGCACATGTCAATGCAACCCCCACTTAACTTTATCCTATGCTTAAGTTGTACTCATTCATAGGCCCAACGTCTCAGCAGCTGGCTGTCCATTCCAGATGCCCTCACACTAACCGCCCACCCCCACCCCATCTTCCCTCACACCTCCCTCGTTCATCTTTCACCTGAACATTTGCGTATGTTCTTGTGCTGCTTTTTCTGTTGGACTTCCTGTCAAATGAACTGGTTAGACACTGATGCTGTCTGTTATAGCTTTGTTCATTGTTTGAAAAATTAGCTTTGGTTCATTTGTTTGGTACAAAACCACAAGTGTTTCTGTTTTGTTGTTTTTTTAAGGGTTGATATTTCTGTTGATGCCAGAAAATTGTCAATTAAATGAAGATAAATGCTTGCAGTTCTGCAAATTGATCACCCCTTCTGTTTTTGTTAAAGATACTTCAGTGTATTCAAATTAACACCCTTCACAAATTCTTTTCAGCATAAACACACCTTTCTTCCCAGTTCTTTTCCTTTACTTGTCATTTGTTTCTGCGCGCTTTTTAAACATCACATTATTTCATCAGATAACTACATGTCATCATATTGGGAATGCATTAAGGTCAACATTTTTATAGCTGCCTGATTATTGTCTCTATGCTACTGTAAGTGATTAGTAGAGGTGTTACCTGGTTAGCACTGCTACTTTGCACCTCCAACATTCAAATTCTAGGCCACCCACACTATGGAAATTACACATTTTCCCCATTACTGTATGGGTTTTTTCTAAGGGCTATACCAGTTTTCTGTCCACATTTTGTGAGATGGTGACCCCAAATTATCCCAGTGTAAGGGAGTGTGGGTATGTACCGGAGTATGTGGTGCACTGGCATCCTAGCAAGGGTTGGTTACTTCTTTGTGCCTGATGCTACTAACACAGTCCGAAGCCCATATTGTATGAAAAATGAATAAAATAATGTAGTAGGTGGTGTTAATCAGTTTAAAATCTTTTTTTTTACCACTGTGAAATCTTGTTCTGATATCCAGATCTCTTTTCTAAGAATTTCATGTAGTTATAATTATGAACCCTGTGCACCTTATGTGCATGTTATTATTGGATCTAATAATCAGTAGTTGAACTAGGCCTTTTTGAGAGGAGCACAGCTTTATGGCTCCGCAGTAGATGCCAAGGTAAATTCTTATGTTGAGCAATGTCCACAGGTCTGATATCTGAAATTTACATTTGAGTAATTGCTAATTTAAGTTAAATGTTGCTAAAATGGCAGAGCAGCTAAGATAAAACTTAGGTACATTTTGAACAAGCTACATCTTGAACAAGCTACGAACGTTAGCTATGATGTTAAAATTATTTTTGATCTTTTTGTAGGGCTCAGAGTGGAATGCCTCCAATCTTGAAGACTTGCAGAATAGAGGGTATGTCTTAAAAGTAATTTAATACCTCTTAAGGTTTTGAGGAGTGGTATTTTTAAATTGTTGGTTGGTGAGATAGCTGCATGTTTTCTATTGTTATAATCTAATTGGCTATATCCTGTAAGTATTTAAGTTAGAAGGAATTTATCTAGTCTTCCTCTCGCCTCCAGTTTTCTTGTTTTAATTTTTTTTTTTTAACCCTTTTCTTTTTTTGGTCTTTGATCCATGTGTGTCCTATTGATAATTGATGAGCTCCCATATCCTTAGACTATTATAGAAATGTTTTGCTGTTTTTATTGTTGGTAAACAGTGATTAATTAAGTGTACTTATTTGTTCCAAACATATCTGACTTTGTAAAACCATTAATTAGAAATGTATCCTAAATTGTCTTGGCTTTTGTGAACCTTGTTTTAATCCTGTTCTTGTATTCCTTATTATCAGCAATTTGTGTGATATTCACAAAATCTCTTAATAGTCTCTCTGCATGTTTAATAATTTTATCTTCAGCATGTGCTGCTGTTTTTTCAGCTATTTTGTCTTTTTTTTGTTTTATCATTCAGGGTTCGTTACATCCTGAATGTCACACGGGAGATTGATAACTTTTTTCCAGGCCTCTTTGAGTATCACAACATTCGGGTCTATGATGAAGAAGCTACAGATTTACTGGCTTACTGGAATGATGCTTACAAATTCATCTCTAAGGCAAAGTAAGTCATGAATGCAAAGGCATATATTTGCAGCATACAGATTACATCCAGGATAGTGTAAAAACAGTACTTTTTTTTTAGTCTGCATAAAAGCTTATATTTGTTTGAATTTTTGAATAATTCTTTCTTTTCCCTATTAAATAAATGCATTTACAGGTGAGCAACTGTTCTATTTAGTTCAGAGTATCTGAATTGAGTTGTCACATAGAAAGTCTGTCACCTTCTAGAGTGTGCTTGTGTTTGCATTTTTTTTTTAATTTTTTTGTACAAGTGCTATAGAGAGTGGTAATTTGTTTGTTTTGTAATTCATGTATTAAGTTTGCACTTCTGTCTTCTTCTGTACAGGAAAACTGGCTCCAAATGCCTTGTCCATTGTAAGATGGGTGTGAGCCGCTCTGCCTCAACTGTTATTGCCTATGCAATGAAGGAATATGGCTGGAATCTGGAACATGCTTATAGCTATGTCAAGGAACGCCGCACAGTCACTAAACCGAATCCCTCTTTTATGAGGCAGCTTGAGGAGTATCAGGGCATACTCTTGGCAAGGTAAACATTATGTTAAAGAAATATTAATCCTCAATTAACAGTGAATCATTATGGTCCAGTAACACATGGAGAGAAGAGTTGGAACCCTGAAAGTTGCTTCCTTGACTTTGACAATATGTGAACTTTCATACACAAGGCATACAATGAATATGTGATTCGTCTGACATCAACCTGGACCTTTTTTTGAAGTTTTAGTTAACCATTCTCTGCTTCAGTAGTGCCTTGGCATGATGAGAACCAAACTGTTGTATTTTGATTGCAAGTGCCCAGTCTAGCAGTTTATCACTTGATTTACATCTGTAGCTGTTACTACTACTTATGATTAAATTGTTGAGTCTGTAATGAAAAATACCTCATGTGCAATTCAATTGCACAAACCCCACGATAAATGTCACCTACTTTGAAACTGGGTGACTGAAATATGTCAGTTGTGCAAGATTATCAAGGGGTGTGTTGTTTGTGGTCACTTCGTTGTTTGGATTAACACTTGGTGTTGCTAACCCCATTTATAAGACTGTAGTATTTAATCTGATTACTCCACCATCTTTCTTTTTGTGTTTTTTAGTAAACAGCGGCACAACAAGCTTTGGCGATCACACTCTGACAGTGATCTTTCAGATCATCATGACCCCATCAACAAGACTCCTCTTAACATGAACCTCAACCAAAAGGATGCAGATAATAATCCTTCACTGGAACATTTCCTGGGAATGGCAGTCCTACAAGCACTCACAACTATGCCTTCAAGTATTGATGAAGATCCACCTACACCATGTGAGGACCATGACAGTCTGCAGCTGGATTTCCAGCCGTGTACAAATGAAGAAAGTTTAGAACAGTCTGCTTCAAATGGCCTCTCAGACTGTCCAGATTCACCCGAGACTACCACTGTAGTCCTCCCCTGTGTAGGAGACATGCCACTCCAGGAGGTTTCTTCAATTATGCCAACCTCACTGGTTGACTTGGGAGGAGATAAGCCATTGCTGGAACCAAAGCTTAATACACAAGAAAAGAATACAATTCCAACAGGCCAGTCTTCTCCCTCATTGTCCCTAACCGCCAATGCTAGGATATCAGATGTAGATGTCTACCTTGATTTGAAGACTGAATTTTTGGAGGATACAGGTGGTCAGCACAACAGCAATAATAACCCAAGGTCCCCTTCTCATACTGTGCAATCTCCTAGCCTAAGTACAGATAGCATTGACTTCTTCAGTGCACGAGAAAAATTCCTGGAATTATCCCAAGAGGGTCGTGCTAGAGCACTATCTCAGTCTAGAAATGAGGACTTGGTAACACCAAAATTGCTTCAGCCCAGAAGTCCTGGCCAGGACCTGCTTGATACAGAGGATAGTGCACACCCTGTTGACGAACACACAAAAGTAAGTTGACTGTTTGATAGTTTTATGTAGTCCAGTTCAGGTGGAGGGATTTAGGCATTTGGGAAGCCAGTGTGTTGAAAATCTAAGCACTTTGGAATAAAAAGGTATACAGCCAGTATTTTTAAATTAATATATTTTACGCTCCTATACCTCCTTTGAAGGCTTGCTTCATTTATACTTAAAAAAAACCTCTATTTTATAATGTTAGATTAGTTTGCTTTATCATCTGCTGGTATGTGTTCATTAATATTCTTTATGGGTTGGTCTGTTTTTCCACTCAGTTAAGTGTAAAGTTACCAAATACTCATCAAATTATAAGCAGGGCGTTTTATTTCTAATAATAACAGAAGACCTAGATCACCTTGAAAATATATTTAAAGTGACCTTTCAGAGTTTCAGATGTTGGTTTTACAAAATTCATTTTCACATATTATTGAAATCTGTGTTTTTATTGCAAACATATGATCAAGAATTGCTTTCTGCTTCACTAAATTGCTTTTAGCAACACTAAAATTGCCCATAATGTGCAGAATAATAGTGGGAAATAGCAGACAAAAGGCCAGGGACAACTTCCAAAGAAACACAAGCTGAACTCTTAAGGTCAAGATCCATCAATGTCTGATCACACCATGTGTCGCTTTTTCAGTGACAGTGGGCTAAATGAAAAGAAACACGGGAGGACTCCCACTGTTGAAAGAAAAAAAAAAAAAAAAAAGCCAGACAGGAATTTTGCTAAAATGCAGATTGACAAGTCAAAATGCATCTGGGAGAATGTCCTTTGGGCGGAGGAGACCAAACTTGAGTTTTTTTGCAAGTCGCATTATGTCTATGTCGACAAACAAAAAACATCAAGCTTTCAAAGAAAAGAACACCATACCTACTGTGAAACCTGGAAGAGGCTACATTATGTTTTGTGGCTGCTTTGCTGTGTCTGGCATGGTCTCGCGTCTCTGTACAAAGAATAGTGAAATCTCCAGATTATCGAGACATTCTGGAATGAAAAATACTGACCACTGTCAGAAAGCTCCATCTCCTTTGCAGAACACGGATCCTCCAGCAAGATAATGACCCAAAACGCACAGCCAAGAATGCCCAAGAACAAACAGGTTCTGAAGTGGCCTTCTTTGAGCCCTGATTTTAACCCTGTCGGGCATCTATTGGAAAAAAACTGAAATGTGCAGCCTGGAGAAGACAACCATCTAATAGCTGGAGCAACTGGAGCTGTTTCCTCAAGAAGAATTGGACAAACTACCTGTTGACAGGTGCAGAAGTCCCATTGACAGTGACAAGAACCACTTTTTGTGCAGTAATTGCCTCTAAAGGTTGTGCAAGAAAATATTTGAAAAATTCAGTTGAATCAAAACTCTAAAGCATAGTCTTTTTATATTTATTTATTTATTTATTTATTTATAATATTAAATACAGATTACACAATGATGGGTGCCAATTACTTTGAATAGTTTGAAGTTATTTCAATTGAAGGTTCTTTTTTTGGTGGATTAGTACCAACACATTTTGTCTATGTCTGTAGTCGTCTTATCTCTGACCACTACCGGGGCAACGTGAAAGTTACTAAAGTATTTTATGAACAACAACTTAAGTCTATTTAAAAATCTTCAGTCACATAATAAATCTGGTGTATAATAATACAAAGAATAATTAAAGGATATCATAAAATCAGAGGTAAATTAGTAAAATGCATGCATTAGGATTGAGGTATACAATTTGTATTAAATTGTTTAATCTCCCTCGGAGCAATTTTGACCCAATACTTATGAAACATATGTTTCTTTTTACTGCATAAATACAATAATCAAGACCCAGAATAAAAAAAAAATACTTTTGAGGAAGTCACTCTGAGCCCACCTTGGAAAACCTGCAGAGTTATATTGCTATTGTTTGTTGGCTATGGAAACCACCCATACACGCTGCTTTGCACACTTTGCCAGAAATTTAAACCACTGAGTTTTTTGGGAGGTGTTTTGGCCAGAAGAGACCAGAAATTAACTATTTGGCTGAAATTCAAAGTGTTACTGCGTGACACCCACTTAACTGCCCATACCGTCTAGACACCATCCTTACAGTAACATATGGTGGCATCAACCACAAGCTGTGGGGCCAGATAAATTTTTTTTATGATGTAAAGGGATAATTAATGGACCATAGTATCCAAAAACAATTTAAAAAAAAAAAAAATGCTTCGGAGAAGAGTAGACAAGTCAAAGTCCTGGTTACAACTCCAGGATATGAAAATTATGGTCCACAAGCACTGTCCTAAAAATAAGCTAAAATGGGTCAAATCTGACAAGAGGAAGGGACCATCACTCCCTTACGTTGCATGTTGTTGGGACATAAAAGTAAGAATTTTACTGTACTTTATGAATATGACAATGCTGCTGCTACTGGTAATACTACATGTGTGCAAAGCTGGTAAGGTTGGTAATATGTGGGGTAAGAATGTCTTAACAAAATATCTTTACTTGCACAAGTGGCATATTACAGTTTTGGACTTGAAGATACCGTCTGAATTTTAATGAAAAAGTAGTGTTTTATTTCTTCTTTAGGGTTTGAATGTGCAATAAAAGTAGAAACTGGAAACTTACAAAGTATGTAGACAGTTTATAAGACAATGTGTATAGCTCACAATTGACCGTCTTAGAAGGGTTAGTTCAAATGCCTAACTTGTTTAAGCTTCTTTGTTTTCTCTGTCCCACTGATGGGTGATAGATAATACCTCACATTGCAAAGGGAAAACTCACCACTTATTCTGGCCCAGTATCTTACTGGTTCATATGTCTGCATAATGGGTAACACCCAGTGTGCATTTTTAATGTACTTAAAGACTTGCTGCATTAACTACCTTACACAGTATTTTTCTGTTTAGTTCACGCTGTACAAAAGTGCTCTTTATTTATTTCTCTTTCTCTTCTTAGGAGCAATGCCTGGACATAACAGTGGGTGTCCCAAGATCGCAGTCTGAGAACGGAATCTCTGTTAAAGATATTGTAATAGAACTGGAGTCCATCAACCAGAGCTGTGGACCGAGCCCCTGCAAGACTGATTCCTCCACTACAATCTCCTCTCCAGCCACAATGAAAAAGGCTGTGGTTCACAGTTTGCAAAGTGAACCTCCAGGAGACTTAGAACCCACATCAATATGTGAATCTCCCTCAGATGATCTAAGAGACTCTTCCACATGTCACTGCGAGACCTCCCAAGACAGCCTCACACCCAAGCTGGAGACACAAAAATGGTTGTCTGGTTCTGTGAGACGTGCCACTAATAAACTGGAACAGCGATTGCGGCAGGAGCAAGAGCCAGGTAACTGTTTAGGGATCAGAAAGAACTCCCGCCATGATGAGGTGCCTTCAATTGAAGTACATCCCCAAGAATGTGGAGACAATCAGCTGCACAATCCTCTACTGGAAGAGGGAACTATGCTTCCATTGCAAAAGCTGCCTAAGACCGGGGACATATCCGTCAGTTCTGACAAAGAGGAAGCTTGCTCTTGTCACAGCGATTCAGCAGAGAAATTCTGGAAACCTTTAGAGTCAAAGCCCAAAGAAAAGGAAGCACCCATTACTTCCACTGTGAAAGCTCCTTTCTTGTCTTGCAGAGTGGAGATTACTGAACTTGCCTCGAATCATTCACCATTAGAAACAGAAGGGAGTTGCCCAATGTTTCCTTTAAGTGAGAGAGAGTATCAGTCTTCTTCAGATCATTCTAACCATGTGTATGTTTCAGATAAGGGAAGGAAGGATCCTAGTAGTGACCTCTGTGAATTCATCTCGCAAGAACCTGGGATGGGGACAAAGCAAACTGTTGATGATGACCTTTGCTACATCTCTCATCTGCAGAACCCTCCTCTGCTCACAAGGTCATTGAGCCCAAAAACTTGCCTGCTGCTGGAGGGAGCCACTGAGAGCAGCAGCGACACAGATATACTGCCGGACAGGCCGACTGAGAGTTCTACTCTGCAGCGGAGTACAGAAGAGCTTCTAAAAATTCAAGAGACACTCAGTGATTTGCAGGCCTTTTTGAATCGTGTCACACCAACTGTATCCAGACCACCAAACTGGGCAAGTCTACCTCACAGCTCAAGTAGCAGTAGTGTGTCTGAGCTGACTGTTGTTACCAAAGGCCATTCAGGTATGGTAAAGCAACGTGCTCAGGAGATTGAAGCTAGAATCCGTCAGGCTGGCCTGACCACTCCATCTCTCATGAAACGGTCTGCTTCCCTGGCCAAACTGGGATGTCTTGAGCTGTCAACAGATGATTTGTCAGAGGTGGGAAAAGCTGAATCAGGCCTAGCTAGCCCAGCATGCTCCTTTAGACTTGTGCATCCCGAGTCATGTAGGGCACATCTAATGGCAGAGGATCCTTCAAAAAAATTCTGTATGGCATCTGAATCAACCCTGCCTGGGGAACAATCATGTCGGTCAGACTGTGGCTCCTTAAGCCAACCTGTTGAGCTGCCTTCCATCCTGCATACCAGTACATTCAGGGAAAGCAATGAGGGGTGTCTGGAAAGCTGTCCTTCACTGGTACAGGCAACTGAACAGACAGTCCCTTTCTCTGGCGTAGCTCCAAGACAGCAGTATGGCAGGACACATCCACTCCGTAAGCTGAGGAAAGCTAATGAAAAGAAAAGGACAGCAAGCTTCCAATACAATACCATGTGACTCCTTCCTCCCGCCCGCCCTCCAGGAGGGAGGTGCAGACTGCCTTTTGTATTTGTTTGGGGGCTGACTTCAAACATGCACTTTATCCGCCTTGCTTGTGGTGTTCTCTTAGAATTTTATCCTGTGGGTGGTGGTGTTTTGTTTCCTTTTTTTGTATTTTTTAAAACTTATATTAAAAAAGGCCTTGTAAATGTTAAAGATTTTACCTTGTTCTCTAGCTGTCATAATTTGTCATATTTGTACAGTATATTATAAGTGCATTTAGTTTTTACATTCACCTAGAATCCTTTATAATTTTAAAGAAGGGCACAGATTCTGTGTGGATGGCAGGCATGGTCTGGCTTTGAGTTTGCAATCAAAACTAAATGTTTATTTTTATTGCATGTTCTTGTGGTTTCTCATCTCTTCCTCTAGCAGAAACCACCAGATTATTGCTTCACCTTCATATCTTTTGCAAATTCTATGGCCCCTACTTGACCCACCATTTAGCATTTGCCATTTTCTTTACAGTTCTTCAAACTGCAAACATTAGGAGGTAACTGTTGGCAGAAATTTCCTCCTTCACCTTTACCTGTACCTTTTGTATTTTAAAACTTGGATCAGGTGGACCTTTCTACATTTTCAATATATTTACATATTCTGCAATAAAGTTTTACCTTAGACTGTCAAAATTGCTTACCCTACATGCAGTAATCTATTTTATAAAGTGATGAACAAAATTGGCAAATAAGTGAAGAAGATATCAAGTTTAGAAACTCATTTTGAACCCAGAGAAGGAAACCTCCATGCAATAATTCTGACCCTTTTCAGTACTTTTAAGATGTGTTTGCAAGCAGTTATTTTGTTAATTTCATTTAACAAAACAGTGCATTTTTAGTGTGATGGTGTGAGGGCAAATATGCTAAAACCTTGCCTTCCGTTCTTCTGTTTGTGCCTTTCTTTAAAAGGGTACATCACTTTAACTGCACAAACTTGATTGTTACTTGAATAGCCCTGCTGGCCTTGAAAGAAAATAAAAAAGCATATCAAGCGCAGGAATTGTGGAGACAAGCATAAAATGGACTTTGTAATTATTATTACTATTTAATAACTCTTGCTGCCTGTGGCTGCTTGGGAATATAGATTTCCAGCGATGCTGTTACCTGTTTTGTTTTAAATGAGCCTTTAATTATGAAGTGAAATGGTGGGCAGTTAAATTTTATTTCATTTCCACACCTGAATTTTTGCTATGTGTTTTTTTTTTTTTTTTTTTGTGTCAAGAGCCACATTATTTACATTGCTGCTGGATTGTCAATGTGTTTTATTCTGTTTATTTGTGTGCAGAGTGCACACGGTTAAAATGCAAAACATACATAAACCCAACTGGAAATAAATGTGGAGGGGGTGAGTGGTTCTAGAAGGTGCATCCATGTAGATCTCGAAAGTCTTCTTCCAGAGTAATCAAGTGTGTTTATTATGCTCGGTGCCAAAGTATTGCCACCAACAACTGGAATGTTAGAGAGTTTATAACACTTGAGGAGCTCCAACGGTGCTATAAATATAACCCTTCTTGTCTCTTCTGGATGTTAGGCAGCTGACCAGATATACAGGACATTGCTGCTGCTGCAAGGCAATGGTGTAGAATTTCCAACCACAAATTTTGAGCAAAAGGATGGTGTCTCTTATTTGGAGAGTTGTTAACGAAAAAGTGTAGAACAGCAGCTAGTGGAAGAAGTTACTACGTTGTTTTGCCATCTGCCGTTCTCAGTTATTTTCAGACAGTGTATATCAGGCGTATGACTTGTTGAAGTAGCATTGCATGGCTGAATACTGGCTGACTGCATTCTTTGCTTTTGAGCTTTCAGCCCCATAGGTTTTCCGAGATTAGGAGAAAGTCTAGAATGTTTGATTCACCATTAATAACGATGCATACTCTTTGTTGTTCTAGCTGAAACAAAAGCCTTAGTAGAAAATGAATGGATGGAATGCTACATTCTGTTAACTTGGACCGTTGTGGCTGTCGGCTTCAACTTTGTTGGCAACAGGAGATTTCCTGACATTCACACTTGACCGACTCCTGTTTGGTGCTGGTCTTCTGTTCCAACACAATATCACTTCATTTTTCTTAGTCCTCACTCCTGGTTGTCCACCTCACCTTCAGAGATCAACTGTGTAGCACTGCATTGTAATTTTCCTCTAAAGAGCTTTTTGACTTCTTCTTTCTGTATCTCTTGTAAATGTGTCGGCCTTGAAACCTAACGATCACTGGCGTACTTGTTGATACCATGGTGTCTTGAATCCCCTAGAAAGCCTTGCTGTATTTCCTTTGTGCATTTCTAGAAGTAGGTGATGAAAATAGTGCCTCATTACAAGTGGAATAGAGGGACAAATATGAGCCAATTCTATCTGAAAGTCTGTTGTAAGTAAATCTTTTTTTATGTGCCATTTTGGTTCAGTTGAACCCACTATAGGAGAATTTTAAATGTTTTTTTTTAATGTGACAACGAGTGCTTAAAGAAGGGAGAGGCAGTCAACCCATTTTGTTGGATCTACCAGCGATCTTGACCCTTTTAGGCATTGCCAATCCTTCTGAGGTTCGCTTTATTGTTTTGGTTTATTTATTTATTTTATTTTTTTTTTTGCACGTCACTCGGAAATATCCCTTTACTGGCAAGTGATCCACCAGACAGTAATGCCCCTAGAGGATTTACAAGTTGACAAATCAATTTGTATTTCTGCTTTAAGCATTATGTGAACTACCTCTTCCAGGTTGGCTGTTTAGGACTGTTTTTGTCAGTGCCGTTTTTGTTGCTTACGAGAAGGATTGATTCTGCCATGTGCATAAGTGTCATACCAGCTCCCGGGACCAGCAGGAATATGCAAAATGGGAGAAAAACCTGCAGATTATATGGATGTTCATAGGCATAGAAAATACTAGAGATGAGTGTTGGAATATCATGTTCATCCCAGTAGCATACAGTGGTGGTGCAGTTAGCACCACAGTGTGGGGATTTGTTTGATTGGGGATTCTTACTGTAAAAAATGTCATTTTCAGTTTCTTTTGACCTGTTTACCAAGTAACTGCCTTTCCTCTTTCAAAATTGTGTTTGTTATTTCAGTTCCATGTGGCATCTTTTGCTTTTCCTCACATCAACCAAAGACTTCCAGTCAGGAGTTACCATATCAGGTGACCCTGCCCATCTCTGAGCAGAAAGGTGGGGAAGCAACCCTCCAGATGTGTCGAAAATTAAGAAAAAAAACGAAACCACCTTCACCAAAACCCCCTCACCCCCTCTTTGGAACTCGGCAGTCCCCTAGGGATTCTACTATACGAGTGTATGTATGTGTATGTGTGTGTGTGTGTGCGTGCGTGTGCGTGTATAAGTGCGGGGGGTGTATACAGGAATGCTTTTAAGTTGTATTTTTCTTGTCTGTGGTGTAAGACAATACTGTTTACAATGTGAATATAAAAAATGTACAGAATTTGTTTTATGAACCTTCTAGTTCTCCGGTGGTTTTTCCTTTACATACATATCGCTAGACAACTTAAAAAGAAAAGAACAGTTGTCAAGATATTTTAGTATTTAGATGTTGAGTAAGTTGCCTGTTTGATAACTGAATTTTCATTGAGCCTGCAAAGAAAAAGCCATAAACTCTTGTTAAGAGTTTGCTGTTGCCCAAGGCCGATGTACAGTTGGAGAAGTGCAAATACAAAATGTGCAAAATTGATATCCACTGTTTAAATTTGCAAAAATTTAAGGGTCAAACTCTGTGTGGGTGTTTTTTTATATGAATAAATATTTAAGAAATTTTAAATGTTAATATTTTGTGTTTGTTCTCATTTAATTAGAACAGAGCTTGTTCTTTGTGTGTGAAAGTTGTGAAATAGAAATTTCAGGCTCTATAAAGGATATTCACTGTTCTGAAGAGTTGTCTCATTTTATTGAGTTAATAAATAGAATTTGGATGTTAGACCATATATATTGAGTAAGTTAATTTTAAATTAATGCTGTTAGTTTTAATCATTTTCTATACAAATATTCATAAACCTATTGGATTAGTTCATAAAACAAACAATACAGTAAAATGAATAGATTGATACTGTTATGTGGCAAAAGAAATTAAGAAAACTGCCATCTTGTCTACCAGTCCCTCCTACACTGCAGATAACATTAGAGAAACTCTGAGTGTGTCTTATGGTGGATTGTCTGTGGGTGGTCACCATCCTATGTCCGATGCTGCCAGGGTAGACTCGAGTACCACATGACCTTGGAGTGGATTAATTGGGATTGAGGGTATTATGCTTTGAAGGTCTGATGTTTGATCTATCACTGATGAGGATGTGTATTGTAAGAACTCCTTTCAACATCCATGACAGTTAACATAATCAAAAATTCCATCAAATGTTACTGTGAGATAAAAGGATTTGGTTCTTGCCTTAAGCTCCACCATATTTAACACAGACAAGAACGAGAGACTGTCGTCAGACTTCACTGTGTGTTAATAACAAGAAAAACCACCCAGGGGTGGGCAAAGTCAGGTCTGAAGGGTCTCAGTGGCTGCAAGTTTTTGTTCCAACACATTTGCTTAATTAGAAAACGATCCTTGCCAATAATGAATTTCATGGCTTGTTAACTTTGTTTTCCTTTCTAAGGGTGTCATCCAAATAATTTGAAGTTTAAAACAAATTAGTTCTTCTCAATCCTTCACTTTTTTTTCTCTTCACTTTCCTTCCAAGTATTTAATTAGTGCACAATACATACACACAGGTATACATGGAAACAAGCTAAATGGAGAAATACATTTGCATCATATTGTTAACAAGGAACCATTAAAAACCAAGAATACAGCTGTTTAAGGCTAAAATAAGCCATAAAGGTTCAAAATCAGAATGAGCGAGACAACTAAAGTGAAGCAGAAGTGTTACTTGAGCAATAAGCAATTGAGTGGGAAGAAAAACCTGCAGCCCTCCAGGAACAACTTTTCCCACCCTTGAGCTAGGAGCAATGGCCCAGCTAAATTCACTGGCCTGTGCAATAGGATGCAATCCTTATTTTGGATGTGCCCACCAGGGGGTGCTTCAGCTCCCCAAACACCTGACAGACGGGCTCCAGACTCCAGTGCAGTAATAAAGAGGATTTTACTCGCTTTTCCCAAGCGTTTGCCACAGCACCAACACAGTACAGCCAAAGCAATCACCGTCTCTCTGGCTCCTCTGCTGCTCCTGGCAGGATTTGTATTCCACCCCCCTCGCCACTGGCTCCTGGAGCAGTGGCATGCAGCTCCTTTTAAGTGATCCCCAGAAATACTTCTAGTGTCCCAAGGGCTTGGCCAGGGAGAACTTTGGTTAAGGCGGGAGCCTCATGAAGTAGGGCTTGCTGGTCCCTGCTGCACCCCCTGGCAGCATTTACAGAATCCAAAGAACTCTAATTCCCATGGTGCTCTGTGGGAATCCTTGGCCCCATCGTAACCCAGGGGGGCTGCCACCTGGTATTCCAGGGGAGATAATGTCCTGTATCCCCTTGTTCTCCTTTAGCATTCGAGGTGGGCAAGGCTTGCAGCCGTTGCTAACATGGGCTTAAATGTAAAAATGGAGCAATTTATTGTATGGCTTGCATCTGAACATAATGGACATTATGATCTTTTTGTGTTGCAACTGAAGTTACTTGTGTGGACTTTAAGAGGTACAGCATGTATTATAGAAGGCTAAGGCTCTCCTTTTTGAATGTGGCTACCCTCTGTGTGTTAAGTGTTTGGCCTTTCCTTTTGCTTTTAGAACATCATAACAATTGTGCTCATCCAAGGCACTGTGAAATGTGTTATATTATGGTCATTAGATCCTAATAGCTCAATCACATCTGTCTCCTGAATCGTATCTGATTATTATAGAATACTAAATCTAGACCTGCTTCCCCATATGCTTCAACATAATGTGTTAAAAAGTAACCATTTATTACCTACAAAAGCTACTGTTCTTGTGCTCTGATACTTGTAAGGGTAGCCCTTTTAATATTTGGGTAATTAAAGTCCCCCAGAACTATAATATCTCTTTCTAAATTTGCCTTTTTAATAATATTAAAAGGTGTCAACTGAAGTTATTTTCAGCGTTAAGGGGATCTATGATGCACTTAATATAAAGCCTCAATCTCTATTACTGTCTAGTTGAAACCCGACATCTGCACTAGAGTGCAGCTCACCATCAAATTGAAGAAGACTTGTATTCAAGTTCTGTTCTACATTAACGGTGACTCCCCTACCTTTTCCTTAATAATGTGTACCCATCTTCATTGTTTAGCCTTTTTTCTGTTATTCGCCATAGTTATGTGCAGCTGCATACAGGATGAGCCAAAAAGAAGTACCAAATTTCAAACGTTTATTCTACAAAAACGCTACAAGATAAAATAAATTTCATTACGACACAAGAAAGGGTATACAAAATAGATTTTTTTTCAATGTGTTTTAGAAATGATGTCTTCAAGGTGGTGGTCATCATTAGTGACACACTCTTCAAGATGATTTCTGAACACTCGCATGAGTCGTGCGGCGATTTCATGGCAAATAGTACCCTTGAGGGCTTCAAAGTTTTGAGGTCGGTGTGTGTATACTATCGACTTGAGAGAGCCCCCACAAGAAGAAATTGCACGGAGCAAGATCAGGTGAACATGAACGTCACCCGACATTGCCATGCAGGGAGATCAGCTTCCCCAGAAACATCTCCCACAAAACTTGCATGGATCTCCGTGACGTATGAGCTGTTGCTCCATCATGTTGAAACCAGGCATCCATTTCTTCCAGTTGGGTCCACAAAAATTTCTCCCACATTTCAATGTAACGTTCTGCAGTAACAGTGACCATTGCTCCCCTCTCCTCAAAAAAGTAAGGGCCTACAATGGCAAATTGTGCAACAGCGCACCAAACTGTAACGCACTCACTGTGCAGGGATCTCTGATGAAGTTCACGAGGGTTGGTTTAAGCCCAATAATGAATGTTTTGCTCATTTACACAACCATTCAAACGGGAAATGTGACCTGCCGCTGCACATGACATTGACATCTCACTGAAAATTTTGCAGAATGTTTGCACACAACTCTCTACGGCTCTCCCAGTCTCTCTCAGTGAGTTCCTGCACTGCCATCATTTTGTACGGATGGCAAATAAGGTCCTCATGCAAAATTCTCCTCAAACAAGTGTTGGAAATTCGTGAG
Source organism: Erpetoichthys calabaricus (assembly GCF_900747795.2). Taxonomy (NCBI): domain Eukaryota; kingdom Metazoa; phylum Chordata; class Cladistia; order Polypteriformes; family Polypteridae; genus Erpetoichthys; species Erpetoichthys calabaricus. The sequence continues at coordinate 66,467,075 of NC_041401.2, read as the reverse complement.
GCAGAAGCATGTTTGCACTGTGAATGTCTAGGAGACTGCAGAACTGATGCTCTTACAACTTGGATGTTTTCAGGAATTCATAGTTCGAGGACGGCCTGGAAATTTTCTGTTCAAAGTTGTACCCATCTGTCTAAGTTTAGCCACCCACTGAAGAATTGTTTTCCGATTTGGGATGTCACCGTTAGGAGGGATCCTGAAGTGCGTTTGGAAGACGCGTTGCGTAGTGATGATGGATTCATTGTTTTTGAAGAACACTTCCAACAGCGAAAGCACAGTGCACACCTGACCAAGGCATGTTGCTGACTGAAAACTACAAGGGATCGCCTATCAAAGGACCCCCACCCCAACCCACTTGGCTGCCTCTACCTCGCACAATGACCTTGAGAAATGTGAAATGTGGTGCTTCATTTTAGCTCGCCCTGTATAAATCCGACTTCTTTTATTCTTAATAATCCCAGCATTAATGCAGGCCATTTTTAATGTATTACAAGGGGTGTTCCGTTCATCATATCTTATCACGTCACTGCCGTATTCAGGTAAGAGCAGCGTCATTAGCATCATTAAGATTTTCATCGGTACATGTGAAGGCCTCAGAAACATTTATGGAGAATGTGGTCCATTGTTTGGGTGGGCTCACCACAGAGACATTCAGCGCTTTTTGTGAGGCCCCATCTAAATAGGTTGTCCCTTCTTCCATTATAAACAGGAATTTTCATGTTCCACTCTCATAAAAAGTGCAAGGTATCTCTGACTCATTGGACAAACACATGCATGTTTAAAGTTGACGTTAGTAGTGCTAGCTGCTCTTTCCCCCATCCTGTCAAGTTGTAATAAACATGGCGGAGCAGGAAGTACACAGCAGTGTTGCTCGGCAAATTATTATTCAATTTTTGACAAATGAAGTTATCAGATTTATTCAAGATTTAAAAATCAGTTTGGGGATGAGTGTCTCTCTCTCCATGGCCGGATTAAGGTGGGTGCTATTGATGCTGCAGCATTAGGCCCATTCCTGAAATAGGCCCAGATGAAAACAGACGAGAATTTTCCGGAAGCTGAACAGTTTTCCTTTGCTATATTAACTTTGCTAAGGCTCAAAAAACAGCAATATAAGTAAGCAGCACTAGCGCAGTAGTTAGGGTGACAATATGTCTAGGTTAAGCTGATCTGGTTTAGCCTTTTCTGTATTAAGTGCACTTTTCAGACAATTGCTATTGAATGTTGATGTTGCATAGTTTGATGTTAATCTCGAGTTGTTACGATACTACGTCGTTATTATTATTCATGTTCAATAAAGGCTGACTGGTTGCGTCGCAAGCAATTAAGGCTCCTTGGTCGGTCTGAGTGCGCATGTACCAATGCCGAGAAAAAATAGGCCTTTTTTGCGCTGCAGCATCAGGCCCAATTTCGTCTTAATCCGGCCCTGTCTGTGTCAGTCTAGAGCTGCAAGTCATTCTGAGAGGGGCTATCATCTCTTCAGTCCACTTAAGGAAATTTTTAGGAGGAGAGAAATTCCAGTCGAATGAGGAGGTTATTGATGCTGTGCAAGAAGTGAGTCAACATGCAGTCAGAAGACTTCTACCCTTCTGCGATTAAGGAGAGCGCTGGAACAAGTGTACAGCAGTGGCAGGAGACAGCATAGAAAAACAGTGTGTAAGTCGTTTCATTGTATTCAATAAATAAAGTGTACAGTAGCTCATGGGCGGCACGGTGGCGCAGTGGGTAGCGCTGCTGCCTCGCAGTTGGGTGATCTGGGGACCTGGGTTCGCTTCCCGGGTCCTCCCAGCGTGGAGTTTGCATGTTCTCCCCGTGTCTGCGTGGGTTTCCTCCGGGCTCTCTGGTTTCCTCCCACAGTCCAAAGACATGCAGGTTAGGTGGATTGGCGATTCTAAATTGGCCCTAGTGTGTGTTTGTGTGTGTCCTGCGGTGGGTTGGCACCCTGCCCAGGATTGTTTCCTGCCTTGTGCCCTGTGCTGGCTGGGATTGGCTCCAGCAGACCCCCGTGACCCTGTGTTTGGATTCAGCGGGTTGGAAAATGGATGGATGGATGGACAGTAGCTCATAAATTCCTGTCTATATTTGAACGCCCTTTGTACTTACTTTATTATGTGTATTCCACAGTTCACTGGAACTTTCAGAGGTACTTAGAATGAACAGCCGCAGGTATGCTGTCAACACTTTTTTTTATGTCCACTGCAATTAGACCACCCAACAGACATTTTGGAGGAAGCTATTTTTATTTATTTTTTTGCTTTAGTTGACAGCCCTTGCTTGTGTTTAGCATTGATTTTTTGTGTGTCTGTGTTGTGGTTTTATACTGCAACCAAGATGTCCCCTGGGGTGATAATAAAATCCTTCACATTGGAGGAGGATAGTTGGTGAATAATAAAAAGCACGGAAACTGATGTTGATTTTTCCCTTTGGCACATTAATATTGAATTTTATTAACATTGAGTTAACAAATCTCTTTATTCATAAAATTGAATTCTATTATTGTTTGAAATGCTGCTGAAGTTCAAAAGGATAAAAGATTTTGTGCTGTTCAGTTGCCTGTGGGTATTACGCTGATCTGTTCAAAAATCTGAGCAGCTTCATGGGGTTTGTAACAGTCTGGGCGCAGCAGGCTGGCATGGATGTCGCACACGTGGAGATGCGGCGTCCTCCTTTATGGCACATGAAGATGAGACCCTGGCAGAGGCTCCCAACTCACACCTGGTGGGCAGCACTTTGCTGCAACGCCACACAGCAAAGTCCTCGGCACAGATGCGCTTTGACACCCCTGTTACTGTGGTCTTGGCTGTCATCATGATTTGACTTTCATTTTAATTTTTTTTCTGAACGGCTCGTGGGTCTCAAAAAATATTTTATGCATTTTTTTTTTTTTAGGGGGGGGTGGTGGTTTGAGATCCAAGAATCCAATGGTTATCTTTATCTTTCATTTCTATGAATCTTTACTTATGTTAGTTATTTTTTGCGACATCCTACAGTGACATCTTGTTTGTTTTTTTTCTTCAATGGGCATCTCCATTTTCAGACTTAAGTGTTGACAGTTGCTATGTGGTTATTATGGGTGACGTCCATAAGGGGTCAAGGGCAGAAGACACTCTGGCAAAATGAATGGCTCTCTGGGTAGAAATTCCTTTTTTCTGTTCCAACTACTATTTTTGTCTTGCGTCTTGGCTCTCGATACATGAACTTTTGGTGTCTGGTCCATTCTTGCCATTTCTTGACTACAATTCTTGTTTCATGTCCTGATCCTTGTGCATCAGACGCTTAGACTCCCAGTTATGAACTTGACTTGTTTATTCGAACCCACAATTCCAAATCCTCAATTCAACTGCCATCTGGTGCAGTTCGGTATAGTCGTGACGTGGTGTAGGCCGAGCTTCTGGATCTCTGGAAATGGAGACCGTTGGATTAGACTTCAGCAGGAGCCATGAGCCCTGGTGCTGTTCCCTTAAATTTCTTCTCCATGAGAGTAGACTTTTGGCTGCACTTACGAGGGGGGACCCAAAAATAACCGGAATTTTGTTGTTGTTAGGTTGGTACTTGTAGTACGTGGTTGGGCCGCTAGGGTGATCTAGTTACACTCCTCACAAGTCAGTCTGCCAAGTGCCATCAGTCTGGAAGGTTGTGCTTGTGTTCAGTGAATTTTTTTGTAAAAGTAGTTTTGTGCAAGCGTTGTTTTTTTACGATGGCTGATTATCGTGAGCAATGCGCGGCAGTGAAATTTTGTTTTCTTCTTGAAAAAAGTGTTGCAGAAACTATTGTTATTGAAACGGTATGACAACCCTGAACCACCCACCCTACTCACCGGATTTAGCTCCGTGTGATTTCTTTTTGTTCCCTCGGATGAAAAAAGACTTGAAAGGAAGGCATTTTGCTGACGTCAAAGAGGTAAAACAAGAAACGACCAGAGCATTAATGGGCATTACTTCAGACGAATTTAAAAAATGTTTTGAACAATGGAACAAACGGTTATATAAGTGTATTTCCGCCAATGGAGAGTACTTTGAAGGAGACTAATTGCAGTTTGTACAGAAAATTAAACACGTTTTAAAAATATATCTGGTTATTTTTGGGTCCCCCCTCGTATGAGGTTAGGAACACGAGCTGATACAGCGCATTGCCGCACCCACCACATGACAAACCAACTCAGGATCCCAGATTAGGACCCGAGTGCAGCCATGCAACGGGTGAAACCTCAGCACCACACTAGTTCAGATGGAATGGAACAGTTGTGAGGTTTTTTATGATGGCTGGAGTGCCAATTCTGCCACCAACCCCCGGGTTTTCCCTGTAGGTTGGAGGGCCTACATGCAGGGCTGGATGTAGATTAACGTCATACCCAGGACACAGAAATTGCTGGTTAAGGGCCTTGCTCAAAGGCCCAACGAAGTAGAGTCACTTTTGGTGTTTACAGGATTTGAACTGGCAATCTTCCGGCTGGAAAATTCTTTGTCAGTTATGATAACTGTAGTTCTGAGGTCCATGACATTCTATATGCGTACCACACGGGCCTACTGTTATTTTCAATTTGCATTCTTCCATTAGGTCAGATTTTCTCAAAGCACAAGGTGAACCACCAGAGTGCTACGCAGATGACACGCAGCTTTACTTATCTATGACACCTGATGAGCCTGATGCTGTTGGCCCTCTCATCCAATGTCTGTCTTGTATTTTTGAATGGATGAGTAGTAACTTCAAGCTTAGTAAGGAAAAAACGGAAATCTTAGTTGTTGGCAAAATTGAAAATAATGAAGGTCTTAAAAATAAAGTTGATCAATTATCACTAAAAGTCAAGATGGAAGTAACAAAATTTATATGTAAGCATGGATTCTGACCTAAAATTTAACTGCACATTAACCAGATTATTAGGACTGCATTTTTCCATTTGTTAAAAACTGGAAATGTTAGACCTCTTACGACACTGCAAGATGCAAAGAAATTAATTTACGCTTTTGTTTTTAATCAACTAGATTGCTGTGATGCACTGCTAACAGGTCTACCTTTACCTAAGAAAGGTGTCAATCGACTTCAGGCAGTTCAGAATGCAATAGCATGAATCTTATCCAGAAAAAGAAAATCTGAACGCATCTCACCAGTTTGTGTCGAAATAGATGTCATTCGAATTGACTACTAATGGCGTATAAAGCCTTAAATAATCTCGCTCCGTCCTATATTTTGGAATGCCTGTCCACCTACACTCCAAGACATGACTTTAGATCTTCTAATCGCGATCTGTTTATTATTGCAAGACTTAAGCAAAAACAAAGTGGTGAGGTTACCTTCTGCTGTTACGCAGCAACTTCCTGCTCTTGACCTCACAGCCGCCCGTCCACAGCCCTTGGGACGCTCCTCTTTCTCCCCTCCATCTGTAAAGCCAGTTAATTCCTTTCCATTCCGTTCAGTCCTGTCCTGGACTCAGTCCTTTGAGGCTACTCAAGTGAAATTCATTGCGTCTTTTTTTCAAAGCTATTGTTAATATACGGGGTGGAACCCCAAACCTTCTACTTTGTGTTTCTTTCAGAATGTATACTACAGTATATGATGTACAAATTTAAAGAAAAGTGAATGTTACATGAAAATGTTGTACAATTTCATTAATCTTTTTATATACTAGGGGGCTTTGCCCCCTGCTCACTTCTCTCACCAACCCCCCAGCCTGCGCTATGCGCCAGCCACTTCGTGTCTCTGCCGCTCGCGTATGTGGATTTCACTTTCATCAAACAACAAATCTTTTAATTCTCGCAGATAGGCCTCTTCATTGGGAAGAAACACTACTTTTACCTGATGGCAACACGAATTAGACGATCTACAAGTCTCTGACTTAAAGTTTAAAACCAAACAATATATTTAATCTCTTCTCGCTGTTCTGTTATTTCACCGAGTAATCATTTTCGTTTGTTAGCACTGATGCGATCTTTACTATCAGTTTTTTGAAACTTTCAAATTTTAGCACTTTCATAATCTCTAACCTGCTCTGCATGTGTATCGTTGCAACATTTTTTAACCTCTTTACAACGTTCTACTTTGTCTTCTACTCTTCGTCTTTTATTTCCGAACCCCGCTTGAAGCTGAGAGGACAGGAACTGGGTCTAACAATAGCATTCTCACGAATGAGCAGTGAGTGGGCCGTGGGTTTGGTTATAAATGTCTGAGAGGAGGGCAGGACCAGTCTAAATCTCTTGGCAAAAAATCTTGTCTCGCGGGACCTAAAATTATCTCTCGCAGGACTTTAAATTATCTCAGAGAAAGTCTCGTCGCAACATTTCCTTTTATAAAAGAAACATATATTGTACATGTATCAAGAGAGAGAAGATTTTATTCAAGTGCATTTTGACTTATTTTTTGTATTCTTATCTAATTTTAATTAGTTTTTCTTTTCTTGTAGCTGTTTCTTTGACATTTTGTAAAGCATTTTGAGCTACATCCTGTGTAGGAAAATGTGCTATAGAAATAAATGCTGTTTTTGCTGCTGTTCCAGATTCCATCATCTTTTTATATGCATGAGTACACCCTGACTTCATTCTTCAGTCCACTTTCCCTCATGTCCTCTAATACTGTATGTGCTTCGCTATTTAACTGAGAGAATGCTCCTGCAGTGCTCTTTGAGAGTTTTGGATACTTGGATTTGTGTCTCCTGCGGTGGGTTGGCACCCTGCCCGGGATTGGTTCCTGCCTTGTGCCCTGTGTTGGCTGGGATTGGCTCCAGCAGACCCCCGTGACCCTGTGTTCGGATTCAGCGCGTTGGAAAATGGATGGATGGATGGATGGATGGATTTGTGTCTCCAGATGTCCTCCTCCCCTCAGCTCCAAAGAGATTCAGCACCCAGGGTTTGTCTCCATAGGATGTGTCCTCCAGTTCTTAGATGTTCTTGGCTGCTCAACTTCGCTGACTTTTTGTGGTGTGGTGCTGCACACACCACTCCAGATGTGATCTTACTCTTCTTGTAATTCATTACACAGTTTCAGCACAACATTTTAAAATTTGTGCTCAATAGTTAGTATGCTATATTTTATTTGCCTTTGTAACTGGTGCTGTAATTAGATCATTGTGCCAACTTAAGACCCCATGTTCTTTTTAATGGTGGCTTTCTGTAAGATCGCATCTTCCGTCTTGTATTTAGAATTAATGTTCCTTTCGCCTGTGGTTGCCACTTTGTAGTCTCCTACATTAAACGCCATTGCTCTGCCCAGTTTTGAAGACTGTCCAGGTCTTGCTGAACTGGTTTTGATTCTTATTCGGTATGTCCTGGTCATTGCCTGGAGGTGTGTATGCAGTAACGCTTTTCTACCACCAGATGGCACCTACCTCTTCATAAAGTGCAGTAAATGTATTTGTACGTATTTGGCTATTTCGATTAATTTGTTTAGGTGAGAATGAGGTGGTTTGGGTTGTGGCGTTTAATCTGCAGCGGTCTGGGTGCATCTGCGGGATTAAATTACGAAAAGCATGCAAGAAGGGCTTGCTTTAATAGTTCACAATTTCCATACTGTTACGTCTTTTGCTGTTCTGCTGTTTTTACTTTTCGGGTGGAGTTTACACCTTTGTGCTGTTTGATGGAAATGGCACTGGCATGCAGATGGAGATTGTGTGCGGCGGCGGAGCGTAGCCACCCTGCGGGAAACTTTTTACGTCTCCGTGCCCTGTCCTGTACGAGTCCTTGTGCAAGTGTGTCCTGTCCCCATCAGGTGGCGGTGTTCGTTACGCTGCTTGTTGCCTCAGCAGGTGGGGCTGCCCAGCTGTCGCCTTACTTTGCGGAGCAGCACGAGAAGGGGGGGTTGGTGGGGGTTTGCTGCAGCACCGCCAGAGCCGCAGTCTCGGACACTCCAGAGAGAGGAGCTGCTCGCCGCATCCCAAGGAACTGTGGGGACGACAGCGCAAGACACGCGTCACCTGCGGCGTCCAACTAGCGGAGCAGTGCGCAGCACATGTGGCCCAGCCTGGCAGCTGTCGACTGATTGGATCCGGGACTTTTAAACCCAAAGTCTTCAGAGGGGAGCCCAGTGAGACGCGGATCAAGGTGAGCGCCGGGTTCTGGGCTCTGCCACTCCGTTTTGTCATTGCGCATCGGGCCGAATCGCGCAGTTAGCTGGAGGAGCGAAAGGGGCGCGATTTGGAGGAGAACGGCGGGGCTGCTACTATATTAGGAAAATGACCTCGGCTGCCAGCTTCTCCTCTCTTGTTCTGCCGGACGGTTAAACCCCCGCCGCTGCCACCAGCACAGGACACTTAATGGAGTTAATCTGGGTAGGTAGTTTTATGCTTTTTAGGGCAAGCATGTATTTCAGAGAATAGTAAAAAAAAATCAAAAATCGCTCATATTCATAAGCATATCCTGACAGAAATACCAGTTTGCACTTCAAAAGTAAGACGAAATAAGCTCGTGTTATTAAGGAAGATCACGAAAGACTGTTAAAAGCAAAGACCCGCCGCTCACCCCCCATCAGGAACAGAACCGATTTACTGACATTTAAAAATAGGAGAAGCTCGTGAGGCCAAAGCCACGAGAGCCGTCGCGGGTTTGAGTCCCGCAGGCTGAACCGTCACGTGGCGCTTCCCGAATTGGGGATCTCATCTCTCGTGACCCGACCCGCTTGAAACGGTGAGCAGGTTTCATAAGAGGGCCTGGCTGAGATGAGGACAACTTGAATATAAATGCCCCATCCACGTCATAAGTGTGCACGCCCGCGATTTGCAGACCCGCCGCCTCATATAACGATTTGATCGCCGGTTCGACTCCCCCTTTTTTTTGTGCAGTTTGCATGTTCTCCACGTAAACGCGTGGATTTGCTCCCGCAGGCTTCTGTTAAGTAAAGCGAAGACTCTGCGTTGCGTGTGCTGGGCTCAGAAAACTGGATGAAGGGGTGCAAATATGGAGAACGCAGTGTTTAATAAGGAATGCAGAATGAGGACCCAAAAACAGATCTTGCATGTCCTTCACCACACAGCTTGACGCGCCCCTGCAAGGATGGACGGTGGTGTTCCTCCTATCAGTGGTGCAGTTTGGCAAACCTTATATAGCAAGACCCCAGGAACTGTGTGGGACACAGAAGTGACCATTAAGATTCAATCCCCTGACGTATCTGTTGATCAAAAGTAAACGATTATTAATATAATGGATGCAAGCTAATTACACCGATCGAAAACTGGAAAGTAGTCGAAAAGATTTGAAGGGGAAAGATGCTTGTAGCGCCTCTGAAGTAAAGAAGTTGAAGGACTCATGTTGCACTATCATGTGTTTTTAGATGGATAGATAGAGCTTTATTTGACTCCAGGGACATTTTTTTATTTTACAGAAGCTCTTTAAATAAATAAAAACAAAGATAAATAATTAAATTTGCACACATAGTATGGTCTGAACACACCAGAATGAATGTAAAGCAAAAAAATTCAAAAGAAAGAAAACTTCCTACTTGGCTGTCTCAGGCCCAGTGAGGTGTTATGCTGTTGGTATAAAGAAGCCCCCATAGTGCCTCTTGACACACTTCTGCTGAATAATTAATTGGCTGAAAGTCCTCAGTGTTGGTGTGTCAAAGAGAGGATGTGCAGCACTGTTCATAATGGCACTCAGTTTTGTTTTAATTCTCCTTTTCGCTACGGACTCCAGGGGGTCCTGATTGTGTCCTATAACCAAGCTTGCCCTTTAAATTAACTTATTGATCGGTGGGCCTCTCTTGAAGTGAGATCTCGCCCAGTTGTTGTCTGTCTCGAGTCTGCATGTTCTCCAGGTGTTCTTCTCACCTCCCAAAGATGTGCAGTTTAAGTCAATTGAGGCCTCGGAACTGGCCCTTGGTGTCTGAGTGTGCCCGTCACTGGACTGGCACCACATCCAGGACTGGCTCTTCCAAGTTGAGCTCAGCTACCCGCAGACCCAAAACCGGATTAGGCAGCGTCAGTAAAACGATGAGTGGATGAACAGCACATTGCTGTGCTACACTTTTATTAGCCGACACACTTAATGGGCTTCATGGCACAGAAGTTGCTCTTTGGAGATTTCAGTGTTCGGCCAACCTGGAACACTGGCCAATGTGAGAGCTTTCGACTAAGCAATGTATCCAAAATGCAAGATGCTCATCCAACAATATTTTTAATTATTATAAAAACTGTAAGTGTCTGTGGCTCAGTGCACTCCGAGTCACAGCCTGGGCACCATCTGTGTGGAGTCTGCATGTCCTCCCTGTGACTCCTGACTCTTTTTCTGGATGGCCCAGTTTTACTCCGAATTCAAAAGTTTCACTGGTGGGGTCAGTTGGTGACTTTAATCTGCTGCTATGTGTTGGGGGGGTGGGGGGGGGGGGGTGCACAGCCCTGTTGTTGGATTACAGGCTTCTGACTTCAGATCCCTGTACCCCCCGCCAGGACTGCTATTGACAAGGAGAGGAGCTTAACGTGTCGTCCACTCAACATGGAGCATTGGGCGCTTTGGCTATTTAGGGTTATACAGTATGCTTGTCGTCCTTGTGCGAGGACGTAAGAGCAGAGCCCAGGATTTGCAGGTAATGGCTGCCATGCGTGACAAATTCTTTCATGGCCATCGCTTGCCAAGTCAAGGCTCGGGTTTTCCACAGAAGTGGACAAATAGCACTTATTAGAGATCTGAAGGTCAGTTTCATGTTGTTTTTTTTGTACAATTCCATAGAAATGTTTGTTTCCTTTTGTAATTTCTTGATCATTGCATTTTAGTGACATCTACTGTTATCAAATATTTGTCCAATTTTTATAAATAAAGGTGAGCAAAGGACAAAACCTATATTTGAGAGCTGGATCTGTCTTGTGGCCAGTAGGGGGCGCATACAACACCCCTGTAAATACCAGCAAAATGATAAAAAAAAAAAAAGGTAATTCATTAATCAAAGATACACAAACAGGGTAAGGTAACAACAGAGAATGAAAAATATACACAAAATATTAGAAACATAAAGAAAGCTCTAAGTCTCTGTGCCGCCTGCCTTGTGGTGGTCCAATTTCCCAGAAAATAAAACCCCTTCCCACTTCTTCTTGTACTCCCTGCTCCCAAATCACCACAACAATGATTGGAAACAACCTTTTAAAGGAAGACTCCAACCAAAAATATTTTTTTATATCTTACTTACTCCATGTAGTTTGTAGTGATGGCCAAAAAAATGTAATCTCATGTTTTCATGCAGAATGGAGAGGCTAAAATCTCTGATATTGTAGAACCTAACGGCGACCCATACTGTACAACGACAAACCGTATCAGAAATTCCATGGAAAAAAAATCTCCTGTTACTCGTGTTGCATCATCCATGTCAAGTTGTACAGTCGAATGCTCACAATGTGCAAAACACATCCATCCATCCATTTTCCAACCCGCTGAATCCGAACACAGGGGTCACGGGGGTCTGCTGGAGCCAATCCCAGCCAACACAGGGCACAAGGCAGGAACCAATCCAGGGCAGGGTGCCAACCCACCGCAGGATACACACACACACCAAGCACACACTAGGGCCAATTTAGAATCGCCAATCCACCTAACCTGCATGTCTTTGGACTGTGGGAGGAAACCGGAGCGCCCGGAGGAAACCCACACAGACACCGGGAGAACATGCAAACTCCACGCAGGGAGGACCCGGGAAGCAAACCCAGGTCACCTAACTGCGAGATAGCAGCGCTACCACTGCGCCACCGTGCCGCCCTGCAAAACGCATATTTTTACTAAAATACTAAGAGGCTCTGCCCCCTGCTCGCTTCGCTCGCCAACCCCCAACTCTGCTGCTCGCGTATGGGGATGTTGATGTACAATTTAAACAAATTGTTATTTTCATGGGAATTGTTACATCTGCATAATAGAACTATTTTACATTACAGCGAGTTATTAACTATATTAAAAAATAGTAAAACATAATAAATTAAAAGGAAATTATGTTTCATGTTGTGTTAGAGTTATTCGTTGCATTATATATTTTCGTCCTGTTTGGCTTTGAAATTAACACGCAAATACTTTTTAAACTTACACTTTTACTGCAAAACTTCAGTAAAAACAATATTTGAAATTGACTTATCGCTATTATCACATTGAATTTTGATTCCGTGTTTGAACTTACATCGTGACAGCGCAACATATAACTGCCCGTGAGTGAATATCGTTTCTTTCTCTCTAATAAATAAACCAACTTTTTCGAATGTTTGTCCCTGTGATTTGTTAATTGTCATAGCAAAAGCTGTTCTCACGGGAAACTGTAAACGTTTTAATACGAATGGCATATCAAGATCTCCTTTGGTGTTTAATGTTATCCACGGAAGATTTACTACATTACCGTTCTTGTCGCCTGTTAAAATTTTACATGTCAGAATTGTTCGACCAATTTTGAATACAATTAATCTTGTCCTATTGCATAGCCCATCACTCCTACATAAATTACACAATAACATTACGATACATCCTTCTTTAACTCTTTGAGGGCTGAATATTTTTTCCCAAAGACAGTTTCTGAAAGCAATGTTTTCACACAGAAATCTTCATAAAATATCTTTTGCTGCATGCTGTGGCTGCCAGTTTGCCAAGAATGTGCAGCAGGCTTGCTGTCTTCATGTGCCTGGGGCGGCAGCAGCAGCAGCAGCAGCAGCGGTCATGGTTGCAATGCATTGCAAACTGGTTTCTACCTCTTATCATTGTTAAGTGGCAGTCCTACCTGGCGACCTCACATTCGTTTTCAATCACTTGTATCAAAATCATAATCTGACAAGTCATAGTCCAGTTCAGAGGTAATAATAGGCAAAACCTCGCTGACAGAGTATTTTGCTTTATGCATTTGCTTTGACCTCTCACCAGATGTCAGTCCCATTTTGGCTGTTGTTTGCGCTTTGCTATTCACGCGAGCGCAGGAAATCTCAGTCTAACCAATGAATCTAACTTTCCTTCTAGAAACAAGAGTCCAACTAAAACATAACAGTTGGTTTTGTCACTGTTTACAGTTGATTCCCATCGTCAACTCCTCCTTTTGACAAAAGTCAACATCAGCCCTGAAAGAGTTAAACAGTAATTCAGCCGGTGGATGACTGGACGGTGTTAATGGTTGTAGATATTCTACAGGATATTGTAAGTTGATGTTTTCATCTTCTGCACCATCACCACCAATTGTTTCAGCATAGTGTATTGATATGCATTTAACCAATTTGCTGTGTAACCGATCGACAATTTTCTCATTAATTCGTTTGACTTCATCATTTCTCGGTGCTAGGATTGTCCTTGTACTCATTTATTCTGTTGATAACCCTTCGGGATGAAATTCTTTAATAAGGTTTGAACATAATAAATCTTCTGTTATTGGGAACTTAAAGTGAGGAAAACTTAAAAATTTATAAGAGCTGAGAGCACAGGAAGTGTGTCTGACAAAAGCATTCACATGAATGAGAGGTGAGAGGACCGTGGGTCGTTAATCGTAAATGGCTGAGAGACTTGAAAAAATCTCTTGGCAATAGTCTTGTCTTGAGATTTTCTTTTATAATAGAGAGATATTGTTAAAAAAACACTTCCAGAAAACACTGTTATGAATGAAAATGGAATGTGCTCAGATGTGAATGAACTACCATATTTGATTCTAAAGTAAGAAATTTAAGTATCAGGAAAAAAGAAAAAAAAGTTTCCCATATAAAAACACTGATGTTTCATATTTGCACTACTTGCACCATAAGCAGCCAGTGACTCTTTTAATAAATTGCTGGCTACCGTTGTTAGAACAAATTGATCTCTCATTTGCTCAAACACTGCCTCACTCCACTTTTCCGCTCTCGCACATTACAACTGGCTTTTTCCCATGATGCTGTGCAGTGATGACATTAGAACAGTCGTGACAAGAACAGGCCTTTCTGTCCAGTAAGCTCATCCAAAATAACATCAAGTCGAGTTTTGAAGGTTCCCAAACTTCTGCTGTCTACTATACGACTTGGAAGCTTATTCCATGTGTTTATAGGTGTTTGCAAGAAGAAAAATTTCCTAACATTTGTGCTATGTCTGACCTTAATAAATGTCCTTGTGTTTTTGTTGAACTCATTTTAAGGTGACATCTGGAATCCACTGTCCTAATTCCTTTCATAATTTTCAACACTTCAGTCATGTTGCCTCTTACTCTCATTTTGCTTAAACTGAAAAGCTCAACATCTTCAGTCATTCCTCTTAATCAACCTAGTTGCTCTCCTCTGGACTTTCTCTAGTGCTGCTATGTCTTTTTTTAATTGTAATGTGGAGACTAAAACTGCTCACCATTCTCCAGATGAGGCCTCACCAGTGTGTTATACAACTTAAGCATAAACACCCTTGGTTTGTACTCCACACCTCGTGCTGCATAACCTAACGTTATATTAACCTTCTTGATTGCTTGAGTACACTACGACTCTTAGGTCCTTCTCATAAGCAGTACCCTCAAGTTTCAGACCTCCCATTATGTATTCAAATCTAACATTTCTACTTCCTACATGGAATACTTTACATTTACTTACACCTGCCATGCCTGTATTCTGTCCAAGTCCCTCCGCAAGGACTCCGCTGATTCTACATTATCTGTTCCTCCACCTAGTTTGGTATCATCAGCAAACTTGACCATCTTGTTGTTTATGTTCTTATCCAGGTCATTTGTGTGTATTAAGAAGAACAGCAGCCCCACTACTGATCCCTGAGGGATGCTACTTTTAACATCATTTAATTAGGAAAAACCTCTCACCATCACCCTCTGCTCCCTGTGTTTTAGCCATTTTTGCATCCACATACAGACCACCCCTTGAATTCCCACTTCTTTTTGTTAGATCACTAACCTTTCATGTGGTACTTTATTAAAAGCTTTCTGAAAATTAAGACCAATGATATCACATGCAACATCTCTTCTCATGCTCTTGTTGCTTCCTCGTCAAATTCCAGCATGTTCATGAAATGCATCCTTCCCCATCTATCCCATGATGACACCTATTCTAATTTGCTTGGGTTGGGATGCATGCTGAGCTTTCTGGGCTACAGTTACTTAAATCTTTACAGTTATCCTCTTCTTACAACAGGATACTATTTCCTCACTTATTGTCTTTAGGCTTTTTTGAAAAATATGCGTGAAGGGTTTATCTACGCATTTGCACTCGCTAACTTCCTTAAGCACTTGAGCACGAATTACTAACCCTGCAGTCACAGCAGCTGGGAAGTTTGAAAAGTTGCATTTTATGACATCACACCTTTCTGCTCCATTCTGTGCCTCCTGTTGGAGGTTTGGATGAAGTGTTGAGTTTGGATGTATTACTCTGCTTCTTCAAAAGTAAATTCACATTTGCTCTCATTTTTACTTGTGTTTGCATATAATAAGTACCAGTTGTGATAGCCCATGTCTGTCTGTCTGTCCACATGAAACAACTCAGCCTCTGATGGACCAATTTTGGCGAGATGTGGCACACTTATTCTTTAAAGAAATTTGTTGAGATAAATACATTTTTGCTCAGATATCTTGAGCAGATTGCTCTGTACAAAGTTTTAAAACTTCAAAATTTCCCATTGAAAAGCACTGGCAAATTTGCAAACTCATCTACCTTAAAATGGAGAAACGTTTTATGCTACTACAACTAGGAATTAGTTTACTGTTTCAATTTTACCTTGTGACTGGTTGCGTGAACTTGTATATTTTGTACATTTTCCTCTTTTACTCGCCTGACAGCTGCTAGGATGCTGTATGAGCAAGTCAGACACATGACAGAGCACATGCGCTTGCAAACAGTTCACAGAGCAGCGCCTTCTCCTGCAGCTTTGAGTAAGTTAACTATAAAGAGTGCAAAAAAAGTCATTTCTCTGCTAATAAATGTGAGCACATATAAGACTGAGTTGACTGAACAATATCATCTGCAGATTATTATTGTAAAGAACCGATGATATCAACCTACAGCTAAAAGGGGCTTGGACTGATCAGTAACACAAGAAAGCCGCCGCTGCCCTAACTGATATAAACGGGTTTAGCACTGGACAGCGGCGTCTCGAGGGGGGGACTTCAGTGACTTAAGCCCCTGATTTCTGGCGTCCGGCCCCTGATCTTTCAGTCCCAGATATGCACAAATAATCACAGCAAACCCCTGGTCTTCTTACCCATCCTGTGCCATTCTTATCCCCATTATACAATAAATCAGTTCCTTTCCAAGTTTTTACTTATTTATATAATTTTAACAATTAACTGTGTTTTAACTAATATTACAGTAGTAGCTAGATGGGGAACTTATTTCAGTTCCTTTTCCATCCATCCATTTTCTAACCCGCTGAATCCGAACACAGGGTCACGGGGGTCTGCTGGAGCCAATCCCAGCCAACACAGGGCACAAGGCAGGAAACAATCCTGGGCAGGGTGCCAACCCACCGCAGGACACACACAAACACACCCACACACCAAGCACACACTAGGGCCAATTTAAAATCGCCAATCCACCTAACCTGCATGTCTTTGGACTGTGGGAGGAAACCGGAGCACCAGGAGGAAACCCACGCAGACACGGGGAGAACATGCAAACTCCACGCAGGGAGGACCCGGGAAGCAAACCCGTCAGTTCCTTTTCTCCTTTCATATTGATACTGATTTTATGCTAGTATTAGTCATTTTGTATCAATAGATATTTTCAATTGCCAATTTTTGGATACTACTCTATTGGATATACTTACAAAAATGCTAAAAATTTAAAATTGAAAAAACAGTTAGTTACAGACCCTCCGCCACTAACACACATCAGTTGAGGCTATTTTCATATTGCTTGAATTGCAGTCTACTGTCCATGAAAGCTATTGAGCCACCATAGCCTCTCTGTGCTCCGTTTGTAATTCCATTATAAATAGATAGATAGATAGATACTTTATTAATCCCAAGGGGAAATTCACATACTCCTGCAGCAGCATACTGATACAAAAAACAATATTAAATTAAAGAGTAATAAAAATGCAGGTAAAAACAGACAATATCTTTGTATAATGTTAATGTTTACCCCCCCGAGTGGAACTGAACAGTCGCATAGTGTGAGGGAGGAATGATCTCCTCAGTCTGTCTGTGGAGCAGGACAGTGACAGCAGTCTGTCGCTGAAGCTGCTCCTCTGTCTGGAGATGACACTGTTTAGTGGATGTAGTGGATTCTCCATAATTGATAGGAGCCTGCTGAGCGCCCGTCGCTCTGCCACAGATGTCAAACTGTTCAGCTCCATTCCAACAATAGAGCCTGCCTTCCTCACCAGTTTGTCCAGGCGTGAGGCGTCTTTCTTCTTTATGCAGCCTCCCCAGCACACCACCGCGTAGAAGAGGGCGCTTGCCACAACCGTCTGATAGAACATCTGCAGCATCTTATTGCAGATGTTGAAGGACGCCAGTCTTCTAAGGAAGTATAACCAGCTCTGTCCTCTCTTACACAGAGCATCAGTATTGGCAGTCCAGTCTAATTTATCATCCAGCTGCACTCCAAGTATTTATAGGTCTGCACCATCTGCACACAGTCACCTCTGATGATCACGGGGTGTAGGAGGGGTCTGGGCCTCCTAAAATCCACCACCAGTTCCTTGGTTTTGCTGGTGTTCAGGTGTAGGTGGTTTGAGTTGCACCATTTAACAAAGTCATTGATTAGGTCCCTATACTCCTCCTCCTGCCCACTCCTGATGCAGCCCACGATAGCAGTGTTGTCAGCGAACTTTTGCATGTAGCAGGATTCCGAGTTGTATTGGAAGTCTGATGTATATAGGCTGAACAGGACCGGAGAAAGTACAGTCCCCTGTGGCGCTCCTGTGTTGCTGACCACAATGTCAGACGTGCAGTTCCCGAGACGCACATACTGAGGTCTGTCTTTAAGATAGTCCACGATCCATGCCACCAGGTATGAATCTACTCCCCATCTCTGTCAGCTTGTCCCTAAGGAGCCGAGGTTGGATGGTGTTGAAGGCGCTAGAGAAGTCTAGAAACATAATTCTTACAGCACCACTGCCTCTGTCCAAGTGAGAGAGGGATCGGTGTAGCATATTAGTGATGGCATCCTCCGCTCCCACCTTCTCCTGGCATGCGAACTGCAGAGGGTCGAGGGTGTGGCGGACCTGTGGACTCAGGTGGTGAAGCAGCAGCCCCTCCATGGTCTTCATCGCATGTGACGTCAGATCGACAGGCCGGAAGTCGTTCAGCTCACTAGGATGTGATACCTTTGTAAAGTGCTGTTTAAAAGTACATATTTAATGCCATCTCTTAACACATGAAATTGCATTCTATTATTGCTATTACTTTTGAATATGACTCATTGTTACAAAACTAGTTAATAAAAAAATGTAATAACTGATTTTTTCATATCAATCAACTTAGTCACCGAACACACCTGAATGTTACGCAGTGAGTACATTGGTGGAAATCTGATTGATGTAAATGCCGTGTAATCATCTCAGCTGATACGTTTTTTTAAAATTTCATATAATAAAATGGGATGAGAATTTGGGATTCCATAGCAACCCAACGAAACTGAGTAGCAAAATTGTTCCCCAGTTTTTCATGTGAAGCTCCTATTTCCCATCCATCACACACCCGGTGCACATCCACAAACACAAAACCTATGCAGTGATTGTGAGGAAGAGTGTGTGACAGTCGTGTGGATAATCTATGTATGCGAACGCTTCAAAAGTGAATCCAACATTGTTCTCAAGGACAAAATGTGCTTACTACAATTCAAATAGCAGTTGCTGTCATTTGTCCTCAGTCTGGCTCAGTGTGATTTTGAAGCAGATTCCCCTCCTTTTTTGTGTTTATGCCATGATGGGTGAAGACCCCTTGTGTGAGATTTTCTGAAGGGAATAATGAGCAATGCTGCTCCTTGACATCAGTGACCTGTGTTTGCCCCTCTTTTACTAGATTTTTTGTTGTAACATTTAACAATTATCTGTGACAGATATTGGAACAACTTAACTCTTAGGTGTTTGGTTGACAGAATTGCTTCCTCGCATTTGGAGAACCTCTGGATGTTCTTATAGTGCCAGCCTGTGTCACAGAAGCTGATAAGTGGAACATCAAGTTGAGAGGGTCGTGTACACTACACTTGGGTCGTCCCACACCCTGATCTCTGATTTCCGAGTTATTCATTGTGGATAATTCCAAAAAAAAACATTCTTTAAAAACGTTTGGACTCACCCTTAATCATCTCAAAGCTATTCCTTGAACCTCAGGCTTCTTTTTCTGCTGCCATGTTTTTGTGTAGTTGCCATTTTTCTAAAACATTTAATTTCTTCTTCTTCAATCATTCTGTTGCAAATGTCCTTGTATTTGGGCTCATTGTCTTGCTGTGTAATGCAGATGATGAATCTCTAGCCTATTTTCATTTGAATTTCTAACACAAGTCCAAATTCATTATTATTTATTGATGTCTCAGAGAATGTCCCCTGGCTATGTCATCACCATTAACGTTCATTCAGTGATGGCCTTCAGATGTCTTCTGATCATGTCACTCCTACTACTATACCTAACAGCCGGGATGACAGAGCCTCTCACTGTGGGCTATAAGCTTTACCAAGGGGCCCATAGAGCATAGAAAGGCTTGATTTGGAATTGTCTGTTGTCCAGATTTGAACCCAGGACTCTGGAGCAGCACGAACCAGTGTGCCAACCCAATTCCATTGCCCCAGGTCAGTATTTGTCAAGTTCAGTCCAGGAGACCTTCATGACTGAGGGTTTTTATTCCAACCAACTTCACAATTGGCCCGTCATCCTTACTTTCAGTTGATCTCATTGTTGACTTAAGTGGAATTGAACCACCAGTTCTGTCTAAAGCCATGGCTGCCTGTCTGCAACCATATGACCCAGGAAGTGAATGCCCTTATCATCCTGGAATTTACAAGTATGGAGATGGCCATCTGGTTTGGGTGAAGGTTAGCTGTTGTGCAGTAGTGCAGCCATGATTGTTAACTGAATGGGGATGTATTCCTGAGGTTTTTAAACGGCACATGTGGACAGGAGTCTCCTTCTGGTCAGGCAGGGGTGAGCCTTGACTTTAGTTAGGCCCATTCAGTTACATTTGGGCCCTGACTTCTATACTTCACCAGCTCCATTTCTTCAGCACTCCCTTACGTTGTTTTAAGAGGTGCTCTGCTCTGAATCAGACTGGCACCCAGAGGTTCCCCAGTTTCTGTGCTTTGTAGGGATTTGGCACAGCACAGTGGCATACTGCCGACTCAAAGTGCCACTTTGAAACCTGGGGAGTTTACACGTTCTCCCTGTGTTTGTGGAGGCCTCTTCTGGGCACTTCAGTCCAAAGGCTGTGAATGTGTGTGAGTGTTTGGGACTTGAGTGTGCACTTCTTTGTTGTCATGCAGTGTCACTCAGGTCTTCTGCGTCCTATAGAGTCCACCTATGGGTCACAATCTTCATTTATACAGCACCTGTCATGGCAGTAACAGCGACATTTATTTCTATAGCAGGTTTTCATACAAAAAATATCACTCAAATTGCTTTAAAAGATGTCAACAAAAAGTATTTAAAAAAAAAGAAAAATATAAAAAATTGATAAGAATAGGAATGAACAAATGGCACACTAAAATTAGTAAATAGGAATTAATCAACACACACTTACATAACACATATATACAAGTCGTAGATAAAGCAGACTCCTTATTTGTAGATTTGTTTTCTAAAGATGAATCTGATGCTATGGTCAGATGGCTGGGGAAGAAAGAAATATTTAAAAAAAAAAAAAACCCACTTGAGGCAAGGTGCTGGAGACAGGAAAAAAATCTGCAGGGGTCCCAAGGCCAAAAGACCACTCAGTCAGTCAGTCAGTCAGTCAGTCAGTCAGTCAGTCAGTCAGTCATTCTCCAACCCGCTATATCCTAACACAGGGTCACGGGGATCTGCTGGAGCCAATCCCAGCCAGCACAGGGTGCAAAGCAGGAACAAATCCCCAGGCAGGGCGCCAGCCCACCACAGAGACCACTCAGTCATCACTGGGAATTCTACCCAACATAAATATGCTCAGAGGATTCATTGCATTGGGTCTCGTACATCACAGGCAGCTGCACAGGACTTTGATCAGCTGGTGGCACAAAATGTCACCACAGTAAAACAGACAGTAGAGATTAATCACGATTGCAGATTAAGGAAGAATATGATAGCTCTATGCATGTATAATCTATTAGAAATAAAATTAACATACTGCTATGAGAAAATGGGTTTTTAGGAGTTTTAAAAAATGGCCCTTGTTGTTAGCCTGGGGTATCTGTATCAGGTTTTGGTGCATAACAGCAAAAGGCCCCCTTCTTTTATGGTTAGCTCTTGGAATAATAAGCAAACCACTATTAGAAGATCAAACGTTACAACTAGGAATATAAGGGGACAGCCATTACAAAATATACAAAGCAAAATTATTCAGAGCTTTATGTACCATTAGCTGTATTTTAAAATTAAATCAAAAGGACACTGGTAACCAGTGTAATGATGCCAAGACTGGTAAGCGGTGTTTAGGCTTTCTTTTTCTGGTTAAGATTGTTGCTGCTTCATTCTGAACTAACTGCAGTTGATTGATGTCTTTCTTAGGTGGTCCTGTTAGGGGAGTGCATTGCAGTACTCGCATTATTCTCTTCTCGCATTATTTTCTTCCAAGGTTCCCTAAGCCAGAACAAAGATCCTCATGCCATCCCCCAATAAATTAAACTTAAAACAAAGCAAAATTATAGTCAAATGCTTTGGGAGTGTCAATCTGCCTTGGGTACCTCCTGGTGTAAAACTAATCCTGTCCGGGCTATGAACACATTAATTCACTTTTGCACTGAAACTAAGTCCAACTTTTAGTGAACTGTAAAACTAAAGGGTAGTCTCCTCCATGAAAAAGTTAGAGAACCACAAGGAGGAAAAAAGGGGACACTACTAGGAATGGAGACTAAAGGGTAGCTTTTATAGCCTTCTAGGAACTCAATGTCCTCATATCCCTCATAACTATCAGTTTCGGACCCTTAGAATTTTTTTATTCTATAGTCCCCCCATGGTGGGGTCCTGCTGTCCCACAGTTTGAGAAGCACTGACCTAGTCAATTAAAAAAAAGTAAGATTTAATTTCTCAGAAATAAGAGGTCTAACTTCTGCAATGTTCCTTAAATGTAAAAATGCAGTCCTAGTAATCTGGTTAATGTGTGATTTAAAGCAGGCATGTCAAACACGCGGCCCCCGGGCCGCATGCGGCCCGCAATAGAAATCTGTGCGGCCCGCATGACAGATCCTAGTTAGCACTAAACTTGTGATTGAATCATTCTGCATCTTCGGTGTTACTTATTGACTTTTCTTACTTCTGCCTTCTGACAAAAGCGTGTTTTCCCATGGCATTACGGTACCGAAAACGTCATCTGCTAGTATAGCCATGAGCCTTGACCAAATTTAATGAGCCGCGACATCGCAACTGAAGTGCTAGGCTGCACCAGCCTGGCAGCAGGGGCGGCCTTTGGCATGTGCAAACTGTGTACCTGCACAGGGCCACCACGCCAATATATATTGAATATAAAACAGAAAGAGAAAATAACGACACACAGCTGACGGCGATGTGGCCGAAAAACATTGTGTTTCTTGTTAATTAGTACGCTGTATTTACAAATGTCGCTAGAGTTGGAGCAGTAAGCTATATGTAGTATTATAACGTTCTGCCATAATTAGAATATCATGGGCCACCACTTGGTTTTCAAGTTATGGACATGCGTATATAGAAGCGTGTCATGAGCACGAGGCGGCTATGCAGTGTCCGCAACGGATGTGGCCATCTGCCATGCATAAGATACCGTATTGACATTGGCGGGCGAAGGGGCCACCGATTCTTTCTCTACCCAGGGCCGCCACGAGCCTAGAGCCGCCCCTGGCAGGCTACACTACTGGCTGGGCTGCTGAGACTGGCCACTGGGCAGAACTGACCATCACGAGTAGTAATAGCTCGCATATTTTCACATTTTTTGCTCTAGTTTTATGTAATTTTGTGCTAGTATTGTAACAAACAGTTAGTGCAGACTACAGCTGAAGATCTGAAGTGGACGCGAGAAGTTGGTGAGTTGTTTATTAACAAATTTTTGTGATTTTGAGTTTGTAAAATTAGTGTAGGTCAGGGGGCTTTTTGCATATCGGCTTATTTTACAATATAAACTTTGAAGTAAACTTAGTAAAGTAAAATTTGATTTTTGGAGGATTTGTTTTCCAACTTGAATTACTGAGCAATGAATTCAGTGAGCATTTTCGTGATTTCAGTTCACACGAACAGGACTTTGCGCTGTTTACGTAACCATACTCTTACAACACTGAGAATGCTCCTGAGAATATCCAAATGGGATTGATTGAAGTGCAGTCACATTCTATTCTGAAGGCAAAATACAACGAAGTTGGTGTGCCAGGGTTGTATGCTTACCTTCCACCCTCGTATGTGCAGATCCGTAAGTTGGCATCGAGAGTACTGTCTACGTTCGGAAGCACTTACCATTGTGAGCAATTGTTTTTGTTAATGAAAGCTACCAAAACCCCACATCGCTCAAGACTTACCGTCGAGCACCTTTCATCCCTCATAAAAGTTGCAGCTGCACAAGATTTCAAGCCTGATATTGACGAACTGGTTACTAAAAAGAGATGCCAAGTGTCGGGACAAAAGAAATAAATCTCACACTGTAATAATATAATATAATGAATATAATATAATAAGGACCTAGCTAAGAGGCTAAGACTTTAATTGTACGCTGTTGAACGGAGATGGTATGGAAATAAATTGCTTTTCTTTAAACTTTAAGTGTTACATTTTTTAAAGTTTTCAGTATTGGAAAGAAAGCTACAGTAACTTTGTATAATAGTATAATAGTATTTGTTACAGTGTGGCCCGCTGACGCACGTATGGCAGTCGAAGCGGCCCACCAATGGTAGTGAGTTTGACATGCCTGACTTAAAGTATAGGTCAGAGGCCATGACTACACTTTCATTCCTTACTCTCCCCTTGCCTTTCAATGCTAAGGGATCACATTTATTTCTAAGACCCTCACTATTGTCTGTTTTTTCCTTACTAAGCTTGAGGAAATGACTACTCATCCATTTGGAAATACAAGACAGACATCGGATCTGAGGGCCTAAAGCTTCAAGAGTAGTTCACTCTCTTTGAATTCCAAGCTAATTCTGATATTTACTAGGATGGATTATTATACCCCAAACCATTATAGGTTTTGTATTGTGATGTCTCAGGCTGAAGCCTGCAGAACTATGAGGGCTGGGTGTGTGTGCCATAACTTGTGATTTCACCAAACAATGTGGCATAGGTAGGTGGTAAATAGTGGGGGGCACTGAAAGTGGTCTAAAACAACTGCCAAATCAAATTGATGTACTGTGCAATTAACAGATAATGGCATGTCAACATGATTTTACAGCTAACTAAAGTGCAGCGCCTTTTTAATGAAACAAAGACCATCATACAGTATCTGCGTCAACCATCCACTTTCAGAAATATCAGATGAAAGCCTCTCTTCCTTCTAGAACTCTCCCCGGCATGTCCAACACATTAGTGTTTCTTTACATCTGAAAATGTCAATAACAGTGGTTGGAAGATATGATAGCGGAATTCTGCAGAACTCCATTTTATAGCAGGGGAGGGGAGTGTCTTTGAGAGGTATGTATAGTGGGATTTAATGCTCCCTGTTGGCCTGTGGCATCGACAAGGGCTCTGAGAAGTGAGTCCACCTACCAGAAAAGACAAACGCCACCTTGAAGTGATGATATCCAGATATAAAAAAATGGCAGGTCACAGAAACAGAAAATACAGACAAGACAGTAGAGAATCAGCAGCACAAAATGGTGAGGGTATAAAAAGGATAACGTAAAACTAGCTATGCTACCCATCTAAGACGTGTTGAAATCTCGGTTATCAATGTAGACTTCATTGTTAACGTTTACAGTACACCATGCATTGTGTATTTCTCTGTTATATGCCATATGTTGTTATATGTTGTGCCATCTGTTGGATGACAAATTCAATGCATTTTATTACAAAAAACATTTGTGATGCGTCATCTTTGGAATGACAGAAACATAGCAATGCAACTGACACAAAGACGTTCCATTATTATTTAGGTGGATGTGACTTGTGAAGAGCAGTTCAACCATGAAGGTGGTGTGTATGTGTGTGTGTGAGTGGATGTGCAGATTTTCACCCAGTGGGTGTCAAGTTTTGTGTTCTCGCCAGTACCCAGTATTCTGTATATATTCACGTTTAATGAGATGAGCAACAGGAAATCGTTAAAGTTCTAGAGGTCATGCCAGTCTACAAGCAATGGCAGACAATGAGGCGACTTGATTCAGAGTAAATGAAAGAATGGATGGGAAAACTGGAGCAAATAGGTTGAACAGAAGTGGCACAGTGCGTAAAGCTACTGCGTCACAGCTCTGGAGACTGATAACCCACCCTGGCCAGTGTCTGATTTTCATAAGGTACAAAGGCATGGCTGGCTGTAAGCCGTGTTATCACACAAGCTGTTTATTTTAGCTACAAGATCAGATAGAAACAATGGTGTTATTTTTAGGCATCATGTTATTAAAGATCTCTGGCCAAGATATTTTCTTCGTGTGTCATTACAGAACGAGTCTCAGTAGAAAGGCATAACCCTTGTATCCTCAGTGCCAAGTCTGTGCCATGTTGTCCTTTAAACCCATCAGCATGCCATCTGAACAGTCTGCAGCTCATATTGCTTTTTGTCCCATTAAGCACCACTTTCATGCCACCAGGCTGAGGTTTCATCCCTTTGTTGTGGTTTGTCTCCCCCCTGGAGGCTACCCATAGCATATCTCACACCTCCTTTCTTCCTGATAGTTCTGAGCCATCAAAGTTCTGTTAACTCTGTGGCATTTGACTTTTGTGACCTCCAGATCTGATCTCTTCTTTGCTGCTGAACACTTTGTCCCAGTCTTTAGTGCAGCACGGTTACTGATGTGGCCCATTTCACGGTGGTCCCTCTCTGCAATTGGTACCATCTGCCTGAAGTTTCACTAGAATGCACCTCTAACAACTTCTCCTTTCTCTTTTTGTTCCTGCAGTGACTTTGCTGTGTCCCCACCCAAGCAGGCATGAGCCGTCGGGTTGTGCGCCAAAGTAAATTCCGGCATGTTTTTGGGCAGCCACTGAAAGCTGACCAATCCTATGAGGACATCCGGGTTTCCAGAGTGACATGGGACAGTTCCTTCTGTGCTGTGAACCCCAAATTCCTGGCCATCATTGTGGAGTCGGGAGGTGGAGGGGCCTTCCTAGTTGTGCCTCTTTCCAAGGTGAGTCTCTCCGGCTGCTTCATTTCATTTGTACATGCCAGTCAGATTGGGCACTGCCAAGTTGGAGTTAGTAATGTGCACAGTTAAGTATCTGCATGCTATGAATGTCATCAAAATGCTAAGTAATGGAAGTCTTCTGAGGTGTTCAAAGGGCACTGGAAACTGCCACCAAGATAGGGCTAATGGTTACATGACAAACAGCCTGTTGGGTAGTCAGGGTGCATTGAGCTTAGAGGAAGGTATAAATTCCATCTCTATCGTGGTATTAATTTTACTTTTTATTGTTAGTATTTTTCATTTTGTAAGACACATGTCAATGAAGGACATGTCTGGAGTTCGTTCCCATCTCTCCTGCTGGGCCTCACTGGATGCCATTGCCAGTTTCAGGATCTGTGGTTCAGATTTTTAGTTCTTTTGATGAATGTGCCACTCATTTGAATCTCTGCCTACTGTTGGTTCTCAGTGCCTTGTGAACTTGTGGTCTGAGTAAGGAGAATGTTGGTAGTTGGTTTGCTTGCCCTGTAGGTGTACCATGAGTTGTCTGGCCAGTGGCAGGGGCCAGCCTCTCAGCCTACTTTGATATGTCACTGTTATCAAATGGCTCCTGTGTTTCAGATTTGATTCTGTGTGTGATAATGAGGACCACTGCGCAGATTATCTGTTGGCTCCATTTTCCTGTCTGGACACCGTGGGTGCTGGTGTTTGTATTTCATTGGGCATTAACTTCTGAGATCAGGCTTTCCTCCCATTCGTCTTTTGGGTGGCCAGCAGGTTTTTAATGGACTGCATTCTGTGTGCCCTTAGCCTCTTGTCTTCATGGCGTCTGCCACTATTGAGAAATTTCTCTGGGCCTACAATCCTCACAGCCAGGGTGGGCTCTAGCTTTTTTGTTTCACACAAATCACAGAGTCTTGAAGGCAATACATATTATTGCAGGTTGCAGAGAGTTGTGGGATGGCTGTGGAATACCCACTTGGAGATTCACACGAGTCGTAGATCAAAGAATGTGGGCGAGGAGTGATGTTTTTGTTTGACGTTTTCAAGCGTGTCACACAGAAACGTCAGACTGAAGAGTGATGGGTGAATCCCGATTGGAGATTCGTGTGAGCTGAACTTGGATGTCATACCGAAGAGTCTGCGAAAATATGGTCAAGATCACCCGAAACCACCACCTCCCAACTTCAACGACTAACAAAATGCCGACCGCAGAACACTTTGCCATCGTAGGTGACCACCTAGTTAGCTTGCCCTGCTCACATCTTCACACAGAGTGGCTGGCTACGAACTCGGGGACATGCTTATCCAGTTAAGCTAAAGGGAGATCTCCACCCTAATAAGCAAAACAGTCCCCTGACTTGTAACAACTGTGAAGGTGTCATATTTGTCAGAACGTTGTCTCTCTTGCTCTCTTTTTCCAGCTTTGCTGAATCTCACTACAGCATCCCTGTCTGGGTATGCATTCAGTATTTACTATGGGGTCTTGAGCTACCTGCTTAATTACTTTAGAGTCATTTAGGTATCGTCTTCAGCCAGTCATCAGCATTAAGATCTGCTTTCCAGGTCAACGGTTTTTATGAGTCTTAATGATATTAAAAGAAATTACAACTTGTTAATGTTGAAAGTCAACACTTCAGTAAGGAAAGTTGGCAAACTGAGGTTCATTCTACAACAACAATTCCATTCATACACATACTGTACATCATCAGTATACGATTTAAAGGCACCACATACTCCGGCAGATACACAGTACAACACCTGCATGTATACACCAAGGGCTATCCTTAAATATTGTATGTCTGAATTTGCAGTTACTGCATATTTCACACATACATGTTTCTATCTAGAGCAGTGGTTCCCAAACTTGACTGGGCTCCGACCCACCTAACAAAAACTGCCAAATTCGGGACCCACCTCTTAGCCGTCTTAAAAAGGGGGCATAAAATATTGGTAACGCTCAGATTCCCTAGTAGCGAGTCGCGGAACTACTTAATGGTGTCTTATTTGTTCGGGCTGTTTATTTTGTTTAAAGTATTTTTTTCATTTGACATTAATTTGTTATCATCACAGACAACATATATTGTACTTTAGCTCACAAACAGTCACTATGGAAATTTAAGCGTCACCAATATGAATGAAGGACTTTTCAAATAAGAAAAAAAACAACTTTAAGTTACAATTTTTTATTACTTAAATACCTACAAGGACTGTTATTTCAATGAGAAGGGTGTATTTGTTTCCTATTTTTTATCATTACAGCTTTAGCATCAACTTCAATTTTAGTTACTTTTAATCGCAGTGAGTTTGATACGTCCAATTTATTTCGGTATTTAGTTTTAATGCTGATCATAGCCGAAAATCCGGCCTCACATAGATATGAGGTACTGAAGGGGAGGAGGACTTTTATAGCTTCATCAAACAGGTAAGGATAGTTCCCAGCAACTGAGAGCCAGAATTTCGTTAACTGCTTGCGATTGAAACTATTTTTCAGTGACGTATCTTCTGATAAATCAATGAGTTCTTCACTTGCTTTTGTTGACATACTACTTGGTAGGCGGTCTTGAAATGGGTTACAAATCCAATTCAACGAGTCGAGCTTTTCATGTCTTCCCCGAAATAGGCATCAAAGTTATTTTTTAACAATGATAAATGAGTGGAAATTGCAGACAGTACATTCGTCTTTGGCTGCACTTGGTTTTCTATAATAAAAGTTTCAAGAGTTTCAAAACAATCATACTTGCTATCCTCAATACAACTTTTCCACAACATAAGCTTTTTCATAAACGCTCGAATTCTGTCGTGAACTACAAAAATGTCTGATTCGTTTGAACCTTGCAAATACAAATTGAGTTCGTTTAATTTCGAAAAAATATCCGCCAAGTATGTGAGCTTGAGAATGAATTCTTTGTCCAGTAAAGATTCAATATATTCAGTTTTTCCTTCCAAGTAAATTGTAACTTCATTGCGTAATTCCACTAATCGTGTCAGTACTTTCCCCCTGGATAACCAACGTACCTCCGTATGCAGAAGAAGAGATGTTATGAAGACTACCCATTTCTTCACACAGCTTTTGAAATAAACGTGCTTGTAAGGGTTTTTTTTTAATATAATTTACAATTTTCACAGCTGTATTTAGTACTGTTTTGAAATCATTAGGTAATGCTTTTGAAACCAGTGCTTCTCTGTGAAGGCTACAGTGTGTCCACAAAGCACAGGGGCTTTGTTTAAGAACTCTTGTAACGACACTGCTATTTTTCCCGCACCGTCAGTGCATATACCGAAACAATTCTTCCACTGTAAACCTTTCTCTTTTATATAGGAATCAATTGCATTGAAAATTTCCTCGGCCGTTCCACGACTAATTGGCTTGCAGAACAACATATCTTCATGCGCGTCATTTTGCCATATATAACGCACAAAAACAAGTAGTTGAGATAGGCCTTGCACGTCAGTAGACTCATCTAGTTGTAGCGTATAATATTTACTACAAACTACCCTCCGGATTAATTCGTCCTCTGCCCATTCAGCCATTTCGTCGATTCGTCGTGCAACAGTATTATTGGACAGTGGTATGCGCTCGATTTCCTTTACTTCTTTTTCTCCAAACATCGCTCCAAAAGCATCTTTAATTGATGGTAACACTAAATCTTCGCCAATGGTATGAGTCTTTCCTGCTCTGGCGATCCTTAAGCTAATGAGGTACGAGGCATATACAGCATTTTCATTAATATTAATGAAATGTGAAACAATATTTTTTGAAGATTTCATATCCAAAAATTTTCTTTGAAAAAAATCTACTGGCTTATTCGTAAAATGGGAATGCTTCGTTTCTATATGACGCGTCAACTTACTTGGGCGCATACTTTCGTTCGCTAATATTTCGTAGCAAATCACGCATTGAGGACGCGGATCTATCGTATCATGATTCCAAGTGAATCCTAGTTTTAGATATTCGGGGTCATATTTTCTTACAACTTTCCGTCGTTTCGATTCATGCGAACTCGTTGACGGAGCTTGGAAGTCAGCCTCAGTGCCACTTTTGTCATTTATAAGAACATCTTCTGTCTTTTCATCACAATCAACCGGCGGCGGCGACGTAGTTTTTGCTATCCGTTTCAACCACTTTTCCATTATTATATTCAAACGTTAATAATTGTTTTTAAAAAGATTATAAGGGCATATGCTAACGAACACAACACAACGCGATAAAGAATGTCACAAAAACAAAAGACGTCCGGCTGTTAGCCC
Source organism: Erpetoichthys calabaricus (assembly GCF_900747795.2). Classification (NCBI taxonomy): domain Eukaryota; kingdom Metazoa; phylum Chordata; class Cladistia; order Polypteriformes; family Polypteridae; genus Erpetoichthys; species Erpetoichthys calabaricus. The sequence continues at coordinate 66,436,590 of NC_041401.2, read as the reverse complement.
GATCGGTCGGAATATCGTCTTATGTTTCAGGGCCCACTCAACATTCGCTCGCGACCCATAGTTTGGGAAATGCTGATCTAGAGGTTATGGAAGGTTACCCTTCTCGTAAGTTTACTTACCTGTTAGTTTTTAGAGTGCTTCTTTAGCTTGCTTCAGATGTCAAGCTGAAGGTTTTATCTGATCAAACTAAATCAAGGAGTGACAGATATTTGTGGAACTTCAAATTTATTGATGAGCGCTGCAAGTACTCTGTACAAGTGATAATCCATTCATTTTCTACATCAGCTTATCCATGGCAGGGTTGTGGGAAAGTGAAAACCTAACCCAGCAAGCATTAGACGAATGGCAGGAACAATCCCTGGTTGCCAGCCCTTCACAGGATAAACACACACACATATCTTAATCAACCTAACCTGCATGTCTTTGAACTGTGAGAGGAAAGTGAAGCACCTGTAGGAAACCCACTAGGATATGGGAGACAACAGGCAAACTCCACACTGGCAGTATCCTGGATTTTAAATCCCAGTATCCTTGTTTAGAGGTAGCAGTGCTACCAGTGCGCCAGCCCACAAGTGATAATACAATGAGCAGTGTTTAAAGTGGGTGCTCAAATTTTGCAGTTTAACATACCAGGAGTTCTTCCAGTTGTGGGGAAGAGAGCCAGTTGTTTCAAGCGTAAATTCTGGAGCTTGTATATCAATTAAGTATATGCAGGACCATCCTAGCAGCATCATAGACCCCTATTCAAAGTGGTGCACTGGGGCCCCTGTTCTGATAGCAAAACACAAACATATATAGGCATCGGAAACATCGTGGGCCTCTATGTACCTAGCGACGTTAAGGTGCCCCTGAGTATATTTACCCCCTTGATTTGCAAGTATAAAAAGTATCCAACCTTCGTTTTTTCCTACTTCAACAACAGTTAATTAGTCTATCAATCAGAGGTCCTCAACCAGCCGCTCACCTCACTTGAACACGAGCTCAAGCTCCTGGATGTTAGGAGTACGCAAGTCCAAACCATTTCGCATTGCGTACTAATCTGCACAGCGGATTATATGTATAGGCTCGAAATTGGTTTGGTTTAAGGTTCGTGGGGGTAAGGCCAAGTACACCAGAGTCCCTAATCTTAAAATTTAGATTAGGTGCCTAGTCTTAAAATAGTGTAAGGGTGCCTAATCTTAAAGTTGAACCCTGGTGTATACTGATGGCGTCCGCTTTTTGAACAAGACCCTCATATCAGTTTATTTGAACACCCTACCGTGGTTCATGAGCGCTTCCCAACAAACATCAGTCTCAAATATTGTGGGTACAAACAATTTGAAATTGTGTGCGATCGAGAATGTTTTATGTAGAGTGCGCAGGGGCTGTTCTTCTGTTTAAAAGATGCCATCCCGTCCCCCGTAGTTTGTCACTTAAGGTTTGCTCGCATGTGTTTTATTTTTTTTATTTAAAACACATTAAAATGTATCCAAAGAACCTGGAAGCGCAAACAAATGGTCATGTTGCCCTTACTTCATCACACACTATTCAAGACTGTGCAACCGACTATCACAACGGGACGGGACGTGGGATTGGGCGGGAACTGGTGTGGGCGGTGCCGGATTTCCGAGCCTTCCAGTATTCCACTGTAGGATGTTGGAGTGTTAACATATCCAAATAGTATGCCGTTGAATGTGTATTTATTTAATCAGTTTGTTAGTAATTATACTTTGTTTATTTTGATATTTTAATTATTTATCTCCAGTATCACACTGGATTGTTATCAATAATATTATTGTTTATTTATTCATCACCATGCAAGGTCAATGCCGTCACCTATTCCAATGCAGCAGTATCATCTCTTATATATATTTCTCTTCTAGTTCGTCCTGCTTCCACTTCAAAACTGGTCCAGCCGACACGCAGCCGACACGGCATTTCTCGACTCCTATTCATCCTCTTCAATGTCATGCACTATACTGGCCTGTTGAGCGTAATACATCCAACAAGTACTCGAGGTGCTGCCACAACAGTAAAGTAGCTTTACCACCTTTGCGGGAGCCACCTGTGTCTTTACAACAGCTTCTTGCACAGCAAACATCAGAAGCTAAAAATTTTCATGAACACATTCGAGAGTACAACTCTTCTCTAGCGTTTGCTTCCATGGTGCACAGATAACTCAACCTCCTGCCCACGGACCATACTGTTTTAAAATACTCGGGCAAATTTATCACCAAATCTCTCCACTATTCGCTAACACTTCTACCTCTCCAGGATATGGACAGTTGTATGTTTTTGACACAGCACAAGCTACTGACGTACACTTACAAAATAAAGCAAACTCTGCATGCAGTGAAAATGTACTTCTCCAGCTAGATTCCATTCTCAGAATCATCAATCCCTTCGCTAAATCATACAAAACACATGCATGAAATCGCTCAGTCCAATCCAACAGCATCTGTACGAATGGTTTTCAAGGAAAACCGTAGGCAGGATTTACAACGATACAATGCCCCGACATGTCACACCAATGTTGCAGCGATTTTCATCGGAGAAGATGGCGAAACTCCAGACGAAAGGGACATTTGCATCTATCCCATAGGCAACTCCTGTAAACAGTTTTCCACGCTCGATATGAATTGCGATCCTATGGTTTACCCACTTTTATTCCCTTACGGAGACATTGGCTGGCACAAAGATTTACAACATGTTCCTGATTAAAAAACCGCCAAGCGAATAAGGCTTAGTCAATGCCAATTTTACATGTACAGATTAGCAATGAGGAATAAATTTAGTATTTTGCACTCCAGCGGCAAACTTTTCCAACAGTACATCGTAGATGCGTACGTTAAAACAGAAGGTACGCATCTCAACTATCTCAGATTACATCAACAAGATCTGCATGTGGAACTATCAGACGCACTGCAAGCAAATGCTGAAAATAACAACATACGTGTAGGCAAAATGATCATATTACCATCCGCATTTCCACGACGTCCAAGATACATGCAACAAAACTGTCAGGATGTCATGGCTATAGTATGAAAAATCGGAAAGCCTGATTTATTTATCACTTTCACATGTAATCCTACTTGGCCGGAAATTCTACATGCACACTGCATCTTTCAAGAAGTATTTATTTCTTCTTGATTTCTGAATTCCTTTCTCACCGTTTTCCGTTCATATTCTTACACCGCTGTATGCTACGGCGGGCGTCGGCTAGTATATTTGTATTTGCCCAGCTGCAGCACCTTAAAGTCCGTGCAATTTTCTTATGAAAATTAATGTTCGTTGCTAGCATGCATGGAGTTTAGTGAGAGCACTACATAGTAACCCAGCGAGGACCCTCTCAGCTCTCGGACGATCTTTTACAGCTTTCCATTTGTGGAATATCGAGTAGAAAGAAAAAGTAGAATCCATCTTCAGTCTTGTCTTTTAGTACAGTAGTCATTTATTGACTCATTCAGAGTTTATTAATTACAAAACAAGTTCAGTGGCGATTTAAGTCGTGTTTTCTCACGGCCAGTAATCGTTGCGCCATCACTCACCCGTCTCCTACTGTAAGTGTAAGAATCGATCTGCTACAGACGGCTTCAGAAAGCTCACTAATAGATGCGTGTGACATTTATAAATACTTAGCAGTTGTATTTAGTAAGCTGTTCAAGCAAATTGTATTGTGTGTCTTTAATTAAACAAACAAGGGTGTGGGTGTGGGGAAGTACTGTTTTTGTTATTACTGATTATAAAAAGTGCTCTTCTTCCTTGGAAATTTTAGGAAGATTTAATAGGGAAAAGTTATGTTTTATGTGTAAGCCTAACATTTAGTTCCCTGTTGTTCTTATTGTGCAGCCCACTTAGCTTGATAACAACATGAGCTGCAGCTCTTACTGAAAAAAAGACTGGACTGTAAACCTCTAAACCCAGTAATGACATCCCTGCTTATTTTAGCTTTCACAAACCTGTCTTACAAATACTGTATCTCCAAATGCTTTAGCACTTGGATTTAGATTTCTGACTGCTAAATCTCTGCATAACTCCCCTCCATGAATTATTTGAAAGGTAAACACCTTTATAATTTTTTACAAAGAGAATCCTAAAAGTGCTTAGAGCACTGAACATCCCTACAGTTAGACCTCAAAAGTGTCCACGTATGCTTGTGTGTGTTTGTGTTTAATGTTTCTAGGTTTTTGGTAACAGTTGTTAGTAGTTTTTGAGCGTTTTCTGTTGACTTTATTTATTGTGTTGCATTTTCACACCATTTTGTGGATCAGCAGTTGTGTTGCTGTTAGCCTTGCACTCCTATGGCAAGTAAGTAGCATGTCATGACATGATCACCCCGATTGTATTTTGGTAAGATTTTGGATTACAAGCTTAAACTAGTGTTTTTGAATTCTTCTTTCAAAGTAGGACTTTGGAACGACTCTTTAGACAAACAATGTTTGGGCTTCAGTGTGGCCAATATTTTTGGGTTTTGCCGGTTTTGACCTTTGCCTCTTTGTCGACTATTCTTGTGTCTTTTCATCTCCTGATATGCCTCTTTTCTCACACTGCCATGGCAGTACAGGGTATCGTTCAATAAGGGCGCGCACAAAAAGGCGAGCTTCAGAAGGGCGACTTCAATTGAGCGAATGTTTTAATATTCTTGCTTTCGCCTTTTTATACGTTCAATCATTGCCTTTATCTAATACATTTTCTGTAATAAATTTTGTTGCGTTTGCCTTTATTCGCTGTGCCCAATTGAGGTCGCCCTTTTGAAGCTCGCCTTTTTGTGCGCGCCCTTATTGAATAGAACCACAGTACAGTGTAGGTGTCATTTGTAGCACAGGTACAGTTGATGTGGATATGATGTTGCAGAGCTCTCTGGAGTTGTCTGATTGTATTGCGGTGAAAATTTCATCATTTTACCTACACGCACAAGTGCTGATCTACATACATGGAAAATATAAATTGGCCTTAAGTAAAAGCCAGGACTTACAAGATAAGAAGTATGGCTTACAGAAACACTCTTTGGATATGTGTGGCTGATGGTTGGTGTTCTGCAGTTGACCATGTAATTTCTTATTGCACTGAAAAACAAAGATTTTGCTTCCTGAACACTTTTGGATATATCTTATGGATTTTGGCCTGCTTATATTTTCCTATCACATGCCCTTTTATCGCAATCGCCTGTTTTTTCATATTATAAGTATACAGTACAAATACAGTACAACAACTACAACTGGAACATCTGTGGTGATCTAAAAATAGTGGCAGTGCTACTAAGAATGAAGGTTGGATATCCCAAATACTGTCGTTTGCAATGCTAAAGAGTCTCATTACATTTAAAAGAACTGGCTGCTCATTAAGCAGTTGGTTCCAGTGTGGCACATAAATGACTTGTCGGCCCAATAAGGATTCTTTTGCTATATAAAACTTGGACTGATGAAAAATACTGTGAAAGCGATGAACAAGCAAGGTGAAGGATTTTGATATTTGAGACAGACACTTTCATGAATAACTGATTAAGGAGGACATTTTTGTTGGCCCTCAAATCAGACACATCATCAATGACAAGTGGTTTAAAGATCTGCTACAGGGACTGAAGGAAATTGCATGGAAGGCTTTCAGGATTGTGGGTGAGACTTTTCCTGGTGTGAAAGATTGAGGCACTGTCGTCCCCTTGAACCCTCAGATCAGACGTCAGACACCAGATAAAAATCCAATTATTATTTATTTTATAATAATAATGTGCACCAAGCACCCTTCTCCCCACAATACTCATAAATAAATCACCAATAATAAACCAATCCTCCTCTCCCAGACGTGTTGCCACCCTTCCACCCAGCTCAGCTCGACATCTGGCTTTCCCAGAGTCCTTTTATATTCCCTGACCCGGAGGTGTTTCTGTTTCATTACCCACAAGTCCTTATTCCTTCCGGGTCAGGGTAAACAGTCCTTATCTTCAACCCGGAAACACGTCGTTCCTTCTAGTCATATGATCATGACGTGCTTCCGGGTCATAGGGCATGAATGAGTCCTTGAGCCTCCCTGTAGCGTCCTCTGGTGGGCCCCATGGTGTCCAGCAGGGTCGGGAATAAAAACTCCATTGTCCATAATTCCCTGCTGGTCTTCGGGGCACTTCCATGCTACAGGGAGGGCTCCATCTAGTGGCCTGGGGGTATTGGCCAGGATGAACGGCCGGCCATATCTCACACTGGCCACTACAGAGCCCCAAACTACATCTAACTGGTTGACAACATGATTGAAGCATACAAAACCATGAAGTACCGCATGTCGCTAACGTTTCATTGTCTGTACTCACCCTTGAGCTTCTTCCCAGCTAATCTTGTTGCAGTCAGCAACATATCTGGTTAAAGGTTTCACCAGGACATTGCAATGATGAAAAAGTGGCACCAGGACAGGTGGATTCTGTCAGTGCTGGCTGACTGTTGTTAGACGTTGAAGCGTGAAGCACAGGTGCTTAATACAAATGAAAATCAGCAGCAAAACACTTTTTGCTTAGTTGAACTAATGCAATGTGTCAGCATCATTAAGTAATTAAACATGTTAAATTCAATAAGAGTAACATGTTTCTTCAAGCTTCGAAATGATGAGACAAATTTGAAAATTAATTTATATTCAGCTTGATGTTGTCTATCGCAATCACTTTTGAACAAATCTGTTTCCAGTGTTATTTGAGTTATCGGTCAGTGCCTAGTCCTGCTGCCTCATGGATTCATTGCCTTTGGTCTGAGTCCTGCTCCTGAACGTTGACTTCTTGGAGCTTGTGATTTCAGCCAGTCATCTAGTGTTTGTACAACATTCCAAAGAGTTCTTTCGTACATAATAAAAACGAGGTAGTGTGTTAGTTTTACTTTTGTGTTAAATACACTGTGATTGTTTCCTTGAAACAATGCCACAATTAAATACAAATAAGACAGCAGTGCAATATGATGATGTTACTATTTAAAATTCACCTTATTAAACTGGTGAATTAATGTTTTGTAGACATGTATTGCAGAAAAGACTGAGCAACAAAACCTAATAACAAAGAAGAAGAGCTGTTTAAGGGTGTTAGACGTTCACTTCACTTCCACCTCCAGCCACAGGCCTCTGAATGACACCACAGGTTTGGGTCGGCTGCTGGAGGTCTGCAGCCAGACTGCGTGTGTGTGTGTCAGTGGGGTCTGTAATGTGCTGATACCTCCTCCACAGTTAGTTCTTAAGTGCTTGATGACAGATTTAGGATCAGATTAAGCAGGCCTGAGCGTATTTCATTAAGACCTGCTGGTTTCTCAATTACATTTCTGATATCAGTTTCTAGGTTTGTTTTTTTTTTAAATACTGTCAGTGTTAATTACTTGGTTGTATGTCTGAATACCTTTAGGCATTCACCATCTTCATCCTAAAGTTCTGGTATTGAAGTATGAACAGGGTGACAGACAGATGTCCATAATTCAATAGATTATGGATGGATGCATTTACTTTATTGTCATTGAATCCATACAACAAGGATTGCATGGCTGAACAAAATTGTGCTTCTCCAGGCTAAATGTACGAACACTAACATAAAGACTAGTGCACATTATACAACAACAGATTGATATAATAGACAGCATAAACAGACAGAATATATGTATAATTCAATATACACATTGGTAAATAGTTATAAAGTATTCAAGTGACGAAAAACATGAACACATGCACAGACATGACACAATTTTAGGAGATCTGAGATTCTGAATGTTTGTGTTCAAACATTCTTTGTGTGAGTGGCCCGGTAGCGCAGTGGGTAGCGCTGCTGCCTTGCAGTTAGGAGACCTGAGTTTGCTTCCCGGGTCCTCCCTGCATGGAGTTTGCATGTTCTCCCCGTGTCTGCGTGGGTTTCCTCTGGGTGCTCCGGTTTCCTCCCACAGTCCAAAGACATGCAGGTTAGGTGTATTGGTGATCATAAATTGTCCTTGGTGTGTGTGTGTGTGTGTGTGCCATGCGGTGGGCTGGCGCCCTGCCCGGGGTTTGTTTCCTGCCTTGCGCCCTGTGTTGGCTGGCTGTGTTGGGATTGGCTCCAGCAGACCCCCGTGACCCTGTAGTTAGGATATAGCAGGTTGGATAATGGATGGATAGATCAGCATGCTGTGCTATTAGTGGGAGTTAAATAGTCTGATAGCCTGTGGGAAGAAACTCTTACTGACCGCATACTGCAGTAGCCTCTGCCAGAGTGGGCAGTGGGGTCTCTGACTATCTTAGTAATTCTCCTAAGGCAGCGTGATAAGTACACATCATGTATAGATGTTAGGGTGGTTCCGATGATTTTCTCTGCCATCTTCACCACTCTCTGTTCACACTTAATAAGCACCATCTAATGCCAATGGGAATTGGAAACCAGTAATTAACACTGGTCTGTTTGCTACTGAGAACTTCAGATCAGCTCTTTATTAAGTTTTTTACACTGATTTCATATATGAAATCGGAATTAAGCTAGCATGTCAGGTTTTTGAGATACACATTGTTGACGTTTTAACACTTTTGAATATCAGTTTAATATACCAACACATAGTTCTGGAGTTTGAACTATTGGCCACCAAAATTGCTTCGATGTGTTTATTCTGAAAACAAACCAGAAGACGATACCAGAGACACATTAAAACATGTTTATGTCAATTTACCTCAATATAAAAGCGAGGTCAACATGTTCAAAAATGTTTGAGGCACTTGCTTTTGCACTTGTACTGCACATCCATCTCTCTTTGTATGAACCAACAGTAGTCACCCATCATGCTCGGATTAAATTTTCCCTGATATCGAATTTCCATCACCTTTATACAGTACCTTGATGAAATCTTCAAAAAAAACCCATCAAAAATAACAATCTGAATGATGATTTGTAGGTTCCCGCCACACCATGGGTGCAGTGTAAGTCATTTTCTTCCTCTTGCCATTCAGCCACTGTGTTAAACCTGAACAGCAAATAGTGCAGCACACATGAGGTGCCCATGCTTTATCTTGACCACCAAGTTTACAGCCAAAGTAATGCTTGTATGCAGTTTTAAGTCTGACAGAAATATTCTTTCTCTGGTCTTGTGGAGTAAATTGTGCGCAGGCATTTAAAAAATTGTCAGGGTGGTTAACACAACTTCTTCTGCTCATGCCTGGAAACTAGTCTGAAAAGTTCACGGTAAAACAATCAGCAAAAACACTTTTTAACAACAATTTTCAAAGTAATGGCGAATCTGATAAATGAAATGTCCTGAAATGCAATGTTATGTTAAGGAAACAATAAAACCGACTACCTAGTGCAGGGTCACGTCAGAGTTGTGTCATTATGCTTTAGAACAGGGTCTCCAACCTTTTTTCCCCCCGAGAGCTACTTTTACAAAATGAAAATGGCAGAGAGCTACTCATGTTTTCTAACGTTTATTTTCATAGCTTATTTCAACCCAAACAAACTGAATAAGCTTGTTTTGTTTTGTCCGAACACTTACAACATGTTGGTGTCCAAAACTCACATTTTGCATTAAAACATCACAAAAAAATATTTAGCTCACCTGCAAGTGCATTTTGTATGTCTGTATGCATTTTCTAGTGTATCTCATACTATTGAATTAAGACATGAATGCTGTCCAAACAAAACAATGCAATGACAAATACACAGATATTACTTATTCATTTGTCATTTTGTTCCATGTCACTGTTTCACTGTCTTCACAAGAGTATTCACATGTCCAGTTGCATGTGTGATGTGTTTTTTAGTTAGTCAGATGACTGGCACTGCATGGAGTCAACAAGAGCGGTGTATGGTGGAGTGTGGCCTCTTAGGTTCACTCTTCTAGAGTCATTTAAGTGTTCATCTGTCAGTCTTGTTCTGAACTTTGATTTAATGACATTCATGTCAGACTCACAGAGGTATGGAGACCCAAACAAAGCAGACATTTTCAGAGCTGCCTGGTGAAGATTCTTATAGTTGTCTGGCTCTACTAAGCTCCAGAAATGCTGAGAATGCTGTTGAGACTTTAACTGCACATTATTTTGAAGGTTTACTAATATATAATTTATAAAATCCAATGTCTGTCTGCTTTTCACTAGAAAACTACTTAAAAGATTTAGATTTGATTTTTTGTATAATTTGCTTGAACACTCCAGTTGATTTTGCGACTTCTCTCATTGTGCTATATACAGTATCATAGTTCGCTTGCGGTACCAATTTATTTGCACAAATCTGAGAAACACGCAACGGGCCAAGGGGGGGTTGGCCTTCCTCACTCACTTGCCAGCATGTTCCTTAACTCCACTTAGCTAGCGAACAAGAGAACAACTGAATTCAACTATTTTTGATATTTAAAATAAAGTGTTACTTACGAGAATATCCGGACTCAAACTCAACAAGACCTAAGTGTATGCCACATTGAAAAGATAGATTGCAATTCAGGTTGTGGATCGTGATATGATTTTTTGGAAAGATCGCCCACTCCTAATTTGACTAATCAAGTTTTCAAATTTATGTTCAATTCATTAACCCTTTGGTGAGCTACTTGGAAAGGGGTTGCGAGCTACCAGTAGCTTGTCAGCAACGTGTTGGAGACCCCTGCTTTAGAGTCATATAAGACTTGGAAATTAGTAACAAATATATTCTTTTCCACTAATTAAAAATTAATAATTTTTAAATAAAATTAATAAAAACAAGGTAAACAACTCACAGCTATTAGTAACATGAGGCACATTTGTTTATGTCAATTGAATCCCTGGTGGAATTACCATTATTTATCAATATGGTTATCTGCTTTTACTGTCCAGTCACCCTGGTTGTCCAAGACCTGGAATATCATAACTAAAAATCGGGGCATCCAAGAGGAAAACAGTTTTCAAATCTGGAGTCAGCAAGTGAAATTTGTAAAGTACAGGTGAAAGAATCCCAGTAGCGAAATGCTTGTTGACCAGTGATCAATGTGGGGGAGTATACTGAGTCTGTGACGGGACTCATATCCAAGTGTGTGGATGATGTGACCGGCATCAAGAATATCACCACACGTGCCAGTCAGAAACTCTGGCTCACCAGAGAGGTGCATGCACTTCTGAAAGCATGAAATGCTGCCTTCAAGTCTGGCGACAAGTGTGCACAGGCTGAGGCACTGATATCCATTTGTCATTTTCCTTAAATTACTGGTTTCAAAATCTAAAAAGACTTATATGGGACATAGTGTTGTTTGAGTGCATTAGCATGCTGTTGATTGCCATTTATATACAGTATACTACAAAGAAACTCATACTTTCATGTCTCCCACAAACTAGTGATGGTAGTAGTAGTAGTTTTAGTATTGATATTATCACATGTACAGAGCACAGTGAAATTTTTCTTTGCATCATATGCAGCACATCACCACTCCCAGGCACTATGATAACAAGAGTGTAGTGTAAGAGTAACAGCTGACAAAATAAAAAGGCAATAAATACGTCATGCACTAAATGCAGCTTACTGTGTATTAACAATTTATTCAAGATATACAAAATATAATGATACGTAGGTATGTGTGGCTGTTGAGAAGTCTTATGACCTGTGGATTAAATCAAACCCTGTATTTAATGGGGTCCAGTCTTTAACAGAAGAGTTAGAAAAGTGACTGTGTGTTCTGGCACAGAGAAAAATGAAAGCCAGAGAGAGAAACAAAAAATATAAACAGTTTTGTTTCTTTTAAATGGAAGACAGCGGTTAGAATTAGCGGTTCACCTGGATTGCAGCTCATGTGAAGCCCACCTGCTTTTTTTAATCCAAATTTGGATCAGAGGACAGATCATAAGTGGACCACCAAAGCAAACTTGTTAACTGGATATTCAAAGCTAACTGTTATCATAAACAAGGCAGCTAACCGGACTTAAAATGACAGATCTATGCTGCCAGCCTGTAAAGCGTTGTGCCAATGACATCACAGCTAGTGACTTCCACAACCATGCTTTCTAACACCTAGGGATGGCATCTTAAAAGTGTGACCCTCAAAAATGTGGCATCCACAAGAAAAACAAAATGGCACTTCAATAGACACAAATGAAATTAAAAAATCCACCTTAATAAAAGGGTAAGTGTCTGTGTGTACGTCTGGTTGCTACAGTATGTCTCTCATTCCATATCATGGTGCATCACCAACACTTTAAGTAATAAAATGCATTGCATTTGCCATTGCAACAGGTGGTGCATCAAAAACATTAGCACTGCTTTTAAGAATCCCATACCAAATTGCATAGAACAGAGACATGTATCGTATGATGCACTGCAAGCATTAATGCTGAGGTTTACATTGATTACTTAGATTTCAACCCATCTTAGACGGATAGCACAGCTAGTGATTCTAAGAACCAACTAATGATAATCAATATCTTCTTGAATATTTAAAACCTCCAATATATGCATAGAGAGATTAAAAAAAAATGAGGGCTTAATCTAGCGACCTGGAAATGTAACCAAGGCAAGACAAAAAATTACATTTGTGGCAAAATTTGTGCCATTGACACAGGAAGAAATGTGTTTATTTTTATACATAAATATTTTTCCTCTTTATATTTTCATCTCATCTCCAACCTTTTTCACTTTGTGCAAAAGTTTGGCAAAATCCTTTTCTGGTATGTACAAAACTGGATTAATGAGGCTGCATTAGCAAAGCTCGGTTTTGCGCCCCTATTTTCATCTTATCTTATCAATAATCGATCAATTCTATGTGGAGTCACCATGTTTCTTTTTCCCATCACTCCTGTCCATGCCCCACAAAAAATGAGCCAAAGATCAAAATCAGAAAACAAGGAAAGCTTTCATCAAAGCCAAAACAGCAATCAGAAACTTCAGAGTCAAAAACAGTAGGTCAGGTCAGGTCATGTTGGGGAGCACGCACTGGTACAGCTTGTTGCTGCACCCACCGCATGATGCAACAGCTCAGAATCCTAGATGGCAACCCTCCAGGAAGACATGCCGTCCAGTCCCACCCTCCGGAAATAACCGTCTATCTGCCACAGGCAGGTGTTACACGGGCGTCACCTTGGCCTGGTTCAGCCGCTCGGGTCCTCAACAATGAGGATCTCCCTCAAGAGAATCTCGCCACATGGCCATAGTGCTCGGTCACAATGCAAGTAATGTGTCTCATTCAGGACTCTGTGAGCAACCTTTCATTCGACACAAAGTCAAAGCAGCTGTACCCAAGGATTCTCCAAAGAGACACAGTACCAAAGGTGTTCAGTCTTCATCTCAGGTCAGTGGATAACATCCACGTCTCACAACCATATATCAAAATTGGAAGCACCAGGACTCTAAAGACTTGGACCCTCGTCCTTTTGCAAAAATATTTTCCAGTCTTCAGCTGTCCAGTTTTGGTGAGCCTGCTGTCACTGCAGCCTCAATTTTCTACTTTTGACCGACAGGTTTTCTGTTGTAGCCCATGTGCCACAGTTTGATATGTTGTGCATTTATTTGTTATTATAATTTTTGTGCTGTTCTAAATAAACCTTAGGGACTGTTGTGCATGAAAATCCCAGGAGATCAGCAGTTACAGAAACCAACAATCACACCACATTCAAAGTCGCTTTGAGATCATATTTTTTAATGTGAGCTTTTAAATTAAGCTCCTGACTTGTATCTGCGTGATTTTATGTATTGTACTGCTCCCACATGATTTGCTGATTAGAAGTATTTGCATGGGAAAGCAGGTGCATTTGCTCAGTGAGTGTAGATTTGTGCGTTGGTTTGTCGATTTACAGTAATTTTCATTGGGTATCGGTTCCTTAGTATGCACAGGTTGAGATAACAGTTTGAGCTCAAGTTAGGATTGAAAGGTGCAAAAAAAAAAAAGTTTAAACAGATGTACAGTAAAAGCTGAGATCAGGGAGGAATGAATGTCATTGTCATTAAAACATTATGCTTTTGGGCTTTGCTAGGCGCCACATGACACTGCATAGAAGAATTGGTCTTCTTTTGCCAAATTTCCCAGAGGGCATTTTACAGGTCATTCCTGATGAATGGAAGCTGCTGAACATCAAAGAATTGTGGACAAGCAACCAAATAGTGCCAGTTTAAAAAGTCACTGGGCACGCCTGCATTTTGGAAAGTACTTTGAGAGGAAGGAGTGTCGGCCGGAGCCTCCGGGCAGTGAGCAGTGGCTGTGCAGACACAGCTGAGACGCTTCTCCCTGTGTGTTTGTCCTGTAGCTCTTAGCACCTACCACTAGAGCCAGGTTGCAAAATCATACCCATATTTAGGCATTGGGTGAGGGGCTGAGCAGGACGGCTGCAGACAGACGGCACAGCTGTAGAAGCACACATGGGCACAGCGTGACAAAGGCCTTTGTGTTGGTTGCCAAGCAGTTCACAGGGAATATAATAGAATGTGAGGTGATGTGTTTTAAATCTATAGTGGGCTTTTAAAAACAAACTCTGAAAACTGCCAGTGTGTTTAGGCCCACTGAGTTAAGTGCAGAATAGATGCCACTGCAAATGCTAGAACCTCAGGAGCAGATCGATCCACATAAAGGGGGATGGCATAAACAACTTTACCAAGAGCAAGACCCTTCAGGTGCCATCACCAGTGCAGAGTGGGGTGTGAGCACGCAACCCGATCCTTCAATTATCCTTCAATTGATAAATTATTAATCTCTATTTTTTCTTTGGAAGCACCATTGAAAAGTGATTTGTAGAACTGCTAAAAAATAAAAGTAGAATAAGAGAAGTTGGAGAACAATCCTCTAGTGATGGACGCATCTGTCCTTGAAATATAGTTTGCTAATGGGTGTGGGGGCTTAAAGGCTACTGAGTTCATAAAGGATCCTCTGATATACTCGCGCCAAGAAGCTTAAATGCAAGACTCCTGCCCTAGTGCCTACAGGGTACGGATGGAGCCCCTCCTCACAGATTTGAAATCCAGATGATGGGTGATCAAGGATGTCTTCTGGGTGTACGTCTGGGTTGTATTCACTCACCTTTGTGCCCAACTCATCGCCTCATCACAGATCTTTGGTCTGTGTGGCACTTTTTTCCCACCCCCCCCACCCCCCCACCCCCCCAGCCATAACTCGATGCCATTTATTCTTAGTAACATGGCTGCCCAGCTAATCCCTTGGGGAGTGCTAACAATCTCAACAGCTGTCAGGCTGCCGGCCTGCAAGTGACAGAGGCCTGCCACCTGACAGCGGTCACAACACAGTCTACTATGTGGGAACAGGTCATTGGGTCCAGGTTCAATCCAGACACGTGTCATGTATAATGGAGAGCAGTAATATACGTTCATGAGTATGTCACTAGTGAAACAGGGCTGCTGGAAGTACAGTGCTGATTTCATCTTTGTAAGGTGCTATAAAGAGAGAAGGACCCTGTTGTGAGAAAATGTCAGCCTATTTACACAGAAAAAATTACTTCAATATAGATCTGGTGGCCTCTATATTAAAATGGTCACCATGCCACAGCCCATTTAATGAATTTTGAGGCTCTGGAATCTGCCACGTGAGAGTCCAGACACCTATTTGTCTTATGCCTCATGTGTCACCTGGTGGTCCTTAAATCCCATTTGCCAAATGTTGCATCCTTGCATTGTGGAGTTCTGCAGCCTATGGACTGAAATCTTGCATACTGGAATACCACACCTTTAACTGTAACATTCTTTTGTCTTTATTCCCAAAAAGCTTTATGGCTGGAAATGAATGTATTTGTGTCTAGCACAGAGCTCTAGGACAGTAAAGCCAATGTGATGAAGCCTAATGAACTGGGAACACCACAATTCAAGTGCTGATGCTATTATATGGGAATTTGCATCATAAACACTGAACACTACACCCCTGCCGATGAAACTTAACAAACTGAGAGCCAACATCCTAGGTGGTGAATCCAAAGGTCCAGGCTGTTCAAATGCCAGTCTCCAAGGACTCCACACCCCAAATGCTCTCTCCTTACATCGTGAGAACCAACAGAAAATATGTGGGCCAGTGAAAAGTACATCAAAGTATTTGAAAGCCTTTAAGAAACTGCCATACCTAGATCAAACGTGACACGGCACATGTTGAGTACTGGGATTCTCCACGGATATCTGTTGATGCAGATTATTTAAGGAGCGAGTGCCAATTTAACACTAGAAGATTTAGCACAAAGTTGTGTTTGAGGTTGTGTTTGCCATTCTTAATGCATTCACTGGCACTCTTGTAATGTAGTCCAATGTTGTGTGGCATCTGCCTAACATGTTGCACATAGAAGCTCAGATTTTATATATGCCAAAATGGACTAAAAAAACAAATCAGTTGTGGTGTTAAAATTAGTTCATTTTAGATAATCATGTTAGTATAAATTGTTAAAGTTGACAAACTAGATCTTCTCTACCTCACTTGTGAACACCACCTTAATAGGAACCCTTACTCCAAAGTTCTGATGCCTAGTGCATTGGAAAAGCATGCTGTAGACACTGGTTCCCAATATGGAGGGCCCCTATGCCCTAGAATACTATCTGCACTTATACCAGTGGAGATTCATTCCTAATGTGCCATTTCTATATTCTTGAGGGCATTGACTCCCTTTATTCCCATAGACACTGAGTCCTAATGTGTCAGCATCTTACATTCAAGGTTATGGACTCGTCTTGTAGCAGTGGGTGCTGATTCCTTATATGCTGGCTTCATATACCTAAGGACACTAACTCCTAATGTGCTAGGCCTATATACCTGTGGGCACATGGACATAGACTTATAATGTGCCAGAACTGTAATTCCTAGGGCACTGACTGCCCCTATAGCAGCGGACACTGACTCATCATGTAGTGGCCTCATATACCTAGAGGCACTGACTCCTCTTATACCTTTAGATGTTGACTCCAGGTGTGCTGGCTTCAAATTCCTAAGAATACTGACTCCCCTTATACAAATGGATACTGAGTCCTGCAGGTGCCAGGCCTATATACATTAGGTCAGGGGTCTCCATCACGTCGCTCACAAGCTACCGGTAGCTTGCTACCCCTTTCCAAGTAGCTCACCAAAGGGTTAATGAATTGTATATAAATTTGAAAACTTGATTAGTCAAATTAGGGGTGGGCGATCTTTCCAAAAAATCATATCACGATCCACAATCTGAATTGCAATCTATGTTTTCAATGTGGTATACACTTAAGAGAATATCTGGACTCAAACTCATCAAGACCTAAGTAACACTTTATTTTAAATATCAAAGGTGAATTCAGTTGTTCTCTCGTTTGCTAGGTACGTGGAGTTAATGAACACACCCTGAAGCTGGCAAGTGAATGAGGAAAAGCCGGACACCCACCACCCGGTGAAAATAAATCGGTACCGCTAGCAAACTATGATACATAGCGCAATGAGAAAAGTCGCAAAATCAGCCAGAATGTTCAAACAAATTATAGAAAAAACCTGATCTAAATCCATTAAGTAGTTCTCTCATGAAAAGCAGACAGACATTGGATTTTATATATTATATATTAGTAAACCTTCAAAATAATGTGCAGTTAAAGTCTCAACAGCATTCTCAGCATTTCTGGAGCTTAGTAGAGCCAGATAACTATAAGAATCTTCACCAAGCAACTCTGAAAATGTCTGCTTTGTTTGGGTCTCCATACCTCTGTGAGTCTGACATGAATGTCATTAAATCAAAGTTCAGAACAAGACTGACAGATGAACACTTAAATGACTCTAGAAGAGTGAACCTAAGAGGCCACACTCCACCATACACCGCTCTTGTTGACTCCATGCAGTGCCAGTCATCTGACTAACTAAAAACACATCACACATGCAACTGGACATGTGAATACTCTTGTGAAGACAGTGAAACAGTGACATGGAACAAAATGACAAATGAATAAGTAATATCTGTGTATTTGGAATTACATTGTTTTGTTTGTTTTAATTCAATAGTGTGAGAAAATGCATGCAGACATACAAAATGCACTTGCATGTGAATTAAATATTTTTTCGTGATGTTTGAATGCAAAATGTGAGTTGTGGGCACCAACATTTTGTAAATGTTCGGACAAAACAAGCTTATTCAGTTTGTTTGGGTTGAAATAAGCTATGAGAATAAAACATTAGAAAACATGAGTAGCTCTCGGCTATTTTCATTTTGTAAAAATAGCTCTCAGGGGAAAAATGGTTGGAGACCTTAGGGCATGGACTCCCCTTATATCCATAGACACTGACTCTTGATGTGCCAGTTAAATATACCCAGGGATACCGAATCCCCTTAAAGCCATGGACACTGACTACTGAAGTGCCAGGCCAATATACTTGAGGGCGCAGTCTCCCCTTATACCAGCAGATGCTGATGTCTGTTGTGCCGGCTTTGTATATCTGAGGACACCGACTCCCTTTATACCGTTGGACACTGACCCCTGATGTGCTGGCCTGTAAACCCTTGAGACTTCTAATGTATTTAGCACACTGAGCAAGTGGCTGCCCCAGGATGCTATAATCGACTTCTAAATCTGAACAGCCTGCATACTGGCTGACACTCTTCTATCCTTTTACAGGTACCTAGAATTTCTATGCCCTAAGTATCCTGTCCTTGATCCAAGTAGCCAGACTGAGTGCAGATCACCACCATTGTTGACCAAGGCCTCGTTCTCAGTTTAGCTCAGAATGACCTGACTATCGGGGCATCACATTCCCTGTTAAAAATATCCTTTCCCACTCACAACTTAGGTGGAGAAAACTGCCATTTCATCAGACACGTCACATCTCTATAAATACCATGACACTAAAGAGGGTTCACATCAGGAATAGTCAGCGCTCTGAGGAAGTGATGGCAGGAGGAGGAGGCCAGCCAGGAAGATAAAAGACCTAGAGAGTGACACTCTGCCGGTACTTCATTTCTAAGTTGGACTGCAGATGCCGTAAGGGTGTCCTAATTCCAAAGTGTTCATCACAAAACTTATATATGGTGCTCTACAGCTGAAGAGATTTTGCTTTTGTGGTCTGATAGACCTTCATTTGGCCCAGCACCATGGAGGAGGCACAGGAAATGCAGTGGCAAATGTGACCATTGGCCTTCACGTGTGAGTGAATGAGCCTATCCTGCATTGGGCTGACACTTACTCCTAGATGGTACTAACCTTGTACCCAGTTTTTCCAAACCATTAGCATGTATTCCTTTAAACAGGTTTAGAAAATAATGAATGCTACCATTTGCGGTGGGTTGGCACCCTGCCCAGGATTGGTTCCCTGCCTTGTGCCCTGTGTTGGCTGGGATTGGCTCCAGCAGACCCCCGTGACCCTGTGTTCGGATTCAGCGGGTTGGAAAATGGATGGATGGATGGATGAATGCTACCATGATTCATCCCCACAGTGCCCTGATGTTAATATTATACAGTATACTAGCCAACCCACAGCGTAGCATACGCCGCATAATTATGTATTGATGGGTGAACACTTCCTGAAAGACACAGATGTCCAAATGGGGTGGGTTTGAGGATACGACTGTAAGTGAATGAAAAGATGGAACTCTGGAGAAAGCAACATACAATTGTCCGTGACTGAAAACTGGAGGACTGCCGCCGCGCCCCCACCTCCCAGAGCGAGGGACGGGGCTGGACAGCGGTCGGGCGCAGAGGGCGGAACGGGGGGAGAGGGGGAGGACGCCCTTTCTGCCCCCTCTGCCTCTCCGGAGAGAGGGCAGGGAAGCGGGCCTGAGAGGTTTCGGGTCCTAACCGTCCAATGACGGGTCAGCACAACCGGTAATGATCCTTCCACTGGTTCACCTACGGAATTACGACTTTTACTTCCTCTAGATAGTCAAGTTCGATTGTCTGCTCGGTGCTCCGCCAGAGGCCGTGAGCGACCGCGGCAGGGCCGATCCAAGGACCTCACTAAACCATCCAATCAGTAGTAGCGACGGGCGGTGTATACAAAGGGCAGGGACTTAATCAGTGCGAGCTTATGACCCACACTTACTGGGAATTCCTCGTTCGTGGGGAACAATTGCAAGCCCCGGTCCCCATCACGAATGGGGTTCAACGGCATACCCACGCCTCTCGGCACACGTTCATCCATTCAGTGTAGCGCGCGTGCAGCCCCGGACATCTAAGGGCATCATAGATCTGTTATTGCTCAATCTCACGTGGCTGAAAGCTTAGCAGCTGCGATAGTTTTACACTCCAGTACATTGCGGTGAATGCCGGTAACAGTCGGGTTATAGGTGTTCTTGTCCCATGGTCTTAGAGTTTGTCGGCGGGGCTCTGTGAGTTGTTGGGCAGGGCTATGTCGTGCATATCCCATGGTTGTCTTGCGTGCCCTGGTCGGCTGCTTAGTAAATTATATATATACTGTAGATAGTATATAAACACACAATATATCAATTGTTTCTTTAACTTTATATTTGGTCAATACAGCACATCATGCTATTGAGATCACTCACATCGGTTTATTCATCTTTATTTTCAGACAGGAAGAGTGGACAAGAATTACCCGCTGGTGGCTGGTCACACAGGCCCAGTCCTGGATATTGACTGGTGTCCTCACAATGACAACATCATTGCCAGTGGCTCTGAAGACTGCACCGCAATGGTAAGCTCAGTGGAATGTCCAGTGTCATGCAGTACAAAGAGATCAAGTTTTTGACTAGTTTCAGATCTGGGAAAATCAATATAGGGTAATTCCCACCAGATACATTAAAATCTGCATTACAAGAGCGGACGTCTGTGCACTACATGGTACCTTATCAAACCAAAGATGGAGCATTCAGTTATATCAGATTAGGGCTTGTAGGTTCATTTGGACAACCAACTGGCTTAAAAAGGAAGGAACATAATAGGTCTAGTCAGGAATTTGGTGTACTGTATAGTTTCTTATTTATTGTCTGTCAGGGGTAAAGTGTGACCTCCGAGTGTAAGTGTGGGCAAAAGGCCCAGGAATCAAAGTGTCAGATACAGGAGCTGGCACACAACATGATTATTAAACTAGGCATCTGTGGAGCAGGCATGTAGTGTGCAGTGGGTGGTCATGCCTAAATTAAGTGCTTTATATACTGTGCTACGATTTAAAGTCACACTGATGCTCCATTCTGTTGCAGCCTTGGTTAGCTCCAATCCTAGTGAACCCATTTTGATGGAGAGGTTAATGTCAGAAATTATAGAACTGGAGCAAGACTGAAGCTGGGATGAAGCAGCAATAACCACTGTGCTGCCCACCATTCTGAGGGTAATGGAGGACACAGCAGGAATTAGATGGGGCATCAGTCCAGTACGGGGCACAGACGTGAGGGTATCCATGCACACACACATTTTGCCACCTGTGAAACAGTTTCTTTCAGCTTGAATGGATTGCAGGTCATGAACTCCACCCTTCCTAAGTTCATTTTCTGAAGCAGATGTAGTCAGAATGAATGAAACTTGGTGGAAAGAGGATGTGGACCACTCCATATGGAGATGGGTGGGTGTGTCAATGGTCTGAGAGCTAGGAAGCACCAGTGGCGTATACTAGCTGGAACAAACTTCTTTATGGAGAGGAAAGCTGATAATGACAGAGAGACCTGTGGGAGGCAAAAGTAAATGCACAACATCTGGCTGCCATAAAAACAGGTGGAGCCGAACACTTCACGATTTATGATTTTTTAGCTATCCAGTAACTGATAACTCTGTTTTTCATTCTGGCATTTGTAAAAATTTAAAAAGCTCAAAGACGCTTAAACTTTCTGGAAATTCTTCTGCTTCTTTGAGACACTGAGATTTCTTTTTGTCCATTGAATGAATTCTGAATTATTTATTTTGTATGATACTTGTGAGATCAACGAAATAATATTTGAATTACTCATTGAATTGTTCATATTAACAACTACATTTGTTTTTTCTTCCAAAATGTCTTGTTGTTTCTACAACCATCAAGCATCACGCTGGATTGTGACCAAGCAGGTGGCAGATCACAAATGTGCAAAAGTAAAGGACATTTGGAAAATATTTTAGCATTTTTTTCTTGGCAGACAGCAGCCATTTATATTGTATCTCATTCTGGGGTCGCTAGTAAGGATAGGAGGTAATGCTAAAGTGTCCAACCCACCAGACAACACTGCCACCTGGTGGCCTGTGGTGGGCCAGCACCCAGATTCCTGCCACTAGTAGTCTACGTACCAGAAGTACTGCCATCTGGTGGAGGCTCACTTCTGTAAGACAGTGTTGCACCATGTTAAAGGAACACTCCACCCAAAAAATATTTATTTAAATGTTTCTTACCCCATGGAGTTTGTACCGGGGACCAAGAGAAATGTTTATTCTCATGTTTTTTATGCAGAATGAGAGAAAACAGTTTATAATAGAAAGTAACGTAATAGTGACTGCTGTGTCCAACAGCAAATAATGTGAAAAACACCCATGGAAAAAAAGAAACAGTTCTCACGTTATTTGTGTCACATAATCCAGCTGAGAGCTCAAAACATGCAAAACGCAAGCATTTTTGCCAAAATATTTTTTATACTTCCTGAAAAATGAGTGTAGAACATAAACAGGAAAGATGCATTCACATAATTCTGTGCTCTTGAACCGAAGACCCATGCACCTTTCCTGTTTATGTTCTATGTTGATTTTTTCCAGGAGTAAATTTAAATAATATTTTGCAAAAATACATCATTTTGCACACTTTGAGCATTTGATTGGTTAACATGTGGGTTACACAATAGACATGTGGCAGAATGAGTAATGTGAAAATGTATTTCTTTTTTCCATGGACATTTTTTTACATTGTTGGCCATTGGGCAGAAAAGGTCGCCATTACTTTTTATTATATCATAAGCTGTTTTCTCTTGCGCTGCATGAAAACATGACATGAAAAATGCTTCTCAGCCATCACTGCAAAATATTTAGGGTAGGTGACATAAAAAAGTATAAGTGTTTTTTGTAAGCCTCATATTGTTCCTTTTCCATTTTGGCCTTTTTTGATGAGTTAGAACTGAAAGTCTCATGTCTGTGTTTGGGGCAGAACAGTCCTGGATGACTTTTAAATCTTCTCTGGCCTCCATTTCTTATGGTTTACTCCTCAATTTCACTTGTCTTGATCCTTTGTAAAGTGCTTGACTTCATGGGTTTCAATGGAATTGGCTCCATAAATTTGACGTGATGTTAATTTGAAAAAGATGTAAGTATAAAATTGGGCTGAATTTTTCTGTTTTTGTCAGAATTGTTCTGAAGTTCTAATAAAATAATAACAGATTGACACCAACTTGCAATTCTTGCGGCCATTCTCTTCCTTAGGTGTGGCAGATTCCCGACTCAACTCCACTACGACCAATCATGGAACCAGTTGTAACACTAGAAGGACACTCCAAAAGAGTGGGCATCATCACTTGGCATCCCACAGCACGTAACATTTTACTAACAGCAGGTAATGGAGTGGTGCTCATGCCATGTCTCCTCTACGTCCTTCAGCATCTTCTGGTGTTGAACTATCATCCTTCCTCCTGAGCTAACTGCAGGTGTATCACATGCGGTTTGTCACTCAATTTATATTTTCTCTTGTCTTTTCCAATCCCAGGGAGTGACAATTTGATCATAATCTGGAATGTCGGGACTGGAGAGCATCTGATAACAATTGACAACCATCCCGACCTAATCTACAACGTGAGCTGGAACCGCAACGGTAGTCTCTTCTGTACGACCTGTAAAGACAAGAAGGTGCGGGTTATTGACCCCCGCAAGCAAGAGATTGTTGCGGTAAGAAAGGCATCTGGTAGTCACGTCTTCTTTGGAATTTCATTACCATATGTGACACTTCCCTCAAAATTCATGAGCTGCAAAAGGTCCATGATGCATTGTGTGCAGATCAACAAGTAATTGGAAGTCAGTCAAATGTTCTGCACTTGAGTACATTAGTACTTTTTTATAGTGCAGTCAACACCATCCCAAAATGCATTCCATTAGCTTTACATCACCCTGATATGGACCTCATAAGGAAATTAGGTTGAGTTTTTGGAATACTGAAGTAGTTCGTGTTGGGAAGAGGATCTTGAATTGCAGATGTCCAGTCTTGGATTGGTTTAATAGAGAAGGGGGTGGAGTTAGTCTTTCTTTAGCGTTTATAATGGGGATTATCTCTGAAAGATGACAGGGTTGTGGTCATCCTTTAGCTGTGTAGGGACTATTATTGAGAGCATTAGTGACAGGCCACCTCTACTGCATGTACTGTATATGCAGGAAACACTGAAAGGTGCCAACCTACAGGAAACTTAAGGATGCAATTGAATTTTCAGGAGATCTTGAAGAGACCAACTTATGGAAATGTGAAGGATGGACGGGCAATGTTAATTATGGTTGAAGCTCTGTGATGTTTTAATTTCTCATAACACCTAGCGGAAGCTCATTTTTGAGTTTTGGAGCTAGGAATTTTTGGCTGTGGGGTGGGTACACATTCACTTAGAGTTCTGCACATTTACCATTGTAACCATTGGACAGGGGGTCAGGTATATAGTTTATAGGATCTGCACATGATTTCTAGCCACCTTGGTTTATAATCAGAATAAGTAAGTGCACTCTATGCATTTCACTGATTATCTCTCTGGATGTGTTCTAGTTTCATTCCTTCAATGTTCTTTATTTCTTCAAGAATCTTAACTGTTTAGGTCAGAAGTATAGAAGATATTATATGCTCTGCACACTATAAGGTAATTCAGGACGTTTGCACATGGAGTCATCTTATTCCTTTGTGCAGGAAATCACACACCAGACCCTGTTTGTGTTTATGTCCTATAATTCTCAGAGGGGACTTACACTTCAAGTATATACTTGTTTGCTGCCTGTGTGCTCAGTGGTCCATGTGCTTTCATTTACATTATGGTGGGTACCTCTTCTGCCTAAAACATTGTGCTGTCCTGCATATGCAAGGGAAATTTCTTTGTCTGCAGTTTGTGTCTATCTGTCTGTTTAATGCTAACCCTTGGGACCAGGTGCAAGAGAGGGCCCACGAAGGCTCTCGGCCAATGAGAGGTCTATTTCTCCAAAATGGAAAAATCTTCACTACTGGTTTCAGCAGAATGAGTGAACGGCAGCTCGCCCTGTGGGATCCGGTATGAGGTGGTGGGATTCTCTTCTTTTATCTGTTGCCCTTGTCATTGTTTTATTGGGGTAAAGCCACAGACATCCAGCAACTCAGATGGTGGTCATTAGACCTTCCTGTCCCAGCAGATCAGTGTGAGACACATGTCATCCTGCGGTGTATATTTAAAAAAAAAAAAAAAAAAACAAGCCAGTGAAAATAGGATGAAATGAGAGTGTGCCAACATCCTAAAAAAGTGGGTTTGCTACAGATGTCTTCAGGATTAGATGTCTTGTACAGCATTGACCATGGGATGATATGATGTCTGACATGGGAGTGCGGAGGGTGCTGCTTCTCTGTAAGCTTAGCCCATATACCTAGCATTGGCCAAGGGAGGAAGCCAGAAGTGGAGAAGGGGGCTTCAGGTTACGGGGAAAAAGTGACCATCATTCTGCAGGTTGAGTTGGGGTGCACAGGGTTGGCACCTGAACAGAGTTGAATTTATAACTCTGTGGCACCGGAGCAGACTTGTGGTCTGAAGGCAGCAACACATCTGATCATTTAAATATCACTGACATGCCCCTTTCGAAGTTTTGTGGCTTCCCATCTCAGTTTCATCCTCATTTGTCTTGACCTTTTCATTTTATAAGAGGATTCTTGGTTTGCTTGCATGGATGCATAATTTTTCTTCTTTATGTTTGGTTTATTTTGCTGATCTATTGATGTTATTCTCACAGGAAAAATTAAGTCCCCATGAGGGGATTCGGCCAATGAGGGCCATCTTTACCCGTGATGGCAGCATCTTCACAACCGGCTTCACACGAATGAGCCAGAGGGAGCTGGGACTCTGGGACCCGGTAAAATGGGCCAAGTGCTGACTAAGGTCCTGGGCATGTCCATTGCTCTGCAACTCCCTGAGGCTTGAAGCTGAGTGGGAGTCACAGCAGGGCATTGAGATGCACCATCGAGTCAGCCTGGGGTTTGCAGTGGCGTGGTTCCATGGCTCCTTGAAGACTAGCATGATGTGACCTGTGTGCTATCTAACTTTGGGCTCCTGCTTCAGCGCTCCTGGTAGTCAGCACTAATTCTGACTGCTGAGCATAGGTTCTGACTCAAAGCTGGGCATGGGCATGACTAACAAAAGAGAAAACAGTATGGCTAAAGCAAGAATACAGTGAAATCAGAATAAATAGTCAAAGAAGAACACAATATTTATATTGAATTAAGTAAATCAATAAAAATGAACTTGGGCAAAGCACATCCATTTAAATAGATGTGAATTATAAGATGAGTGTGTCTCTCTCTTTCTCTTTTTATATATTATGTAACAGTTTTGTTGGCTGCATGTATCTGACTGCTGCTAAATGAAAAACTGGAGACAGAAAATTTCCAGGCTGTGTAGGCTATCTCAGCAGCTTATCTGAAATGAAAACCAGGAGAGCTCTCCAGTGGACAGAAAATGGAGCTGCATAGCCATTTATGTACATTTGTATGACTCTCCAGGATGGAGATGTAAGTGTGGATAGCTTTTAAAAATGGACACAACAAGGCATGTGAGGGCTCTGAAAATACAGTAGACTCTCTACATGAGGACATGTGTAATTACTGGGGCTACATGACTCTTATGTCTGTCATGAATTCTTAAGCTGGATAGTTCACATGGACATTAATGGACAAGAGCTGCCCTAAAGTCATCTAGCAGTCAGTCATTAAGAGAAAAGAAAACAACAACCAGAAACTTTATAGCAAATACAGTTATCTATCTATCTAATTATTAGAGATCACTATAGCATTATCACACATTAAGCTATAAGGTGCTATTTAGGATGTAATTCATTCTTTAAAGTGTCCTCAGCATATAATGAGATGCCTACACAGTATACTGAAGCAGGCATTCACTGTAGAAGGCATCCACTCCACATTGAAAGGCAATTTCTGCATATTGAAACATACATGGTTCATATTGCACAATAAATACCATGAACCTTAAATAAATAAAGTTCTGGATATTTTGTGAATCCTGCGGTGGGTTGGCACCCTGCCTGGGATTGGTTCCTGCCTTGTGCCCTGTGTTGGCTGGGATTGGCTCCAGCAGACCCCCGTGACCCTGTGTTCGGATTCAGCGGGTTGGAAAATGGATGGATGGATTTTGTGAATCTGCTTATCATGAATAATCCATGTATAAAATATAAATTGTTGAAAAAAAAAAAGTTTTTATTAATCATGTGCTTGTGTTGATTTAAGATTCATCATGAAGGTATCATTAAACAGTGCAACTCCATACCAACGCTGCTGGTCACCGGTTGTGGGTGTTCTGTACTTACACACTGCTTATTGTGCTGCTCCGAAAAACGAAAGATTACAGGACACTCAATGACACAGCTTTATCAATTCTTCCCATGTTCATGAAATTCCGATATCTAGTGAATTAAGACATTTTTCAGGACAAGACAAGTTTGATACATTCAGTTTGACAAATTCTCAAAATATATTCAGAGAATGTACTTTTAAGAATGGCTTATATCCTAAATCCATCTAAAATAGCACCTTTCATAATGGCCTGAATGCTGATTCTGAGCATCAATAGATAAACGGATGCAGATGTGTTTATTTAGTGTTATGCATGCTGAGCTCTTCCCTCAAGCTCTTGACCTGCGTACATCTCACTCTTTGTGGCTGTGTCTGTATTTAGAGCACCAACACTCTAAATGCTTAGCCCAGGGCCACTAAGAGAGATGTTGTTGGAATTTATACAGTATGCCAGCTTTCTACATTCAGGTCCAACTGCTTAGCCACAAAATAACATGTTGCATGATGTTTGCTTGGTTTTGTTGTGCTATGCCTTGCAATGTGAATTAATGGGGGAGAAGACCCCAACGTCCGCTTTATTATGCTGATCCCCTCTCCTTTCTCTTAGGTGAATTTTGATGAGCCGATCGCCTTGCAGGAGATGGACACCAGCAATGGGGTCCTGCTTCCTTTCTATGATCCAGACACCAACATTGTCTACCTCTGTGGAAAGGTAAGTGCTCATACATCATGACTATTTCTCCTTGTCCTCCTTTTTATGTGTCTCACTTTCTAACTTATAATGGAGGTTGCCTTCAAGCTGAAAGTCCAAAAGGAACAACAAGCATGGCTCCCAGATCCTTCTCCATAATGCTCCAGTACATTAAGGCATGGCTGGTTAGCCCTTCCTCTGATTACCCCCAGTGAGTGTAAACAGTGTTCCACACTGGCACAAAAAGAGACAGTAACATTGATTTATTTTTACTGTATCTCCTTGTTAATATACTGTGCATTATTACCCAAATAAGATTCAGCAAAGTTCGTGAACATTGTGTTATGTTAGGTTAATATTATCCAGTCAGCTTTTACTATTGCTGTGTATACATCAAGGCCCTTCAATGACCAATTGGGGCCTCTTGTAAAAAGAATAAATGTCCCTTTCTTAAACTTTTTATATTTAAAATTGTTTCCTGTCTGACCAAATTATTTTACTGTATTAAAATCATTTGGTGAGCATGAAGCTCTCAGTAATCAATGAGTCAATATTCCCCTTCCATGACATAAGTGAACTG
Organism: Erpetoichthys calabaricus; assembly: GCF_900747795.2. Lineage (NCBI taxonomy): Eukaryota > Metazoa > Chordata > Cladistia > Polypteriformes > Polypteridae > Erpetoichthys > Erpetoichthys calabaricus. The sequence continues at coordinate 66,408,083 of NC_041401.2, read as the reverse complement.
CTTTATGGGCAGATGACCAGAACATGAAGCAGTTACCTACCTGGCCTTTCTCATCCTCTCTCCAGTCCCAGTGTAACTGATGACCCAGCGTACAGTTAAACTGTTTAATGTCTTCTGGGGTATTCAAGGGTGTTTGTTTCTTGGAATCCTTACACATTGTAGCATTTCCCTGGTCAGTACCACAGGGACTAACATTGCATTCTTTTTACCCTGACTCTTTGCTTTGCAGGGGGACAGCAGTATCCGATACTTTGAGATCACCGATGAGCCACCGTACGTCCATTACCTCAGCACATTCAGCAGCAAAGAGCCGCAGAGAGGAATGGGATTCATGCCTAAGAGAGGCTTGGATGTCAGCAAGTGTGAGATTGCCAGGTCAGTTTGTCTTTGCTTTTTTAGGCCACAGCACAGGTCTGCCACTTTAGAGTTGCTTTAGTAAATGATGGAGGTCAGTTTTTTTTTCTTTTAGGATGAAGGCATAACCTGTTTTTCTTTATACCCTCAATGAATTTTAAATTAATGCCTTAATCTCAAAGAAAACCTATGCGATTTATTGATAGCTTAATGGAATACAATGCAATTGCGTGTTAGATTCAATTATTTTTTGCACCCTTTATGGAGAAAATTGCTCCAAAGCACGTTATCTGAAAAAACAATACTAGTAGCACAAGTGTGGGCAAAGAACTTACTGTAGGTTATATATTGTGTCTTATTATTTGGCTGAGAGCAGAACTTGTATTGCGTTATCAGATTCTGGCAAGTAGAGGGTGGTCAAGAGGGAGGATAATGTCAGGCTTTTCATGCCTTGAGAGAATATAAAACCTTCACAGTGTATCTATCTAATTGCACTCTGCAGGGCAATCAAGCTGAGTATACTGGAAAATATCATGCTGATAATCTGTAGAAATACACCTGGCCAACACACATCTGAATGGTGGTTAATACTGCTGCTTCATAGCTCCAGACTGCTAGGTCCAAATCCCAAACACCATCAGCATGGAATTTCTGGCACTTTAGTTTTCCTCCCATTGTCCTCATACAAGTTGGCATACCCTGCAATGGACCGATATACTGCCAAGGCTGGTTCCTTCTCTGTGTCTGATGCTGCCAGGACAGGTTTTTGCCCCCTGCAACTTTGGACAGGATTAACTATTGTTAGCAAATGTGGGATTAAACTTGTGAAATATTACACATGATCTTCCATACAAGTCTAAAACCACTCCAAAAACTTACAAGATGAATGAGAACATGTTTGGCACCAATAGCAAGCTATGCCTTATTAAAGACAAGAGTTAATCCGACATTCTATCCTAATTTGCCTGCTGCCTCTAAGCCTCGACTGGCTGAGGATGCTCTAAAATTGAATTTTGGCCTCTTTTGCTTTTCAGGTTGTACAAACTTCATGAGAGGAAGTGTGAGCCAATCACCATGACAGTCCCTCGGAAGGTATGTGTGAGCAATCATTGGGCCTGATCTTCTAGTGCCTGCTGACATCCCAATGGATAAATGCTAGCCCCCCCCCCCCCCCCATACTGTATATTGCAGCTGGAAGAACATTCTCCTCCAGTATCCAACTTTTAGCTCAACTAGGAGGTAAGGCCTGTTGTTGTCAAGCTGTTAAATGGGACAATTTCAGTTCAGTATCTCACCATAAACTTAGCCAAGATGTCCAGCCAAGGTGAAAGTGAGAGTGGACCTCCCTCTAGACCTTTCTATTTAGCCTGGCTGAGACATTAGACGACCTCCATTGGCTTGCCAGTAATATAGCTGGGAAGACTGGTTATAATGCAACTTAAAATTATGTATTTAGTCATGTATTGGATATCCCACTTTGGCCCTAGGATGATGTTGGACCAATATTTAACCACACAGGATATCTTATTAAACTTGACGGTTTGGTGCATGTGGTGTTAATAATTTTCAGCTGGATGAGCATCAGTTTCTGCCATGCCTTCCAAATGGCTCATCTGGGGATCTGAATGAGGCCTAACTGTGAAAGCTGTTCTCTCCATCATGTACCCCATTTGGCACCACTGTAGAAGTGGTGTAAAAGTGAAGATGTAAGTGGAATGGGATTTCATATGTGTAGTTCCACTTTATCTCACTGGGACAGGTGTTTTGTATAGGAAGCCCAATCTCCATCAGTCTCTTCATTTTTAGCCAACATATAAATAAACTAACTGGACAAGTCTCTTTCTCACCCCATTACATCTCCCTTAAAGATTATTTAGGAGATCTGCTTAAGGAGTAAATGGATGAGACCCCCATCCCTAACCATCTCAGTGTCTTTTCTATAGCTTTGTGAGGCGATCTGCCTAAGGTGTAACTGGGAGACATTTCCCCATTTTTTTCCAAATTTCCTGTTTAATTTTGTGATCAGCATCCAAGTGTCACTTGTCTTCCCTGTGTCTATGCAGTCAGACCTCTTCCAAGATGACCTCTACCCTGACACTGCAGGTCCTGAGCCTGCTCTTGAGGCCCAGGATTGGCTTGAGGGCAAGAATGCTGACCCTCTGCTGGTATCTCTCCGAGATGGCTACGTACCTCTCAAAAACCGCGAACTAAAGGTCGTCAAGAAGAACATCCTGGACAGTCGGCCGGCACCACGGCGCAGCATGTCCACGTGCGATGGAAACTTTGCGGTATGTGTGTGTGTGTGTGTGTGTGAGGCGGGGGGGTCTAACCAGTAACTGAAGCTTGCACAGCCTTTCCATCATTGCTTTCCATGACTTTTTTTCTTTTTCTTTTGTCCCTATCTTGTTCCTTTCCTCTACCATCTCTTTTTTATTCCCTGACTTATCTTGTCGTTTCTTCTTGCTTTTCCCTTCTCTCTCCACCTGTGTGTTTTTCTTGTATGCCATTCTTAATTTCCCATCTCACCTCTTCTCATTTTTCTTTTTCCTTACACTTGTTCTTTCCTTTCTTCCCTTTACTTCTCCCTCTTGTTATTTCTGCCAATCTGTCCTACTCCACTTTTCTCATCCTTCACTTAATCTTAACCATTTCTTATGCTTACTTCTTTCACCATCCTTTCAATTTCTCTGCACTGCACTCCTGTTCTTCCCCATCTGATTTCTTAATTTCTTTAATCTACTCCACCAACTCCCCTTTCCTTTACTCATCCCTTTCTCCTTTCCATCACAATCTTTTCCCCTTTGTTAATTTTCATACTTTTCCCTTCCTTTTTCTTTCTACCTTATTTTTTCCTCTTTTCCCTTACCTCTTCTTCTCCCTGTCTATTTTTCTCCACTCTTTTCATTACTCACATTTTATCATCCCCATGTTGTACACCACCACCTCTTCCCTCCTTTTGTGTCATTGCCCTTTCTTTCTCCAATCCCTCTGTCCCCACTAACTCCTTTTCTTCACTCTTCTCCATGTTCAACCTGTTCTGTTTGTCTCCCTCTTTTCTTCCCTCCATTTCTCCTGTTATCTCTTCTTCTCCACCAGCAGCACCAGGTCACCCTAGAGAAGCTGCTCGAGGAGATTCACTCCCTGAAGGTCACAGTTCAGTCTCAGGAAAAACGCATCTGCGATCTAGAGAACAAGCTCTCCAAATTTACCAATGGCACTGCCTAGGCTGACACTCCACCCCTTCCTGTCCCACCTCTCGTTTCATATCTCTCCGTCTCTCTTGCACCCTCAGGGTGGTTCACAAGTCTGGAAGGTGCAGGCTGTTGCAATCAGGTACAATCTGGGGCTCCGCCTCCATGATGACATCACAGGACATTTCCAGCCCACCAGAGGGCACTGCAGATTAATACTGTTTTGGCGGAAGGCCAGTTATAAAATTTCACCTTTTCATGGAGTTAGCAGACCTCTGACCTGCAGCCAATCAGGACACTGAGCCTCCCCTGAGCCCAGCATAGTCCACCTTGAGAGGCACCAAGAACATTCATTATAATGATTTCTCAGAGAGGACTTACACTTAGTGCTGAGCAGTAACAAAATAACACAAATTCAAACCCAATTGTTTGCACTTTTCCTGGAGATCAGAGTTGCAAGTTGTTCTTCCTTTCCATTTTTTTCTTTCTTCCCCTTTACTTTGGTTTGTGCCTTTTTTATTTTTTTCTCTAACGTTTCCCAGCCCGTTTCTGTTCCAGCATTCCTGGATAGAGCAGAGAGTGTCAAAACGGGCAAAGAACCGGCACCTGCAGTCACCGTGTCTCTGTGCTGACTGCCATTGCCTGGGACTCAATCTGCTTGTTAGGCTTTCGGTTGGTTGGTTTTTATTTTATAGAAAAAATAAATATAAACAATAAATCATGTATGTAAAAATATATTTATAAAAAAGAAAAACATTGAAAAGTGTTTGATTTCTTTTTTTTTTTTTTGAAAAGTTGGGTCATGTTTATAATACATCAAACTGGAATGATGCAAAGTCAAGCCATCTGATCAGGTTGACCTGGTGTGGGTTTCTGCTCAGCAACAGACTCACAAAGTGAGCCCGGGGATGGACAGGCAGGGTATGGGCTTTCATAGTCTGCTGGTGTGAACCCAGCAATGGATTAGCAGCGTATGGCCTGCTGCAGACTTTAAAATGTGCCTCATACTTCCATAACCAGGTGGTGTATGTCCTACAAAACAGTCTTCCTTGCCTTGCTTTGGATTGATGATGTGAATCCTCCATGTTCTGAAGGCTATGGTCTGGTGGTGTCTGCCATGCCTTGCAGTGGTAATGCATGACCTGTCACAGGCAGGTGGTGTGAGCTGTGCCATAGTCTAGCAGAGTCTACTTTGTACTGATGGTGCCTTCCCTACTGCTTATTGATGTCCCGTCCAGAAAGATTTCCTCAAAGGACACTCCACATTGCCCCGAGTGACCCGAGAGGTTAGTTAAAACTAGAAAGATGGATGGATGTGTGATTGTTCTAACAAAAAGGGACTTCCATTTTGGACTGTTATGTTCCCACCTTGTACCTGGCCTCTTTTTAAAATAAAATAAATGTATGTGGATTTTATCACTTACTACTTTATATTACTCCATTATGTGATCAACAATACTCTTATATACAGTTTGAAATTAAGAAAGCAGTTATATCTTGATTTCACATATATAAAGCCAACTCCATATTCCTGCGCAGTTGCTCTAAAAATCAAATGAGCACTCCATAGTCACTGCATTTCAAAAGAAAATCAGTACTTGTACAGTAAATCCTATGTTTGACTGTACTTGTCAGAGAAGAAAGTCTACCAAATAAGATAAAGGAGTTTACAGTTCAACTTAGTTATCTATGGAGAAATATAATAATAATAATAATAATAATAATTCTTTGGATTTATATAGCGCTTTTCTCACTACTCAAAGCGCTCAGCAATTGCAGGTTAAGGGCCTTGCTGAGTCCCTATTGGCATTTACGGGATTCGAACCGGCAACCTTCTGATTGCCGGTGCAGATCCCTAGCCTCAGAGCCACCACACCACTCCACCATATAAAAGTGATGCTTGAAGGATTGTCAAGTCAGTTACTGGAAAAACAGACAATATCAAAATTTCTAGGGCCAGCCTTTGAAGAGGAGACCATTCAATCTGTGCATGTTTTGTAAGATAACCAACTTTAATGAACAGCAGAGCTCCATGAATGACCAGGTGAAGAGTCTCTGTAGCCACTATGGAACAGTGGCCAGATACAAGTCAGTTCTGAGAAAAGGCCACTCAGGGGTGCAGGTTGGGTGCTCAGTCCATGTGATCTGAACACTTCGGCCTAAATATGATATGAAAGCCTGGTGCAATGCAAGCACATTTCATCAAACAATCTAAAAACCATCTCTGCTGTGAAACAAGTTTGGTGACACACATTACAGAGATGGGTACATCGCTGAGTAATGTCAGGGAATCATAAACAGGGGCCTAGGTTCATGTTTCAACAGGGGCTCTTCTTTCTCTGGATCTGGGGTTCTAAGTGGTTGCCTAGATTACAGAAAAGTACATTGAGCACAAACAGAAATGGGAGTTCTCTCCATTTCTGAGTGCCATTTCACCCAGATACTCTGGTTTCCTCCCACACTTGAAAGGCAAGCACAATAGTGTGATGTAAATGGAAGTGCGACTTGTGATAGACTGAACTGCTGTCAAAGGTTTGTTTCTGGAAATAGGGTTTGGAAATGGACAAAAGGGTGGACAAGCACTGAAGCATGGTCAGGACACAGAGGTCTAGGTCCTAAAAGCAGAATGATCAAATTTAAGTCCCTTGAAAATGGCCATGGAAACACTTGATGATTGTGGGCCTGTAAAAGTCATAATCCATCTTGAGATATCCCAAGATAATCTGTAAAAACCAGTGGGTGAAAATCCCCAAAGGGACAAGAGACAAGTTTCCATAATGTGTGTGTGTGTGTGTGTGTATGAAGGGAGTTTGAATATTTAAATAAACAGGATATTTCAGAATTTCAATCTTCATTAATAAAGAAAAATGTGTGACTCTAAAGAAAGCAATCAATTTGAACTCCTTCACAACTCAAAATGTGCATTTTGGTCATGGAGGTTTACCTTTTCCGTAGACACTGTTAACAGCTGCAGTGTCTTATAATGGCCAGCATTCCCGGTGATCTTTTTTTGGTATATACATTTAGGGCTCTAGGATTTATTTCCAGACTTGTGTAAAATTAGGCTTCCAGAGAACACAGTGACCATTACATTGGCTAGGAAGCAGTGCATGACACCAGCCATTAACAAAAAAGTGTTTTATTGTTGTTTTGGATCGTCTCACACAGTTGCACCAAAAAAAAAAGCCAGTCTTCATTGATACATTGGACTTGAACTGGATTAAAAACGTGTCGCTGACTGCACCTGCAGCCCTGTTGGTACAATATTATACAAGGTATGTTGCAGACCTTTAAAAAAATTTTAATTCATTCCATGTATTTTTTTTTCCCACGGACAACAAGTCTTGCAGACATGGCATTCCAAACACTTCAAAAACGTGACACCTGGACTATGTTACATAGAGAGTCAAAGAAAAAAAATACACAAATATGGTGCATGTGGTCCCTTATAGAAGGAAAGAGAGAAAGAGAAAACAAATGGCACCCTCTGCAGGGTGTGACCAGGACTACTCTGGATGGGGAGTATGCTAGCCTTAAATCCGCTCTATTTACTGATGAGCTGCTTGTTAAGAAATATTTTTATGTTTCTTATTTAATGGAAGTTTATAGGGTTCAAATTGGATACCCTAACTCACCTATTTAAAGACAACAAAATCAAAACATTGTCTCAGTCATTCAAACATTCAGGACCCTATTTACTGAACTGATGGCTTAGCAGTGCACAGTGAAGACAGCTGCTGGCCTGGGACATGGCTTTCAAGGCAGGCAAGCCCCTCGAAATCAGCAGGCTGTTTTGGGGGGGGGGGGCTACACAGAGCCTGGGCAGTCCACATTTAACAGTGTATGAATAAAACATAAAGAAGAAGCAGTCACAGTGAATGATGCTATACAGAAATAAGCTGAATTGAATTGGCCTTGATACTAATAGACAACGTGCATTAGATGAGAAGAAATACGTGTGCAGTAACGCTTGCACTGTTTTGCGTTCATCACCATTTGTGTGGTGTTTTCATGTTGTCCTTGTGTGCATTTTCTCTGGGTATTCTTCTTTTACATCAGTATCCATGCCATCTTGTCATAAATGACCGTATATCTGTTAATATAGTATTCAACAAATGAAGGAAACATCAGGCTAATTTCCTAAACACTCACACTAACTGCAATCATTTTTCCAACCTCCATATCCAGAACACTTTGAATTTGAGCAACAATAGCTTCCCATTCCTTAAATGTCACTAATTTTTAATGCAATGCTGTTAGGTGCCTCTGTTTTATAGTCCTTCAGGATGCCTGACCTTGAGGAAGGATGATGATCCCAAAACATGCTGACCTAAAGCACATAACTTGGATACGATACGATTATCATTGTGAAGACACCCTGGCTTTAGTGGAATTTGCATATTTATTTGTTAATAGTTTGTGATTTTTTCGAGCCCTAGAAAATTGCTGTAAAAATGTAATTTCCAAAGCTGTTATGCTCATGCAATAAAGACATGGGAAGCTGTTATTGCTCAGATTTAAACTATTCTGTATAAGGAGGTTGGCTAAACTATTAAAGTTATTGTAAATGTTTAAGAAATTAGTCTGTTCCCTTTTGTTTGTTGTCCTCTTTTCCGCCCACATTGCTGAAGTGTGTGTGTTGTGTTGGTTTACACGGTGAGCCCAGTGATAGATTAGCAAGTCGATCTTCCTTACCCTGTGTCGACATAAACGAGTGGGTTTATGGAAACGATGAATGGATGTTTGCATCTGCTATTGCTTTTCTTTTTTTAGAGATTAGAGTGTGCAAACCTGTGTGATAAATGCATTTTAAAAATTTGAGTGGACTTCTGTCTTGTCCAGCAGCAATTCAATACTTCAGTCAGCCTGCTTACACTAATTAGAGGGGATAGGATATGGTGGACTTGAGGTGCCCAGGCCTGCAACTTCTTACCAAGGAAAACAAATGGCGCCCTCTGCACTCTGGAAGAAGCAGCAGTGGTTCTTAACAAATGTTGACCTTCGGTGTCCAGTGGCACTCCAGAGGTACTGATTTCCCCCTGTGATCCTTAGGACGTTTATGCTAGAAAGGCTTTGAGGATTAGCAGCTGAACCACAGTACTAGCAGCCATGAAGGAAAATAAAAGCATGGTAGCTGGGGGACAGGGGGCTTTGGTTTAAGGCCCCTTCATAACTCTGTACCACCTCAGAAAGTTTGGTGACTGTTTCTATACTAATGCCCCCTAGTTGCCACAAATCAGTACAACAATTTAAAAACTGCTGCCACAATTGGGGCTAGCAGAGTGAAAACTAAACAGTAGAAAGAAATCATGGCTCAGTGTTTTTCAGTCTCAAAAGAAGACGACCAAATCGCCTTGTGTGCCAAAGTCTAACCCCCACATGACCCCTTGTGGTCCACCTCACAGTTTTGTTATGGCTGGATGGTGCTACCAACCAAAATATAAGTGCTCAAAAGCTTATTGCAGGAACTGTCCATGCCACTGATGTGCAAGTCCACTGGGCTGCGGCACTAAGGCATATCAGATTTGAGCATGGAAGGGACCTGGGTTCAGGTTAGTCATGGGTGGCAATGTTGAAATGAAGTGTAGAGGCCATAATTAATTCATTCACAATTTCACCTCCACATCAGTCACTCACATCAAATTCCACTCAGCCCCCACATTACCCATCCATTCCTGATTCTGGTGTCATCCTTCAGCCCACACCTCTGCCCACCACATTGAAAACATCACCCTCAACAATCTCAACAGGTCCAGTCTCTGCTCTTAACGACAACCATATTTAATATGAACTCCACCTCATGTCTTGATCTTACTGAAATTCTACAACTCTACTTGTCACTTGGAATTCTGTCCGAAATCAAACATGTCACCCACTACTCTTGATCCCACTATTATTTCTTGGGTCCATCCACCATTCTCAGTCAAAACCAAAGCTCTACCACACGTCAGCACTCATAGACACCTTCCACCAACATTTCACATATTAGCCGGTAGTTAGCAGTTCTGCTCCACCCATAGTTGAAACACCAATCTGTCACATTTCACATGTTAACTGTAGTCTACTCCCTCCCATTTTCACAACTCCACCCATAATTGAAACACCAATCACTCAAAGCTCCAGCTTCATGCCTTCCATTCAAGCCCCGCCCTTCTGCACCAGTTTCTTTTGTCCATCTTTATTTCTCCTCCCATTAATTTTGATTCCACCCACATTTCCCACACCAGCTACCAATCTCAGCCCTGGCCCTGTTAGCTCCACCAGCAAATTAGTGAAACCGAATTATTAGCTCCTCCCATTTCAAAGCTCCACCCATAGTTTAAGACACACATCACACACAGCTCCTTGGGCTCAGTCCCAGTTTTTACCCCTTGTTTCACAGCCCCATACATCTATTTTTCTTTTGAGCTGCTGAAGCACACACATCATCTTTGGAACAGAGAGAAAAATTTGTTAGCCATTCTGTGCGACTATCACTGGAAAACTCTGAAAGCAGAGGTTGCTTGAGGCTCACGGACCTCTGTGTATTTCCATGAAAGACCGGGCTTCTTCCAGTGTTCAGGGTGGAAAATGAAAGTCATAAGCATTAGGATATTGTCTACTTTCTTGAACTTCCATCTTTCTTATGTGTAGTATGATGGGGGAAAGGACAGGAAATAGATGTTACCTTATCACATATGATCCTTGTGTAGCTTGTTTGCTGCACACCCTCAAAAGTGTTTTTCTTCTATAAGTTTTCTGTTTTGTTGAAATGTCTGTGTTTGTGCGGATGAGGACAATGTGAGATTGGCAATTCTTGATTCCATGTGCTTTTGGTAATGGCACAGGGACACTCCAGACTAAAGTTCACAGGATCAATGATGGCAGTGTTTTCCTTTTGCTGATGTGGTGCCAGCTGCCATTGGTGGAGCACAAACTGCTATGGCTATTAAGGGCACAACTTGTCAAAGCAGTGTGACGTTAGAGGGGAGGGCAGAATGATACAGCAGTGCATTCTGTGTTACGACTGGAAGGGAGCACATCCTGAGCCATAGGAGTTGAAGCATTCAGCACCTCGATGTCAAGTCCTCCTGGTAGGAGACACTGATGGCCACTCTTGGACAGCTTCTTTGATACTTTGGGGTGAGGCTTCCACTTTTTTTTTTAACTTAAGGCTTTATTATTTTTTACACTAGTGTCTCTGCACCTGAGCTTTATGGCTCAATGTCTTCTTTGTCTGAAGAGGGTTGGGAAGTAAATAAACAGAAGCACACAGTGGAGTGGAGGCAAGGAGCAGGATTTGTGTTGAATTCTTTAAGCCATTTTGCTTCAGACATATTTCCTAGGTTTGGTCCTTTTTGGTGCTTCTGTCACTTGTGCATTGGTGGGGGGGTTGGTGGGGTGGGGTGGATGTGTTTCCACTCACACCTATAATACGGCTGTTAGCGGCACTGCTGGGGCATCCCACGCTGGTCCCTAAGAATGTGAGGATATCAAGGAGTGAAGACCAAGGGTGATGTCCATTCGCTGGTGTCAGTGTCGGTAAGGCCACAGGGTCCTTTTCTCCACTCAGATATTCTGTGGCTCCTGCCACCTGGAGTCAGTATGCTTGGCTGGCGCCCAAAGGAATGGCGTCTTGCTGCTAGGTAGGTGGGAGCTGGTCCACTGTGATCTAATATGTCCCCCTCCCTGCTGCGCCTGCACACACATTCCAGCTTGGCTACTTTTCCATAAGAGAGAGCTGAATGATGCGCTCCAGCTCCTCCTGCTCCTGACGCTGACGCTGCTCTGCCTCCTCCTGCTCACGGGCTGAGAGCTCCATGGCCAGGCGCAGCTGCTCGTTGTAGCTTTGCAGAGCCGGGCTTGTCAGACTGGGTTGGGGGCTTGACTGGGGTTGTGACCTGTGACTTGGGGTCCTAGGAGGAGAAAGAGAGCAAAGCAGATATTTGTGCGCAAGATGCCACAGGGAGTGAGCTATATAAGTGCACTGCTACACAATAGGGGTCTAATTGTGAGAGCGTTACACTAAATAATGAAGCATCATTTTGGATGAATAGCTGCAGGCTGTTTGTAAGATAGACACGGTTACACATTAACATTTATGTAGTTTTCGGTGTCGTTCCAAATTACACTTCAGCCAATCTCTGCAGAACTTTTACACTTGGAGGGATAACCACAATTACTGAAAGACTAGCACTGGTTTGATATTTTGGGACATTTCAGTAATGTGTTATATATTCTGAAATTTTTCAGGTAAGGAAGACAGGAGTTCCAAGGTAAGTTTGTTGTAACCACTAATGGTGGTGCTGGAGAATGGCCATGAGTTGCATGTGTTGATCAGACCCATAAATAAGAATTTCACTGTACCCTGTATCTATAATCAGAACAGTCTTATATAATATAAGCTGGACACACGGTGACCTCAGTATGTGACCACTACACAATCTGAACAAGGTGTGCACTCGTGTTTGTGTGTAGTTTTACACAAATTTCTCAGACATCAACCTGCCGGTGCCCCCACACCGCACATCTTGCAGCAAATTACAGAGCAGATAGCTTGTCTGTGCCAAGTTTGTACCACACTTAAGTGGCCAACCGAGCAGTGCTGTCTACTTGGAGACCATATAGCTCAGGCAGGATGGCCAAGAATCACACACAGTCATGCGCAACACAAGGTTTGGTGTGCTTTCTCTTCTTTCTCTCAAAATCTGCAGATGCTGATATTCACCACAGGGACAGATGAGCAAATCTACTCCCATCTCTTTTTTAAGGGGGCCAACTCAATTCTGTATTCCATGCATTTTCAGTATTTTCACCCAGTATTCATTTCTTCCTCCTTGCTCCTAAGGCCCACCCAATGTATGCTGAGAGTTACCCATCAAGCTGGAGGCTAAAAAGACCATAGAATCGGGGCCATTCTAGTAGTCACCCCCTCCTCCCACCCCGGGCGTGGATTAGATAGAAATTAATGGCAATACTGACTGCGGACCTTTCGAGCCGGGTTCCATCACAGGTCAGGGGGCGTGTGCCAGGCTTGCTGTTGGTCAGGGCCTCCCAGATCGTCACCTGGTGGATACAGAAGAAATCATTAGGACAACACATTTTCCTGTGCCAAGTGGTTTTAATCTCTGGGTAATGGGAGACCAAAAATGTAACCCATAATGCATGTCCAGTCTTTAATAACTTAAGAACTCTAAGTCCTTCATCTCACCCTGCACCATTAGTATTTATTTAGAAAAGAAACACCTTTTTTCTCCTTTCTACAGAAGCACAATATCTCCTTCCTACAATACACTACTGTTCCCCCTTCGGCACAAGAGGCTCATTTTCTCATTTCTGTATTTCATGGGCAGGTTCTAAAAATGGCCGGCCTCTCTCTCAAACAATGCTCTTGAAGTATCACATGACTATAGGGATCCACCATCTCCATCCCACAATGCTCTTTTATGCTCCAGTGACTGCAGGAGCCAACACATCTAATAAACACAGGAAACCACCATTTCTTTCCCACTGTGCATTTTTCAGGTGGTACAGGAACTCACTATCCACCTCTTATAATGCTCCAGTCCCTAGTGACTATAGACGCCCACAATGCTCTTCTATTCTCGAATGACTACAGCAGACCATTCACCCTATTCTCACGGTACTCTTCCAGGCTTCAGTAACTACAGGAGCCTGCAATCTCCTTCCCATAATAATTTTCTGGTGACCACAGAAGCTGTGTGATATGGTGGGCTAGAAACCAATTGGTATATCATCAAAGGAAATGCCAAGTGTAAAACAAGAACAGGAACTGAAGATGGTGGCACGGTGGCGCAGTAGTAGCGCTGCTGCCTCACAGTAAGGAGACCTGGGTTCACATCCCGGGTCCTCCCTGCATGGAGTTTGCATATTCTCCCTGTGTCTGCGTGGGTTTCTTCCCACAGCCCAAAGACATTGGCAATCCTAAATTGTCCCTAGTCGGTGTGTGTGTGTGCCCTGCGGTGGGCTGGCGCCCTGCCCTGGGGTATGTTCCTGCCTTGCACCCTGTGTTGGCTGGGATTGGCTTCAGCAGACCCCCGTGACCCTGTGTTAGGATATAGCGGGTTGGATAATGGATGGATGGATGGAACTGAAGACTATCTCTGTTATATAAAAAAATCCTGGAACGAGACTTTTTGGAAGATTTTTTCAAGTCCTGCGAGTTGAGACTTTGGCCATGAGATTTTTTCAAGTCACGCCTTCTTCTCAACCATATTCAACCAGACACAGTTTCTGCTCTCTCAGTTCCCAATAAAAGAAAACTAATTATGTACAAATCTTATTGAAGAATTTTATCACGAAGGGTTATCAACAGAAAAAATGAGTGCACAGGCAATCCTAGCACTGAGAAACGATGAAGTCAAATTAATTAATGCCAAAAATGATGATCGGTTACACGGCAAATCAGTTAAATGCGTATCAGTAGACTAGGCTGAAACTTACAATATCCCATAGAATATCTACAACCGTTAACTCCGTCCGGTCTTCCACCGGCCATATTACTGTAAAAAGAAAGATGTATCCAAGAAAGGTAATGTACATACAGTAGTATAAGGTGACCAGAATTTTTTGGGCCAATCTGGGGATATGGGTGGTGGGGGCTAGTAGAGCGTAGACTACCTGGTTGTGAAAATGCAGTTTCATTACGACGTGCTAGCGTACACGAACAAGCAAAACTTCACGCAAGATCGTGCAAGGACTGGAAATGTGGACAAATCTTAAACCGGGGACAAAACAGGGACATGTTTCTGAGTGGGGACAGTTGACTGAAAAAGGGGACTGTCCCCGAAAAACAGGGACGGGTGGTCACCTTAACATAGTATATCCTCCGCGGATAACATCATACACCAAAGAATATCTTGATATGCCATTCGTATTAAAACGTTAACAGTTTCCCGTTAGAATAGCTTTTGCAAAGACAATTAACAAATCACAGGGACAAACATTGGAAAAAGTCGTTATATTTAATAGACAGAAAGAAACGAAATTCAATCACGGGCAGTTAAATGTTGCATTGTCATGATGAAAGTCCAAACACAGAATCAAAATTCAATGCAATACTGATGAAAATTTAATTCAAAAAATTGCTTTTACTGAAGTTTTACAGTAAAAGTGTAAGTTTAAAAAGTATTTGCGTGTTGATTTCAAAGCCAAACAGAACAAAAACGTATAACGCAACGAATAACTCTAACGCAACATGAAACATAATTAACTTTCAAATTATTACGTTTTACTCTTTTTTAATATGGTTAATTACTTGCTTAATGTAAAATAGTTCTATTATGCATATGTAACAATTCCCATGGAAATAAAAATCTTTTTAAAGATTTACAACTGTACATACAGATGTACAACTGCATCCCTATACGCGAGCGACAGAACCTCAAAGAGGCGAGCGCATAGTGCAGGCAGGGGGGTTGGTGAGCGAAGCGAGCAGGGGGCAATGCCCCCTAGTATATTAAAAGAATGTTGAAAAAGCAAGAGAGGACTGGATACTAGAACAACATATGATGCACTCTGGGAATTGAAGAAAAGAACTAATAAGTAAAAAGAACAATAAAAAACAAGACACCTCCACTGCTGTTGAAACGATAGTGTTATTGGGAATGCTGGTAAAAAAAAAAGGAGGAGGCCAAAATCGTAAAGTGTTGTGCCTTAAGTAATATACAAACATTAAAAATGTATTTTTATTAGTGGTCTTCAAATCTTACCTTAGTGACTAAGACACCAATGCACTGAGACTGATGGCACCTGGAAGAGTCAAAAGCAGAACAGCAGGCCTACTACCGCAGACATTTTCGGAATGTGTACCACTTCGCCTTCTTAACAGGGGCCCCTCAGGTGACGGAAGGCAGACAGTACTATCAGACTTCAATGACAACACCCTGGCGCCCCTCTGTGCACTTATGGAGTGTATGCCCTTAACTTCCCTAATTAATTTTTTTGGTTCGGGTGCCTCCTGCCACCCTAGGCGGCTGCCCAAGTTGGCACTAGCTGGGAAAGAAGTGTTCTTTTTCCTTTGCCATTTCTTCTGGCAATGAATGATCATTTGATCTCAAACCACTGCCCATCCTAGGAATTGTTTCGAGCCATCTATGTTACTGAAATGGAGCCCGCTCCGGACACCAAGACCCCCTCCAGTCATCTAAGTCTAATAGTACAGACTACTTGTTGTGGACACTGAGGGGTGCTGTTTAACCTCCCACCCCAGGCTCCAAATGCTTCAAGATGCAACAAGTTAGAAAATGTATGCATGGTGTAACATATAGGTGAGTTTGAGGGTTGTGTAAGAACTGTGGCCCTAAATGGAGTGAGTTCAGTAGGTCGGCTCTAGAACCTTCTTAATGCATTTCAGGGTGGCAGGGGTCAAAGACTATCTAAACAGGATTGGGCAAAACGCTGAAAGCAGGCCTGGACAAGACTCTGGTCTATCACAGGGCCCATTCTCATTCAAGCACATATAAAACACACACACGCCATATTCACACACGGTGAAAAATTGCAATTGCCAATTAATATAATCTACATTAAAAAAAACAAAAACTTTTACAATTAATTCTTGCTCAGCTTGGGCATGTCCTGCCGTTGCCATCTTCATGAAATTGGATTTACAATACTATTCAGTTGTGTCAAATGTTACGCAATAGCATAAGTAAAAGGCAAACTTTATTACCAGCGAGTGACCGTTATGGATATCAGATGAATGTGGCACTCTGATGGTAAATGAAAGAGTGACCAGATTTTCAAAGTGCCAGACCCGGACTCCTGAATTGCACAAAGCCCATCCTCACTTGTCTAATGTCTGTTTTATCTCATTATTAGCAGAGAGGGATCAGGGCACGAAAAAAACACACTTTCATAAATTAACACACGCAATGCTTGGTGTGGGAACAAATAAATGGCAATACTGTCTGTTTTTGTCTGCTTCGTTGTCGTCCTTGTGATGTTGTTGATATTTAACACAAATTCTTAATCAAGCCTTTCCCGTCGGACTTGGGGGTCGCCTTTGGAGTGCCGTGCGTACATTCTTTTCTAAACATATTGTGAGGATGGTTGTTTCGGCGAAGCAATGTTTCACAAGCTTGCCAGTCTGTTAAAACGGGACATTTTTATATTTTTCGGTTATTTAAGCGGTCCTGCGGTGGGTTGGCACCCTGCCCAGGATTGGTTCCTGCCTTGTGCCCTGTGTTGGCTGGGATTGGCTCCAGCAGACCCCCGTGACCCTGTGTTCGGATTCAGCGGGTTGGAAAATGGATGGATGGATGGTTATTTAAGCGTGGCCTGAAATCGGGACTGACCGTGTCACGATGACGTCTGGTCACCCTAGCAAATTATTGTTACAGTGAAACTGTGAATCGTTCTGATGACGGTGCAGCGAGTTTTTGGTTCGTGCAAGTTAAATAGTACTGACAAAATGTTTATTTGCTCTGTGCACAATGGCTTGCACGCCATATAATCTTTTTTCATATTTTGACAACCCGTTGTTTTTCTTTCTTACATCTTATACTTTTACGGTTAGTATAATCAGTTCCCTTATCCGTTGCGAATTAAAGCGTGGAGAAGAGGGAGATGCAGCGATTTCTGAGCGAGATTTGACTATGGCGGGTTGTTGTCTCGCGCGTGCGCAATCAGCCCGCGACTGCGAGTTCCTACCACGCCACGCGTACACAGTCCATTGGTGCTTCGTTCACTTGTACTCAGGAACTATTCGCCATCAGTAACGGCTGTTGAAGGTTGAAAAAGATGGACATCTACAAAAATATAAAAGTTGGTGTATACGGTGTCAAGGTAAAATTAAAACAGTAAATTAATTTGTAGTTGATGCCTTAAAGAATGTTTCTCCGTTTTAAGAGACGAGTTCAAGAAATCTGCCAATGCTTTTCAATGTGAGATTTTAAAATTTCACATTTCAACAAAATATGTCCACGAGGGGCCGAGTTGTTTCAAAATGCAAATGCAAATGAAGCAAATGCTGCCTCGCGTATTAAATGCAAATGCACCTAAAAATGGACAGGAAGGCCAGTATTGGGACCCCTGGGATTTACACCAAAAGAAAGTACAATTTATATTTGCATATGTGAATAGAGAGAGCTTTAAATGTGTTTTTACTAATGTTTTTTAACAAAAATGTCTTTAAAGAGAAAGAAAAAATCAAAACCTTGTAAAGTTTCTCTTTACAAACTTGGAGGGAGACATAATCAGTTAGTGTACATTACCTGACTTTTTCAGTTATAGCCAAGGCCGGCGCCACTATTAAAGCGAATTAGGCATTCGTCTAGGGCGCAGATCATAATGCCGCATGCTACCGAACAGTCTGTTGGCGCATTAATAAACTTGGCCTAGGGCGCAAAATAACCCGACACCGGTGCGAGTCAGGGACGTTCGGTGGTGAGATCCGGTGAAGCCGATCCTCTAATATGAAATACCAAACGACTCGCACCAATAAAATCGCACTTGTCTTTAGTCATAGGGGCAGGCTGTTTGTACAGGAGATCTGGCGACCAATGAGTGCTCGTCCCGGAGTGCAAGGCGTAGAAAGCGGCAATGAGGACTAAGGAACGTGGGCGTTTTCGAACTTCAGAAACAGACAAGAGGCTTATCTTTCTGATGTCGTGTGTTTTACATTTTAAAACAGAATGGACAAAAGGGCCGAGACAGCGGCTGAACTCGCTGAAGCTGCTAGTGCTTTGTACAGTGTGGTCTTTTGGCTGTCAGAAAAAGGAGTGAGCCCAGCTGTCTTAGAGAGTCGGCACGTGATCTCTAAATGTGACGTGGGCAGCGATTTTAAGTTATTGATGTGGTACTGCGACGCGCTCAGTGACTACAGATCGCAAATCTGGCATACCCCATGACTAGAAGTCGCATAATGTGACTTTGGCCTAAGTGATGTTCTGTGAAAAAAATAAAAGTTTGAAGACTTGCAGAGATGACTGGAAAGATTTTGTAAGGAGCAAAGAGGAGTCACGGACAAAAACAAACATGGTGTAAAGACTGGAGACTGCCAGCAAATAAGATCAGAGAAATAAAACGCCTCTTGCCAACAATTTTGCACAGATGCAAAAATGGCATCTATGTGGAAAGTTTAGCACACTTATGAAATTGTCCGTGGTCTTCTATATACAAATGTAGAAATAACAAAACGAATACTATCATGAGAATAAACATTAGGAATGTGAAAATGAGGAAGAGGAGGAAGTAGTGCAGTCCTATTCCAAGCAACTACAGAAGGAAAGGGAATTTAAAATGAGTACAGCTCTGTTTCCTGAAACACATGAAACTGCAGGAAAATGTCCTATATGCACAAACAACAATTCTTCATATCAATCATAGAAAATAGGATTCAAAACCTGGAAAAAAATACTAAGGTCGTAGAATGGGATGTTAACAAGGAAAGAAAATAAAAATGTAGTCCATGCCCAAGAGTCTTTTAAGCAAGGAGCATACAGAGGCTGAAGGCCGTACTGAGACAGAAAAGCCCCCCACCACAACCAAAGCAACCCCTTCCTATGTGACAAATCAGTAGACTAGGGAAATACAATAAAGAGAAAGATAGGAAAGGAAAAAGTGAAAAGCAGTGCATAACTAAATAAAATAAAAATAGTACACATAAATGTAATAAGAATTAATAGTAAAAAAGAGAGGTCATTTTTAATGTCGTCTACTGGAAACCTGCTGTAAATCCGAAGAGGGTTCTTGTTAGGATTCATTTTCAAGAAAAACGAAGGAAATGGACACTTAAAGGAAATCACATCAATATCAAAAATTTTGAATTCGATATGGCCATTTATCAAGCACTGATATAGAACATAAAGTAAAACAGCAGAACCTCATAAGAATACAGCCATTTGTTGAGGAAAAAAGTGATGGAATTTAATTTAGTGAACGTTTAATAAAATAATGAAAAGGATCCCCTAAAATGCCCAGAGCTTTTCCTGCCAGGGTGGTCCAAATCAAGATGTGTCTAACTTAATCTGCGCCTACGACAGTTAATACTGATGTATGGATGGGTGCCACTTTTACATAAAGTAGAACTATAAATTGAAGAGTACAGGTGCCCTTTTATCATGTTTTACATGTTTGTGTCAAGCATTCCTTCTCGTAAAATCACAGTTTATAGGAGGCTATTACATCATAATTGAATTCTATATATATGTGTACTGTATATATCATTATGGATTCTGCATATGATCATTCTGGCTCAATATACTTAGCGTTTTTATATTTTCAATAAGCTATGAAGCAAGATTTGCAGTTCTAGATGTTGTGCGTTGGTCAGTCCTGCAGATGAGCTTATTGTACTCGGAGGACAATACATCTGAACTGTTCTGATTACGCTGCATTACACATTTTGTCAGATGAAAATGTTGGCCACAGTATACGTAAATTGTGAGGAAACAGAAGAAGTCCCAGAGAATAATCATTGATTTTTTTTTTAATAGTCCACGACACTTTAAATCATGAGCTGCCGTGGAAGGTTTGGCATGCATCAAAAATATCAAAATTGGTAATATAAACAATACAGTGCTGCTAAAATGTGTGACAAGTAAGATTTTTAGTAATAACATTTGAAAGAAAAAATAAAAATGCATGGGTCTTTGGAGGTCCACCAAGGATGCCCTTTATCAAAAAATGTTATTTGTTTTTATTATTAAACATTTTGCAGGAATAGGAAGAGACAAAAAAAATTCAATGCACTGAGATTCCAGGATGGGATGTGAAAATGGCACAATGTCCATTATATACTGTAAATTAACTGAAGATGCAGAATCTGTAAGATTCTCGTTAAAGCGCATGCACAAATTCTACGCAGCTTCAGGAACCTACACTATCATGAAGGAAACAAGAGTGCTGACGACAAGGCAAAAGGCCAGGCAGCATTCACCCAGCAATAAAACTGACATAAAATAGTTGTGTGAAAGTCTTGACGGTGAGATTCATAGAGGAAAAAGAAGGGAAATCCGAGAGGAAAGTCATAAAAAAAAGAGAATAATAATAGTTACTACACTTTTGAAAATGAGTAAAATCTCTCTAGTAAAGACAGTTATATCATCTAAACTAATGTTTTAATGATTTACCTTAAATTAACTTAAAATTATTAAGAAAATGGAAAGTTAATGCTTAAAGAGAGAGAGAATCACAAAAGAAAAAAAGTCTCCATTAGTGTTAGCTGCCTTAATTGGGGGTGTTTTATAAGAAAGGTAATGATTTATTTAATACATAATAAACAAGAATAGTTGAGTCAGATAAATGAAATATTAAAATGTGTGCTTGAATTTAAATGTTTAAAGTTTAAATATTCTCGATTGTAATAGACATTTGTAATTTTTCCCCCTCTGATAGAGGTCTATAGGGGGCTAGATCCCTAGTGAAGGATCATAAATCAAAAATGACATCATATTTATAATCGCTGATCTTGAAAAGTACTCTACATGCTTATGTTTGAAATTTCTCATTTGTAACCTTCTGGGTGTGGCCAAGGCGAGGACCACTGGTAAAGAGTCAAATATCAGGATCAGCAACCTGGAAACCCCATAAGATGACACTCCACATGCCTATATTACCAATCACCATTTTTCCGAAGTTTTGTAAAAAGGTGTAACTTTGAACCCTTGGGATCGTTTAATGAGGCAACCACAACTTCAAGTCCTTCTGATCATTTTAGCTTGAGGTACCTATTGGTTTACTCTTTATCATAAGGGTGTCATTTCCTGTACAAAATATGGTCCCAAATTGCGTAAAAATTTGGTCTAAAGCACCAAAAATGGGTGTGCAGGGTGTGGGTTCAGAAAAACTCTTGCATAACAAGGCATCAAAAAAGTTGAATATTATGTTATAATAATATTTTCTCATAATGGTGAGTCAGGAGGTGTTGGACAAAAAAAAAATTAAGTAATTTTAAAGTGTCTATAAGAAATTCTTATGAACACAATATTAAAAATGTAAAAAGTAAAATACACAGCTGCATACATAAAAATAGTTATTATGAACAGAAAAGACAAAGCAGAAATAGTGAAGTGGCACATGGTAGGAAGAAACATAAGGAAATTGGAATTATAAAAAAATCCAATAAGAAGCCAAAGACTTTAGAAATACACATATTTATAAAAAAAAAGTCAAATCTTTTAAAAAAATTTTGCTTATACAGAGGAATAAATGACCAATGGAATGAAAGGAGGGCGGCACGGTGGCGCAGTGGGTAGCGCTGCTGCCTCGCAGTAAGGAGTCCTGGGTTCACTTCCTGGGTCCTCCATGCGTGGAGTTTGCATGTTCTCCCCGTTTCCTCCCACAATCCAAAGACATGCAGGTTAGGAGCATTGGCAATCTTAAATTGTCCCTGGTGTGTGCTTGGTGTGTGTGTGTGTGTGTGTCCTGCGGTGGGCTGGCGCCCTGCCCGGGATTTGTTCCTGCCTTGCACCCTGGGATTGGCTCCAGCAGACCCCCGTGACCCTTTGTTGGGATATGGCGGGTTGGACAATGACTGACTGGAATGAAAGGAAATTATTGATAAACTATAGTAAAGATAAAGAAGAGGCCATCTTGTTTAAACAAATGTCCAGCAAATAATCAGAAAAATGTTAAAAGAAAATAGTAGAAATGAAGCTTCCAAATAATTTCTCAGACTTTGCCAGGTAGAGTTATTCACAACAAGCTATATACATAAATACTAATTTTAATCAAATAGAGACAGCAAAACGTGTTAAGTGAATGTGAGTTTGCTAAGCTGATGTGAAGGCGTGTAAAAGAAAGCACCTCCCTGAAGCGAATGTAAATAAAGTGAAATGTCAAACAGCAGGTATAGCCAAGATAGTCTCAAAAAGAACTTGCTCGACAAAGATAAACTACATTACACAAGCTCATGGAAAGTCAGATGGGTTTTTGACAAAGCAAACTTTGACAGATGGAAAAAAAAACATTTCAGTCAAAATAGATTTTTTGAGGTAAAATCCTCTCTAAGCTCCTTTTATTTCTTTTATCTTCTAAATAAACAATATGTTTTATTAGAGATTTTAAGTCGGTTACCTTCAGAAAGTAAACTATGTACATTATCGAGAGTATGGTTTATTTAAGAGAATCCAAAGAGTAGACATCTAACTTAAAAATAAAATTAGAAACAAAAGGGTATAAACTTCCCATAATGCTCCTCTATTTTTCAGTGAGCCACAGGAACCCACAATCCTGCTGTCAGTTTGTCACAATGCCTTTTCTATGTTTTACTGACTACAGGAGTCTACTGTCTCCGTCATTCAATGCTCTTTGGGTGACCACAGATGCCCACTCACTTTTTCACCACAAAACATTAAGGGCCATACGCAGAACACTTTTATGACATGTTAGGTTAACTGGAGATTCCAAACTGGTCTCTGTGTGAATGTGAATGGACTTGTGTGGCCCCCATGTGGAGCTGGAGACCATGTCCAGTGCTGTTTCCTTGGCTCTGGCATTCCATAACTGTGTGGTACACCGAACACTAAAAATAACTTTAGTGCCAAGGAGTTTTTCAAATGTCATATGATGAGAAAAAACAATCAGAAGCAAAACTTCTCTGCCAGGATAGAGAAGTTCTTGCAGAAGACCATACAGCATTGTATAATACGAGCTACTGACACTTACAGTATAGTTTGGACAAAACAAATATGGAAAAATATTAAAATCAAGCCTGTGTTTTCCTGTAAGTTCCTGAACTAATTTGGTTTCCTTTTTCCATGGTGCTGGATTGCTGATGGCTACAGAACCTCCATTGCTAGTCTAGTTGTGACACACTTACTTTTTCCTGACAGTTTGAAGAAGGTTCCCTGAGCATTTGGCTCCCTTCTTCCCTACACATTCCACTCTGCTTCTCACCTGGTCATACTCGCTCCCAGCTTCTAGAAGGCTCTGTTGGATGGCAAACTGTAGCAGATCGTCCTCCTCCTCCTCTCGCAGGTTGTCCCGGTGATTACCTATCACTGTGTACCCACGGGGCACCTCAAACAGGCCAGCGGGGATCTCGCAGCCACGACATGAGGCTGAGTTTGAAAATGAAACGGCAAACATAGGAAACGGTTAGGAAAGGAGTCAACAGGCAAGAGGAAAAAGAGAGGTGTAAGAAGGGTGAGGCAGCGTTCATATTACCGTTACGTACTAGAAGTGCAAAGTAGAGCTGTGTGTGGAGGAAAGGCAAGGGGCAATCGGGGATTATATTGTGTTTATCAGTCATTCTGGTGACAAGGCAGTGACTCCTGAAAACTTGAACACAAGTCACCAGAGGTCGGTATGCCATTCATTTAAACAGAAGTGTGTTAGAAGGCTCTGAATTTGGGGTTATGGATTTGCTTAAATAATCCTGACTTCAGAGCCTTCTAACAAACCTCCATTTAAATTATTTTCGGGATTATTTTATCTTTTTCTAAATGCCTGTTCCGTACACGGTGTCTAAAAATTGACAGAATATTCTGATTGTAAGGCAGTATGGTTAATAGACTGCAAATCTAAGCTTGGCCACAGTATGTGTTAGGGATGTCCAGTTATTCATTTATTTATTTTTTTGCTTTTTTGCATGCAGTGCATCTGGAAAGCATGCAGTACTTATGAGCACTGACGCAGCTTTTCCTTGGAAAACATGTCCCTTTGCAAAAATTGGATTTTTTTGTGCATGGAAAGTGACATGATCAAAGAGAAAAGTGTAGCCAGGCCTGTAATGTATATATGAAACCCGTACAAAATCACCCAAGATTCCAATAATATCCACTTGCAGAGCCACAGCACCATACGTCACTGCAGTTGTAGACCCACAGTTACAGACCCGGAAGTGACGTCTCCATCGTTTCAGGACTGACTTTGTAAAATTACTTTTGGAAGGTTTCTGCAGGTTTCGGCAAAGCCTGGAAAGTTACGTCGGGTTCAGAAATTAAGCAATAAAAATGAGAAGGAAAAACAGTACATCAAACCAAATAATACGCATCATTGTGAAGTTCATTGGGTTTCTGCCATCACGTCGTGTCATATATCAAACTAAACAATACGGATCGTTTCTGTGAAATACACCATTAACATTTACGTTGTGTTCGGGTCTGTGGGGTACATAACCATTTAACATGTTGACAAAATTAAAATCATCAAGATCTGTGTTAATTGAAATTATTTTTCATTTACATTCATGAATCAAAATATACATTATAATTACAATGTTTGCACCACGTTAGACTTTAGTTAAACGTTAATAATAAAAGTGATTACGTTTTTAAAAATGTACTATGCATGTGTGCAATATTGTTCTAAACCAATTTAGAATAACATTTAAGCCAATCTAATATTTTTAAACATGTATGTGAAGAAAACGGCAACACATACTGTATTCTACACTGAATTATGCTGTATATCAATTGCCTTATATAGAACTGCTTTACTTTTTGTCACTTTATTATTATAAACGATGGGCCATCAAAAGTAAAAAAATATACTAATAAGAACACAATTTATTTATATAGAACCCTTCCTATGCCCAAAATTCAGAAAGAACAACAGGACCTATATAACATTACCTACAAATTATATCTTCACTAAATAAAGATAAATACAGGATATACAAAACATTCAAATAGAATAAAAGACAATAGTGCAGACTGAAATACAACATATATTATAGCAAAAAAAACTTGAACAAATAACATAAATTGTGATAAAAATGCAAACCCTGAGTACCTGGACAGATAGAGGGGGTAAACTGAAAGAAGGGGCCGAATGTCAGGTCTGTTTAATGTCTTCCTAAACACATGAGTTAAAAACAAATGAATGGAATCAACTGATCTCATTAATTTTAGGAGGTCATTCCACAGTCTGGGCGCTATACAGCTGAAGACCCTGCTGTCACCCACAGAGTGCAGGTTAGTGTGGGCACAGAATGAGAGGACCTTAGTGGGCAGGTTAATAATAGAATTTGATATTCAATCCTGTAAGACACAGGGGGCAGTGAAGGTGCAGCAGGATGGCGGTGATGTGCTCGCTGTTGCCAGTCTGTGTCAGGACTCTTGCAGTTGAGTTTTGAATCAGCTGGAACTGTGATATAAGATTAGAAGTGGCACCTGCCAGTAGTGACTTACAATAATCAATGAGGGACATGATTAAAGCAGGGACAAGATTCTCAGCATTAGAAAAGGAGAGGAATGATTAAACATAAGAAATGTGACACAGGTGGAAGTTTCTTAATGTGGCTTACATGGGTGAAATAAGAAAAGGAGGAATCAAAGTGACACCAAGGTTCTTTGCAGTAAAAGAAGGTCTGATGAGATCATCACCCAGAATGGTTGAAGAGGAGCTTGTTTTCTTAAGTTGCACTTTAGTGCCACTTTGCAGGAGTTCAGTTATGTTGCAATTTAATTTTAAAGAGTTTTGCTCTGTTCAGGTTTTAATTTTAATTTAATTTCACTGAGGTAAGTTGTGAGCTGAGAAAGCTGTGATGAAGTGTCACTTTTAACACTGAAATAGATCTAAGCATCATCTGCATAAAAAGATAATCCAGTCCAAAGCTATGGATAACATGCTCAAGGAAAAGCATAGAGATACAGAAGAGCAGAGGATGTCATTTCATTAACAATGGGAAGTGAGATGGAGGAACTCCTGTGAGAAATTAAGGTGTGAGGGTTGCCCTGGACATGACATAAACTGCATTGCCACAATGCTATATGCAATAACTTTTACACAAACTGGGACAGTAGCTCCTCAAGAGGAAGGTAACAATGCTTAGCACAATAAGGAAAAATAAGCCAGAGCTCCCATCTCAACTGCTGGCCACACAGAATAGGCCAGTGAAGACATTAAAGTTTGTCTAAACAAATGACACAATGTGACCAGCACAGGGATAGGAGATTCCATGGCCAGAAATGATAATGGACTATAATGCTACAAAAAGAGGAGTGGAGATTTTAGGCAAAACATTACGCTGGATGCTGGCCACAGGAAATTTTATTCCACAACTCTATAAATTCCATTATTCCACAATTAAAATATACTGCTCAAAAGAATTAAAGGAACACTTTTGAATCCGTGTATAGCATCAAGTCAATGAAACTTGTGGGCTATTGATCTGGTTAGTGAAGTAGCAGAGGGGCTTGTTCATCAGTTTCAGCTGCTTTGGTGCACTAAAGGGCAACAATGAGACGACCCCGCAAAACAGGAATGAATGGTTTAACAGCTGGAGGGAGGCCACCGACATTTTTCCCTCCTCATCTGTTTTTTCACTCGTTTTGCATTTGGCTACTGTCAGTGTCACTACTGGTAGCCTGAGGCGATACCTGGACCCTACAGCACTGGCACAGGTAGTCCAACTTCTCCAGGATGGCACATCAATACATGCCATTGCCAGAAGGTTTGCTGTGTCTCCCAGCACAGTCTCAAGGGCATTGAGACAATTTCAGGAGACAGGCAGTTACTTTAGGAAAGCTGGACAGGGCCAGAGAAGGTCCTTATCCCATCAGGAGGACCGGAGGAACAGAATGAGCACTGGCAGGGCCCTACACAATTACCTCCAGCAGGCCACTGGTGTGAATGTCTCTGACTTCTGACAGAAAGAAACAGACTTCATGAGGGTGGCCTGAGGGCCCGACGTTCTCTAGTGGGCCCCATGGAGCTTGATTGGCATTTACCATAGAATACCAGAATTGGCAGGTCCACCACTGGCGCCCTGTGCTTCTCACAGATGAGGGCAGGTTCACCCTGAGCACATGTGACAGACATGAAAGAGTCTGGAGAAGCTGTGGAGAACGTTATGCTGCCTGTAACATTGCTCAGCATGACCAATTTGGTGGTGGGTCAGTGATGGTCAGTCTGGGGAGGCATATCCATGGAGGGACACACAGACCTCTACAGGCTAGACAACGACACCTTGACTGCCATGAGGTATCAGGATGAAATCCTTGGACCCATTGTCAGACACTATGTAGCTTATGTTATGACGAGGGCAACCCTCATACCTTAATTTATAATTTAATAATTAAGTTATCTTAATTTTATAATAATATTATGTTATATCACAGCTCCAGCTGATTCAAAACTCAACTGCAAGAGTCCTGACACGAACCAACAACAGCGAGCACATCCCAGCCATCCTGCTGCACCTTCACTGCTCCCTGTGTCTTACAGGATTGAATATCAAATTCTGTTATTAACCTGCCCACTAAGGTCCTCTGATTCTGGCCTTCTTGTTGTGCCCCACACTAACCTGCACTCTGTGGGTGACAGCAGGGTCTTCAGCTGTATAGCGCCCAGACTGTGGAATGACCTTCTGAAATTAATGAGATCAATTGATTCCATTCATTTTTAAATCATTTGTTTAGGAAAACATTAAACAGACCTGACATTTGGCCCCTTCTTTCAGTTTACCCCCTATTCTGTCCAGGTACTCAGGGTTTGCATTTTTATCACAATTTAAGTTATTTGTTCAAGATTTTTTTGCTATAATATATGTTGTATTTCAGTCTGCACTATTGTCTTTTATTCTATTTGAATGTTTTGTATATCCTGTATTTATCTTTATTTAGTGAAGATATAATTTGTAGGTAATGTTATATAGGTCCTGTTGTTCTTTCTGAATTTTGGGCATAGGAAGGGTGCTATATAAATAGTGTTCTTATTAGTATTTTTATTTTTTTTCTTTTGATGGCCCATCATTTATAATAATAAATGACAAAAACTAAAGCAGTTCTATATAAGGCAATTAATATATAGCATAATTCAGTGTAGAATATGTACAGTGATCCCTTGCTATATCGCGCTTCGCCTTTCGCGGCTTCACTCTATCGCGGATTTTATATGTAAGCATATTTAAATATATATCGCAGATTTTTTGCTGGTTCACGGATTTCTGAGGACAATGGGTCTTTTAATTTCTGGTACATGCTTCCTCAGTTGGTTTGCCCAGTTGATTTCATACAAGGGACGCTATTGGCAGATGGCTGAGAAGCTACCCAACTTACTTTTCTCTCTCTCTCTCTCTCTTGTGCTGACTTTCTCTGATCCTGACGTAGGGGGTGTGAGCAGGGAGGCTGTTCGCACACCTAGACAGTACGGACGCTCGTCTAAAAATGCTGAAAGATTATCTTCACGTTGCTATCTTCTGTGCAGCTGCTTCCTGAAGCGACATGCTGCACGGTGCTTCGCATACTTAAAAGCTCGAAGGGCACGTATTGATTTTTGACTGTTTGTTTTTCTCTGTCTCTCTCTCTGTCTCCCTGCTCCTGACGGAGGGGGTGTGAGCTGCCGCCTTCAACAGCTTTGTACCGGCGGTGCTTCGCATACTTAAAAGCCAAACAGCCCTATTGATTTGTTTGCTTTCCTCTGTCTTTCTGACAGTCTGTGCCCCTGACGCGCACTCCTTTGAAGAGGAAGATATGTTTGCATTCTTTTAATTGTGAGACAGAACTGTCATCTCTGTCTTGTCATGGAGCACAGTTTAAACTTTTGAAAAAGAGACAAATGTTTGTTTGCAGTGTTTGAATAACGTTCCTGTCTCTCTACAACCTCCTGTGTTTCTGCGCAAATCTGTGACCCAAGCATGACAATATAAAAATAACCATATAAACATATGGTTTCTACTTCGCGGATTTTCTTATTTCGCAGGTGGCTCTGGAACGCAACCCCCGCGATGGAGGAGGGATTACTGTATTGCCGTTTTCTTCACATAAATGTTTAAAAATATTAGATTGGCTTAAATGTTTATTCTAAATTGGTTTAGAACAATATTGCACACATGCATAGTACATTTTAAAAAACATAATCACTTTTATTATTAACGTTTTACTAAACTCTAACATGGTTCAAACATTGTAATTATAATGTATATTTTGATTCATGAATGTAAACAAAAATCTATTTTGAATTAACAACATGTTAAATGGTTCCCACAGACCCGAACACAACGTAAATGTTAATGGTGTATTTCACAGAAACGATCCGTATTGTTTAGTTTGATGTATGACACGACGTGATGGCAGAAACCCTATGAACTACACAATGATGTGTATTATTTGGTTTCTGAACAGGTCATTGATCCGATGTTACTTGCCAGGCTTTGCCGAGACCTGCAGAAATCTTCCAAAAGTAATTTTACGAAGTCAGTCCTGAAACGACTGTGACGTCACTTCCGGGTCTGTAACTGCGGGTCTACAACTGCGGTGACGTATGGCGCTGTGGCTCTGCAAGTGGATGCTACTCCCAAGATTACTAAACACAATTTTTACTTTAGCCCCCCGCATCCTGCCCTGTATTCCGGCCCTCAGCTTCACTAGGTGCTTTACTGCTGTTTGGGTGCAAAAGACATGAAGTCAGTGACCGTCTATATTTATTTTATATAAATCGAGGCATGGTGAGTCTATTTGTGTTTCACAGATGGTGTTGCTGCATGGACTTTATTGTAATGAAGTATTTCTTCCTCACTATATCTTTTATTTGGTGAACATTTTTCATTAACAACAATTTAAAATTTAACTAATAAGTAAAAAAATAGCAAAAAAATGAAAACAAATCACAATAAGCAATGGTTATAGTTTATAAAAAAGCAGCTTGTGGAAGGTAAATCAACTGTTTAGAAAAGCCAGATTTGATCATTTGTAAAGAGGGGTGTCAGTTGAGTGCTGTGGCAGGGGTCTAGTGGTCAAAGAATACTTTACAGGATTCAACTAAATGGAATTATTTTCTCCTTTTACAGATTTCATCAAAAACATAACACATATAGCCTTAATACTTATTTTTTGTGATGCCATTGTTATGGGAATTATGTGTTTAACCAGTAGACCCCAAAAGACAGGTGTTGGTTGAGGTAGCTAAGTGTGCTTTCCTGACATTGAAAATGCTCTTTAAAATGGCAATTTTAAAGTTGTTATAATAATAAAAGGAAAATCAGAAATACAGCAATTATTTCCAGTCATGTTTAATGAGTTTTTGTTTGCTACGATGAATGCAACAGAAAATTAGGGATATCATGTTCAAGAGTGAAATGGAACAGGATCAGGAGCAAAACAATATTTTCATGCCCCTGAAACCAGGAAACAGAGCAGTATGATAGAAAGATCTGTCAGTTTTATAAATGATGATGCAAACTAACAATTAAAAATGATAGAAACACAGATCGTGAAAGTGATGTACAAAACAAGTTAACAATACCAAAGTATTGCAGCATGCAACACAAAGCCAACATGAATGAGAGGAAAACTAAAGGACTGTTCTTTTACAATCGGATGTCTGTGTGCCTTAAATAAGAAATTTTTTTATCTGTATTTGAGTTATATTCAAAGAGTGATATTTGACAGCTCTAGTCTGTGCAGTCTTTATATTCTCCATGTGTCTTCAGGGGGTTTCTGTTTGTACTGTATTGTTTTTTATTTATTTTTGTAATAACCTCCCTCTCTGGCTACTCCTAACTGGGCACCATTCAACTGAGTGTGTGATTGAGTGTGCCCAGTTATGGACTTGCAACCTGAATTGACCTTTGTGGGTTTGAAGAAAGGTGGGTACTGACTTTAGCCTGTCAGAGGTGCCTTCACAAACATCCCACTGGAGTAGGGTTGCCAGACATCCCTTATACAGTATACGGGACATGTCCCATATTTGATCATTTTGTCCCCTATCTCTTACTGACCTTTCAGGGACACCCAATTGTCCCGTATTTAGTTCATTTTCAAATTTCGTAATAAAAATATATTTTTACTACCTTCTTAGGGTACTTAGTTGTAACTTTATAAGTAATTATACTTTCTTTCCTCAGATTCTCTTGATGAAAATAACCCAAATATATCGAGGAAGCTAGTGTTTGCTGCCTGTTTGCAACTTGTTCAGAGGACAGCGACACTCTTACCGTTTTGTTCTTCAGCTGTGCTGCTGTGCAGTTCTGTATCAGCATTGCAACATGCAGTGTCAACAAAGTGTGTTGTTACTACTTGCCACGGCCCACTTTTTTTCTAACTGCCTCTATTAAATAATAATATTTCTCTGTTGTGTGTATTAAATTAATATTTTCAAATGATTTCACTTTTACAGAATTTTTTTTAGCTTGTATTAAATAATTTTCAAATGATTTTACTTTTGTTTTCCTCATAACCCATTAGAATCCTTGGTTTATGTTTTTAACTTATGTCTCTACTTTAATATACTGCCAATATTGATGCCCTGTGTAAGAAAAGAGCCGACTATACTTCCTTAGAAGGCTGGCGTCCTTCAATATCTGCAATAAGATGCTGCAGATGTTCTATCAAACGGTTGTAGCGAGCGCCCTCTTCTACGCGGTGGTGTGTTGGGTAGGCAGCTTAAAGAAGAAGGACGCCTCACGCCTGGACAAATTGGTGAGGAAGGCAGGCTCTATTGTAGGCATGGAGCTGGGCAGTTTGACATCTGTGGCTGAGCGGCAAGCGCTGAGCATGCTTCTGTCAATCATGGAGAATCCACTGCATCCACTGAACAGTGTCATCTCCAGACAGAGGAGCAGCTTCAGAGATAGACGGCTGTCACTGTCCTGCTCCACTGACAGACTGAGGAGATCGTTCCTCCCACACACTATGCGACTCTTCAATACCACCCAGGGGGGTAAACGTTAACATTATTCAAAGTTATTGTCTGTCTGTATACCTGCATTGTTATCACTGTTTAATATAGTATTTTCTTTATCAGTATGCTGCTGCTGGAGTATGTAAATTTCCCCTTGGGATTAATAAAGTATCTATCTATCTATCTATCTATCTATCTATCTATCTATCTATCTATCTATCTATCTATCTATCTATCTATCTATCTATCTATCTATCTAATATATTGGTCTGGGTGGGTAGGGGGCATGTTTAAATGTATATATGTAGTAATATAAAGAGTGTCCCATATTTCTACTTTTCTAATCTGGCAACCCTACACTGGAGACAACAGCATAATGTAAAAAATGGACCTGATTATTGAGGTAGGGCAAAAGGACAACCACTCACTGAGATAAAATGCACTTACAATGCAAAGAAAATGTATTTATTGTCCATGTGGCTCCAGCTCATTTTGGCCTCAAAGGGTCTACATGCTCTTATACCAATTTGTGATGCCAATGAATGTTTTCAGTAATGTGCTGGAGGTTGGGAGAAGTTGAATTTAGGGTATACAGTTTCTGAGGGGATGGAGGGTGGCGGGAGTTGAACAAGTGATAAGCGTGCTTTCTGAGACCTCTTACTCATTGAGCTGGAGCTGCTGACACTGGAAGAGTCACTGCCAGGGGATGGTGCTTCTCCACTGGGGCTGGCACGCACAGTGCTAGAGGCCTCATCACAGCCATTGAGGTTTCCAAAGGTGATACGAGCATTCAGGATATGATAGATTGGAATTTCTGTGGGAGACAGAGACATGTGTCACTAAAAACAGGAATACAGAGGCAGAGATTATCTACATAAGGGTCACCTTATTTATGCAAGCCAGCTTTATGAGTTTTCTAGCATAGAGTTTCTATAGTGCCAGAGAATAATAATTCTATCTATTATGAATATTAAGAAGAAAAGTATACAAGCTGCACATAAATCAGAACTGCATTTAGCAATGGAGGCATTCATCCCACTAAGAAATTGTGTTCAATAAAAAGTCAAGCCACTGGTCACAAGTGACAGCGTTTTGAATTTGTTAGGGACATGCATTGGTATAGCTCATCCAAACTATAAATAGTGTGAGCACAATGGCTAATAGTCCAAATCACAGGAGTCTACTGCAATAAACCTAGTCCAACTTGGAACTGTCAATCAAGACTCAAGTGGTATAGGAGTTTGCAGTAAATAATTATACAGAAGAATAAATCTGAACTAACAGTCTTAAAGAAGAATCAGCATTTAGGACTAATTCTGCTTCAGAAGACCCACCATTAAGAATTCAGACTAAAGTCCTAACTGAACATATCCAACATTCACAATGTAATTGGGATGAATAATATCCAATAGGGGATCAATCATCCAGGGCTAAATAATATATTCTTAAAATATGTTGCCTGATTAAGAAGATTGTATAATAGATATGGCCTAATAATCAAAATAGGGTGCAGTCTCATTCAATACTTTGCCTAATCTAATACTCTGCTCTTAGATTAGCTCATATTCAGAAATGCATGTAGCCTAAAACTCAAAATAAGAACAGACAACATCCATCCACAGATTTTCTTAACCTGTTTATATAGGGCAGGGCCATGAGGGCAGCTGGAGCCTGTGACAGGATCAACATCTGGAGAGGGTGCCAGTCCATTGTAGGGCAAAAATTAAGGGTCAATTCTAATCTACTACTAAATAATAAATATGCCACACTTTAGCATAAATTTGGCCTAATACACTAAATAAAATCATCCATCCATTATCCAACCCGCTATATCCTAACTACAGGGTCACAGGAGCCAATCCCAGCCAACACAGGGCGCAAGGCAGGAAACAAACCCTGGGCACCATGCACACACTAGGGACAATTTAGAATTGCCACTGCACCAAACCTGCATGTCTTTGGACTGTGGGAGGAAACCCACGCAGACACGGGGAGAACATGCAAACTCCACACATGGAGGACCTGGGAAGCGAACCCAGGTCTCCTTACTGTGAGGCAGCAGCGCTACCACCGTGCTGCCCTAAATAAAATCAAGTTTAATAATTCTAAGAAGTGTAATAATAATAAGGTTAATAAGTCTAAGAAGTGTCTGTATGCAGGACAAAACTATTTATTTAGAACATTCTAAATAAAATAAGCCCACATTCATGGGTAGATCTCCCAGTGTAAAAGAAGCCCATATGCTCGGTTTCACGCTCTAAATAAAAAGTCTTTGCTAATAAATTAAATCTGATTTAACATTAAAAGATCCAACATTTGAAAACCAACTGGGTGCTCGAAATATGGTCAGCTCTTGTTCAGAATAAAGCATTGTCACATATAGAAATGATGTCATGTTTATTTTATGTTTTATTATTGTTTTTGTTTATTTTGAGTTGTTATCTTTCGGGTCTTTGTTATTTGTATATTATTTCATATGTGGTAATGTACTGATGTCTTTTAAATGTAAGTGTGTTCCATTTTCTTTAAGGGTGGAACCCCAAGAGGCAATGCCACTGATCAATCTGTTTGTGAACTGCCTCCAGCCCTTTAAAGGCAAAGGAGATGGACTGTTCAGGTGGGAATCATTGTAATCGATATTGTGAATTGTGAGTATTGGATTTTATGGTTTTTTGATTATTGTTGCTCTTGTATTAAGGATTTTGATTGTTAAGCTGTGTTTTTGGGAATTGTTCACTGTGTGTGACTTTTTAGGCAACTCCTTAAATGCCCCATTTGCTCTGTGGAGTGTAATAAGTGGTCTGTGGTGTTAGGCAGTTTTTAAATAAATAATGGTGTCCAGGGCTCCAATCAGGTGCAGGTTTGCTCCATTTCTAATTGGGGTACTTGGCTGATCACGCCACATACATGTATGGAGGCAGGCAGATTGGTTGGGCACCTCAATTGTACTTTGGAGGAGGTGGCTTGTTGCACCTGCACACAATTAGAGAGGATAGTTTAAAAGAAGCCTGCGCAGAAGGAGGGGGGTGGGGGTTGATATACAGTAGTCTTGAAAGTGTGAGAGAAGAGAGAAAGACAAAAGAGAGAAGGAGCTTAAAAGGAGAGGGGAAAAAAAAAGAAAGTGAGTGCCCGTGTTGAACGAAGAGAGAAAGTTGGTCGAGTGTGAGCTTTGCCACTGTAGAGGCTGGAGGCTATGGAAGGAGTGCTCTTACTGAGTGCTTACATTGGGAGCAGGAGCAACCTGATGTTTGGTGCTCCTGCAGACACCAAGGGAGTGGCAGCGGGAGATATACAGTATGTGGTGCAGCAAAGCACTCCATGGTGCAGAGGCATCAGCAATGGGGACCAGAGCCCAGATTTGAAGGTTAACTGCACCTGTCAGTGGGTATATGCTCCTTCTGCAAGGTTCAGACAGGATAAGGGGAGATGACACCAGGTTTAAAGGGAATTATTGGGGCTCATGGGTTTTATGGACTGTCTCTGACTTTTAACCTCATTGATGTTTATTGGATTATTTATTAGAACTGTTTTTAGTCTTCACCTTCACACTGTTTATATGGATTATTTATTTAAGAGATAAAAGATTGTACTGCACTGCTGGGCATTTTCATTTTGAGGCTTAAATCTTTTTTGGATATGCTAGGCCTTAATTAGTCCTGTGGGGTTAGGAGTTTAACCCATTTGGAGTGGAGCCTAAACCAGGCAGGTGTAGGAGACCTGGCCTGGCTTGTGAAGGCTTTTGTGGGCCACGTAGCCTTTTTGCTTTTTTGGAGGCTCCACTTCATGAAAAGCAGTCTAAGAGATGCCTATATACAGATCTAAACAAGGTTTATTATTCTGCATAGGAACAGCACTGATTAAGGATTAAATCCAGTCTAACACTAAAATCTAACAATCATGACCAAATCTGACCTAACACACTATATAGGTTCATCATTCATAACTAAATCTTATCTAGCTGTCCAAATGAAACCTACTGTATATTCAGAGCTACTGCTCTCCTAATACCCTAAATAAGAAAGGTCTCATTAAGGATTAGGTCTGGTCTCATACTACAGTCCAATACTTAATACTACGCCTGATATAATGTTAAACCAAGATCTAACAATCAGGGCTGAGCTGAGATCTAACAGCTTAAAGAGGATGATGAATCATTCAAAACTAAACCTAGTCTATAATTCAAATAGATGCCAACATTCAGTGATGGGTGGCACAGTGGTAGCACTGCTGCCTTGCAGTAAGGAGACCTGGGTTCACTTCCTGGGTCCTCACTGTGTGGAGTTTGCATGTTCTCCCTGTGTCTGCGTGGGTTTCCTCCCACAACCCAAAGACATGCAGGTTAGGTGCAGTGGTGATTCTAAATTGTCCCTAGTGTAGTGTGTGCTTGGTGTGTGTGTGTGCACGCCCTGCGGTGGGCTGATGCCCTACTTGGGATTTGTTCCTGCCTTGCGCCCTGTGCTCCAGCAGGCCCCCGTGACCCTGTTTTTAGGATATAGTGGGTTAGACGATGACTGATTGACATTCAGTGATAAATTTTGAATACTCTAAATGAAAATGTTTTTTTTTGTTAAGGATTTAATCTGATCTAAGACCAAGAGTCAACATTCAAGACTAAACCTGACCTCACCGTAAATAATGTGATCCCTCATAGCAAACACAGTCTTTATATAAGATAGACTACAGTCACACAAACCATCAAAAAGGAACACAGATATTCAGCAGTAAACCTGGTCTAACTATATAATGAGAGAATACTAAAAACTAATGTCTTCATTCACTCATTGATACATTCACTTTTGATGCACTTTCCCCAACTCACATTCTAAATATCAAGATTACAGGCTCAATAATGACTTTATAACAGTCAAAGAAAGTCACATATTCTATACACATTCAGTTAGGTGCTCCAAAAATGATGGGTGTCATGGGTTATCTAGCTAGATCCAATGTTACAACTTTGTACCAGACAGCTGAGAAGTTGTGCATCACCCCAAGTTTCCAGTATAATGTAGTCAGAAGCAACAGTAGGTGCTCTTACCTATCTTGACTGGGAACCCAGGAGGGAGCCGTAATGTTATGAAGTCCTGCAGCTTTGCAAAAAGGGCATTGCTAATTGCCATGAGGTCAATGATAGGGGCCACCTGCTCACTCAGTGACAGAGGGTGATCCTCACAGAGCCACAGTTTTGCTTTGAACCTAAGAGGAACAGAGAGAGACCTTCAGATTTAGAAACTGATTTCCTTTCTGGTGAATCTGGAACACAAACAACGCATGACTATGTAGCTGTTAAATTTAGAGGGAAGATGAGAATCAGAAGTGCAGAGAAAAATACTAAGGAGGGGGGGGAGTAATTCTGGGTGTGAATGCTGTGTGAAGATTACAAGCTCTGTGCAATAGCTGCTCTGAAAATCTATTTTGCATTATGTAGGCCAGTTGACCTGGCAAGTTATATGTCCATTGCAATGTAAACATCTGATTAGATTTCAGTACTGAACAGTCTGGTGGGGCACCCATGTCTCCTAGGTCAAAAGGCACCACAGGAAGGTGAATGCCACCTGCTGCTGCAGCTGGAATAAAGGTAGTGCTTTGTGATTTAGTGGGAAATTACTTGAAATTATACTGAACTGAATTGCAGTGTATTAACAAGGTAGTTAGCAGCAACTGTAGGGCAGATGAGTGTGGTCCAATAATACATAAAGTCAGCTTCACCACACTGGTAGATTTTAGGGGGCACTTATGATCTCCATCATTGTCGCTCTATAATTGATTCTCCTTGGCACACTCGGATCACGTAACTGTTATTATTTATTAACCTTCTTGTAGTTAGATTTCTGTGTTAGACACCCTTACCTTTGTGTCTTCGTGGTGAGTTCCATTGGATGTCCAATATCCCGAGTCCCCAATTCGAATGAGGGATTAAAGTACTCTTCAGCAGTGATGGCTGTAGGATTAGTGTGGCTACTTGTCTGGGTGATCAGTGTCTAGCAAAGACAAGAAGTGGAATAAAGAAGGATGAGCTTTCAAGGTAAGGTTCCCTCAGCACCATATTGTAAAATAATTAAAATTATTATAGTTTACATTTGACTACTAGATGATGCAGAGGTACAGTAGTGTTTGAGTAGGGTGCTGAATAAAACAGATTGTGCCTCTCAACACTAAGGGGTTTGATTACAAAGAGTAGCAAGGAGATCTAAATGGAAACCCCATGGGTGCAGGTTTCAATATTAACTGATTCCTTCCAGGGGCAGAGGACAACAATAATTCATGTTATTGTTTAAGCAACAGTACATCTCACTACTAGGCAGTGCACAAAAGAGTGCTGACATGGAGATTTAAATAAAGCTGATTTTGTATCTTGCTACGAGAGGGTTCAATGGCAGAAAAAAAAACAAGGGGTTATGGTCACTGAACATCTTACCAATTTCTCACTTGGAGGTGCTCACTTCACCTGCCTGAACTCTAATTTAAAAAAATAATACAGGATTCACAATGAATGGGATTCTATAATGTAAAATTTGCTTATTGTTCCTCTGTTTCTTTCTAAGTGTTGGTTGTGTAAAGGATAGGTACGCTTTAGTGCTGATTTTCGCTCCAACTTGTCTCTTTATCAGAAACAAGTCATCACCTTTGCCTCTTTGCTGTGTGAGACTTAACAAATATCTTGCCTTCCAGATTTCTCTGTGATTTTAAAATTTAAAATTCAAGTTCTGAGTGTATTGTGCTGAAAATATGTGACTTGTCTTGTGCAGGAGTGTGATAGCACTTCTCAGCCTACTTGATTGCTTTTATTATTAGCTTTTTATAGCCTGCATTATGTGACAGTCATACGTGTAAATGACACTGAATTTGCCACATTGAGCAAAGGATAGTTAAATATAACTGTTTGCAGAAGTAAAACACACACTCACACACACTATGTCAACAACAGCCTCCCGGTAAATTAACAACTACCAAAGGAAGAAACTGGATAATGTCTAACTCAAAAATCAGAGGACTGACAATTAGTAGCCATATGCTGCCAGTTGAGAAACAGCTGTAGGCCTTACTAGCCACATCTAGAAACTGACACTGGAAAGTTTTGAGTACAAAATAACCCACACTCTGTGAAGATGTGTGGACAGCTGCAACTGTGCAGTCGCATTTGTTTTTAAGCAATAGGAGGAGGAAATCTGCAGTATGCTTGGTTTTACCTTCATTGGAGGAGAGACGGCAAGTAGAACATGCATTTCAATGCACAGACAACAAGAACTGGCACTGACTTCCAGGAGACATGTTATGTGTATCATGTTAAATGAACAGAGCATGTTTGACTCCTGGCCTGGTCCCTGACGATCCGGAGAGTGTTTATTCTCCTTCTGAAAGAAATGAGTGTCGTTGACTGTCATTTTCTAACTCACTTAGTCCTGAACAGGGTCGCCGGGGATGCGGGAGTCTATCTCAACTAGCACAGGGTGCAAGGAACAAACACTGGACAGTGCGTCAGTCCATTCCAGGGCGAACACACAAACATGCATACCTACACCCCAACCACACATAAGAGTATTGCCAATCCACCTAACCTGCATGTTTTTGGACTGTGGGAGGAAACTGGAGCACCTGGAGGAAATCTAAGCAGACATGGGGAGAACATGCAAACTCCACACAGGGAGGACCCGAGACATGAGCCCTAGTGTCCTTACTGTGATGTAGAAGTGCTACCATTTCACCACTATACCACCTGTGTTATTGACTGGTATCACTAAATGGGCCAAGCTAGAGTGTGTGCGTGTGAGTGAATGATTACATTAGTGTTTTCTGAGAAAGATTGGCAGTCTTTGCTGGTTTGGTTCCTGTTTAGATAGGCTCCATTTCTCCGTAACACTGTAAAAGATCTAAGAGAGTTCAGAAAATTGTCAGGTTGTTGGTATTGTACCACCAGAGGGTGGTGATGAGCCATAGACTTGATTGCTGGTAGGCATGTGATTAGTGGAGCTGTACAAAATCTGATCTTCAAAGGAAAGAATAATGCACAACTTCAGTTTTACCTCCAGAGGGCAGTAACGCACAGTCATTTATTTTTTAAATCCTACTTATTCCAGAAGAGAGTCAGGGTGAGTCAAAGTTCATACTGGCAGCATCACTTTGGTCATTACAGAGTCACCATTCACTCTGATCTTCACTTTTCTGGAATTTGTGAGGAATTAGCAAAATCCCATGTGGACACACAGATAACATATATCCAGTGGCAAGTCCAGGATCTGAACCCAGGACTATGCCACCAATAGAAATAATGTTTTTAAAAACACTTAATCCATTTCAGGGTCAGAGTCTAACATAGCAGTCATAACATTTAGATTTCAGCTCAGAGATCCTAAGTGTGCAGCACAGCTTGTGTTTTCACCTGGAATTGGAGCAATAATAGAAAGGTTGGGTTTCACCTCTAGTGTCTGTATTCGAGAGAGTAGATGTGTTCTGGGTGTTTGAGTATCACAAGCAAACTAAATGACTGAAGTGGACTTTGTATTTAACAGCTATACAAAGAATTCCACAGTCTCTTGCTGTGTAAAAGCTGGAAAGCATGAGATGATGAGATGGCCAAAGTATCTTCCTGCAGTTGTATCATAATGAATGCATTTACCTATTTGTTCATTTATATATACCTTACGCTTTATGGAAGCCTTTGACCCAACCCTCCCTTGCCATGTACAATCCAACTCACTCCATTATTTGGTCCCATGTGCTGTTCGGCAATGCCAAGGAAGGACTGCAATGGAGTTTTACTACCTACAAAAAAAAAAGAAGAAGAAGAAGTAGTTATAAGGACTCAGAGATTTCTGTCCTTTGCATCTTCCTAGCACACATGCTGGGGAGGCACAGGTGACAAAGGGGGCATGCTGGACTGGTGAAAATTTCAAAATTTAATTGAACAAATGGTTATCCCTTTTTCTCTAACTTTAGGTTTAGAAGCTTCTGAACTGTCATATTAACCTCCTGACCACAGCATGCTAGCGTTCTGCAGAGGCTTTATTGTCCAGCACACTGAACCACTTAAAGGTGTGTAAATACAGCTCAGTTCCCAAGTATCCTGTTAGTGTCTCTCCAGAGGTGGTAGTATTTGTCTTTGCCTTCAGATTATTCAAAACAATGCCCAGTTAATAAACTCCTGGCCATTGTGTGTCTCACTTTATGTGGCAGAGCATTTCAAAATGGCATTATAAGAAAAAACAAAGATAGAGAGAGACAATTAGAAAATCAGTCACCTAAATCATAGAGAAGCTTTTTTCCCCCCCCATTTCCTTTCATCTTTGTGTCAGTCCGGGTGGGTGTCACAGCAGCTGATAGAGAGGCCAGCTTAAATTAAATTTGGATGTATTGTATATGTGTGCACAGCTGTAGTGGTGACACTGGGCGCATATGTTTTTATTCACGTAACCTAACATCCTAAATCATCACATTCAAAATCCTGTTTTATCCATTTCAGGACTGCAGAAGGCAGGAGCCTATCAGGTGCAGGAGGGGAAACCCAAACATGTATTGGGTGTAAGGTCACTGCAGGGTTCATTAATGAAAATACCAGTAACTCACATGGGGCCATTTTAGAACCTTGTCCCCACATGCTTTTATTTACCTATA
The DNA here is from genome assembly GCF_900747795.2 of Erpetoichthys calabaricus. Lineage (NCBI taxonomy): Eukaryota > Metazoa > Chordata > Cladistia > Polypteriformes > Polypteridae > Erpetoichthys > Erpetoichthys calabaricus. Next base: position 66,366,414 of record NC_041401.2, on the reverse strand, counting down.
ATTATGTATTTGTATGCATAGAAATGTTTACATGTCTGTCTTAATATGGTAATATTCTAATATTAAGGTGTGTACTTCTTTCTGTGTGTATATGTACCTCTTTTGAATATGTTTATAAATACAGAGGTGTAAGGGTGGTAGTGGGCACATCTGTATGAATGTATGCCTTTACATATTTTGGGATGTACATGTACAGTATACTGATGTAAAAGCACATGTCTATGAAAATGAATGTAAGATTGCATGTACATACGTATGTATATCATTTGTGCAGCAAAGCATGTGGTTATTTTTAAGTGTATAAATTGTATGTATGCCATGCCTATTTTCAGGCGTTTATCTGTGTTTCTCTAAGTGCACATTTATAATGACACAGCCTGCTGAGTGGTTGGACAAGTCCTTTAAACCGATGAGCTTCATACATTTTGTATAACCTCGGCTCCACCTTCTTGCTTAGTATGTATATGCAAGTTAAATATGCACACTGCCATATCCTCCATCAGAGTCTTCACCCCTTTTAGGTACCTTTGATTTTGTTTTTGTGCTGGTCAGAGAGGTGATCTGTTCGGGTCCGTGTGATAAGTTCTACATTTGAGGCCCCATATACCTGTTGACAAGAGTAAGGATACAGTGTTGTTAACAGAGTGGCATTCAAGCAAATGCAGCAGTGTTCCTCATTGTATGCTGCATCCCTGTCACCTCCCTGAACAGAGACTGTGAATTATATAGTTTTAACTGTGTGCCTGAATCAGAGCATGGTGAGCAGAGATGTTAAACAAATGTTGCAAGAAACACAGGATGGATAATCTCCAAGAAGAAACTTAAATTAGTACGGCAAAAGAACCCTAATGCCATATCACAAACGAGCCAAGTTAGTGTCCAAACTAAAAAAGAAAAGGGAGTTTAACAATCAACTGTGCCTCAGGAACACAACTGCTGACGCCTGGTGGTGCAGACTGGAAGTGTTCAACAACTCCTTTATAAGTAAATTGATCAAATAAACTAGAGGTGGTGAACAGAAATTGATCCTTTTGCTTTTTACTGTACCATGTCTCTTAATCTTGAATAACATGTTGAACTGAACAACAGAATAACTGTACATTTTATAATCATTACCTATCAAAAAGAAAGAACAACAAATAAACCTTAGTCTCGTATCCATTGACCAGCTCTGTTTTCTCACTTCTCCAGCCAAGAATTCCAGTCTTGTTCCTACAAGAAAATGAATTAAATAGAGTAAAAGTAAGAGAGTGAGTGACTTCCAGAAAATGGGCAGCTTAACTTGTACTCGGCCCGCTCTTTACATTACATGAGACCCTGGATTAAACCTAACCCCAGTGTCTGATGGCATCTGTGTCTGCAGGTTACATCTTCTTGACTCTTTTTTTTTCCTGCATATTCCTGTAGGTTTTCTCCAACACTGCAGCATTCAGTTGACTGGTAACTCTAATCAGAGTGATCTTAGTTGTGTGAGTGTGGTTGATTCCAGCCATGCACCCATGTATATTGTTAAAGATTTTTGCCTCAAAAAATGGGTTCTGAAAATGGATGGCTAAGTTGATGGTGATGTTGGATTTTATGCAGAAAACAGGGAGATCACAGCCTACCTAGTTGGTGCCTGCTGCCACACACTGATTCTCCTCCTGGCCTCCAGGGGAAGCATGTGAATATGCTGTCCGGTGCTTATATTTTGGTCAGAACCGATTCACTGAGAATGTCTATATTCTTTCTGAATCAGAATTAACTCTGACCATTGATGAGACATTGGAAAGGCCTCTGTGACCATACATTCAAAGTGCTTCCTTTCTGAGAAAATCAGAAATGGATCCATGTAGCAGTAAAGTGATCTCAAGGGCACCCTGTCTATCCAACCGTCAGGTCTGTAACAGTAACCAAAAACCAAAAGCACCATCTGGAAAATTCTGCATATACCTTGTAAGTGAGGGGTAGCAAGGTGGCAACAACAAGTATTGCTGCTGGTGCCTCACGGTTACAGAAGCCACAGTTTTAAAGCTCATCTCTCCTTCTCCCAGTAGAGCTGTCATGTCTTTTCTGTTCTGTGTTTAGGTTATTCTCCAACATCCCTCAGATGCTAAATCTAGTTAATCTAACTTCTTACTGAATGACTGAGGTTTGTCCTGCAGTGGAGCGGCTCCATATTCAGGACTGTTTGTCTTTGTATTAAAAGATGCAGCTCCAGCCCATGCAACCTTGAAGTGTAACAAGTTGATTTAGCAAAGGATTGATGGATCATGTTAGTGAGGACTGAGCTCTAAACAAGCATGTGAGTTTGACCAAAACAGAGGAGCCTCCGTGGGCACTTCTTTGGGAGATTAGTAGGCCCTTTTAAAATTTTATTCCAAGAACTGGAAAAATTTTTGCAATGTATCACTCATGCCTTTATCAGGAATGGGTTCCTTGTTTATCACTCTTGACAGATCACATCATTTTGTATTAAGTGGCAGCGACTTCCTTAAAAATGGATAAGGCTGCCACATATGCCAGGAAGCACACCCGCCATGGTGGAATCCATCCGTATAAGAAATGTAATCTCCTTCCCCAGCTCAATAGCTTTCTCATTATCTTTACATCCATTTTCTAGCTGCTTGTTTATGTCGGTTCATTTCAAGGTTTTGATGTTAAATGACAGATCTGAATGAGCTGCCCCTACACCCCCACCACACGGTAGCTCATCACAAGCCCAAGAAAGGGAAATCAAATGAGCATAAAAGGCAGGGCTTTACATTATTTATAATACATCTCAGATCCACAGAGAGGGGAGAAGCTGGGGAAATGGTGATGGTGCTAGTGGTGGGGGGAGGTTGGTTGGGTACATGCAGATCTCTAATGGCTGTGCTGCGAACCACAGCACTAGGATACGACATCACACTGCCTGGAACCGTGTTTCATTTATTTTTAGTTTGCAGGATATGAAATATTTACAGAGATGCTCTTTGGTGCATCTGGGGGGGCCGGGACAGGACAGAGTGGCACAAGAAAAAGGGTGGTAGGCTGGGGGATGGGGGCGCTGACTGCACATACAAGATGAGAGAATGAGTTTAACCTGAAAGGGGGCATTGAATCCATGTTTGGTTGGGGTTGACTGGGAAACAGTTTAAAATTGCCATTAGGTCATAATAAAGCAGACACCTGCTCATTTATGTACAGTATGGTGGGGTGGGACAGAGCCTGAGAAAATGTGCGCCTGAGTGCTGTTGTATTCAGAAAATGCACTGTTCTCCCTGCATAGCTCTCAGGTGGTCACTACAAGAGCAAAGCAGAGCTTCCAAAAATCTATTTCACCACACAGCAGGCCTTCCACAAAAAGAGCAGAATGGTAAAGCAGTGTACCTCCATCTAGAAAGGGGCAACTACACTTTTGTTAAGCATGCGTTCCCCAATAGCAAGGTAGGTCCGTATGGCATGCTTCTTTGATAAATGGAGAAAATATAGTGGCCTTGAATTTAGCTCTTGCAATGGAACAGCAAATAGACCAGACATTTGGACAATGGCTGGTCCATGCTTTGTTGAATAGAAGTCTGTGATAGCAGAGCTTTACCTCTCAAATGAAATGTTTTTCGTGTCCAGTTGGGTAGTGACCACTGGAGCAGACAGACGACTGGTCACTTGGTCATCAGAAGGCTGGACAGTACTCAGTAGGGCTTCTCGGTCATGTTCAGGCAGTGACAGGGACTCTGAATAAACCAGCTGTCTGTCATGATCCACCTCCATCACTACCGCACAGGAGTCTGGGACACAGGAAAAAAATAGCAAAAAGAAGAAAGAGAGAGAGAGAAAAATGAGGGCTCTCCTGTATGCTGCCAAGTTTATTGTCTTCATTTTAGGAGTGCACTGTATAATACATGGTTCTTCACTAAGTTGCCTGTAATGGTGGGACACACTTCCCACCTCTGAACCTGAAAACCAGACAAGCTGGGCAAAGGGCCATGAATAAGCAGTTTAGAAATATTGGAAAATGAGTAAGTCATTTAATCATCCACTTCATGTCTTTGAGTTTCATTTAATGTTTTGTGCTTGATGGTGATTGGAAAAATTGGATAGATTGCAGGTTTTGAAGAGTTTGGATAGGACATGAGTAGGCGGACAAATATGGTGAAATGAAAAATTCTTGAAAAAAAGGCCTATTTATGACTTTTGCTTTTAGAATTCTGTTGGTATTTTGGTTTTCTCACTAAATTGCATAATGTTTCTTTCACTGGTATGATTCAAAAGGGCAGCATGGTCCAACAAAAATTGGATAAACAGAGCGGCAGGAAGGACAGGAGTAAAATCTGGTAATCTAGCACCTGCAGTAACACAGCACATTAACTATTGCAACTCATTAAACAATGATTGAGTGACCCTGGGCTCTATAATGTCTACTCTTCTTACTCTAGCAACTCTTGAAATGTCCCTCCCTTAAAAAAACTGAGAGGCAAAATTCAACTCTGCAGTCGAAGCTGAAAGAAGTTCATGCCAACCAGGAATAGGAATATTCCCTGACTGAGGGAATAAAAAAACTCCCTGACTGAGAGCAACTATCCCCTAGGCGGTAAATGGCTCTTTTGGTGGACGGCTGCCTGGCAATTACTAGATTGGGTACTCACTAGTGCTGGGTGGTATGATCAAAATTCTGTATCACAGTATTTTTCAAAATTATACCGGTTTCACGGTATCAGATGGTATTTTTTTCCCATCCATGAGTGGATGTTAAACAGATTTTCCACTACAATTACTGGCATTGAATAACCTATTCCACTGTCATGAGAATTGTACATTGTACAAAAAAATATTTCAGTGTGCACACAAGTATTAATATAGGTTTGTATGGCCCCATAAAGTGATAGTTTTCAAGGGGGTGACACTAATGAAGAGAAGGAATCACATTGCATGTCGGATGCAGTCAAAATATAGAGCCTTTTTATTGAAAAAATTTTGCAAACAACTTAAACTAAAATTTTGACAACATATTTTCAACCATCCAAAGAGGCATTTAGACTTAGTAAAATATCCAGAGGTGCTTGTCAAAAGTTGTATTGCACTGCACATGTCTTAGAAAAGGAATAAATAGTAAATATTTTTTGCAAACCAACTACACTTTGTTAATCTTAACAATCTCTGTCCACTGACACATTAAAGACGTTAAAGTGACTTTTTAAACAACTTTACCATCATTAAATTGCATAATATTTAAACTAATAAATAATAACAATACAATAAATGATAGTGCAACTTCCAGTAATAATACTATTACTTCCAAGACGTCAAAGCCCAGGTGCATTACACAGTATTCACCAAATTAAAATAAAATAAAATAAAACAAGTGCAACTTGGTGATGACATCTTTACCAACTGAACCATCATTAAGGCAAACTGCATTAATATGGACCTTGCTTCAAGCTAAGCTACATACATATATAATAAAACTGCAACTTGCATTTATAATGCTATTTGTGGTATAGCCCTATGGAATCGTATTAGGGCCACAGTGAAGAAAAAAAAACTATATGTCGAGATTAAAGTCAACATTTCCACTTTATTCTCATAGTTTATTTTGTCATTTAAGTAGAATGTCATAAACTAAATTTCATCCTAAAATCAATCTTTAATTTACTAGATTTTCTCAAACCCCGTCATAAGTTAATATAGCACATTAAATGCTTAGTGTTAAGTGTTCCCCAACCCAGTTGTTAATCGCTACGTGCTTCTTGAACTGACTTCCTCTGCACTAAGAGGAGGCACAGGCAGCGATCGCCACACAGAATACATTCACTTCATGATATTCCTGCTCTCTGAAAATGTAGAATGCTAAGATAAATTTTCATGATGAAATGCATTAAAGCAGGTATTAAACATGCATGGTAGTGCTGCTCCCTCGCAGTAAGGGGTCCCCAGGTGTACGTTCAGTGTAGAGAACTGTATGGCAGGTGTGACGAGGCTCCAAAAAAACTGGATGTATGAATGGGTATCTCACAGATTTAACTTAAATATTTTGTAAATATTGGGTTTGTGATCTGGTGGTCGGAGACACGAACACAGAATTCAATGGATGTTCTTCCGAGCGGGCTTTCTTTATTGCACGCGTGCTGTCTGTCTGACGTACCAAACCCGCAGTTCCTATCTTTCCTTTTTCTTTCTCCACATAACCAATCACTACACGATAAACGTCTTTGTGAAATTAAACATAGTTATAAACTTTGACCACAGAGTGTTCAGAACTTAAAAAAAATCTTTGTTATACATGTTTAATTATGCCATCCATTCAGGCTTGTGCCCATCCCAGTAAGCATTGTGTGTGAGGCAGGAGCAAATCCTGAACGGGGCACCAGCGCATCTCAGGGTGAATACGAGCAAAACACACTAGCAGGGTCAATATAGCATAACAAAACCCCACATCCTACATGACTTTGAAAGGAAACTGAAGCACGCCGAGTAAACCCACCAGAAAAACATGCAAATTCAAAGCGGGGAACACCCGGGACCCCATTGCTGTGAGGCAGCAGTGCAACCTCCACGTCACCATGCCCCCACATGATTAATCATGCTTTAATGCATTTAATTCTGAAAATTATATTTAGTATTTATCTTAGCATGAAATTAATGTATTCTGTGTGCTGCCAGCGCCTCCTCTTAGTGCAAGAGGAGGTCAGTTTAAGAAGCACGTAGCGATTAACATGGCTCCGGAAACACTTAATACAAAGCATTTAATGTGCTACATAACTTATGACGGGGTTTGAGAAAAGCTAGTAAATTAAATATTCATTTTAAGATGAAGTTTAGTTTACGATGTTCTACTTTTATAACAAATTACGAGAATAAAGTCAACATGTCGACTTTAATCTTGACAAACGACGAGAATAAAGTAGAAATGTTGAGAATAAAGTCAACATGTCATCACACTATTACACAGTACCCAGGTACATTACACAGTATTGAAAAAAATAAAACAAGTACAACTTGGCTTGCAGTATTATCCAGTAATATAGAAACAGTATTTGCACATTTGAACATAATGGTCCACATCCGACCTTTTAAATCCAAAGTATCTCCAGACAACAGACGTGACTCCTTTTTCCAGCAAAAGTTCTTCTGTGTCATCATGTTCAACTTTATCGACTGCTACAGCTTCAGTTTCGGAATGTTCTCTGTCCATTTTCACCGCGCAACACATCCACTACCACATGTACTCCATTGCATGTGTTTAACAGTGTAGCTGTACCACATTCCGAACATTGTTTAGGCTATTTAAACAGGTGTTGCAGTATAAGAAAAATCCATATCATAACAAAAATAAACGGTTTTCGGTATGAACCGGTATATCGCCCAGCACTAGTACTCACCCTGCCCACGGAAGATGAAGCTGCGGTTGCCTCTCTGCCATGTCATGTGATCAAAGCCCAGCAATGTGGTATCGACTCTCAGGTTCTGACCGCTCTTCCACACTCGGTATGTGTCACTGGGACAGATCTTTGACACCAGGGGTACTATAGAGAAGTAAGAGGGAGAGGTGAATGTCTTTTGGAATCTATCATGAGGTGGGGAGCACTGAAGTGTGCCCAAAGGATCACAACTTTTTTTAACATATGTGGATTTGATCTTCATTTAAACAATGTGTGTGTGTATGTATGTATATATGTATATATATATATATATATATATATATATATATATATATATATATGTGTATATATATATATATATATATATATATATATGTGTATATATATAAATAAAGGTGACTTAATTAAAAACAAAAATTAAGATTTGATTTTGCAATAATTTACATAAAGTGCACAGATATGCCATTTTTGTCTGTCAAAAAAAATTATTCCACCCTTGGCTCTAATAGCTGGTATTGCCCCATGACGTAGTCGATTCCTACAGTATAACAGTCTACCAGTGTCTGACATTGACTGAGAGAAACATTTCCCCACTTTTCCATACAGAATTCTTTCAGCTTTTTGATGTTTCAGGTATGTCTTATGTGCACAGTCTGTTTCAAATCCCTCCATAGCATCTCAACAGAATTCAGATCTGGGACTTGACATGGCTAGTTCTTTCTTTTTATCCATTCCCTGCTAGAATTACTAGTATGTTTAGTGTCATTGTCATGTTCAATCTTCTGCCAGATGGGGTCACATTCTCCTCAAGCAACCTTTGGTACAATGAACAATTCATAGTGGATTTTATGATGGTGAGCTGCCCAGGCTGTGATGCAACAAGGCACCCGCAAACCATTCACCACCATTCTTTAGAGGTGGTTCAGGTTCTTCTAGTCAGATGCTGCCTTTTGTTTTCACCATATTTTTCTTCTGGTACTGTGGCCAAATAACTTTCTTTTTGTCTCATCTGTCCAGAGCACGTTGCTCTAGAAGTCCTGGTCATTCCATAAGTGTTAATGGACAAACTTTAGTCTTACCCTGACATTCTTTCTGGACAGCAAAGTTTTTCTCCTGGTACTTCACACATGTAGATATAATTTGTGAAGCCTCTTCCTAATGATAAACTCATGCAATTTTTCATTGACAGTGGCAAGATCTACCTGGTGGTCCCATGATTAAATTCTTGTTTCTTTATGGTGTCAGGCTGAACGAGTCGAAGTAGACTGGCCTGGCCAAGTTGGCAGTTGTTTTGAAATCTTTTCCACTTGTAGATGATCTTCAGGACAGTGGAATGGCTGATTTCCAATTGTTTGGAGATCTTTTTAAATCCCTTCCCAGACTCTTAGTCTTAGTCTATTATCCTCTTTATGTTGGCCTCCGAGAGCTCTTTCAATCTCTTCATGTTGATAACACATACATCAACAACAAAGAGCAATCCAAACTAAATGTCTGAAGTTAAAATAAGACAGAGTCAGACAAGATCATCTCTAATGGTGTTCTGATCATTTGCACCTGATTATAATCTGATGTATTTTAGGTAGTGATAAACGTAGGGTGCGCTTACTTTTTCACATGCCTATTTATGTCTATTTAAATTACACAGAATGTAAAGTTGGCAAGATGTTTGCTATATTTTCTCACATTTATATGAAGATTCTGTTTAAATGAAGATCAAATCTTGATATGTCCACTTAATATTATATATATCATGGTGTGTACATACTTTTTCACATATCTGTTAAGGTTCAGCTTATATTGTTGACTGCAAGCTTCTCATGCAGTGGTGCAAAGCTGAAGAAAAGTCAGCCAGAATTACAGAAATTGGGACTAATCCCCCAGTATACATCGACCTAGCCTTACCAGACCCCATCCTATCAACCTGGTTTGTCACCTGGGTTCTCTGATTTACTGAAACACATAAATATTCTGGACACGTGGCATTCCACACTAGTTTCTAATTCTGTGCTGGAGTGCAGTGAACATGAGTCCACCTCCTGCTGTTCCTGACCTAGATTGTACAGAAGACTGAGAAAACAGAATGCCTTTCATATTGATTGAGTTTGCTGATGAAACAGCCAAGGGTGTTGCTGAAATTTGTCTACTCATACAGATCCAGAAGATGATCTATAAATGTCTATATTAATAAACGGCTGAATCCGTAAAAAAAAAAAAAAAGTCATGGATTCCAGGTGGAGCTAACCATTTAAAAACATCTTCTGTGAAGATCTAGTAATTATTACAAACCAGGCCTTACCAACATTAGTTGCAGTTATATTCGCTACCAAAACTCATTAAAGTACATGGTATATCTCAGTATAAGGCATCTTGAAAAATGCTGGACAAGCATGGCATCATTGTGTTGTCCACTCTTATTGAAGCCGATGTTGAAAGGTCATGTTGAGTATGCCGCTATTACTAAATGGACTATCAGTTGGTGTTAGCTTGACATACATCAGCTTTCATGGTGTGGAAACCATGATGAGTGGAGAACAAAAGGATAGAGCACTTGGCCATCAGTGTGAGAAAAGCAGGGTCACAGATCATGGTAAGCAGACACTTTCACATACACAGTGGGGATATGGCAGGGAAAACAAACATAAAAAGTCAGTAATCCAAAAGGAAAACCTATAAAACAGACAGGGGATCTAAACAATCAAGTTATTAACACACAAAAGTGAGAAAAAAAGCAAATAAATAGACAAAAGATCGCAAAAATTTAAAGAGAATCTTTAGACTCTCACCAAAAATATGAGAAAGGCAAAAGGCTTCAAAGCAAGAGCACTGAAAAAAAAGAGGGCTACATTTATAATTCCGCTTATCCTCATCACATGATTGAGGTATAAATAGTAATTACTTAACATTGAAGTTTGATAGGCAGAGTCAAGGGCAAACAGAAGGGACGTAGAGCAGAGACCAGGCTCCACTCCAACTAAATATGGACTAGAGTGGCCATTCTATATAGACGAATGAAGAGAAGCAAAATGAATAAAAGAACCAGACTTAGCATGATACTAAGACCAGTACTGAGTAGGATGATGCATCCATGGGCTAAAACAGAGAGAAGATCAGTATTTATCATCAACATGAATGAACATTCTAGAGTGGTCATATCCATATTACTAACCGAGAATGCTAAACCGGATGATGGACGCAGGCACATCCGGCCATGGGCCGTAGCCGCAAAAAGACGTACTGCGCAGGTGCAAAAAGAGTCCGCGAGAGGCGGATGAGGAGCCGCGAGAGGGGGACAAAAGAGGCCGCGAGAGGTGGATGAGGGGCCGCGAGAGGCGGACAAGACCACAGAACAAAGGAGTGAGCGCAGAAAAAAGAGAAAAAAGGAGAAATGAGGCGCAACGAGCACCGAAAAAAGGAAAAGGCACATAAAAAAGTAGTCAAACGCAGGCAAAGCACGAAACACATTGCTCACGAAACTAGACCCAAAAAAAAAAAAAAAAAAAAAAAAGAGGCTCGCACACAACAGCAAGGCACCCACCCACCCCCCCCCCCACAGGCACCGGACGGGACACACACCAAGAGGGGGATTCAACAAGCCCATGGAACACAAAAAAAAGAACACAAAACCACCCCACAGACCCTACAAGCAAGGGACGGGACACACACAAAGAGGGGGATTCAACAAGACACAGGAACACAAAAAGAAAGAAGACGCTCGCGCAACAACAATCCTCACCCACCCCCCCACACACACATCCATAAGAAGTGACACCCAAAGCCACATATTCTAAAGTGAACGTCAACACCTTCACACTAGACAGCATAGGTGTCAGCATAGGTGGATCTCCTTACAATAAAGCACTATTAACCGTTCAACTGCAGAAAAGGAAACATATTAACAGTGACTGCGATCCTCCTTATTACTTATCCATATTTCGCATGCTGAGAAAGAAACAAGTCATGAATACACGGTCACGGGTACAAAACGAAAAGGAAAGGATAACAGGAACAAACACACGAACACGAAAGAAACAACAAAATAGACGGCTATGCAGCATAGGTGGATCTCATTACAATAAGGCACTATTAACCGTTCAACCGCAGAAAAGGCTCCATATTAACAGTGAGTGCAATACTCCTTATTACTTATCCATATTTCTAAAAGAAAAAATGTCTCGACTCCAAAAACGCCAAGCTCAGCTAAAGCTTCTAACTAACGATGTACCTAAAAGTAAAAACTTTATGAACTGCATTAGATCCTACAATAGTTTATTTCCTTTTGCATCTACCGGAGTAAATATCAGGCCACCAAAAGGCAATGGCCCATACTGCTTTCGCATATGTGCACAAATACTGCATCGCATTGGAACAATGCACCCTGAAACAAATCAACAACGCAAATATGCACAAATCTACATCCTAGATCCACATGACGCAATCTATCAATCAAAGTGCTGCATCGCAACAGGCACGGATTCAAAACAAAACACCTCCCGTCTCAGATGTGCGTTAACGGCAAGGAAGGCTACAACGGGCTTCTCACACAGCACAGGCAAATCGATTACAGCTCCAAAACAACACGTCCCAAATACTACACATGCAACAACGCGCCTCTCAAACGGCACAAGCAAAACATACACCAGGAAAATTCATTCGGATTAATGAATGTCATTTGCAATCATTGTCATTCAGTTCACTTCCCTGAAGAAACAACTGGCAATACAAGTAATACATTTACACGTTGTTGTCAAAAGGGTCAAATTAGACTGCCTCCTTTACATTCATATACTGAATATCTACAAAAGCTTCTAACTAACGATGTACCTAAAAGTGAAATCTTTATCAACTGCATTAGATCCTACAAATCGGTATCCACTATGAACATTAACGGTGGCACTGCACGTGACATCCGTCTTGAAAAAATGTTAATTATTGATGAATGTACAATGGCATGACGTCACTTACTCAACACCTTTCATAAACTTCTACAAACGTTTATGAATAATAATATTCGATTTGGAGGAAAGGTACTTTTATGAGGAGGATATTTTAGACAGTGATTAGCTATTCTTCCAGATGCCATGCACTCAGCTATTGTTCAGTGCACCTTAAAATACGCAGACAATTGGCATTGCTTTCAAAAGATACAGTTAGTAAAAAAGATACGATGTCCAGAACCAGATCATAACAATTGTTTATTACAACTGAGAGATGGTGCACTCACCAATACAGATGGACTTCAGCCACATATTATTATAATTCCTCAAGCCTTTATCTGCGACCACTTAGTTACAGAGAGATTTGGAACAGCAATCTCATTAGACCAAATGCCCCTTTTAACACAACGCACTATATTATGTCCAAAAAATATTAATGTGGAAAACATAAATACCCAAGTCATTCCATTACTTCCTGGAGAGACACAACTCTTTCTAAGCTCTGACAAACTTGACTCTGATCACAACAATAACCATCTTCATTGACCTTACAAGTTCTGAGCTGGAATTACCTTTTACACTTAAACGCGTGTACAAAGAAATTTTCAAATAAACCTTTACACTGTGCCACACACTTTATTGTTTGCTTTCTATTTGCATCATCTACACCGTCACACTATTCTATATCTCATTCATACATCACGCTCTTTGTCATTCCCAACACCAGGGGTTGGCGAGCGAAGTGAGCAGGGGGTGGAGCCCCCTAGTAATTACAGATATGTGAAAGCAAGATGAATGTGTGGAATAGAGATGAATACCAATATAAAGAAATATTAGTACACGAACTACACTCATAAAAATTACTGGTTTTTTAATTGCATTTTATGGTTCTTTACTGGGTTGTCAGGTTCCTCGTAGAACTTTTGCTTGACAAAGCACCATTTCATTTTGGGAGGTGTTCTTTGCATATGAAGTTGCTTCTTTGTACCTTGAAAAAACTTTCTGATATTCAGAAGAAGTCTGAATTCTTTACTGTATGGTTGTCTACCTAACAGGACACTAATAGATTAAGAAAACCTGGACTTAGTCTGTGTTGCTGTACATATGTAGCAACCCATTTAAATCAAGAACCCATTGGCATTTCACAAATCTGTTACCATCTATTCATGTTTTTTACTGTGTGAAGCCTGTTTTGGATCGAAATAAATAAACCTTCATGTAGATAGGTCTCTTGGGAAACAAAAATGGTTCTCCCATGGCATCGCTCTGAAGAACCACCCTGGCACCTTTAATTTTAAGAGTTGTAGAGTGAACATTTTACAAAGGCCAGATGCAGAACACAACACAACATAATATTCTTAAACTGACCTAATCCAATTCAAGGTTACCGGAGATCCAATACAGACTAGCACAATAAATCCATACCATGACTTTCATAGAATGAAGATCACAGACTAAATATGAACATGTTAGGAGACCACTGTGTCAAAGAAACATGAATACAAAGTACCAAGATCTTACCAATAAAGCTACCTTTGGACATATTAAAGATTTTCTAGTGTTATATAATGGTCAAATGTAAGTCACAAACATCTAAAATACTGTGATAAAATTATCTTGCTTGGTTTTAGCTATTGTTTGTGTTTAACTAATGAGTGGATATTTGCTAATTGCCTAGTATTTATTTTTAAGCTAAAACTTTCTGTAAGTATGGGTCAGTCTGATTAATATCTTCTTTGTCTTTTTTCCACTTCAGTTTCGGCTGAGCAAGCTTTGTATTGATGGGAAATCCATATCAATCCTAAAACATGCCATCTTGGTCAGCATTTCTGGTTTGTGGGTTTTGTCCACAGAACAACTTTGGTGCCCTTTCTTTTGATCACTTTATGAAGATCTGTGGTTCTTTACTTGCTGTTTAACTTTTCATTCAAGTAGAGACATTCATGCTTACCTTTTCTGATTTTCAGTCCATTTTTGATTTTTAACGTAGCTGGGTCACTTATCTATAAAGACAGTAAGGCACTAGCATTGGAGCATAAGGCTCTCTCTATTCAGTCTCAACCACTTTGTGACCCTGAGATGATCATTTAACCTGCCTGTGCTCCAGTTGCAGAAGTCATGTATCTATAGGACTTTTACTTTACTTGGATAAAAGTATCAGCAAAATACATAAATAAAAATCATGCAAGAATAGAAAGTAGATGATGAGTTGGTGGCCATTGTACAAATGCAGTGACCTTCCCATTTGTAATAATAACAATGTATACCAGTTTATGTGTAGTTTGCTAATCATTTAGGTCATCTTAATAGTGTTTGTTATATTTTTATGTTATTGATATTTTATGCTTATCAGGGATGTATGTCTAACAGACAAATTTTGTCAAAGGCCGGGAACTCATGATATTTATGGCACTTTGAGAAACCAGAGTTAATAGAAGCAAATGCATTTTAATGGTATCCTTCTCAGCCAGTCTTTGCTGCATTTTGTCAGTTGTAATGCTTGAAATCGTGAGTGCTTACGCTAATCACTAAACAAGCCTTCCGCTGAATGATTATTTCTGACTGTACATACCCCAGCTGGTGAACTCCCATTTCATCTCCACATAGAAGTCCTGAGCCTGAAAGACACAAGCAGGAAAAAGTACATTTAGAGTTGAGAGACAATTTGGGAAATTATGCTTTAGTTCTGTGTGTTGGAGTGTGAATACAATGTGTCATATACTTGTCTTGAATTCCTTTCATTTGTTATGGACACTTTTGAATTGAGGCACATGTTTAATTTGACTTACACCTATTTCAAAATCGTGTCTATTTTGTCACATTTGTTCTAAGATGTATTGTGTTTTCCTGGCCTCTCAGTTGAAATCACCAAGGCTCTGTAGATAGCAGCCATCATAATTATATTCAACATTTTTTGGCTTATTAACTCGTCTTGTCCTTCCCACTCTTCCACCTCATTTATAGCCTGACGATCAACCCCTTCAATTTGCCCCGATTGCATTTGCCATCACTCCTCATCTGCTTGTACATTGTCATATCTTCTTTGAAGCGTCCTGTTTTGTTGACCATGGAGCTCCCCCTAAGCCTGCCTGAAGCATTTTGCCAATCAGTATCAAACACTATAGTCATGTCTTTTTCTGATTCTAAAAACGCCTGATCAATTTTGCCTACAGGCAGTACACAGTTTTTCTGTGATTGCCTTTCAATGAATGTTTTTTCTGTCTCTGACCTCCATCAGTTAAATGCCTGTCACCCATACATGCTTCATTCCGAGGACAGATATAAATTTGCTTGGGACACTAATTGTTTTTGTAATTTGTAATTCTAGTCATATGAATAATCAAGGGTTTTATTTATTCATGCCATGTGGTGCAGTGGAGGCTTCACAGTCACACAAAATTAGGTTTGATTCCTTAGTCAGTCGTGATCTAATGTGGCCTTTGCTTCTTCTCCTTATGTTCACATGGGCTTTCTTCCACTAATATACTTTCATCCTGTAGGCAGCAGGGAAGATCAATAATTAGTGCGTCACTGCAGTCTGTATCTTTAATAACCCTGCTTACGAACAATTTATAATATATGAGTTGTTAAAAAATACTTACTCTCCTTGAGATGAATACACTTGTCCGAGTGCCTCCCCTTTCCTGTTTACACTTTCTGTACTGTTCTTTTGTTACTGAGTCAACTGTGCTGTGTCTAGAGCCCCCACCATTTTTCCAGTATTGGGTGCTATCTGGGTGGTTACCAAAAATCTTTGACCGATAATACTGTGTGTGCAGGCACGCTTCCATTGTGCAAAACGCGTGCACCACTCCTCCGGACATTTTTTATCCTGATTTCCCATTGACGCCTCAGCAGTTCAGTTTAATGTCACTGAATAACAGTCTGCTCATGGGGAACAAACTCTTTATGAACAAGTCTGTCAGTGTCAAAAACATGATCACCATTGTCTCTTGAAAATCTGCCCAGGTGGCTTGGAGAATAAAAATTGACAAAGTCAACCCCACGATTGTAGAATAAACACTGGAAATACACACTCGATCAACTCAGCACAATGCCACTTGGAAGTCTGATTAACCACACTTGAGGCACACAATACCTGGCAGCATATTTGATAACTACACTCTATTCCTGTGCTATTGACTGATTCTGTGAATTTTTGGATCAACCTTTGTTTATATATATATATATTTTTTATTTCTACTTATTATCATCTATGGAAGAAACTGGCTTTTATGATTTTGACTATTTTACAGTCCTTGCTTTTCCTTTTTATTTATGCATTCTTGCATTTGTTTTCATATTGATGCAATATAAGTTGAAAATTAAGTATTTTTTGGTCTCTGCCAGGATAAATGTCAAGGAAGTTCTTTGTTTTCCTTGATTTCTAGAAAAGCTCATTATTAGACACTTGATTGACTTATTGTTCCAAAACAATATTATCCGAATGTTGCAAAATCACATTACCACACCTTGACATTTGAGAAGCCACAACTACTAAACTCTGGGCACACTGAAGCACCACAGCTGCTGACTTTCTGAAACCAGAGACTTTTCCACATTTGGTTTCTGACTTGTGCTTAAGGATCCAACTTTAACTATCTAGACAGGAAAAGTTGAGTTTGACAAAGAATGATGGTTAGAGTTAGTCAAGCCCAGTTTTACTCCTAAGTATCTTGGGCTTAACAAACCAGGGAAAATTACTGAATGGTGGTACCAAACACTGGCACATGAAAATAAGTTAATTGTTTTGTGGAACATTAAGGCCGAACCTTACAAAATGTTTATTCTATTGCCGTTATAATTGTTTTTATGATCATTTGATCTAGCTGGATGAAAGTTTCACATGACTTTTCAATTTCTGATTATCTTCCATTGTTGCTTACCTTTCTAGGAACTTAAAGTGACATACCGTAGATCAAGAACGGTCTGTTCAGGTGTTTAACCAATAGTGCACAGGGACAATAGTAAATGTAAGAAATTTATCATCAATAAGAGTTCACTGATTTTCTACAGTATATATTAGCTATACCTTGTGTTTCTTTCCATGTCCCTTTTTCAAAATATTCCTTTAAAATATGCATTATCCCCATTCTAATATAACACTCCAGGTGCTTTTATTCACAGAACCATTCATGATGCCTTAATTATTCCTGCTTTGTCTATCCACAGCTGTTGCTGCATTTCATTTTAAAAAGGTCTGTGGAATTGTCAGGCAGCTTTGAAGAAGTCACACTCCTTTCTGGCCGCAGCCTCACTGTTTGGCTCTCACACAGGACTGGCCCGTGTCACTGGTGATTAGGGTGGTTGCCTAGGGTGCATCTCTGTGGGGTGCTATAAGACAGTTTATGAGGTTGCCTAGGAAACAGATAAACTATACCCAGTTTTGGCAGAAAAAATGTTGAGGGAAGCACCCTGCACCTGGTAGGCAGTAATGGATCTATAGATGTACATGCATTTTGAGCAAGAAATTTTGAGATAACTCTGTAGGACTTGTCCAGGCAACATCAGTAATGACACATCAATTGTTTTTCTGTATAATATTATGTAGGGAATCAATTATCGTAGAAAGACCTGGACTTTGTGTACCTTTACTCCATCTCTTTCCTCTAATCTGCTCTGTTTCTCTTCACACTTTTCTCCTCAGCTTCCCACCCTCTCCTCTTATGGTGACTCCACTATCATTAAGATCTTGCACCATGTCCTTATCTTTTACAAAAATGTACTCCACACTAATGTCCTTCCTTCTATTCTTAACAAATTTTCAACTTCAACCACTCATGCTACCACCTTCACTGTTCAATCCAATGTTATAATCCTTTTGATGCGTCTTTTTATCCTCTTTGACCTTTATTTCCACCATCAGCTGTGCTCTTAATAAATCTTGTCCTCCCAACTTCAAGATCAGATAATGGCAAAGAGAGATTTGTTAGACAAAGTGGACATTTCCCATTTTGCTAGGGTTTTAGTGGTTTTAGAAGTCCCAAAGGACACTGCAAAGAGCCTAACAGAGATCTGAGGAAGGCAGCCACACACCATGAACAAAGGACCATGAAGCAAAAACCAGGAGTGCGCGCAGCGCAAGAACAGTCCTCCATTTGAACCTGGAGCAACATCATGCAACTCCACACAGCATCAGATATCATCCTTAAAGTCTTGGTATCATAAAACTGTTCATTTATGCCAGTATAACTTAGAACTCTAAATAGCCAGAAAGCAGCCAGCCTCTTACATGTTCGTCTGTCTCATCTGTATTATGTTGCCTCTTACAATGAGTACGCTGTAGTTACCTTCATATAAGTCTAACAGCTGGAAATCCCTCAAACAGAGAAAGATAAGGAAAATAAAGTGGAATGGAGTTTAAAAAGGCAATAGTGATAATTAAATAACTAACTGATTAACATTAATTAATCTATTCTTCTCCTCACATCATACATATTTTCCAGCTGTTTTTAAAAACTACTTCCAGTACTGTATCAAAAATAGCTTTTAGGTTCAGGTCTGGTACTTGAAGCTCCTGGGACCATCCTCCAAGCACTCCCTCATCAGCCCCAGGTGTCCCTCAATGGACCATGGATAAGTAAATCAGGGTCTTAAACATTTGCCATGCACTTTTATGCCCTGGAGCAACTGTCCTGTGGTATCCTGGTGGAGCATATTAAATATCCAGAAAAACCCCAGATCATAATTAATAGCAGGAAGCCATGAATAACTCAGACTGCCACTTTTTGAACTGAAGAACTTCTGCTACTAGGCCAACACTTCCCTACTGACTTGACAGTGGTGGAAATTCAATCTCAAGACTCAACTTTTGCCCCATAATGTGGTGACATTTTTGTGTTTAACTGAAGGATCAGCCAACCCACTCAACCCCAGAGGCACCCGCCCTGTGGCATCCTGGTGGAACATGTTACTCATTTTACCTGGCTGCATCCTATACCACCAGGCATCCTATACATTTTTTTTATTTTAGGTGTCAAATTGTACACTAAAGTGTACATAATTGCTTGCACCCCAGTCTTGAAAAGTCCCACCTCCATAGTATACTCTAACTATGCTGATGCAAAGTTCTATCATTCCTGTATATACATATATTATGTATACATACATGCATGTGCATGTGTACACGGAGTGATCATAATAATTATTGTATACATATCAGAATATTTATGTTAGCCTCCATCATGTTTTCAAGTTAACATTCTTTAATTTATCTGTCAGACTTGAAATTGCAAGGAAACAGCAAGCAGTTGTCAGGTTAAAAATGGGTGTGGAGATTTGCATTTTCCCTCGCCTGCTGCATTCGCCTGTTATCTGCAGGCAGCTGGTGATTGTATCATGCTTCGCTGCTTCCTGCCTTGATTCTCTCCCTATCTTCCTCTCTTTCCTTTCCCCTTATCCTTTATTAAATATGCCCCGTCTGCTAATTTTAGTGCATCTTTCCTTCACACCACCTCATTTCTTTTTTCTTGCCTTCAGTTATTATGCCTTTCTTTTAATTCAATTTGTTTTCAAAGGCTGGCATCAGAAAAATGCCTTCATGTCTATAATATAGAAAATGGGTGAATATATTAAAGGCATATTTGTACATAAAAAGAAACACTGAAAGGTCCATAATCAAGATAAATGGATTTTTTTTCAATTTCCAACAGAGATTTCCCTTTCTCCTTCAGAATAAACTTCATTCATAGCACACCTACGATATTCGAATAGAAAATGTAAATAAAACCAAAAAGTGCAGTAGTCCATATATTATTAATTCAGAACAAAATAATAACACAAAAAATAATAGATGGAAGATCCATGCTTTGGGTTGAAAAGATGAACTGTCTCTCTAAAGGATGACATTCACAGTGATACTGCACTAATTGGCACTAAAAGGGGCAGATCCGTGACTGGTCGCATCCCCAATAGAGTGACTTTCCTATGTAAAGGTGCTTCTACTTGGCCCGGGGGCTGATGTTAACAGGTATAGAATACAACCTGGGCAGAAAGAAATAGAAAGACAGCCTCTGCTTATTAGAGTCCTTTAAGAGAGCACCCTGTAAAAATACTCTGGTGGCCAGTTACAATTTTGGACATCCACCTGCAGCACAAAGGATTTGTTATTGGAATATTATGACTGCTTTTTTCCTGCACCATGTCATTCAGTCAAGCCTGCAGAGGACATATACTGGATGAAGTCCTGTAAGTGGCAGTTACCTGTTTCAGCTTGTCCAGCAGTAAAGGGATGCCTGCCAGGCGCTTGATAGCCCTTTGGTAGTCACGGTAACGGAGGACAAGTCGTACCATCTCAGGGTCTCGTGTGCTGACAGCTTCTTGGAGCACTAAGGGAGATAAAGAGAACAGAGATACCAATTTCTAGTAATGGGTTAAGGGTAGTGTGGTGCTGGCACTTTACCCTTGTTTTTTCATAATAGGTTTGCTCAAAATCTACTCTTTATTTACTGTTCAAACTTTTGAGGCAACTCAGGCCCCTGAAGAAGGGGCCTGAGTTGCCTCGAAAGCTTGCATATTGTAATCTTTTCAGTTAGCCAATAAAAGGTGTCATTTTGCTTGGCTTTTCTCTACATTCATAATGGCTAACATGGTACAACACTCTAGTACTACTTTACTGTTCAATCGAAACAGTACAAGGACATACACTAAGCAGATACCATATCTCTCAAACTAAAGCAAGAATGCACATCTTATTTACGTCTAATTTATGAACTAGTCAAGCATTCTTTTGTTTATATAGGGTCTGTGCATAATAAGGCTGTCAATAAAGCAAACAAGATACGAATCAAAACAAGATAAAAAAAAACTGCAATGCATAAAATTTTAAACCCATGGAGAAAAGCTGAATTTTTTTGAAACTACAGTCCACACCACAAGCATTCGATGACTTACAAGAAAGGTGACAATTACGTCACTATTAGTAGAAACAAGACGGCATGATGCTGTTCATTTTAGTTCAGTTGCCAGCCAGGTCAGTTATTTGTGCTCGGAGTGGGAGTGGGTGAGTGGGCTTTCTCCAGAACTTTAGTTCCTGGCAAAAATGTACAGGTTAGCAGAGGACTCCGCTGTGCAGCTCATACAATAATGTGTCAGAACACAGTGAGTGTCACATGAATGCACTGAAACATTCACACTGCTGTTGTCATTCAAATAAGTTTATAATGCTTGTAACGTTAAGGGCGGACTTCAGTGTAATGCACTGAAACCAGTGAGCAAGCCAGCTTTCACAAGGGACTTTTGGTTTAATATCAGGCATCATAACACTCACCTGATTTAAGATAAAGGACACTTCCATTAATGAAAGACTCCACCATCTTACTCTGCTGTTTTGTGCATGTTCATGTAAGTAACAAGCAGATCCTTCACCATAGCTGACACTGTCAGCATACCAAATGTTATTGCTTTTTTAGTATTTTACATTGAGCTGACAACTTTATCCAAGGTGACTTACAAGCTCAGGACACATTACAGATGTATACAACCGGAGTACAGGCAGGTTAAGTGACTTGCTCAGGGTCACACAATGAGTCCCACTTTATAGTCCAATGCTTTAGCTACTTCATCACAGTGTCTTCCAGTAGAAAATGCATTACACTCCAGTTGGGGAACTTTAGAGGCTTTTGAAAAGTCAAAGTGGAGTGTGCCTTGAAAGTCTTCTGTAAAACTCCAGACTGTTAGGAATATTCTGTTTTCCATTAGTCTGTTCACCTCTTCACATTCTTCAGCTGCAGTTTGATTCAGTTTGTTGACTTATTTAATTTAATTACAACAGCATTTACTGGACTTACTGTATATTTATTGTTGTAGTCTGTGGGACTTTTTCTTGATGGTATACTGGCATTGCTGCAGGTAGTATGTTTATTAATCACTTCAATATATTTAATTATCATATAACCACTATTGTTATAGCTGGTCTATTGAGTAAACTGCGATGTGTAAATAGGGCTTAAGGTGTGGAAGGACTTAGTGTTCGCCGTGCTCCATTATATAAATAGTGACCTAATTGCACACACTCATGGTGCATCCTGAAAATGAGGTGGTGTTTTCAGGGTCTGGTGTGGGATGTAGCACCTAACTTGTGTAATTTTAGCCCTGGCTGACTTATTGTCCTTGAGGCTTTTTGCCTGATCCTGGGTTACATTTGGGGCCTCCTACTGCACCACTGCTTACTTCTACAGTAGTGATAGAGGTGTTCAGGGAATTAAACAAACTTTATGATTTTATAAAGATTTTAGTGTCAGAAAATCTGGTAAGTCTTCAAGAACATGTTCTCACCACTCCATGTTCCTCTCACTCACCTATTAACTGCTGTGTTTTTAGATTTTCCTTTGCATTTTACTTTAAGGGTGAAATCTATTTTTATGTACTGTCAGTGGAGGTTAGATGCATATTCTAATTTTCAAGAAATAAGGTTTGTGCCACTATTTATCACGCATCTTAGAATCCTAACTAGCTGAAAATTCTCAGTGTGATACAATTTTAACGAAATAAAGCAAAATACAATAAATAAAGTACAAAAGAATTAATACATCAATCTAATAAAAAATACTTTAAAAATGAAAGAAATAGGCATTTACCACACACACTCTGCTCTCTCCTCAAGGATCCTCTTTGAGCTTCTTCAAATTATAAAATATTCCTCAAATTTACAGTGTGGGTATTTTTTCTACAATTCGCAGTGTCTGCAGTCACCTTGGAACACCCTGAGGTCTTCAAGTTTGCAGAAAATGTTGAGTGGCTCTCCTGGAGAGCAGAGTGTGTGCTTAGGCAGTTAACCCAACATTTCTCTGGTACAGGGAAAACCCCACATTGCCTGCATTTCATTCTGATAGACTTTAACAACAATAATTTTCAATTGTTTTTTAAGAAAGAAGCAGTGGGAACGTCCAAGAGAAGGCCTATATATGTGATGCAGGCTAGGCTGACATTATTGATTAATGTTTTATCACAATGAATAGGTTCCCTTACATGCTGTGTATCAAATATTAATCACAGGATACTCGTAGTTAAATCATGGGTTGATTTGGATACAATTGTCAACAACAGGAAAACCATGCTTTATTACTTTAAGTTGCTCCTCTAGTGCTTCTTTTTACATCACTATTAACAGTTGGACCCATTCTGCTCCCTAATTAATTTCTTATACTTTGATTTTGCTTAACTATACCCATCCCCTTCAAAAAGCATTTCACAATATCCTACATTATCTAACATGCATTTTTCAATACTCCAGCTCTCCTGATAATAACCTGTCATACAGTGCCACTGCTATGTTGTTTTGCACCCTAGGCCAAGCTTATTAGTGCACCAACCGACTCTTTGGTAGTTCACCTGTGTGGCTGGGTTTTTCCCTCCTTTATGATCTGCACCTTAGGTGAATGCCTAATTTGCGTTAATGGTGTCGTTGGCCCTGCTTTCATATTGTTTTATTTCAGCCAGGGTTCTTCCCTGGGATTCACTTGTTTTGTGTCCTTTATGTGTATTTTTGAATCATTCATTTATGTCAATATTACTTTTGTTAATTATTTCCTCTATTCCTGATACATGTGTTATGTTCCTTGTACTTTGTGGGGGGGGGGGGGGGGTCCCTAAGAAGAGGGGCCACTTGCCCATCACCACAACAGACTGCCCTCTGCTCTATAAAGGCCAGGTCAGTCCACAGTTCCTTACAATTCATTCTGAATGCACCTGGGAGTTGGTGAGTGTTTCTTTGTGATTAATTCTGTGCTTTTATGATGTAATGTATTTTTGACCTTTTTGCTCTGTTCTTCTGCAAGTGGTCCTCCAACTTGCAGGGAAATCATGGGGGTTGGTGGCAGGATTGGCACTCCAGCCACCGTAAAAAAAACTTCACACAGCCGTGAGACAACAGAAAGAACTCATTTCTGCTCTTCACGGGGGTAGCTCTCCTGTGGCTGCTTGCATCATGAAGGGGATTGGGCAAAGCCCTCGGGAGCCCCATCCTCGAAAGTGTCAGGCCTTTTGGGGATCAGAACTGGTCTGGTGCTGAGGTGTCACCCCGCTGCAATGCAGCACTTGGGTCCCAATTTGAGGCGGCCCATCCAGGTAGGTGTGTGGAACGTCTTGTCTCTCTGGCATGATGATCATCTTCCTCTGCTGTCGGAGGAACTGCGTAAACTCCGCATTTCAGTGGCAGCTCTTTCTGAGGCGCGCAGACTTGGGACTGGCCAGATTTCTGTAGGTGGATACACCTTTTATTGGTCTGGTCTCTATGATGTTGTCATACTCGAGGAGTAGCTGTTGCTGTAACGGATCAGCTTCTTCCAATGGTGTCCGATGTCACTCCTTTCAACGAGTGTATTATGAGACTCCTATTACAGCACTCCTTGGGTGCCTTGTCTGTTGTCTCAATATATGCTCCGACCACGGTGAGTGATATCTCGGTGAGGGAGACATTTTATTCGCATATTTAGTCCTCTGGTCATGGGTGACTTCAATGCAACCACTGATACTGACAGGGCTGGCTATGAGGATTGTGTTGGTCCCCATGGGCCTGGTGACCATGGTGAAAGTGGCTCCATGTTCCTTGACTTTGCAAAGGTTCAGGGGCTGCAAATCACTGGATTCTGTTTCTAGCACCCTGAGCCACATCATTGGACTTGGTACTCTAATACTGGTGGTGCGGTGAAGGAGATCGATCCCATCTTTGTAGGCAGACACTGGAGGCTCTTGCAAAACTGCAGGGTCTTCAGAAGCGCCCAGTTTATGAATTCTGACCACAGACTTGTTGGTACTCTGAAGATCCAGTTTAAGTCCAGTAGGTTACCACCTACTAGGAAAATGAGGCTGGACTTGGCCAGACTACAAGATCAGGCTATTTCTAATGAGTTTGTATGCAGTTTGTGTGAGGAACTTGCGGATTTGGGTGTGACTGCTGATCCTAATGTGATGTAGGAGACCTTCTGTGACAAAACCCTGAAGGTTCCTGAGGGTTGTGTTCACATTACTGGTGTTCCTAGAAGTAGGTGTTTCTTCTCACAGGACACCCTGGATATCATCAAGAGGAGTCGCAGCATATGGCTTGATGGCAACTCTGGTGTGTACCGGGAACTGAGAAGGATGGCTGCACGGGCTCTGAGGGCAGATAAGGAGGTGTTTGTTAGAGGAGTCTGTGAGCAAGCGACACACCATCTGTGGTCTAGCGACCCACGTCCTGCTTACAGAGGAATTGAAGCATTACGCACTTCTGAATCTGTTCCTCGGAGAGTCGCAGTCAGGGCAACTGATGGAGCGGTTTTTATGGATGACACTGCAGTTGGGCTGTGGGCTGGGTTGGGCTGGTTACTTTGAGCAGCTGTTCAAAGCTGATCCTCCAGCTAGGATGTTGGATATCTCTAGGTCCACAGTTCTTGAAATTGATCCACCAATTAGCTGTGAACCACCCAGTGTCACTGAGATTGTACAGGTGGTGAACCAAATAAGGGAGGGGAAGGCTGCAGAGATCTGTGGTATCCGGTGTGAACTTCTCCAGGCTGGTAGTAAGGTTGTCCTCCTGGCATTGCAAACAATCTTTGTTTCCATTTGGGAGATGGCATCATCCCAACTGACTGGAAAACGGGACTTGTCATCCCTATCTGGAAGGGGAAAGGTGATCACCTGGACTGCAGCAACTACAGGGGTATAACACCGCTCTCGGTGCCAGGTCAGGTCCTTGCTAGGGTCATCCTCAATAGGATCCGTGATCACTTGCTCTCCTACCAGCCACCGTAGCAGTCTGGTTTTACACCTAAGAAGTCTACCATCGACGACATCCTGGCACTGAGGGTTGTCATGTAGCGCAAATGTGAATATCTGCAGAGTTTCTTTGCAGCCTTTGTTGATTTTCATAAAGCATTCGACTTGGTTCACTGAGCTGCCCTGTGGGACATCCTGAAGGTTCGCGGGATCCCATCAAGGTTGCTGGATATTATGGCCAGCCTGTGCACTGGTACTGTGAGTGCTGTGCAGAGTGGAGGCAGAACCTCTGTGTTTTTTCTAGTTGATTCTGGGGTTTGTCAGGGGTGTGTTCTTGTTCCTACTCTGTTCAGTGCTTGCATGGACTGGGTGTTGGGCAAGGTCATGGGGTCCAGCGGTTTACTTACATCGGCAGTGACATTTATGTCTCTGGTGATTCTTCCTATGAAGTCACTAGACGGATTGGGAGAGCACGGGGGGTCATGAGGTTTCTGGAAAGGGGTGTGTGGCGCTCCCAATATCTGTGCAAAAGGACGAAGTTTCAAGTCATTAAAGTCCTGGTGGTTCCTGTCTTGCTATATGGACTGAGACAAACACTGGACTCTTTTAGTACTATGTCTCTTCGGAGAATCGTTGGGTAATGCTGGTTTGACTTTGTGTCGAATGAGCAGTTGCCCATGGAGTCCTGAATGAGGCACATTATCAGCATTGTGAGGGAGCGTCAGGTACAGCACTACGGTCATGTGACACGATTCCTCGAGGGTGATCCAGCTCGCAGGATCCTCATTGTTGAGGACCTGAGTGGCTGGACCAGGCCAAGGGGACACCCACGTAACACCTGGCTGCAGCAGATAGAGGGTCATTTCCGGAGGGTGGTACTTGACAGCATGTCTGCCTGGGGGGTTGCCAACCAGCATCCCAAGTTGTTTCTTCATGTGGTGGGTGTGGCAACACACTGTACCAGTGCATGCTCCCCGATCTGACCTGACCTGCTCTGTTCTTGACCACTCTTTGGATTTCACATTGGGATTTTGTTCACCTTCAATTGCCTTTGTTGTCAACTTCTTTTGCCTTTTATACTCCACAGAGCTTACATTTTGTTCAGAGCATTTTTTCAAGAATAAATCTTTTATTATTAAACATGTGTTTTGCTTGTTATTAACCATGTTTGGTGGATCCCCCCTGTAATGGTCATTTTTGAGATATTTCAGGACTTTTTACTGGGAAAAGTTCAGTTTTCATGACACATACTCCTTGCTCCTATTATTAGCAATTCTCTATCCACCTTTGTAAAAGGATAAATGTCTGTGTATCTGTGTGTCAGTCCAGTTACTATGTCTCTGTCATTCCAACAGATACCACATCATAAACATTTGTAGTAATAAAATTATTAAATGGGTCATTCCAATAAATAGCATATCACAAACATTAACACTCCTTTTACTAATCTTATACCAAATGGCATATAACAGTGACATTTGCATTGTATTTGTCATTCCAACACATGGCACATCACAACCATTTCTAGTAATGCATTTTATTACTACAAATGTTTGTGATGCACCATCTATTGGAATGACAAATGTAATGCACTTTATTGCTACATGCATTACAAAGTTCATTCCAATAGTTAGTGCATGGCAAACGTTAACCTGTGATAGTGCTGCTGCTTTGCAGTAAGGAGACTGTGGAAGATTGTGGGTTCGCTTCCCGGTTCCCCCCTGTGTGGATAGCGCTTTGAGTACTGAGAAAAGCGCTATATAAATGTAATGAATTATTGTATTATTATTATTTATGTCTACATTGATTACTTCTTAGAAGGGTAGCGCATCTAGTACAGTAATAACAACTTATGCCCATTCTTCATTTACAATTATGCAAGCACACCTAATATCCCCAAATAAGCTTCTCTCCACTCCATATATAAATTATACTAATAAGAATTAATTTCCTGAAATCCATACCTTTCATATATTTCATTGTTTCTCCCTTCAACTTGTCCTCATCTTCCCAGAGATTTCTCTTGTTCCCAATTACATACTGTCACTGTCCCCATACTGAGATTTGTCACGTGTATGCTAATTTTGTATGGTTGTGTTTTTTTTTCTCTGCCTTTGAAGATGCCTGGGTACTCTCTGTCTGCTAATCACACTTTATGCTTAATATCACGAGTGTGGATTAAAAGAATTTATCGTTATATACCTGTCCACCCATTCCGATTTTCTTTGCCTACATCTGCTCCATGTTTTAGCAGCACACATGCACATTCCACGTGTCCTAGTGTCACAGCAAGGTGTAAAGGAGTTCGACCCCGGGGGTCCAGTGCTTCAATATCCACCTGAAATAAAGTGAGACAGATAGAGATAATAAGAAGATGAGCATATTGGGTAATAAAACCAGTATGCCTAAACTTTTCCTGCATCCTTAAGATTGAAGACTTGGCTCCTTATCTTAGTGTTGCACTTAATATGGCTCATAGTGTGGCGTATGTGCTGAATATTCCTCATAACTGACTCATTCTGCAAATAAAAGGAAGTTGCTTAACCTGGCATTTGTCTGGTTATAAAAATTCACCCATCCATCCGTTTTCCTAACCCACTTATCCAGGGCAAGGTCGTGGGGCAACTGAAGCTTATCCCTGCAAGCATTTGGCATGAGGCAGGGACAATTCCTGGACAGGGAACTGGTGGTTGTAAAAATATTTTCTGTACTGTTGTCCTGTTGATGGTTGCAGTGCTATTACACTGAACAGGAGAGATCCCTGTCCACAGTGGGGTGGATGATCCAGCAGGGGCACACATTGTAAGCAGGTAGAAAACAGAAAGAAGAATGTAAGCTCCAGCAGGGACACCACACACATGTCATTATGCTAAATGATATGTGGTCCATAAAAATTACAGTGTTGGGGAGTGAGAGGGGGGCCCATCCTTGATAGAGTCCTATGCCCACATTAAAAACTTTACTATAATAATGTAAACACCACCCTCATCCTGAAAATGCAGGTAAAAAAACATGAAATGGCAGCCATGGAATTTCACACTCCTGTGACACTTCCCACAAAACATACTGGGCTCAGGGTCATAGGCCTTCTTCACATAGACAGGACTGGCAGACGCTCATGACAATAAATGATCCATAGTAAATAATGGAGCGACGACTCAACACTGAGAAAAAAAAATGATATAAACACAACACAAAATAGAGGAGTAAGAAATAAACTCAATGCTGAGTAGGACTGAGAGACGCACTCAATACTAAGTAGAAAATTAGCAGAAAAACTCAGACAGCCAAAAATTGAGAGTAGAAATTGATGTACGTATACTGTGGCAGGTAGCCGGGCAAGGAGAGGCCTGGAGAGACAAAGAGCAAGAGAGAAAGAGAAGTGGCTTAAAGAGGAGCCTGGACTTTGGGAGACTGTTGGGGTTTGTTTGTGTGACGGTGCACTTAAGAACTGTAATATAATAGTGTAAATAAACGTGTGGTGATGGCTGTAAATGTGTCTACCTGTCTGTGTCTGGGCCGCCTGTTTCACAACTGGTAAATTACTTTATTGCAGTGTTGAGTACTGAGAGGCATACTCATTACAGACTAGCAATGTTGCCTGGTTGACAGGTTTTTTCCCCCTATTGGGCTACATACAATATGTTCGGCATCCATGAGAAAAGATGGGAATTCAAGGGTTGTGGTTTTTTGGGCTAAATTGTGGCTATTTTTAACTGCCTCCTTCACCTTATTAGCACTTGTTTTATCCACCGGGGACACCCATCCTCTACCATTCACACATATGTTATCATTCTAAAATCTCTGAGGGGGACCGCTCCCCCCCAATATTTGATGGTATATATCCCATTCTATAACTCTCAGATCTTCAATCCATCATTCTCAGTGTGCTAGTTTTTTGCATCACTTTTTGATATTTGAACTGTCCTAGGGCTATACATTTTTAAAGACGTGGCAACCCTGCAGACTTAAAAACTAAGATGAAAAAATAAATACACAGTAATACAAAAGTAAATGTAACAAAGAGTAGAAAACGAAGTGAGACTTTCAACACACAGAAAAGAACTGAAAGACAAATGTAATGCAGAGTAGATGACTTACAGTCACATTCAAAACAAAGCAGAAAATCTCAGAGTAAAGTGAAAGACACCATCAGCAGAAAGTAAGGAACCTGGCGACATACTCAGTGCCAAACTGAAAACTTATGTAAACATTAAATAAAACTGTATAGCAAGTAGAAGACTTTCAGACACTGTCTATGCAAAGTATAGAAAACTGAGAAACACACTCGCTGCTGAATAAGTAAAACACAGAAAAACTCAAGTCACAGAAGAAGAACTAATGAAATACAGACTGAAGAATGGAAAGACACATTCAAGGCAGTGCAGAAAATTTACAAAAAGTAGAAACTGAGAGACACTCAATATAGAATAAAACATATACAGAAAAACATATTTCAGAGCTGAAAACAGACACCATTTATACAGAGAAAATAACTGAGACTAAATGCTATAGACAGTAGAAAAGTGAGAGACGTAATCAATATAGAGGAGAAAACAGGACGACACTCCAAAACCTGAGAGACAAACAATACAGAATAGATAACTGGGAGGCACATATAAAAGTGAGAAAACTACCAAGAGTAAACGCAC
Organism: Erpetoichthys calabaricus; assembly: GCF_900747795.2. NCBI lineage: Eukaryota > Metazoa > Chordata > Cladistia > Polypteriformes > Polypteridae > Erpetoichthys > Erpetoichthys calabaricus. Next base: position 66,335,793 of record NC_041401.2, on the reverse strand, counting down.
TGTAGCGTAGATAATTGAAAACCACCAAATTCAATACACAGCACTAAACTGATAGGCAAAATCAATATAGTGCTGAGAACTATGAGACAAAATCAATACAGAATAGAGAACTAATCAAAAAGCTTAATACACAGTAGATTTGATTGAAAACATCAGTAAAGAGAAGTGAGAACTGAGAGACAAAATTCAACACAGTAGAGACGACAAGCTGAGTATGGACTAGGGTACGGGTAAATAAATTCAATACAGAGGAGTGTAATCAATGCTGTTAGACTGTGCTGTTTTCAGTGTCGCTATTTTTACTTTAGGCTACTCCCCTGACACTTGCATAGGTAACAAAACCATTATAAATATTATTCAAATGGCATGCTCCTCCTCCATTTCTGTACAAGTGTACTTGTTGTTGTTTTTTGTCTTGACCATCTCCTTTCAGTGCTCTGTTTTCCTCCGAAGTGCTCGTACTGCTTAATGCTATGATATATGAGCCAGGCTGATCACACTTGCCAACTGCATTATTCCCCACGAGAGGGATTAATACTTCTTCTTCTAAGAAAGTGTCAGAGACATGAATCTCAGACTCCACTCATCAGGACTGAAAGACTCAGAGGTGATGATTTTATTTATAACTGCACTGGCTGTTTGTGCAAGATCACCTCAGAGGAAAGCATTATTCACTTGGGTTATGTTCGCTTGTCATTGTTATTTGTCCTGAGCAGACTGAGCTAGCAGTTAATCCAGGAAACACTAGTCCTGGGCAGTAGTCTAGCCAGTGTTTTCTTCAGGTACTGATAAAAAATAAATAATTGATTAGCTTGGCCTTTGGATAAGTATCAATGTCTGTCTACAAGAAATGAATGGAACAAGGCATGCTGCATGATGTAATCAATTAACATGATTCTCTTGATCCCCCATTGTACTCCTGGTTAGTTTACTGCCTGATAAATGTATGATGTCATTACACTTTAGGGACTCTCATATTTCTCTGAAGATTTATTAGATGGGTTTGCATGAGAGTGCTGGTCCCCTTTTGTGGCGGTTTTGATTTTTTGTTTGTTTTTCTTCTTTTACCACCATGTTTAAAAACATAACATTACCAAGGCTAAAAAAGATCTTGAAATTAAAATCAAATGTATTGTAGGCTCTGAGCTACAATTAGTAATTTTGTTTTCTAAAGAAGCTTGTTACATTTTTTTCACTAGGAGGTTCATTTTATGTCACCAAAAAGTATTTTTGCATGTTACTATATTCTGCTGTACAAATCTTTACACTGCTGCTTTCATGCAGTTGTCTGCATTGTAAGGTCCACTAAGATACTTGTAACCCGCATGGTGGGGAGGCAATTACAGTCAGAAAAGAACAGACAAAGGGAAAACAGCTTACCATTTCGCAGTTGCTCGTCACACACATTGATTTTACTTTTAGCTGACTTTCAGCATTGTGCCAAGTGGGATGCCAAGAGTGATGTCTTCCCTTCTGAACACAGCAAGAGTCGATAGTGAAAAATGACCAACAGGCTGTCTAACAGAAAACATTTTTGCATGTAAAGCTGTCTTTTTCATGATGTTTAGCTTTATATCATTTGCTTTGACATTCCATGGGAAAAATCTGAATGTTGACCTACAGCCTGCTGCTGTTTGGTTCTCTGTGTCTACAGGATGGCTCTGAGAAGAAGGAGCAATAGTTCATTTGTCAAACAAATGCTTCTGCTTGTAAAGCTACAGTACAAATAAATGCTCAAAATGGGACCCATTTAGCTCAGATAATTTTGAAAAAAAAAACCTTAAGTCTTAAGGTATGATTACTTTTAATTCCCTTTTTTGTCACACTGAAAGTTATGAAGTTGTTTCTAATTTAAATTGTTTCTGAGCTTCTTGTTGTATTTTTCTTAATATAACTCTTCTGGTTTGGGTTTTGAACATTGGAGATTTCACATTTTGTAATAGTTTTACCCTTTGATGTGTATTTAAAAATGTTAACTATTTTTGTTTTCTTAGTTTTCATGAAAACTGCCATTTTTTTGGTGTGTTTTGTTGTAGCATTGCTAGGTCATGTCTGGGTTATATGCTGAGCATGACGTCTTAGGGGCAAGAAGATAAAAGGTCGGTGCACACATGTCATCACTATCCCGAGATTGCGGATAACCTTGTCCTAGAGCAGAAAATCTTCACATTTTGAAACTGCAGACTACTTATATTAAGTATATGAACTAATTTACAACCCTTCAGACAATTTAATTACAGGAACAATTTACATTGAGAGCATCCTCTCTTATACATTCTGCTGTATTGTACCAGTAATTTATATCTTTAATGCATCTGTTTCAGTAAGATTATAGCTTAATGGAAGGAGGAATGGAAAACAGGATCAAAGCCTTTGAGCAGAATCATCAATCGATGGACAGCTTGCCAATCAAATGTGTGTAATGTCACATGTCCTGGAGCCCCCATGTGGAATTTCAGTGTAAATTATGCCCTGTCTGAAGGATCATGAAGTAATGACAACAACATTTATTTCTATAGCACATTTTGATACAAAGGATGTAGCTCAAAGTGTTTTACATAATGTCAAAGAAGTAGTTACTGTATAAGCAAAAATAAAAAATTGAATTTATGATAACAATAATAATTAATAAATAGTGTATAAAAGATTAAACAGTAATGCACAATTACATAAGAACGATCTACAATTAAGAGAAGTAGAGTCCTTAAAGATATATCAAAGTAAATAGTAGGGCACCTGGTGCAGGGGAGATTGCCATATGCTCATTGCTGCAGGGTTATCAAGGCTGAGGGATCGCATCTCAGTAGAAGAGCAAGTGTGGTCGAAATAAGACCCCACTGGTTGGTAAGTGGCATATATGGGACAGCCATACGTTTATTAGTTCTGGAGACAGTGAATGCCTACAGTATGTGGAGTACTGAAGGGTGACTGGCATGAGGCATCACTCTTATTTTCTCATGTGGATGGGATCCTATGTCAAATATTACAAAGAAACTTGCCGTAGGTCATCACACATATGTAATTGTGTGACTAGCATCAGTGTGTGTGTGTGTGTGTGTGTGTTGGGGGGGAATCCTATGTGGAATACTACAGGGTGACTGGCAATTAGACATCAGACATAAATAGTTTTGTGAATACAATCTGTGAGAGTGTGTATGTGTGTCTATCTGTATGTCTGTGAATCTTAAGATGCGAGAGTAGACCAATTTGGTATATAAACTTGGTAAGTCTCACAAATCCCTCAATAAGATAAACACTAAAAGGGAATCCTCATTTTGAAGCTTGCATTAAAGCTTTACTGGTTTAGAACTTCAGGCCATGTGTTTTGACTACAATTCTTGATTACATTTTGGCCTGATTTTCTGACCTGGTTTCAATCCTGGCTTTGTTTTCTTGGTAAGCATCTTGCCTCCTAATCATTTTTTCTCCTTCCCTGCTAGTAGCCCATTGCTAGCAGACACTGACCACCACACTTAAATCAATTATATGACTGTAGACTGGCTAAAAAGTGAGGAGCTTTAGGACTAAGTTTTTGGTAGATATTCGCTCACCTTTTAAATTACACATGGATTCAGATCCATGTCACTGTTTTTTGCACTTGAACCTGTTTCTAGGATTTTTTTTTCTTTTGCATATTCAGCACTCATGAATCCCTATGACATAAAAAACTGCCAAAGGATCAAAATAGTCATCGAATGCATTTCATATAATTTGTCTCATATTTTAATTTAAGCCCTCATGTCCTTTTGTGTATGATTTTACAGTTCCCATGATTCCGCTAGAAATTTGAAAACAGAGATCAGATAAATTGTGTAGACTACATTATTACTCTTTAACATGCTCCATCTTTTGGATTATGCAAATACCAAAACCACATTTGTCGTGGCTGTATTGATTTTAATGATGAACACTGCATGTTTAGTATTTTTTTTGGACCTACTAGCCTTTTATATAGTATTTATTTGTGATTGTGCTGCCAAATAAGCAATCATGCCACCCAAATAATGAAGATGACTTTTAAAAAGGGTGTGAAAAGTTAAATTCTGAAAATATATACTGTATACGGAAACAGCACCTCATAAGGTGCAAAGTAAAGTTCAACACATTTCAACTGGGAGTTAGTTATCTTTCACAGCTCTCTGCATTAATATGGTAATTAATATAAAGAAATGTCTTTCTCACCCCATGTATGCCTAGATTTTTCTGTATTTTAAATTTCTTCTCACATCCTAAAGTCATTTAAAATAGGTGAAAACAAGCCTATTTGAGTAACTGGGATTATGAACAAAAATGTGCCCTGCAATAATCTAGCACCTCATCCAGGCGTCCAGCCTTGTGTCCAAAGCTACTGGGATAGGCTCCAGTCTCAACAAACCTGAACAAACTACGTGGATTTGACAATAATAGATGAACCGTCTCATACTGAAAATTATAGAGAAAACTAAAATGCCACTCCTTCACAATATGTATTATTTCAAAGCATCGCTAGATACTAAACAGTGCCATGGAGCATTAAATAATGCTCTTGTAATATAGCACTATTGCAAATTTAAAAACAGTATGGATTTTTTTATTTTTAGTATTGTGCATTTCATTGCCTCATGAGTGATATAGTTATGGTAATAGATTGTTGCTTTTTCAAGCTTCAAGGCCTCCTTGTAGCTTTCTAGTTTATGTATTTGTTTTACACTGAAGTTGTCATTATCAACTATAAAATATTCTTTTAGATTTAAGTTCATTTTTTACATATATACACATGAATGGCTTCATGCATCTGGAAACTGAAGTGTGTGTACATTATGAATTAAGCTAAAATACTTTAAATAAATATGTCTGTCTAGACCTTTGTACTTTATGGCACAAGCAAAAAATCACTGTCTCTTTTAAGTCTACTGCTCAGTGACTCATGACTGATGTCACTGGAATCCAGAGACTCTGTATGGTTTTATTTTACCTTATAATACATGGAGAGTGTAGGGGATAGTCATCTGTTCTCTTTGATATGCTAATAAAAGGATTGTGGTGTCATGTATCATTTTAAATACAGCTATGCAATGGATGACTTCCTCCATGAGAATGTTGAAATCCTTAGAAAAGTCAGGTTAGGCTGTAGCTACATGTTGCATGTGGCAAAAATAATAACCAGTAAACATACAGTAACATCACTGAGATCTGTATTCAGTTTTTGTACAGGCATATGTGACAGTATTGTTTATACACCCTTCAAGGAAAAACTCCTGACTACTCTTGAGTCTTTATTCAGTGGCCTATAAAAAACAAGAAAACAAAGATCCTCAACCAAGGTGTCTCTGGCCAGGGGAACTGAGTCCCCTGCAATCACCACCTCTTGTATTATAACCAAAGAAAAGTACAGTGGTGCCTTGTGTTTCGAGCATAATTTGTTCCGGAAACGTGCTTGTAATCCAAAGCACTCGTACTGTATATCAAAGCCAATTTCCCCATAAGAAATAATGGAAACTCAGATGATCTGTTCCACAACCCAAAAATATTCATATAAAAACGATTAATACAACATATAAAGTAAAAATACATAAAACAAATTAACCTGCACTTTACCTTTGAAAAGAATCATGGCTGGTGTGAGGGAGACGAAAGAGAGAGGAGAGGAGGAGGAGGAGGTTTATTGTGTAGGACAACTTTCACTCTAACTAAAGGAATCACTGGGATCTGTTGGCTCACTGGAATCTTTTTCTTTTTTTGCGACTTTTAACAAGGAACCTCTCCAATGACAGCTGCTTTTGCCTCCTTTTTAAGATTTTGCGGAAATGTGAAATTGCATTGTCGTTAAACAGATTCATCGCTCGCACACAAAATAAAAAAATGCTTTACACACACACACGTGGTCACAACGCTATAGTAAACAGTATCCGCTCATACGGATGCTGACTATGTGAATGAGGCACACCGACTGAGACCAAGTATGGAAGACAATTACCCACAATCCCGCGGAGAGAGAAGAACCATCGGCTCAATTGTGATCACATGATGCTCGTCAGGCAAACCATATACGTACTACTCATATTGCAAGACCTCACTCGTTTAACAAGTTAAAATTTATTAAAAAATTTTGCTTGTCTTGCAAAACACTCGCAGACCAAGTTACTCGCAAGCCAAGGTTTTACTGTAACTTTAACACCACATCTGCTGTGCATGAACATCCTTCAGGAAACTCTGCTGCCAAAACTTTGAGAACCATGACCTTAAGAAGGTAACTAGACCAACGGTCTATAAAACTATTGGTGTCATTACTCTCCTGGATGGTGCAAATATCTGGTTTACCTAGCGCTGTCACTTAAAAGAGATATTACATCAGCACTCCCCAGGAGATTCTCTAAATCAACAGGGAGGTTAATGTTGTGAATTCTGAAATATTCACCTAGGCAAAGATGGCCAGCATTGAAGTCATAATCTTGCAGAACCAATTCCCCTTCCCATCTCCCCAGACACCTCTGAGTCAACTCAAAGAACCTAGAGTGGAGAGAGGAGGCAGTCCAAAGACACTCTTAATGCCTTCCATAAAAACAAACTGATTACTGATTAACATCACTAACTGGGAGACCTTAACCATGACATGTTCTTTATGGGACCCACTGTGAGTCAGACAAAAGATGTCAATGAAAGCAAAGAGAGACAAAAGCATATTTCCAGAAGCTACTTGCAAACACAATCTCCCAATCCCACTGCTGCAAGGTCTATAGCTCAAGGATTGGGAGGATTGGACTCCTGAGTCATTTAAAACCGTTTAGATAACCTACTGTACATGTGGGATCTTTCATATTTTGAGTGACTATTGAGAGCAAGGCTCAACACTGACTTTTAAAAGTGACTGCCAAGCTTGGCATTTTTAACATATATTTGGAGCTTTCTCTACCTGCTACTTTACAGCATTTCAGTCTGAAGTGTTATCACTTAACATGTCTGAATTCCTGCTCTGTGCACACCCATTCCTCATGTCATGTGGATTGTTCAAACCTAGCCTATGAGGACTGGAGAGGTATAACTCAGTGTACTGAGCAATTGTCCTAAATGTTTTCACAGCTAAAACACTTTTTAATTAGTAGTTGAAGTTTAAAGTGCAAGATGGTTATTTTTAAAAGACTTACAAAATATATTATTCATTTACTTAAAGTGCACTGAATGATTTCAGCCTGAAATCCATTTTATAATCCTGCTTTTATGTATTACTGTGCACCATCAAATGAAAATGAACTTCCTAAACAAGTCTAAACTACCAGAGTTGGCTTCCCATAAGCCATTCTTGAACCCAACCAAATGAAAAGGTTTTCCAACGTTTGACATAAATCCCCAGATCACATCAGTATAAGCAACAGAACAAGGACTCATAAAGTACAATGTATGGGGGCGGCATGGTGGCGCAGTGGTAGTGCTGCTGCCTCACAGTTAGGAGACCTGGGTTCACTTCCCGGGTTCTCCCTGCGTGGAGTTTGCATGTTCTCCCCGTTTGCGTGGGTTTCCTCCACGTGCTCTGGTTTCCTCCCACAGTCCAGGTTAGGTGTATTGGCGATCCTAAATTGTCCCTAGTGTGTGCTTGGTGTGTGCGTGCCTTGCGGTGAGCTGGCACCCTGCCCAGGGATTTGTTTGTGACTTGCTCCCTGTGATGGCTGAAATTGGCTCCAGCAGACTCCCGTGACCCTGTGTTAGGATATAGCGGGTTGGATGATGGATGGATGGACAATGATTGACTGACTGACAATGTATGGGCAGCACGGTGGCACAGTGGTATCGCTGCTTCCTCACAATAAGGAGATGGTGGTTCACTTCATAGGTGCTCCCTACATGGAGTCTGCATATTTACACCATGTTCACCTGTGTTTCTTCCCACAGTCCAAACACTTCCCTTTTTCCCTTTTTGGCTTTCTAAAATATGGATCCTCGTATCTTGCACTGTACCTATCACACGACGAAACAGCTGGGGATCCCGGTTGGCAACCCCTCCAGTCCACGCAGTCCAGTCCCACCCTCCATAAATTACTCTCTGTCTGCCACAGAACCACTCTCAGGGAATTGTGCCACATGGCCATAACTGACTCTTCTTCAAAATGCAGGTAATGTGCCTCATTTGGGACTCTGTGAGCAACTGCTCATTCGACACAAAGTCAAACTAGTGATACCCAAGGGTTCTCCAAAGAGACACAATAGGAAAGGAGTCCAGTCTTCGTCTCAGGTTACTAGATAGCGTCCATGTCTCACAACCTTATAGCAACCAATTTTGTATTCAAATAAAAAGAAATAATTATTACCAGTAGAATTGCTGTTTAATTCATTTTATTAGCATTGCACTACTCTGAAGAAATAATAATAAAGAAGGGAACAAAGGTGTCGGAAGAATGCTGTTTTATGACACAAAAATCCACCACATCTGACTTTTTCCTGTCACATGCAAGTTCTAGTTAGTGTATCTTTCATCTTCACACACTTGAACAGACTCGCATACAGCAGACAAACTATAAGTAACTGCGGGATCTGTAGGATTTTTCAAACTTTTCACATTCGTCTCCCTAAGCTGAAGGAGACTTATAACATCACTGTTACATTCACACTTGGATCATGCACACATTTCTTAATTTTTAACTTTCTTTACCTGCATAACGGAAAGTCAGGAAATGCAGTGCAACAGGTGTTGTGTGACGTTTCTCGATCACACGATGATTCCAAAATCAATTTAGATCATGCCCTTCTCTAAGGATCATTGCAAGTCTAAATTACATTTACTTTACTTTGTATCCAGTTCTGTTTCCCCCTGTCAAAAATGTCAATCAAAGCTCAGGGTTTCCCTGGGCATGTCCTCTTTTATGATGTCTATCTGGTGGTTCAGGCATATTTTACAAAACTGTCAGTTTTTTCGGATGTTTCACACTGCAGCCCATCGTTCCTAAGCAGGTTTACTTTTTTCAATTCATCTTTTTTTTTTTTTTAAATTATTACCTATGGTAATATTCTTAACAAACATCAGATGACATTATGAGGTAGATGAGTGGTTCTCAAACGGTGTGTGACGCATATTATGGAAAGTGACAACAAAAACCCCTTGTTCTTATACAGAGTAAAACTACATGGGGAATCTCCAACTGCAGTCTTTGTTTATTTTTATGTCTGTTGTGATGTGAGATTTTACATATAACTTGATGAATATTTTGTACTGTATATCTTTATTTGTAATTTAGACAAAGCAATGTAATTTAGTGTTTACCCCCCCTTAGGAATGGGTCTGTTTGAATTTTACGACAGGATTTGGGGGATGTGCTTAAACCAGTTTGGCAGTGTTTCTTTTCTAAAGTCATTTCTAACCCCCGCAAGTTGGCTAAGGTGTACTTTAACATATGGTTTGGGGGCAGGTGTTAAGATGTTCTATTTCCCCCATTGGTCTGAAGTATGGCTGTTTGGAATTGGCTTGTCTCAGAGGCCTTTAAGTACCATGATGTCCTATTGGCTGTAAGGGTTGGACAGAACATCTATAAATGTATGTGTTTAACCTCACAATCTCTCTCTCACTAACCAACATCTGAAAGAAGCATCTCTCTTACTATCCTGTGATGAAGAGCACAGCTCAGCAGCCATTATGAACAGACATGTGGCTGAAAGCAGAGCACCAATGATGCCTTAACTAGAGACATTTAAGTAACTAGAAGACTGTGTGCCACCTGAACTACATATCATCATTTAATCAGGTTGTATGGTTGCCAATATTCAAATGTACTTTGCATTTTGTTATTATTTATGAATATTATCAATAATACATTGTTTAAACTGTAACTTAACTTCTGCTTGTCTTTTTACTACATCTAATTGCCTAAGGTTATAGATATAGAAGGGAAGGTGGGGATAAGTTATATATAATAATACCTTATAAACAGTGGTAAGTCTGTGAGATTAGGCATTCTAAGGCTACATATTAATAATACAATAGGGGAAAGTAGAGCAATATATATTACTCTACCAAGACAAAACAATGTCCTTTTATTGGTTTGGAAAATATGGTAACCTTAATGAGTGCAGCTTTTATTTTAATCATAAAACCAACAGGTGATTAGTAAATTGTTAACTGATCTGTCAATTAGACATAATGACCAAAAACTGGCCATTTTCAATCCAGGACCAAAATAATGGTATATCACTAAAACGGCTGACATTCTGGCAACCAGGGACCAAAAAGTGGTTGTCAGTTGCCTCAAAATGGTGACCAATACCAAACTGAAAACTGTTGATGTTGAGCTCAGGAGTGAGAAAGAGAGAGAATTATATTTTGTTTAGCCCTTTTTAAAAATGTTGTACATACCAAGTGCAGCAACTAATGGTCCAGTGGCCAGTGCCATTAACTCGTGGATCCAAGACTTTTTTTGGTTTCAAATTCCATGCCTTGTAGCTGTTTTGTGTTGGTTTTACAGTCTTCCTGTGTCTACATGGATTTTCTTCTGGGTAATCCAGTTTTCCTTCTCCAAAGGTGTGCTGATTAGGTTGGTGGTCATCCCAAACTAATCCTCTATGTGTGTGTGTGTGCATGAATTACGCCCGTGATAGACTAGTGCCCTGTCCAGGGCTTTTATCTTTCTTACATGCAGTACTGGCAAGATAGGCTCCCCATGATACTGAAATTGATTAAGCTGGTTTGAGAATATTATCTTATTATATAGTTATCTTTGCATTAAAGTACTTATCTTGTACTTATTTTTTAAAATTTCTTAAAAAATAAGAAATTTTATCTAAAGTTACATGCTGTATAACATTAAGACAATGCTTTTACGCTCTTTAATCTTCCAAAACATGATTTCACATATAGATGGATGTATTGCAAGAATATACAGTACATCAAAATAAGGACGAAAAAATGAAACAGAGGGAGAATAAAAAGCCACTAACAAATACTTGTAAACTGTAACACGCTTGGACAGAATGAAGTAGAATGTAAGTAGAAACATGATGGAAAGAAAAGATAAACTTATGAACAGATCTGTTATCTACCATTTTTTAACAATTTAGTGTACTTAGTAGAACATACTTTTAATAAAACTTACTTTAAACAAAATTATAAAGTCACAAAACATCAGACACTGATTCAATGCTGAGCGCCATCCATACACTGACTGCTGCAGCCAAGTGGAAACAGAAAATGTGTCTTCACTAGTGTGGGTCACAGTGTCTTGTTACAAAGTACTATATTCCAGAGCCTTAAAACAGCTGTTTGTTCTGAGAAGTTAATATGGCATTGCAAGTTAAGCTAAGTGAAATTTTTCTCTAGTGTTTGAATATTGGGCAGTGGGTCCTCAAAGATATTCTACTTAGATTGACTGATGATTCCAAATTGATCCTGTGTCTGTGTGTGCATGAGTGATCATTGCAATGGGCTGTTTTTTGGCTTAGATTCAACTCTGCTGGTAATGGCACAATACAAACAGATCCTGTGCTGATTTCAGCAGGTTTGAGAATGATGTGTACCACAGTAATATAATATTCAGACACATAATGAACATGAAAACTTCACATGGTCAACAACCAGACTTGGGATTTGAACCCAGAACACGGAATCTGTGAGGCAGAAGTACTAACCACTATGTAACTGCGGTGCCCTTTATAATTTATGTACACTTGTAGAATTATACTAAACATTAGCTGTGCTACTTGTCTAGGACATCTGCACCCTTAAATTGCCTGAACACAGAAGATGAAACTAGAAGGTGTTTTCTTTGAAGCCATGCTGTTGACTCAGTTTGTATGAAACTATTTAAAATCAGCATTAAAAAACTGAAAAATCAGAATTTAAAATTAACATTTACAGAAAAGAATAAAGGAATTTGAAAGTCAAAAGTGGATGGCCAAACTTTCAGTTTCTGTCCTTGATGACATAATTTTGTGGTGCCAGCTTGAGAGATGATTAATTCAGGTGCTGTCTACAAAAAGGATTTTCTACCTATAGAAAAAATAAAAGATGCTTCAAACGTCCTCTCTGAAAAGCTTGAGATGGTAATTGTGACAAACTCAAAAGTCACTTTTACATACTGATTCCGGGGCATTACCACGTTAGCCTCCTCAGGAATCTTAGCAGCATTCAATTTTCAATACTCTTCACTGAATTATCCATTAATTTCCCAGGTTAATGGCATTCATGGGTGCTAGTCCCAGGAATGGAAGGAATTCCTGGACGTTTCGCATGAATACTCCTACACCCTACCTCATATCTATTTTTGTCAACTCATTATTTTACTACATACATCCATTCTTCCATCCAAGTTTAGGGTCATGAGGAACCAGATCCTAACCTGGTAGCATGTGGCACAAAATAGTGTTAACAACAGTAAGTACTCTTAAGCAGTCCCCAAACCCAAATAATGTCAGGGATTCAATAAGTATCAGAAAAGAGTGTCCTTTATTACAAAAACAAACTACACAAGGTGGAGTCAAACACAAGGAGTAAGCACTGTCGTTAATGACTGTAGGGCTCACAGAGTTTAAAAGGCCCCCACACAGGTCTGAAACACTAAGTGAGCTTTACCAGCACAAGGCTCCCAAAACTCACAAAGCAGGTCTGCTCAGACAAAAAGAGACCAAAGCATACATAGAAGTTATAAAAGGAAGACAAAAACAATAAAACATCCTGACCAAATTAACAAAAGCAAAGTTCCTCAATAGTTGAAGCATTTATACACGTAAAAGATTTTTAAAAAATAAAGCAAAACAATAAAATCAAAAAATGGTCAAATAATTAACAATAGTTTGCATAAGAGACATACCGAAAGTGAACAACTCCAAAATTATAAGACTAAACCTTAAATGAAAAACTGAGCAAAAATTTCCAAAAGCCCAACTGAATCCAAGAGAGAACGTACAAATAATCAAAAAATCAGCTAAACAACAAGATCAGAACAGCTAATGCCTCAGCCCTGAGCTGCAGCCTCTCAGACTTTCAGAAGTGCTCAGGCGGCCTCCAAGGCAGCAGCAGGTTCAACATATGGCCAATCAGGACAACAAGCAATTAAATAGACATTACTAAAAGATGAAAAGAAAATCACCAAATGACTAAAAGCAGAAAAATACTTAGACATAAACAGAAAGAAATGAACAAAACCACTTTCATTAATATAAATATCAAATAATAGGGCGGAGTGGTGGCTCTGAGGCTAAGGATCTGCGTTGGTATCCAGAAGGTTGCCGGTTCGAATACCCGTCACTGCCAAAAAAGAGATCCTACTCTGCTGTGCCCTTGGGCAAGGCCCTTAACCTGTAATTGCTCCAGGGGCATTGTACAATGACTGACCCTGCGCTGTGACCCCAAGGGGTATGCGGAAACTAACAAATTCCTAATACAAGAAATTGTATAAGGCGAAATAAAGAACATACACAATACAGTAATCCCTCCTCCATCGCGGGGGTTGCGTTCCAGAGCCACCCGCGAAATAAGAAAATCCGCGAAGTAGAAACCATATGTTTATATGGTTATTTTTATATTGTCATGCTTGGGTCACAGATTTGCGCAGAAACACAGGAGGTTGTAGAGAGACAGGAACGTTATTCAAACACTGCAAACAAACATTTGTCTCTTTTTCAAAAGTTTAAACTGTGCTCCATGACAAGACAGAGATGACAGTTCCGTCTCACAATTAAAAGAATGCAAACATATCTTCCTCTTCAAAGGAGTCAGGAGCAGAGACTGTCATAAAGGCAGAGGAAAATCAATAGGGCTGTTTGGCTTTTTAAGTATGCGAAGCACCGCGGCACAAAGCTGTTGAAGGCGGCAGCTCACACCCCCTCCGTCAAGAGCACAGAAAGAGAGAGAGAGAGAGACAGAGAAAAACAAGCAAGCAAAAATCAATACGTGCCCTTCGAGCTTTTAAGTATGCGAAGCACGGTGCAGCATGTCGTTTCAGGAAGCAGCTGCACAAAAGATAGCAACGTGAAGATAATCTTTCAGCATTTTTAGACTAGCGTCCGTATCGTCTAGGTGTGGGAACAGCCCCCCTGCTCAATCCCCCTACGTCAGGATCAGAGAAAGTCAGCGCAAGAGAAAGAGAAATGTAAGCTGGGTAGCTTCTCAGCCATCTGCCAATAGCGTCCCTTGTATGAAATCAACTGGGCAAACCAACTGAGGAAGCATGTACCAGAAATTAAAAGACCCATTGTCCGCAGAAACCCGCGAAATAGCGAAAAATCCACGATATATATTTAAATATGCTTACATATAAAATCCGCGATGGAGTGAAGCCGCGAAAGGCGAAGCGCGATATAGCGAGGGATTACTGTACACAAAAAGCAGCAAAATGAACAGATGGCAAAAAAAGAGTAAGACTAGGGAGTAAAACAAGGCAAAACCCCAAACAAATGAGGCAAAAATAAATAAATAAATAAATAGTAATTCTACTCACCTGTGCATTATAGCTACTCAAGAATTGATTATTTCTTTATAGATAATAATTTCCTGCCTACAATTAAATCATGCAAATATGACACAATTGTTATCTCTGACCATGCCCCTCTAGTCTTGGAGCTAAAATCAATAAGCCCCTCGTACTCACCTCGCAGATGGCGTTTTAACCCTCTTTTATTGGCAGACGAGAACTGCACAGAATTTATATCCAAACAAATCAGCGTCTTCCTAGAGACAAACACGTCCACAGAGGTTTCTGCAGGAACACTCTGGGAAACTCTAAAGGCCTTCTTAAGAGGCCAGATTATTTCATATCTTTCCCATAGAAATAAATTAGAAACCAAGAAAGTGTCAGAGCTAAGAAATGAAATTACTAGAATAGATGAAGAACAAGCCAGGCGTCCAAGTGAAGCTCTTCACAGGAAAAGGCAGGCCCTGCATACAGAACTTAACATCTTAACAACTAAAGAAACTGAACAACTTATTTATAAGTCTAGACAGCATTACTATGAACACGGAGAAAAAGCTAATAAGCTTTTAGCTCAACAAATTCATAAACAAGAAGTTCACAATGCAATACCAGTAATCACCAACAAGAATGGAGAAGAAATCATCGACCATAATAAAATAATGCACACATTTAGAGATTACTATAAGTCTTTATATTCCACTGAGCCCAAAGAAGACAACACGCAATCTAATGCATTTCTGGATAATTCACAAATACCACAAATAGATGCTTTAAGTGCTGAGGAACTAGATA
Organism: Erpetoichthys calabaricus; assembly: GCF_900747795.2. Classification (NCBI taxonomy): domain Eukaryota; kingdom Metazoa; phylum Chordata; class Cladistia; order Polypteriformes; family Polypteridae; genus Erpetoichthys; species Erpetoichthys calabaricus. The sequence goes on along the minus strand of NC_041401.2, from coordinate 66,320,632 downwards.
AACCTCTAACGCTAACAGAATTACTAGACGCTATAAAGTCACTACAAAGCGGGAAATCATCAGGCCCTGATGGTTACCCCGTAGAGTTTTATAAGAAATTCTCCACTCAGCTAGCTCCACTCTTATTGGTAACATTTACAGAAGCTAAAGACCACCAAATACTACCTCAAACATTTCGACAAGCATTAATCACCGTCTTTCCTAAGCAAAATAAGGACTTGTTACAATGTGCATCATATAGACCAATTTCACTCCTGAATAATGATGTTAAGATACTCTCAAAAATCCTAGCTAGAAGGATGGAGAAAGTGCTGCCCTCGGTAATATCACAAGATCAAACTGGATTTATTAAAGGCCGACATCTATCTTCAAATCTCCGACGCTTGTTTAATGTTATATATTCACCAGCAAAATCAAACACCCCAGAGATATTACTATCATTAGACGCAGAAAAGGCATTTGACATGATCGAATGGAATTACCTTTTCACTGCATTGGAGAAATTTGGGTTTGGCCCGAATATTTGTGCTTGGATTAAACTACTGTATACCAGTCCAGAAGCTTCAGTTTGTATTAATAAAATTTGCTCAGACTACTTTAAACTAGAACGTGGTACCAGACAAGGATGTCCCTTGTCGCCACTGTTGTTTGCAATCGCTATTGAACCACTGGCGGTTCACTGCCGAAATTCTTATCAGATAAAGGGGATTGTCAGAGAAGGACTGGAACAGAAAATTTCTCTATATGCAGATGATATGGTCTTATATATATCAGACCCAGAAAACACTGTCCCTGCTGTTTTAACAGCACTAACAGAATTTCAAAAGATATCTGGTCTTAGAATTAATCTGAATAAAAGTATACTCTTTCCAGTGAACTCACAAGCATATAATATTAAATTAGACACCCTACCTTTTACCATAGCAGATCAGTTTAAATACCTAGGGGTAAATATCACAAGTAAACATAAAGCTCTTTATCAACAAAATTTTGGCGTCTGTATGGAAAAAATTAAGCAAGACTTGCATAGATGGTCAACCCTTCATCTCACTCTAGCCGGAAGAATTAACATTGTTAAGATGAATATCCTTCCTAAACTTCTCTTTTTATTTCAAAACATTTCAATATATATCAATAAATCGTTTTTTAAACAGTTAGATTCAATAATAACCTCATTCATTTGGAACTCAAAACACCCACGTATCCGAAGAGCGACCCTACAAAGACCTCAGGCAGAAGGTGGCATGGCTTTACCTAATTTTCAGTTTTATTACTGGGCAGCAAACATACAAGCCATAAAAACCTGGACACAAATAAATGCACATACACAGGCTTGGTCTGCAATAGAAGTAAAATCCTGTAGTACTTCTTTATATTCCCTGCTCTGCTCTCCAATAAATGAAAGTTATCGCAAATATACTAATAACCCAATTGTGCTTTACTCACTCAGAATATGGAACCAAATTAGGAAGCATTTTAAGATGGAAAATCTTTTATCAGTGGCACCTCTGCAAGGGAACCACCTATTTCAACCTTCGCAAGTATATCCAGTTTTTAATACCTGGAAAAGTTTTGGGATTAAAATGCTCAGAGATCTTTATATAGACAACATATTTACATCTTTTGAACAATTACGTTCAAAATTTAACCTCCCAGCTACACATTTCTTTTACTATCTTCAAATTAGAAATTTTGTTAAACAGAAATTGCCCGATTTCCCCCACCTTGCACCCTCCACAATGCTGGAAAAAATACTGCTCAATTCCGAGGAATCAAACACTATTTCCGTAATATATAAAATCTTATTAGAGTCCCTACCTTTCAAAGATCCAAGAGGACATTGGGAAGAAGATCTCTTAATCAATATATCAGAAAAGGAGTGGAAGGTAGCAAAGCAGAGAATTCACTCGAGTTCTATATGCGCAAAGCATAGAATTATTCAACTAAAAATTATATATCGAGCTCATCTGTCTCGCTTAAAACTGTCCAAAATGTTTCCAGGCCAGGATCCGACCTGCGAGCGCTGCAACCAAGCTCCTGCCTCACTGGGTCACATGTTCTGGGCCTGCACCAAACTAACATCATTTTGGACAAAAATTTTTAAGTGCCTCTCAGACAGCCTCAGTATCACAATCCCTCCTAACCCACTAACAGCTGTGTTTGGTGTCCTTCCAGATGGACTTGAATTGGAGAAGGACAAGCAAATGGTGATTGCATTCACTACACTCTTGGCACGCAGACTTATTTTGTTAAATTGGAAGAATCCTAATTCTCCTCTTATAAGTCAGTGGGAAACCGATGTTTTATATTATTTGAAATTGGAAAAAATCAAATTTTCAGTTAGAGGATCTGTACAAAATTTTTTCAAAACTTGGCAGGATTTAATCAATATTATTTTAGAATAAGAGAATTAACTATTATTGCATTTAACTCCCTTCTCCATCTCTTATTTATATAGATATTTACTTCTCCCCTTCTTTTGTCTAATGTTGCCTTATTAAAAAGCTTAAAGAAATTTTCCTTTAGCTAAGCTCTCCTTCTCAGGGGTGGGGTTTGATTTGTTTTCAAATTTGTTGGGTTATAAATTGATCTGTTTGTATGGAATGATTACAATGAAAATTAATAAAATAAAAATATTAAAAAGACCCATTGTCCGCAGAAACCCGCGAAGTAGCGAAAAATCCACGATATATATTTAAATATGCTTACATATAAAATCCGCGATGGAGTGAAGCCGCGAAAGGCGAAGCGCGATATAGCGAGGGATTACTGTACACAAAAAGCAGCAAAATGAACAGATGGCAAAAAAGAGTAAGACTAGGGAGTAAAACAAGGCAAAACCCCAAACAAATGAGGCAAAAATAAATAGCGGATTGTCCACCACTGGTTGTCACTATAGAGTGCTTGCACACCAGATTGACAGGTGAGCTGCCTTCTGGACTTTCCCTTCAAAATATAATAATCTCTCCTTTACCATGCCTCCCATACCATTGTATACTAATTCCTGTCTCTCTTCCTGCTTCCTGTCAAGCTTTTGCTGTAACTCATCCTCCTAAATTCAAGCTCAGTCATGGAGTGATAAGAAGGTCCTTTTAAGCATTGGGAAAGAACTACTAGAGAAAGTACTTCATCTAGCGGTCCCAGGTGTGCCTACAGTCCAGAGCCCCAGTTCCTAAATAAGAGCAGACAAACCCTAGGTCACTTACCTATAGCAAGGGGTTGCAGAGAGCCATATTTTGCATAACACGTATCCCCACTGCCACCTAGCACTCTTAAAAATACTGGTTTCTTAATGGCACTTTACGGGGTTGTGTGGTTCCTCATAGACACACTGCTTGGAAAAGAACCATTTCATTCTTTGTATCTGACATTGGTTCTTTAGGATTTGGAAAGGTTCCCAATATGAGGACAAAATAGAGCTCTTTAATGTATAACAGTCTACCTAGCAGGATATTAACAGATCAGAACTTAGATTGTCTGTTTGGATGCATTGTGTGCAGCAAGAATCCTTTTAAAATCAGGAACTCCTTGGTTTGTTACAAAGCTGTTATAAGCTCTTCATGGGTATTTATCGGTCTGAATAATAAAGACTCTTTCCAGAGCCTTCACGTGGGTTGTTTTTTTTTTTTTGGAAACCAAAAAATGGTTCCTCAGTTGCATCTTTCTGAAACACCGCTCTGGCACCTTTATCTTTAAGAGTGTATTGGTCTATGGGACTACTGCTCCATCACTTGCAATCCCTCACTATCTTTCCATTAAATAATTGCTTCTGGAATAACCAACTTTGAAAATCTATTGCAGTCTAAGAGACAAAGCACTGGTTACTGGTGATGACCCAGTACTGCATTCCAAGCAATGTTCACCATTGCATCTTATGGCGAAACTGCTGTCCTTTGCTAAACATAATTGCCTGGTCCTGATCAGACTTCCCTCCACTAAGGAAATCAACCCTTGGCAGGGTGCCATTTGTTGAAACACTACCACTCACTTACTCTTGGCCCATTCGTAGTAACCAATAAATTTAACACATGCATTGCTTTTTGGTGAAAACCTTAAAAAAAACATGCAGACACAGTAAGAATGTGTGAACTCTATAAAGACAGCGACTAGGCTGAGATGTAAGGCTAGGCTCTGGCACATGTAGTGTTAACCAGTCCATTACAGCCGTTTCTGTCTAGAATAAAATAAGCCAATGTGACACAGGGGTTGAATTCAGAGGTTGCTTAGTACAATTAAAATATATTTTGTATGATTTACTACTGCATATCTTAACTGCTATCAGAAGATGCAAAAAGCTGGTCCTGCACAGTCAGTCATGTTTTGCTGTTGTTTCAAAGCGCATCACTCCAATTACTTTTGGAAAAGGATTCAAATCATTAGCATGAAAGTGACTGTGATGCAGATTCTGCACACTTTTAATAATTCCGCCCTTCAATTTCTATAAATTTTTCAAATAGATAACCTTGCAAAACAAAACAACAAACCATAACTACACTTGTGTCACAGACTTTTTAACATTAGCATATAAATCTATTACAAGATGTTTGGGCTTGTATTAACATCTAAGCAACACAGTATATAAGGATGTCACAACATTTTACATACTTAACCTAAATATTTTACAGCTTTATGCACCCCTAGGTGTAGGTAAGGAAAACTTACTAGAATTGGTCCTGGCCAATAACACGATTCATGTTTCACAGGATATCAGCTTTGTTTTTGTTCATACATGTTAAGTTCTTGGCCTGGAGGTTTAAACAAGTGATTCGGTTGGCCTACATGTGGTCCATTTTGGAACTGGCAACACTTAGTTAGGAATTTATTTATTAGATAATTAAGGAAAAGCAAATTTGTAGACACATTGGTTTAAAGATTTACAATTCAAAGCTCAGCGATTTGACTTAAAAAGTAAATGGCTTCTCTTTTTTCTACAGCTTCCTTCGTACTGCTGATGATTAAGGAGACCAGAACTATGTGAAATATAGGCATCACTGAGCCACCAGGTGGATCTGACAGTATTTTTTGGTGATAGTCAACATGCAGTCTAAGTAGCGCTGATGTATTCAGCATTATATGAGAAAAAAAATGAGACAGGTGCTCAAAAGTTTTAGCTTTCCTGAACAATCTTCTTGTGACAATGGACCAGAGCTCAACTGCGTGCCTTACGCTGTTGTTTCTGCTTCTGATAACGCCTTTGCTTGCCTTTAAGCTGTTTGTTCCTCTACATTTCTTAAGCCTCTCTTTGTCTATTTAGCAATATACTTTACGTATGGTATATATATATATATATATATATATATATATATATATATATATATATATATATATATATATATATATTGTAGCAGTAGGGGGCGCTATTGCTCCCTTGAACCCTCAGGTACCACGCCAAACACCAGGTAAAAGTGCAATACTTCTTCTTTTTATTATAATAATGTGCACTAAGCACCCTCCACTCCACACTACTCATATAATACTCAATAATCAATCACCAATCCTCCACTCCCAGACACTTAGCCACCCTTCCTCCCAGCTCAGCTCACTCGTCTGGGTTTCCCACAGTCTTTTATAGTCCATGACCCGGAAGTGCTCCTGAACCCTTGTCCATGCGACTCGTTAGCACTTCCAGGTCGGATGAAAACTCTCCTTCTTCATCCCGGAAGTACGTTGTTTCCTCTGTCGCGGTAATTAAAACGCACTTCCGGGTTATAGGGCACATGTAAGTCCTTGAGCCTCCCTGCAGCGTCCTCTGGTGGGCCCCACGGTGTCCAGCAGGGTCAGGAATAAAAACTCCATTGTCCATGATTTCCTGCTGGACTTTGGGGCACTTCCATGCTACAGAGAGGGCTCCATTTAGTGGCCTGGGGGTATTGGCCGGGATGAGCGACCGGCCATCCCCCACAATATATATATATATATATATATATATATATATATTCATTGCATTCGTAGTCTGTGTCACAATCTGATTGTATGGGTGGTTACCTACCAGGTAACGCTTGTGGTTGGTCAGCAAGTCAGCCAACATCCGCTATGACCTTGAACTGGATGAACACAGTTTGGAAATGTTATGTTACCATACCATATAATACAATTTTCTAAGCCTGCTTAATCCTGAGGAGGGTCAAGGGGGGCTGGAGCCTATACCAGCAAGCATAGGGCACAAGGCAGGAACAATCCCTGGACAGGATGCCAGTCCAACAGAGAATATTTTATTGTATTTTATATATATATACTTGTATATATATTTAAATGGTATTATAAAATTCCTAAATGTTAGTAATATAATAAATGCTAAAACTAAGTTAAGGCCAGCTGGAACAAGAAAAGAGATAAAATAGTCTACTACTTACGCAGATTCAAGACAAAATAGTATCTATAATAAATAAAGTTTATACTTTACACTATAATGGGAGAACAAGCCGATGAAGTGATCAGTTTAGGGTTACACCATGAGGCTGCAGTGGAATTTGAAAAGGGTATCTAGTGGTTTTAGACAGAAGATCATACGTCTAAGAATGCCTTTGCAAACTTAAGCAGCAGGCAAATAAGATAATCAGTTTTAGTGAAATATCTGCTCTGTTCTGCACTCATATTTTTAAAACAACAGTTAAGAGTACAGTTTGTACCAACGATCCGCAGTCCTAGTATTTAGGGGAAAAAACCTAATCAAGATGCATTCTGCTTGCAGTGTTACCTTTCTGCCACTTTTTCTTCTCATCAGTGCCAGATCACCATAAATAAACTTGCAGGTTTGCACTTCACATCAGCACAGAGAAGAACTCAGTGCAAAATGTCACTCTGTAAGCTCAAATGCTTCTACCTGGCATGGCTCTCTACTTTTAATTATGGTATCTATCAGCTTTATGGCTCTCATTACTGTGATACTATTTCCAATCAATTAGCTTTTTTCTAAATAAAGATCACCTCTGCTGCAGGCTTCCTCAATTCCACTTGTCTGCATTCAGAAAGTGATTAACATCAGTGCAGTTCCCTGATGATTTCTCTCACCTCCTCTCCATCACTTTCTATCCATTTCTCTGTGCTCTGAGTCAAGCTGCCTGATGGCCAGGTATCACACAACAGGACAATCAGTAACTGTTAACATATACTTTTTAATTTTATTCTGATTTGTCAACTAAGGGGTGTTGTAATTTTGGCAACACATTCACTGTATATCTTCCCTCCCACCCCAGAAAAAGGTCCATTTATTGGACTCCCTGATCCAATTAGACTGGTGGAACAATTTTGCCATTACTTGTGTTCATTGTTGGGATTCGAGAACAAGTCTTTAGAATGTTACAGAAATGGAAACTGTTTTTTCTTTTGTTTACTGACTTTAAAATACATATTTCCACCACCATAATCCTTAACTGGATAAGTAATTTAGAAAGTAAATGGATGGATGGGCATACAGTATAATCCATATCTTCAGGGAATGGTCTCCCTGCACCATGCCTTTAGGCCAAGTTAATCAAAGATTTCTTATTAAAAGCCTGGAAACTTTTGGATTTAGTACCTTATATGTTGTCTGTTTTCAGCTGTCCCAATCTGAACTTTTGCATGATAAAAAGAAATGAGAGTTTGGTTGGAGAAGTAAAGACATTAAGTATGGCTACTCCGTGTCTTTCACATAGTTAATCTGAAGTGCCAACAAAGTGGCAGAAGTACTATATTTATTGATGAAGGTAGGACGAGACAAAATAGGGAGGCAATTATTTTAAAATAATTTGGATTAAGGAAATTTACTGTCTTTTTCCAATGGCCTGTCGATGGTGTGGAGGTGAGGTCTTCTCGTGATAATGAGAATAAGATATTCTTGCACAAGAGGGTAAGCTTTGAGATAGTTCCTGTTTTTTCGCTCTCTAATTCTAATTTTATACCCATTGATATGATTCTTTTTCTCTCCTTTAATCCAGGAGAAGGTGCAGAAGGAATGTCATCTCCTGGCCTTTGAGCGGTACTAGGATAGAGCAGCATCTTTCAGTAAAGGTGACACATGGGTGCTATCCAGTGACCTGAGATGAAGACTGGACTCTTTCAGTACTCTGTATCTTTGAAGGATCCTTGGGTACCGCTGGTTTGACTGTGTTGAATGAGCGGTTGCTCATGGAGTCCTGAATGAGACACATTACCTGCATTGTGAGGAAGCATCAGTTATTGCACTACAGCCATGTGGCGCGATTCCTAGAGGGTGATCCGGTTTGTGGGATCCTCATTGTTGAGGACCGTGTGGCTGGACCAGGCCAAGGGGATGCCAACATAATACCTGGCTGACTCAGATAGATGGTCATTTCCAGAGAGTGGGACAGGACCGTGTGTCTGCCTGAGGGGTGGCCAACCAGGATCCCGAGCTGTTTTGTCATGTGGTGGGTGAGGCAACACGCTACCAGTGCATGCTCCCCAACCTGACCTGACCTGATACCTGTTGACACATCTTTGACTTGAGACAGAGAGGAATTCTCAGCTGGAAACTGAGAAGCTGTTTAAAGGGAAATTTATAATTTGCCACTGGGACATAAAGTGCTGTTTTATGTGTCTATGTTCACAGGGCTCTCAGTCCCAGGATATATTTGACCACCTTGGAGGACATCTGTATCACCAACATAAAAGTATGAGAAGTTTGAACAAATAAGAGAAAAGTATTGAATCTATCCATCTTGCTTCCCCAGGTTATCAAATAGTTATGATGCTGCAGCATCTCTTCCAGATACTTTCCAAAAGTCATTAATGTTCTTCTTCAACTATGTGATTTGTTATATTTTTTTCTAGATTTCCAGAATGTTTTATGTAAAAAAACAACACTGGCCTTCTTTCTTAAATTAAGTTCTCCTTAACTACCATCTTTCACTCTGTGATTCTTTTATGAAAGATGTCTAATAGATCAACTTAATCGATGACTTTGAAAAATGTGAATATCTTCCACACACTGTTCTCTGTTCAAGACTAAGAGGTGTAATTCTCCCAGCATGTCACTGCAGAATGAGCTCTTTAGCTCTGGTATACAATTTCCAACTCTTCTCTTTACAAACTCTATGTCTGCTATGTCCTTTTCAATGCACGGTGACTAAAACTGTTCACAGCCCTAACTACCCCTTGATTTATGTTCAGTTTTTTTTTTAAATATAACCTAAGGTATATTTTGCCTTTTCTTTGCTCACTGTCTGGAGGAGGGGAGTGTTGCATCAAGAGCAACTTGTAAATACTTTTCAGAGGTTACTTCTATAGAGCAGTATTGCCCGCCTTGTATTTATGATTAATGCTGCTTTGTCCTGCTTGTAACACTTAGCATTGTTCTGCATTAAAGTGCATTTTCAATGTGTATGCCACGTTTTGGATATTTTTTAGTCATCTACAACTTAACAAGTTTACTAACTATATCAGAATTGTTCAGGCACATATCTTTTAATTTATCCTAGTTTGGCAGTATTTTAATTCCATCTATATTAATCAGAAGTTTTGGTCAATCTTTAGTATTTTCATTTTTGTTTGTTTTTGAATATATTTATTTTGAGCCTTTACTGAACTTGACAAATCCCAATCCACTTTCTATAACTCAGTTTGAAGGCAATGTTCTACATTATCTCAAATTGGAAAAAATCTAATTCTTCTTACAGTATCTATTTGTCATTTTCTCAGAATTTGATAAGAATTAATTATGTATGTATCTTGGGCCTGTGCTGAACCTTATTATTTGCTTTTTAATTCTATATGAAGATTCACTTTAGATGGTGCTCTCCTGTTATAAACAGTGGCTCTCTAAATTGGGATGGCGCTGAGTGCCAAGTTTCATGGATTGTCTTGGAAAATATTTTGTTATGATGTTTTTAAAGAATTGTTCTATTATTGGATTTTGTTCTCTAAATTACAAACTAGTTAAATATTTGAACACTAGTCTAAAGTCAGTCTTATCAGTAAGTGATACGGTTCTGATTCTCTCATTTTCACTGCTTTCATAAATTATGATTGAATATTGTGTTCTGATTGTGCAACATTTTCTCTGGTGCTGAAAGAGTCTCCGAAAAAAACATTTTTTCATATGCACTTGTGTTTTATGAACTACAACCAAAGGGTCTTTACCTGCTCCTCGATAATTCCTGATCTCTTCTGCATATTAAGTTAGCAGTATTATGGAGGATGGAACCTCCAGTAATTAATACTTTTATTTTTCTGTCTCACTTTCATTTTAGTTTTGCTACAGAATATATCTATTATTTAAATATTTGTTGCATTAGAAAAGCTTTTTTCATATTCCTCCTCTTACTACTTGTTATTGTTTTGAATTAGATTAAAATTCACAAAAACTTATTTAACAAGCATTTTAAAAAATCACAAATTAGACTGCTAAGAACTAGTATTATTGAAAAAAATCCATTCACTTCTGCCAGCTCTCCTGACTTACCTTTCCTCAAATTAGTAGGTGTGATGTAAATGTTCTGTGAACAAAAGGTTGACTACCTGGCATGGCACTTTCTGCAGGATATCCTGACCTCCCAACAGGTTACTGCATCTGGTCAACTTACCACTTATAGTACTTTTGTGCATGTAGCCAGTAATTCAGGAGGTGATTAAAAATACAGGAATCGTAATTTTATTTGTGAACTGTTATATAATATACTTTGTAGGGTTTTTAAACCCAAAATCCACCATCAGCTATATCTAAGGTGGTTAGGTCTCATCTGGAATACTGTGTGCTATTTTGGTCTCCAGGCTACAAAAAGGACATAGCAGCACTAGAAAAAGTCTAGAGAAGAGCATCTTGGCTGATTCCAGGTCTACAGGGGATGAGTCACGAGGAAAGGTTAAAAAAGCTGAGCATGTTCAGTTTAAACAAAAAGAGATTAAGAGGAGACATGACTGAAGTGTTTATAGACTGTTACTTTAAAATGAGTTCAGCAACAACACTGCGACACAGTTAGAAACTTGTCAAGTGTAAACTTCACACAAACATTAGCAGGTTTTTCTTTACAACAAGAACCACAGACACATGGGATAAGTTACCAAGTAGTGTGGTGGATAGTAGTGCTTTAGGGACTGGTGATCTTTGGTGGACTGAATGGCCTGTTTTTGTCTAAATTCTATGCTTACTTCTATTTGTTGTAGTGTAGACATTAATGCAGAGTGCAGAAAACACTTTCAGCTCCTGCTGGTAGTGCTGCTGGCTATGGAGAGTTTCCTTTAATATTCTTTATTCATATCTTTGTACAGCCTAACACTGTGAAACAGCAGTACGCTTAGGTAAATCAACAGAAAGAATCCAATCAGTGCACAGCCAGATTGACGTTACACACAGTCTGGCTCACTATTGCCTTAATGTGCTTCTAAACATTATATATTCTTTTATTTTATTTTTTTCATCTTTAATTTTAATTTTGAAATAATTAACATTAAGGCTTGACACAGTGGCAGCTTGGTTAGAGTTGCTATCTAATGATTAGCAACCTTTGTCAGATCACTGGATCAGTGATTGACTATGAGAAGTTTAAATGTTCTCCCTTTGCCTCTCTGGGATTTCTCCAGATACCCTGATTTCCTTTTATATCCAAAATATGTGTGTGTGTGTGAGTGTATCCTGCAGTGAGCTGAATGTACGGTGTCATGCATGTACATCTGGAGAACATCTGCTTGGCTCTGCTAAGGTAAGTGATACCACTCTGGGACAAGAGGGGACACTGTCACTAACTGTTATCTTCTCGTTTATCCACAGTTATGAGTCCAGGCAGAACTCCTAACCCCAACCCAGCACCAAGAGCAGGCTCCGCCCCTTCTGGTCAGATATCACAAAAGCAGACTTTCCCGAGAAGGTGGTGTCTCAGTCTGTCCTGAACTTCATGAAGAACAGAACTCCAGAACGATGGAGACCCTTTGCTCCAGACGGAGAGTCATTTATGTTGAGATGTTCACGGTCAGTATTTATGTTTGCCCACACACACTCTTTCATTTTTTTTTTTTTTTTGATTATTAAACGCTGTTATCCATATTCATTTGTAGTCTGTCCACCTGGTTAAAACATCAAGGGCTGGTTTCTAACTTGTGCTCAAATGTTTCAAGGATATACTTTAGCTAACCTCAACTCTTAAAAGGAAAAAATGTGTTTCAAAAAATCAATGGATGGAAGAAATTATTTTCAGTTTATTTTGTTTTCTGTGATTGCTGTCGTTTTACTATTTTATTTATGACCTTTGCTCTTATTTGGTTGTCATCCGTTCTTGCTTTCCTTATCTCCTCTTCCCTTTCTTTTTCGAGATGACTGACAGCCCTTTTCTGTTTTCAATTCTTAATGCTATCATTTTTGTCTTCCTTATTGTCATGCTCACTCTCTTTTCTTTCTTCCTCACTCTGCCTCCATCAATTCTTCATCTTGTTAGTCTTCCTTCTTCCCTTCTCACATCCTCCCTTTGTCCCATTCTTTTTCTTATCTCTTCTACAAATTTCCGCTTTAGTCTCATTTCCTCCTCTTTGGTTCAGTTTTCATTTTATGCTTTTGCTAAATCTTTCTTTCAACTTTAAATGAAAAAACCATTATTAACATGAATATGATGTACTGCCAAATACTGGACAAAAGCAAATCAAATAATAAATGAAACATTTCAATTCGATAACTTGCACCATCTGTTTTCTTTTTTAGTAGCTTTGCTGCCCAACTAAGACAAGTTGAAATCTAAGTAACTAACGTAGACCTCAGCGTTAACGTCTGCATTACACCCACTGTTTATTGAAATGTATTTTGTAATGCATGTAGTAGTTTGTCATTCCAGCAGATGGCACATCACAAACTTATGTAGTAAGTAAATGCATTGCTACAAATGTTTGCGATGTATCATCTCTTGGACTGACAAATTCAATAAATATGTCTTTGCTGTGTATCACTTGGTATGTGATTTGTAAAAGCAGTGTTAATGTTTGTGATGATCCATCTGTTTGATCAAAAAATGCACTACATTTTATGACTACAAATATTTGAGATGCGCCATCTGTCGGAATGACAAAGACACGGCAACTGTATGGCACACAGGCACACAGACACTTATCCTTTTATTAAGGTGGATTTATCCCACCCTGAACCTGATAAGTATGTTTGAAAATGAATAAATATTTTATTAACTGCAAGTCTGCATGGAGTTTACACCTATCCTCTCACCCACTAGGCCACGCACACACCAAAACTCACTTGCATATGCCCAATCCAGAGATATTGAATAATCTTTTAGGCATGTCTTTCAGATATGGTAAGAAACATAAGAACCCACCAGTGCAGAGAGTGACCAGGCTATAAGTTGAATTTAGATTCCTAGAGGTGAGAGACAGTAATCTTTGTAAATAATAATAATGATAACAATAATAATAATAATAATGAAAGCACATTCAAGTATAATACTTGGTAACCACAGTGAACAAGTCAATAGCTTCACATATCCATTGATTTTCTGTACTTGCATTTTCCAGTATATACTTGCAGGACACCAAGACCTTTCCCATGAGCATCAGGTGCAAGTCAGCAATCAGAGCTGGAAGGGCCATCATGTTGGCACATACAAAAACAAACTCTCACAAACTAATTTAAGCCATTTAAAGTTGCAGTCATTTGAAAAAGCCTGTTTTAAGTTTGAGGAAGGTACATTGCAAAACAACAAAACTGCATTCAAGTAAGTATCTACAGTGAGCCAGCTTTTATAGAATTCCAAGAATTGTGAGCTGGCAGTGCTAGTTCTTGTGCTGCATTCTCTGATTAAATTCAATCCGGGGACCAGCATCAAGTGTAAGGCTAGAAGCACAGCACCAGTCCATTGTAGGGCCTCTCACACAGTGTTAGTTTTGGAATCAACAATTATTCTAACCTGTGTGTCTTGGGGGATGTGGTTGGAAGAAACTGGAGTACTTGGCAGAAACCTCATGCAGACACATGGAGAACATGCAAACTCCACAGTAAGAGGGAGATGAAGGATTGGATTTGCATAAATCTCATTGTACCAGGAAAGGAAGAAATTCAATTCAATAGAAGAGAGTGCGTATTTACAGATGAAAAAAAAAAAGTCGATTTTGATTTCCAGGCACTATCTCTTGGAGCTCTTGATATCATTTTTAAGATGAAATACAGTTATATCTATACTGTATATATATTATATTGCGGCACAGTGGCGCAGTGGGTAGCGCTGCTTCCTCGCAGTTAGGAGACCTGGGGACCTGGGTTCGCTTCCCGTGTCCTCCCTGCGTGGAGTTTGCATGTTCTCCCCCGTGTCTGTGTGGGTTTCCTCCGGGCGCTCCGGTTTCCTCCCACAGTCCAAAGACACGCAGGTTAGGTAGACTGGCGATTCTAAATTGGCCCTAGTGTGTGCTTGGTGTGTGGGTGTGTTTGTGTGTGTCCTGCGGTGGGTTGGCACCCTGCCCGGGATTGGTTCCTGCCTTGTGCCCTGTGTTGGCTGGGATTGGCTCCAGCAGACCCCCATGACCCTGTGTTCAGATTCAGCGGGTTGGAAAATGGATGGATGGATGGATATATTATATTATACAGATATATTAACTTCATTTAAATGATGCATACTATTAATAATTAAGAAGCGGTAGCGATGAACTGGCGCCCCATTCATGGATTGTTTTTGCCTTGCGCTGTATGCTTGCTGGGACTGGCGCGACCCTGGGTGGATAGATGGATGAATTATTAAACATGTACTACGAAGATATTTCAGTGTTCCATAAAAGTTTTGAAGAATCAGTGTTCTAAGCTTACAGATGGCTTAACATTTATTAAAGAGCTGATTGTGTGGTGATTGGGTATTTGGAGAAAGTAAAGGAAGGACAGGAATTGCGGGTTAGTGTGTTTGAAAGAGACAGTACTGCTGCAATAAATTATTTAATCTAGGGTCACGCACAGTGCAGCAAGTATCTTGTGGGAAGCAGAAACAATCTCTGGACAACGCCAGCCACCTTGCCCCCCTGTTTTGTACATGCTTTAATTCCTATCATCTTGAAAATAATATCAAGTATACATCTTAGTGTTTAAATTGTTTAGAGAGCTGTATTCTCATTAATATAACATATTCTGTGTCCTGTCGGCGTAAGAAAAAGCCTGTTTAAGAAGCACGTAGTGATTCTCACACATAGAGTACATAGAAGAACACATAGAATATAAAGCATTTAACATGCTACTTTAGTTACAATGGGATTTGAGGAACTAGTAAATTAAGTTTATGACGTTCTACTTTAATGACAAAATAAACTATGTGATTAAAGTGGAGATTTTGATTTTTTTTCCACTGTGTCCCTGTTTTTTTCTTTTCTCCGTACCCTAATACGCTTTTATATGACACTCAGATGGTGGGCTACAACTCGCTTTTCACGGCGACTTTGATATCTGACCACTTTTTTATTTCAGACAATGTGCAACTTTCTGAACTTGAACTTTCAAATTTCTCCGCCACTCGATCAGCTTTCTTTTGTTGTTTATACCACTGCTTAAACCAACAAATAGTAAGTTTTTCCTTGCCTCCACTTCGCGTTCACTGAAATTCTTTTTTTCACATGCTTTTTCATTGTCTTTTAACCGAACACTGATCAGAAAGGGCTATTTATATTGCTTTGCATATTAAAATATGCAAAATTCTGGGAGGAGCCAGGGTGGGGTGGCATGCACGTGCACAAGTGTTACTTTTCACGCTGACCGGGACTTATGTAGCGGAAATGCATAGAAGCTGGCTTATACACGGTTTTATGCATCTGAATTCTTTTGTGCATACACACATTTCCACTTTTGTCTGTACGCCATGTTTTAGTGTGAATTCAATGCATGCCATTATGCATGAGGCCCCTGGTGAAGACATGACTGCATATTCTATATGGTAGTCTTCAGAAGGTGGGCGCTGCAGCAGCTGCGTATGTGTGCCTTGGGGGTCATTCTTGACTTAGTTGTTGTTCTGACTTGGACAGAACTTATTTTCTATAAATGAGACTGAGCTACAGCAGGTCAGCGTCTGATTTCTTTACCACTGACTTTTCACTTCATGAAGTGCCATACAAGCAGTTCCTTTGACTACTTTGCACTAGGCTTGCAGGGGGCAGTGCATGCTCATCTCTTGAATTCAAACTGTTAAGTGAACTGGTAAGCACCATACAGCAGGCAGCAAAAATGTGCCTCTCCAACATAAACAATTCAACACAGGGCTACAGAAAAGACCCGTTTTAAGTATTGAACTGGGAAATATAAGAACGTTTAGGAGCCACAGATATAAGGATTTTCCCCATCCTTATTTTATAACACCTAAACCATACACCTCACCAAGCCCACCTCATCAAATCTGAGAGAGAGAAAGAAAAAGACAGGGAGAGATGAAACTGTGAGAGCACAGTGATTACATAGTGCTAATTAACAAGACCTGACTAATGAGCTCTCTGTGCTACCATTGGGAAAAAAGAAAGAAACACCATTAAGTACCTCCTGTGGCAAGAGACTGATAGAGATGTGCAAAGGGCAAAAATAGAGACTGGTAGGCAGAAGGGATAACCAGGACACAAGCAGGGGAAGCTGTCCACAGAGAAAGGGAAAAGGGAAACACAAAGAGGAGGTATACAATGAGGTGATGAGACATCACAAGAGCCTGAGGAAAAGGAGACCTGACCAAAAAAAAGCAGTGCACTGATCATATTAGCACCCCCTGATTATCCAGTAGTGTTAGGTACTCAAGCTTAGAGTGGCACATCACATGTTGACAATATTACTGAAAGAAAATGAATACTTTAGTTAATAATAATGAACAAACCCAAAGGAAATGGAGGAAACTAAAAAAAAAAAATCATACATTGAGAAAATCTGAATGTTCATCCATTACTGCACCTGCTTAATCAAGCTCAGCATCATGAAGGCCACAGCCTATCCAGACAGAATGGGATGCAAGGTTGAAATCAACCCTGAATAGGGTGCCAGTCCATCACAGGATACACACCCATTTATACAGGCACACATGTCAATGTGGAAGGAAATACAGTGTATCTAGAGAACAGTCCACGCTGACATGGGAAGAATTTGGACATACGGTATAACTCTGGAGCTAACTGCTGTGCCACTCAATTGTGTAAAAAGGTTAAAGGAGCTTTCTTTAATTGATACTGAAAAGTGTTGCCTGATAAGTTCATAAGGTAAACCTGTGAAGGTTACAAAATGAGTTTTTTTGTCATATTTTGGAAAAAAAAGATTAATTTGCATTTTCAATACCTACATAAAATTCTCAGATTAATCTAACTTAGAACCACAGAGGCTAGAACCTACTTCAGCAATAATGGGTACATGGCAGGAACCAGCACTTGACAAGGTCCTAATCCATCTTAAAGTCCACTTATGCACACACCCTCACTCACACTTACACAGGGCCAGTTTAGAAAAAACAAATAACCTAACATGCACATCTTTAGGACATGGCGGACTGTAGTTGTCAGAGAAAAACTCATGCACGGACTAGGAAAGTTAACCCTATTGTATTAGACTCTGCCTCCCTGTGTTTAAAGACTTTTATAAGTATTTAAACACCTTCTAGATGTGTGCTTCTTGAAATAACAACCAAGTTTACGTTTGGGTGAGACTCAAATATTACAATCCTCTACATTTTTTTTTTCACAAGGTTAGACTATATCCTTGCATATCAACAATTCCTAGGGATTGAACTGAGGAAAAATAAAAAATCTGATGATCCAATACAGTACACAGATTAGATGCCTGCAAGAGCTCAAGTCTAAGCAACATTCTTAGTAGGTCATTGTTTTTGAATACTGTACTGGGAATAATAATAAAATTTAGCCCAGGTTTGAGAAGGCTGTTCAACAGCAGTCAAACCACGAAAAAAAAAAGAACATAGCATAGCACAACCTTGAACTGAATCAGAATGAGTGGCAAATGGATCGACAGAATATTATAAAAGCTACCAGGAAAAAGCAGGTAATCTACTGAATTAGTGGTCCATGTGTGCCAGTGTAACAAATGGTGGGACAGCAGATAGACACCTCTTAATCTGAAAAATGAACTACTCAACAAAGAGCAAGAAATGGGAGTTTTGCTCATACTGAAATTATATTTTGGTACTATTTTATGTTATAATTATTTGTTGATTTTTAGAGAACATGGTTCTTTTTCACCCTGTGATAGGCCACTATCCTTTGTTTCTTGATTTGAGTATGTTGCTCCCAGCAACTCTGATCAGGAAAAAGTAGGTAAAAAGAAGATAAATAAAATCCACTGCCATGCACATGAACTCACTAGAAAATTAACAACAGAATATGTATCATCCTTCCCGCGTGGAGTTTGCATGTTCTCCCCGTGTCTGCGTGGGTTTTCTCCGGGTGCTCTGGTTTCCTCCCACAGTCCAAAGACATGCAGGTTAGGTGGATTGGCGATTCTAAAATTGGCCCTAGTGTGGGCTTGGTGTGTTTGTGTGTGTCCTGCGGTGGGTTGGCACCCTGCCCGGGATTGGTTCCTGCCTTGTGCCCTGTGTTGGCTGGGATTGGCTTCAGCAGAACCCCGTGACCCTGTGTTCGGATTCAGCAGGTTGGAAAATGGATGGATGGATATATACCATGAAAGAGAGACCGAATGACATATCCAGAGAACACTAAAAAGAGGAGTACAACCAAACACAGAGCAGGAGGTAGGAAATTCCAAACAGCTTAATACAGAGACCACCAAAGACGTGAGGGGTTGAGAGACTGAGAGAAAGCAAGTGATGTTATAATCCTGAAATTTAGTGAAGAAGAAATAAAGAGTACAGGCAGAGAGGATATAAGGGCTCTGTCACTTGAACCAATGACCAATCTTCAAGTTAACTGCAGACTGGAAAGTATCTGTGAAATAAAGAGCCCTTTGAGCCTCTTGAGTCAAGACAGACGGCTAACCTGCAGGGTTTAATTGACAGTAGCAGGGCAGTACATGGATAAGCCATTACAGCAGGCGCTTAATGAAACAGCAGCCGGGGCTCAGGTGTCCCTGAATGCTCAGAAAATGCATGGAACTGAAAGGCAATCTGACCCTTTGTGACATTGGTTAATAACGGATGGGATATTTTTTAGGAAGGATGGCAATGTTATATACTGGCAGTCAGGCTAGTCTGGACAGAAACTTACTGGGGAAGAGTACGTCAGCAGCAAAAAGGAAAGCAATACATAAGTAAGACTATATGACACTTTGTGCAGCTCCACCAAAATACCCCAGAATGGACAAGCCATTGACTCAGAAAGCATTTGTATGCTTTTTTGCATTCTTTGGCAATGTTACCTCAGCCCATCCTACTGTATTCTCTGAACTGTCCGTATTACCAGGATTATGTATTTTGGATCAAAGGTATCCTGACATCTTCACTGTAGCTGTTATCCATGTAAGGCAGCACATTCCCTCTTGGTCCCTTTCCATACACAGATCAGGTAACACAGCTGCATTGTACTTTCACTAGGAAGCCCTTCCCTGGAAAAGTCCAATATTATAATAATGAGCCCCTTAATTATGTTGGGCAATTGTTCCCTGCATGCTCTTGCTGATGATAATTCAATATTTGTTTACTGAATTATTTTATTGGATGGGTACTGTCCTACAATAGGCATATTAGTAACCACACTCAGCTCTTCATTTTTCCACACTGTTTTTTAAACTTCAGATGGGGTGAAGGATGTTTCCTTCATTGTCTGATACTGAAGAGCCTTGAATTTCAAAGTGTAGGCAGCTTTGGAGATTGTGAAAAAATTCTGTAAAGGTTTCTCTTCATCCTTTGTTTAGCCTGCCCAGCCTTGTTAACCCTTACTTATCTATATTTATTCACAGCCTTTGGGTGACAGGAGGCCTTACTCTACTTCACCATACAGGCCAGTTCTGGAAAAAGAATGCCTACAGTATGGTTGTGTTCTGTGAGTTATCTAAAAGAAACAAAAACAGCAGCATTATTGCCATTAAAGAAGGAATGAGGTTCAACATTTGAGTGGGCCATCACCTATGTGTTTTAACTGAATCTATGTCAACTTTAAGTAGTATCGTACATGTAGGAACGTTACTAAACTGAATTGCAGAACCCTAACTTCCGCCAAAATAAAACATAAGTCGAACATTAGAACAGTCTAGACGAGAACAGGCCATTCAGCCCAACAAAGCTTGCAGTTCCTAATCAGTTAATTCTTCTAAAATGAAATCAAGTCTAGTTTTGAAAGTCCCTAAAGTCCACACTGCTTGGTAACTTATTCCATGTGTCTATGGTTCCCTGTGTAATAACACCCTTCTTAATGGTTGTCCTTATGTTCTCATACGCCCAACGGTTCACTTTAGACTAATTAGTCTTATATACCTTATACAGCTGTTGTTTCCTTTGCAGCTTCTTTTTTTTAACTCTTTATTAACTCACTGTGAAGTTTTTTTTTTAATTATCTAGTTAGAAGTCAAGCAAAATGACACCTTTTATTGGCTAACTAAAAAGATTACAATATGCAAGCTTTCAAGGCAACTCAGGCCCCTTCAGGCAAGATGTAATTAAATTTCCTATTAATTCCAAATTTAGATATGTACCTTTTCTGCATTACATGTAAAGCATTTTTAAACCAGCTCCACTGTTCCTCGACTGTCTCCATACGTAAAAGCTTATCCTAGTCTATCTTCCTTAGACTTGGCTGCATCTCTTTAAAATTTGCCCTTCCTTAAACTTAACAATTTTAGTATTTGTATCTGCACTCTTACAAAACACTGAGAACTGTATTAAATTATGGTCACTTGACCCTCAATTCTGTCCTGATTATTACAAAATACTAAATCTGGACAGGCTTCACCCCGCGTTTGTGCTTTAGCGGACTGTGTTAAAAAACAGTCAGGAGTAAACACCAAATTCAGAAGTTTGTAAGTCATAATGATTTTTTCATGAAGCATGTTTCACAATGAAGGAAAGCAGGAATTTTTCGATTTTTTTGATAATTGACAAGGAAATCTCCTGGCCAGTACCCACCTGCCTCAATTTGTGTTTATGCATGCATATGTACTGTATGTTTCTGTGCACCTGTGTGTGTGCACAAGTTTGCGTGCAGAACAGACCTTGGATAATTTCCATTTTTAGAGGTAGAATCTGAGAGGAGATAATGAAGCATAAAAACGAGCAGACCTTCTCTTTCATCACACACCCTGCAATGTTAGAAACTGGTGCTGGGGGGGGAGTGTCTGCTGCTGTTTTCTTCTATTTGAGTCACATGTTTTTCACCAGACTTATGAGACCAGCACTGTGAGCCCCACAGAGGGCAGAGAGTCACCAGCCAGCTTCAGTCTCTAAGGCCTGGCTGTGTGTACAGTTAGAAGTAATTAGGGAATATCCCTGAGTGCTTCATCCAATTAGCATGCACACACACACACACACACACATACATATGCACGCACATGCACACATCCACTCTCTGAGTGGGATCCTTTGCGCCGTATTTTTCCAGGAATTTAAAGATGACAAACACCCAATTTCAGATGAACCGTAACACATGGGCATTTTAACTCTAGGGAAAGTAGGCAATGAAACGATAAGAAAGGTCAACAAGAACAGGATGGCACATGATACCTTACCCCACAGATTGATTTTGCAGCCAGCAGTCACCAACTTACAAATTTTACATAACCAATCCAGCAAACAGTTATGCTCAAACTAGTTAACAACACATACATGGACTGCCATGACTAAGGGGAAGAGGAAATGAGCAGGGTAGCAATACATAAATATTTGAAGGGCTCAACATTTTCATTATTCTCAGAAGGGCAAATGTGAACATTAAGTTGTTTTAGACTTCTGTGCTCACCAAGATCAGTGTTCAGACTCGACTGATACAACAACACACACGTGGCAAACTAGACAATGCAAAAATTTTATGACACTGTTTACTAAGACAATAAAAAACCCTGCACTGACTGACGGCTGGAAATTTTATTTATGTGACTTTGGGGGTTTGTTTTGTTCTCAGTTGTACTTACCTATATATATATATATATTTATTTTTCAGACAACACTAAATGTCCTTTTCCTAGTCCTTGTAACTGAGAGAAAGAAGGTACATATGGAGAGCACCTTTAACTTGGCAGAGTGTCTATTGAGCTTCTCCTCACAAAGAGCCAAGAAGAACTTACGTGTAGTAAGGTCAGCAATACTATAATATCAATAGTATATTTTATGTATGTATATTGATGTTTGTATAGAGTTTTCATATTCTCTCAGTGTCTTCATGAGTTATCCTTCCCACTCAAAGGATAAGGTTAATTGGCCATATATAAGTGTCGGTGTGAGTTATTCCTGCCTTATATCCAGTGATTCCAGGATATGTCCCAGCCCCCTGCAACACTGCATTGGATTAAGAGCCTTTGACAATATTATGTTTGGTTAGTTATGCAAGCACACTGTTGACAGTCATTATTATGAAAACGTTCTGGTTGATAAATATTTTATTCTCTAATTCTATCTCCCACTCACAAGGAGTCAGTATATATAAAATTACCTATCCAAAGTTCCAGGCTACATAACTGCATTGGACAGTTGATGTCTACTAACACATCTTTATCCCTTTTAGAAATAGACTACAGTAGTAGCTAGTGCACAAAACCTGCATAGATTACCCTTACACACAGTAAAAACCTGAATAAATCCATAAATAAATATATAGGTCAATAATATAAGTAAGATTAACTCTGTGTATTATTTCATGCAAGTATTGTGTGTTTGTTTATCATACCAATTTTTATGTTTTGTATGTGGTAGATTTAATTGAATGCAGTAATTCTTTAGTTCTGGGTGCACACCATGACTTAGGTTTTTGTTCCAACCAGTTCATACTCAATAAGCCATTTTATCTCTAAACATTCTATCTGTTTAATTAGCTCCTCTTTTTTATTCTTCCCATATATGGTATTCAGAAAGCTAAGCACAGTAGTGTGGGTTATAAGAAATTTATAAATATTTATATTTTGCCATATTGTTAAATGCACAACTCCAATTTTTCATTTTCCCACTAATTCATATTTTGTCTGCAGAATTTACTCCCATAGTTTTATCCTAATAATAACAATTAACAACAAGCAGACACCAGAGCAAACAAAACACAGTGTGGCAGCTACAGCAGTGTCATACCCACTAATACGCTCATTAGTAAATGATGGCCTAAACAAGAACATCTGGGGCCTCATGTATAAATGATGCGTACGCACAAAAATGTTGCATACTTCCATTTCCACACTCAAATCGCAATGTATAAAACCTAAACTTGGCGTAAAGCCACACACATTTTCATGGTAGCTTAAACCCTGGTGTATGCAAGTTCTCCCCTCGGTTTTGCAAACTGGTGGCACCCAGCGTCAAAGCAGTGCTTTAGCTCCAGTGTGGTTTCCCTTTCTTTTTAGATCCACATCCCTGATGCGGCTTTATCATATACACTGAAATTAACCACATATTGTTTATTAGTTTAAGGCATTTGATTGTAATTAACCTGTAACAATATAATGGTCCACGGAATGGCCAAACTATTCCAAATACCATATCTGCTTTAGCATTGTTACTCTCACTGCACCTTCTTCTTCTACTTTCAGCTGCTCCCATTAGGGATCCTACTGCGGATCATCTTTTTCCATATTACTCTCACTGCACCACTCGGAGCAGCTGATCGGAAAGAGAATTATCGATATACAGAATCAAGCACACGCTACCTCAGCCATTCGATATTTGAACTGCTCTCAGAGTCTTTCTTGTATGGACCTCGCGGTTCAAAAAACAGTTTAATCCCAAGAACTATAAACACACTCAATCAATCCAACAAGTGCTCTTCATAGAACTGTTTGTACATACAAGTACAATTACCTCACTGTAAACTTGCGATACAGTTATAATATTGCACAACCTGCTCCATTTTTTAAAGCGCGTATTTACATATGATTACGATATCATTTTTAAGATGAAATGCAGCAAAATATGTTTATTACATTATACGGATAAAATGTTAACGTCATTTAAATAATCTATATTGTTAATAATTAAATGTGAGGACACAGTGTCCCAGCGCCAGCAAGGAGCTGGTGCCCCGATTGTTCCTGCCTCGCACTGTATTCTTGCTGGAGCTGGCACGACACTGGATGGATAGAAAAATTAAACATTATGAAGGTATTTCAATGTTCCTTAAAAGTTTTGAAGAATCAGCGTTCTAAGCTTACAGGTGGCTTAACATCTATTACAGAGCTGATTATGTGGCGCTTGGTTACTTGGAGAAAGAAAAGGAAGGAAAGGAATTAGGGGTTAGTACGTTTGAAAGAGACAGTACTACAATAAATTATTTCATCGAAGGTCGCACACGGCGCAGCAAGCATCTTGTGTGAGGCAGGAACAATCTGTGGACGAGGTGCCTGCTCGTCACTATCACTGCACCATTGTGTTCCCATGTTTAATAACATGCTTTAATCCCTATCATCATGAAAATTATATCAAATATACATCTCAGTATTTTAATTATTCAGAGAGCTGTAATATCATGAATGTAATGGATTCTGTATCCTGTTGGAGGAAGAGAAAGCTCGTTTAAGAAGCACATAGTGATTCACACACATAGAGTACATAGAAACATATACAAAACAAAGCATTTAATGTGCTAGTTTAGTTACGATGGTATTTGAGAAACTAGTAAATTAAATGACTTAAAGATGAAGTTTATGATGTTCTGCGTTAATGACAAAATGAACTACGTGATTGAAGTGGAAATTTTGAGATTAAAGTTGGCATTTCGAGCTTTTTTCTCACTGTGTCCCTATTTTTTTTTCTTTTCTCTGTCCCCTAATAAGCTTTAATATGACACTCAGACGAAGGGCTATGACTCGCCTTTTCACGGCGACTTTGATATCTGTCCGCTTCTTTTTATTTCGGACACTGTGCGGCTTTGTGAACTTGAACTTTCGAGTTTCTCTGACACTCTGTCATTCGATCAACTTCCTTTTGTTGATTATACCACTGTTTAAACCAACAAATAGTAAATTTTTCCTGGCCTTCACTTGGTATTCACTGAAATTCTTCTGTTTTCCCCCGTGCTTTTGCCATTGTCTTTTCACAGAAAGCTGAGCTTAAGGGCTATTTATATTGATTTGCATATTCAAAGAGGCGTAATTCTGGAAGGAGTTGGGGCGGGACAGTAGGCGCGTGCACATGCGATACTTTTCATGCTGACCGGCATTTATGGAGCGGAAGAACGTGGAAGTTGGCATTCGCACAGGTTTATGCATCTGGATTTTTTTGTGCGTACGAACATTTCCGCCATTGTCCGTACGCCCTATTATAGTGTGAATTCTACGCATAAGTCCCCTGGAGAGGTGGAATGAATATCATGAAGATGATGACAATATTAAAATCTCCAAAATAAAAAAAACAAACATTCAATTATCCTCATGTAATAATACAGTATATAAATGCTTGCTACTTTCCAATAAAAATTTAACAAACTGGTTTTGTAGTTTCTGGATTGACAGCAATCAAAGAAATGGGAAATAAAAGCTTACTTTGTGAATGGTTTCAGTTCAGACCAAAAGCTGGTAGGGATGAAACCTGTGGCCTCAATGGGCTTGAGAAGCACTGCTTTTTAAAGCACTTGTCCTTGTGTGTACATGTTTTAGGTATACAGTGTTTGATTTGTTTTTCTATATGGTGTCTTTGTTTTTTGACTTTCTATACATGTGGTGTGAATGTTTTCATTTGTATTGTGTGTGTATATAGTTTTATGCACACCGTGTGTGTGATCTGATACGCACAGTTCTTATTCATCTACAGTGGACTGGCTCCCTGTCCAGGGTTTGTTTCTCCCTTGCGCCCTGTGCTAGCTGGGATAGGCTCCAGCAGTCCCCACAAACTCATTCAGGACTAAGCAAGTTAGGAAATGACTGATTGACTGATTTCTTATATGTGATTTATGGTGCTGCATGTGCTTTGGTTATTTTGTGCGTGTGTGTATGTTTTGGTTTAGACTTTATTGTGTGTGCATTTTCTGCAAATTGGGTGAGCTGGGTGACAAGCCAGGTGATAATTAAAAAAAATGAACTAGTGTAGAACTCTTGACAGCACAAAATACAAGAAATACATCATAACTTACCTGTTATGAAAGCAATTAATGTTTGTGATAGACTTGCAAAATGTAAAGAA
This sequence comes from Erpetoichthys calabaricus, assembly GCF_900747795.2. NCBI lineage: Eukaryota > Metazoa > Chordata > Cladistia > Polypteriformes > Polypteridae > Erpetoichthys > Erpetoichthys calabaricus. The sequence continues at coordinate 66,294,491 of NC_041401.2, read as the reverse complement.
ACCTGGGAGCATGTGTCCATCTTTAAACATCCTTAATAACTAAAGCCTGCTATGAGTAAAATGTGCAGCCAGAGAGGCACATGCCGGGGATGCTAGAATCACACTAACAATGGCTAATAGACATGGAAGTTGTCAGATTATAACAGGGCAAACAATTCATAGCTGCAAAAGATACAGTAACAGATATAGTCTGTATAACACAGCTTACAGTGTCCAATGAAAAGAACAATACAATGAAAATAAGTCAATGTAGCATTTGCTACACATATGTAGGACTATAAATTGAAAAAAGGTCTTATTTTTCTATCTTACTTTTGGGAATTTACCTGTTTGGTTTGTTTAATTAGTTGTACAGTGGCTTTCTTATTTTTCTGTTGATTTTCCATTACCTCTTAATAATTTATTCATCTAACTATGCTTAACCGAATAGGAGTGCAACTTTTTGATACCAGCTGAGGAGGAAATTAAAATTAGTAAATCTCATCTTAACTAATACACCAATTAGTTTCATATGTGACAAACAAATCTCACATACAGTAAATCTCTAAAAGAAAAAGATACACTGCAAAGTGTAGCTGCAATTTTGTTTAAAAGATATCATTCAACAGTGAAATAAGACCTGAATTGTTACAATTGTGTCAAGGACATTCTGAAATTCACTTCTGATAACTTCTAAAAAGATAAAAGCGTTCAGGTTTACAATGACATGACGTGTTAAATAAGGCCTCAGCAATGACTGGGCTAATCGGTGACGTGAAAAGCATGTTGGTGAGAAGATCTCTGCATAATAATCGAATATGTCCTGTAGTTTATATTAATACTAGCTGTTTACTAACTGGGAAGTTTCATATCTCTGTTACAGGTCAGTTTTAGTCCATAACAAAACGATAAATCTAAAAGCGCCATTTTCATTCCAAATGTGTTCTGTCCACACTTGCATTTTCAGATCGTTGCAGAAATGCCAAAAATGTGTATTCCCATCAGGCATGCACAGTTTGTTAGTCAAAGCTCATCCCATACTAGAGATGGGGTATACCACTATTTTTTTTAAGTCATTACCAATATAGATATTTTATGCATCTCAGTCAAACACAGTGTGATGCCCATTTCTTTAGAATCAAAAGGAGAAATGAAGACCCAAAGCATTCAGCTCTTCTACCGCATCTTGTCACTTGGACACAAAGGCACAATGTGAATATTCAGATTTAGCTAGAAGAGTTACAGGTGTCATGAAGCATTTCTGTATTAGTCAACTGGTAATTCTTTAGAGAAGATGAGATTTGGAATGACCAAGAGAATGAAGTGAAACTGAAAAGGGCAAAACCAGGACATCAAAGAAAACAGTGTGTCAAGGCCAATAAAAAGTGGAAAAGCAAGAAACAAAGTCAAGGATGTAAGCAAAATGTCAGCACAAAAACAAATGAAGCACAAAGATTTTTAGCAAGTGATACAAATTCTTTTTTTTTAAATTATTTTTATTATCCTGAACTCAGATAGGGACAGATTGCCCCAGAAGACCTTTTATATCCATTCTGTTGCAGTACTCAGGTCACAACCTCAAAGGACACGCCCATAGCAACCATCACATGTCCTAGCAATGAGTGCCCAACAGTGCAGTGAAATGTACAACTGCCTGTAACAGAAAAATCCCTGTCATCACCTTATCGTTTTATTAGGTTGAGATGGAAAAATTAAAGGGTCTTTCAAAATTCAGTACTCCCAGAGATAAACTCCTCATTGAGAAGTGAGAAGATTTTCAAAGTGGCAATCCTTGTCACTGTCTACACTGGAATTTTAGACCATGTCCATTCTCGCTTAAACCCTGATGAATTGTGCCGCTTGTCATGTTTTTGTGAACAAAGTAGGATGGGTCTCTTGGGACAGTTTTACTGCAGTTTTGTGAGGTGGTATTCTAAAGTCTTAGCCGGCAGTCCTTCTGTATTGTTTTCTCTAATCTATAACATTATATGATGCCCAGTCCCAGTAATATTTTTTTTATATTTACTTATGTGGCTGATGCCTTTATCCAAGATAACTTACAACATTTATGATACAATAGGTTACATTTCTTTTGGTTTTCCAATTGGAGCACAGGCAGGTCAATTGACTCGCTCATGGTCACACAGTATCAGTAGTGGGGTGTGAACCCACATCCTCAGGGTTTGAAGTCCAAAGCCTTAACAACTACACCACACTTTTTGCAATCCTGTAAGCACTAGCTTCATTGATATCCACCCATACTCAACATTTATGATATTTTCTTTAAAGTACAATACCCATGGCTGTATTCATGTTGACTCCCCTTATTTTTTCTGTTACTGAATGGCAGCTAACCATGGGAACTAGCTGATGTCCTTGATGTCCTTATAAACATTACTCTCTGAAGTTATTGCTTGCTATTACGATTTCCCATGCAAATCTGTGAAGTGAGCCACAATTAAACCTGGGTAGCAGAGTGCATCTACTCTGCTTTGCCCTACACAATCACTCTTGCACAAAATATCCAGTGTGAACAAGCTTTTAGAGCATCCTTATACTAGCAATATAGCAATCCCATTTCAGTATCACAGTAATCTAAATAACGTCCATAATTAAGTTTCAGTGAATAGCGATATCTGCATCAGCCTGGGAAGCAGGTATTATAATGGCTTGTGTATGCGGGCCCATTAATCTTGGAAAGAGTTTTAAACCCTGGTGAAGTGCAGCTGCAGCCCAGCAGGACTGTTGCAAGAGACTATCATGGTGAAGTGGAGCTGTAGCCCAGCAGGACTGTTGCAAGAGACTATCAGTATATTATTGTATCGTACTGTTGTATCGATCCTGCCAAGATTTACTTATACCTTATACCTATTCATAAGTCTCTGTGTTTCTAGTTTTGTTAAATAAAGAAGATGGCTCTTGAGGGCAGTGTTGCATGAAAACCCATCATAGGATTGCACTGGCTATTACCAACTAGGTTCTGGCCTGCTTGCCACCCTTAATTGGATTAACCAGGTCTGAAAATAAATGGACTGTTGGATAAACATTGTCTTGTGGATTCAAGTGAAGAGGCAGAGAGAATCCCAAAATAGTTAGGGTGTCAACCAAGCAAACCCTGTTTAATTAAAAAAATAAAACAAAAACAAACCTAATGGGTCCACGACGGTGCTATCACAACAAAGCAGCTGATGGCCTTTTAATGCCCTTTAGCGACGTTCTCTGTTGTTTTTAGGTCTGGAGTCATCCCTGACAGTCAGACTGTCAGGTTCAAATGAGATGCCACCTTCCAGGGTTGTTTCCTTTTTATATTTGCCGGACTGGAAGGGGTGGAAGTTCTCTGGCTCCATTGCCTTCAAAGGGCGGTTTCTCTACGTTGTGAAGGAAAAAGGAGACAAGATTGTCAGCGACAGTCTCGTTCCAGGGTGGTACCACAAACCTTAACTGTGCCTGGAAGGCAACTCTCTAGCATGCATGCATGACATGTTCATTATCTTTATTTTGATGTATTACTTTGTTTCATGAAAGAATATATTTATTAGTATAACAATAATTCATCAGGTTTTCAAAATACTTAATCAAATCTAGAAAAGGCTGAGGGACTTCAAGCTAATTCTAGCAGTAACACGGGCATGGTAGGACCTTGCAATAGACATTCTATCATATAAGACTTCAGTCTAGAGGGCAGACTCATGGTATAATCGTTATAAGCAACGGCCTTAGGTGTGCCTGTATGACGGAGACACACAGAACGTCAAACTGATCCCCAGCATAGACAGTTTGTGCAGCTGCCTGCACTGTATTTCTTTGGTGGGAGGGTGGAGTTGAAGTAGCAGGTTAATCGCAAAAGATACAGAAAACAATTGCAATTTTGATACTGAAATGTTAAAGGCAGTTCCTTAACAACTTGGAATACGGTGGTAAGGAATTGCTTATACATGAGGAGTAAGAGGCGATAGTCACATACTGTAAAACCATGCCCAATTTTTTACTTACTCCTTTATATTTTACTGTCCCAACTTCAGTTCCAAGGATTTTGATTTAATGAAGCTCATACAATGTGAGCTGTTACATAACTGTAATAAAAAAGGTTTTCTCTGTAACAGGAGAAGGGATGAAATAAAGGAGTAAGAGGGGGGGTTGGTCGCTTCAGTGCAAAACCAGCTACAAAGATTGGAATGTTTGGGATGATAGCGACAGAATGTGCAAAAACTTGTTTCTCATAAAGAGTTTCAGAATGTTATGGGAATACAGTCAAGGCCATGTACTTGTTTTTCACTTCGAGGGGCTTCATTGCAAGCAACGCTTGTTATTGTGTGTCTTCTGATACTAGGCACCATCTCAGTGAGGGCCAAGTAGAAGAAAAACAATAAGATGTCCCGTGGGAAGAAGGTGTGCAGAAACTGATCACTTCTGTATACACTGCTTACACGTAAGCCATTTTGGGTAAGGACACTCAATTAGTATATAAGGGAAGGTTCCGCCCTCAGTTTCTTCGGAAGCTCAACCGTGGGGAACGTGCACACCGCCCGGTATTGGACCAGGCTCACGAGTTGATCCTCTGACGAGACTGACACGCGGGCTCCCTCAGTCTACTGGTCTAGGATGATGGCTCTGGGTCTTTTGATATTACTGTAAGTATAGTATAATTCACATATCTGTATTACTGTAAGTTAATAGTATAAATCATATATCTTTATATATATTACTGTAAGTCAATAGTACAATTCCTATATCTGCATGTATATTGCTATTATATTGTATGTAACTGATATTATATTTGAACAAGTAAACAATTGAAGTATTGGACCTTTCCTCTCTGATTCTTGCCTGCTTATTTTCTGTTAAAACCTTTGAACCATTTTCCCAAACTAAAACATTTTGGCGTAGTCGCTGCAGGATTTTGGGGAATTTGGTAAAATATTGAATTACTAAGTGAGGCAAAGGAAATCAGAGATGTTTAAGAAATGTCAGGTGTCTGTAAAGGAACCCATAACGGGCTTGCAGACGCGGGGGTGGGTTTTGCTAACTGCGGTTAGAAGTCTGGATAGTCTGGTAGACGAAAAAGAAAGGGAGATTAAGAAAATGCAAATGGACTTGGCGGATGCGTTAGGGCGGGCCTCAATGGCCGAATCCCAGGTAGCTGTATTATTGCCGCGGGTACAGAGAGCCGAGGGGATGTCGGAAAAGGCAGCCTTTTGCATAGCCAAGGTGAATGCGAAAAAGAAGCGCAGACCGGATGTTGCGAAGGTTAAAGCGTTTGTAGCCGCAGCTAATGTCCATGAGTGGGATCCTGAAAAATGGGATGGTAACATTTGGGATGATGATTATGAGGATGATGACGGACCCGATGCAGGGTCGGTAATTGATCCTCTGCCTTTACAGGCTAAACCCGTGACACGTCGCAGACTTTTTACTGACGCACATGGTAATGTTAGGAGGGGAGATGTTTATGAAGATTACACTGCACAAGAAAGGGAAGGATTTAGATCACGTTATTCACAAGGGCGAAATGAGCCAGTAGACACATGGCTTGTACGCTTGCATGATGCAGGAGCCGGGCATGTGTCACTGGATGGGGGGGATGGTAACGAATTTACAGATTATGCCATCGATCCCCGTTTTAAACAAGCAATGAGACAAGAATTGACTAAGTTAGAAGGGGACAGCACGTTGATGGCGCTGGCGGCGAACGCAGCGTATGAAATATATCCACACCCACAGAATTGGCCTGAAGTAAAACCATGGACGACTTTGCAGCAGGCAATTCGAGTGGTTAGAGAATTGGCAATGAGGGACGCCGTGGTAGCGGGCCAAGCGGATCAGTTAGATGTGTTCCCATTTACATCTATAGCCAGGACCATCCTAATAAAAACAGCCCCTGCTAACTTGAAAGGAATAATAATGACTCTTTTACTGAATGAGGTAGGTGCAGGAGTGGGGGAAGTTGTAGCTAAATTACGGGATTTAGGTGACCTGGGAGAGTGGGGAGGAGCCCCGCCAGGGACAGCTGCAACACAACCCACTGGGGCTACATCAAGGAATAGCGCCTATAGAACAGGGGGAGTGAATAGGAAGGAGTTATGGGGAGCGTTAATTAATGCTAAGGTCCCTAAGGAGGAGATAGATGGACAGCCTACAGGACTGCTCCTGGACAGGGCAAAGAAAAAAGGACTTATAGATAAGTCTGGCGGAATAAAGAAACGAGTAGCAAAGGCAGAAGTACATTCACTTCTTACCTTCGCTGAATGGGAAAAATTAAGTAAAAAGCATGACGAAGTTCTTACTTTTGCTGAGTGGGAAAAGTTGAGTAAGAAGCGTGATGAAACTGGCCCCTCTTCATCTTCCGAGAGCTCCTCGGAGGAAGAGGAGGAGGAAGATAGGGAGAAAAACCGACGCAAGAGTAAGCATAAGAAAGGAGGGAAAAAAGCTAAAGGGAAAGGGAAAAATAAAGGAAGGACTTTATATCCCGTTGAAGAATTAGAACGCGCAGCACGAGATTGTTAGGGATGGGGCCAAGCACAGGTGAGAGCCCTAAATTGGCATGATGCGGACATTCGACCTTTTGTACCGGTAACGATACATTGGGAAACTAAAAACAAACAAATAGTAAAGGCTCTCATCGATACGGGTGCGGAGGCCACTTTGATATATGAGAATCCATCTAAATTCAAGGGGAAACGATTGACAGTGCAGGGGATTGGGGGAACGGACATCCCTGCCACTCAGGTGACGGTGATGTTACAAATTGGTCAGTTGCCCGTGAGACCCTACCCCGTACTAATCACCCCAGTGAAAGAGTATATAATAGGGATGGATCGTCCACAGGTGGCAAATATGCTGTAATCGCATGCTGGCATACAGCCTGCAAATGTCAGCGTGCATCAACAGCATTTCTGAAGTTTTTTAGGTGTACGGTAGAATCAGCTTTTACAGCTGTGTTTTCCTCGCTAAAAATGGAGACAGCAGTAGTTGCAACAGAAACTTTAACGGCAACGTTAACCGTAGCAGTAGCGATAGAGAGAGTCGAATCGGAGGCCGTTGTGCTTTCCTCGAGGAGGGCGGAGTCAGCTGCAGCAGCTGCGCTAGTCAAAGACGCAGATAAGCCGTCTCTGCATCAAGTGGAGGCAAAGGCGGCTGAAACAGAAAACCTAAACTTTTCTGCTGGTCAGACAGATTGTGTATGGTTAATAATTATTATAAAGCAAATAGATGGGAAAGCAAGAGAGAGGAGTAATACCTGGCTAAAAAGTCACGAGCAGCTAGCAGTACACGTAGCGATGCATAAGGAGAATGCCATACGGATTAAACAACGACCGCTCAGTGTTAAAGTGTGTGCTTTGATTTCGGGGTCTTTTGACCCTGAGGAACAGCAGTAGAACTTAAGCTGGTTATTGGGAGCACTCCTTTCAAAGCCCCTGTGTTGATTATTGCTGCAGAGAAAACAATATGTATATTGGAGACGTCAGTTTACAAGTAAAGCTGCTATAATGTGAGGGTTACTTGTATGTAGTAATGAAGGAAAGTGTAAGTGACAATATGGTGTGCATTTGTTTAAATGCAATAATTGGTATGAAAAATGGCATGTGGCAGTATAAAAACAGCCAATGCCAAATTGCAAGTTAAAACAGAGGACTGAAAGAAAAGGAAAAGAGTAAGAATGTTTTCTTCCATTTATTCTCTACTGCACTGCATTCTCTGTATAATTTTGAGGTTTAAAAATGTTATACCAATAGTTAATTCATAACTTTTTGTAAAAGTAACCAGTGCTAAGGTAAGATTTGATTTAGACATTGAATGTGGAGAAACTGGTGGATTTGTATAGCCATTGTAGACTGCAGGGCATGAGTTGAATAATGTGACTGAAAACTAAGTGAATTAAAGAAAGAAATAGAGGAGATGAAAGCAAAGCACGTGTTTGTATATGAAAGCTTTTGAAAGTACTGCATTTGAATTAATGGAATGGCCATTTTAGCAGTTAGTTGGAATGAAAAAACTTATTGGTGTTTCAAGCAGCACATTCATATTGGGGAATAAGTAAATGAAAGGCAGTGGCTTACCATCCAGTTTTTGGAGCTCAGCATGTAAAACAAAGGGGTGAAAATCCCGAAGGGACACTACGGGCATGTATGCCCAAGATCAAGTCTGGCGCTAAAGGGAGTCACTGTGCTAGCAGGCGTAATCGACGCAGATTACCAAGGGACCGTCAAAGTTCTGTTACAATCCTCAATGGGGGATCCGATCAAATTGACTAAGGGAGATCGAATAGCGCACTTGTTAATAATACCAGTTCACATGGGAAAAGTGCAGGAAAGTACTGCACCAGTAGTTAAGACTGGCCGGAATGTGGGGGGATTTGGATCAACAGATGCTCCTAAATTGGTTAACGGGGTGAAGGTGTGGGTTAAACAACCCCATGAACTACCCCGCCCGGCAGAAATCATCGCAATGGGACAGGATTTGATTGTAACTGTTCTATACAATGGAGAAGAAGCATGGGTAAATGTTCCTGTAAAACACTGCTATAGACGGGAGTGAGGAGTGGGTGCAACATGCTGTGTTCTTGTTTTACAGAATTGGGGGTGTTCTGAATGAAGTAGGAGCCACCACATTAGGAGGCGAGGCAACGGAGACGACTCCGGTCCGATGGTGGTGGAACGATTCCACTAAGCCCAGACGTCAGGAGAACACCACGTGTCTGGAGAATCAGTCTTGCAATGTCCTCAACATTACGACTGGTGACGGGTGCACCATCTACTCCTCGAACTTGAAGGTGCCGGGGGTAAAACCACAGAAGTATCTGATTGAGTGCTCTGAAAACTTAAATATTACCTGGACGTCGAAAGTAACTTGGTGTATGGGGCCCTGGAACGGCTCCAAGGTACAGTGCGAGGACAATGCAACATCAAGCGAATACACCTCTAATAAGACTGGGCCCATTGGCTGGATCAATGCAACTGAAATTATTAACAGGACTATACCAATGCTTGCTATAGCCGTGTGGGCTAGAACCCCCATAACGAGACAGTCACATGTAGAACCAATAATTGACACATGTAAACTTGTTTCTATGACAGCAAAAAGGACTAAGGTTACATGGCAAGTGACGTTTCCACTGTTGCCACAGTGTAAGCGTGCTAAACGGGCATGGTATGACACTTTCTTAGGAGGGGTTGGCACCACCCTAGGAACTTTAAACACCGTAGATAATGAAATAACTGCAAACAAGCTTGAGAATGTGGGACGACATACTCACAAAGTGGCAGACCAAATGGCTAGGTGGTTACCTCAGTCCATGGTCTCTCATCAGCAAACAGTAAACTGGGAACAACGCGCTTCAGATTGGATAATCACGGCTAGCAATGACACTCGATGGCTAAATGTGTCAACTTTCATGAACTGGACTGTATGCACTTTTAACATATTACAAGCACAGATACAGAAAAATAACATGCAAATGGCTTTAAGGACTAATAATATGCAAATATGGCAAGATATATGGAACATTAGCAGTAGCTTATGGTTAACGGTTAAACCTGAATATATTAGGTGTAATGATACAATATGTAATGGGTATTGGTTTCAATATAATGTTACCACTATGATAACCTTGTGTAGATATCACATTTTACCTGTTGTTGCACACGGATACCCTTTGGTGCTGCTTATTATTATTATTGCTTTAATGACTATATTCAATTGCTATGTGTTTTGTGTTTTAAAACGAATTAATAATAGAGCACAACAGACAAGGTTGCTGATTTTGCGCTGAGCGAGGGACCGATTGTAATAAAAAAGGTTTTCTCTGTAACAGGAGAAGGGATGAAATAAAGGAGTAAGAGGGGGGGTTGGTCGCTTCAGTGCAAAACCAGCTACAAAGATTGGAATGTTTGGGATGATAGCGACAGAATGTGCAAAAACTTGTTTCTCATAAAGAGTTTCAGAATGTTATGGGAATACAGTCAAGGCCATGTACTTGTTTTTCACTTCGAGGGGCTTCATTGCAAGCAACGCTTGTTATTGTGTGTCTTCTGATACTAGGCACCATCTCAGTGAGGGCCAAGTAGAAGAAAAACAATAAGATGTCCCGTGGGAAGAAGGTGTGCAGAAACTGATCACTTCTGTATACACTGCTTACACGTAAGCCATTTTGGGTAAGGACACTCAATTAGTATATAAGGGAAGGTTCCGCCCTCAGTTTCTTCGGAAGCTCAACCGTGGGGAACGTGCACACCGCCCGGTATTGGACCAGGCTCACGAGTTGATCCTCTGACGAGACTGACACGCGGGCTCCCTCAGTCTACTGGTCTAGGATGATGGCTCTGGGTCTTTTGATATTACTGTAAGTATAGTATAATTCACATATCTGTATTACTGTAAGTTAATAGTATAAATCATATATCTTTATATATATTACTGTAAGTCAATAGTACAATTCCTATATCTGCATGTATATTGCTATTATATTGTATGTAACTGATATTATATTTGAACAAGTAAACAATTGAAGTATTGGACCTTTCCTCTCTGATTCTTGCCTGCTTATTTTCTGTTAAAACCTTTGAACCATTTTCCCAAACTAAAACAATAACACTTCAGTGGAAGGGTCACAGAGGAAGAGCTTGTGATTACAAAGTACTGTACGTGAACACATTCACATAGACATGCGAATTGCAGATCAAGGAGAAATTAATTTAGTATTTGTATGTATCTGCTCTTCATAAGTGTCACTTTTTGACTGCATCTACAGTGACTGGTTTGGTATGTGATAGTTAGCTACTGTTTTGGATTGACATGGTTATTTTTGTTAGAGAAGGAAAATACGGGGCATTGTTGGTTCAGTGGTGATAGATACACATATAAAAAATAAAGAAAAGCATCATATTCAACTGAAAACTACAAACCCCATTTCCAAAAAAGTTGGGGCACTTCCTAAAATGCAGGAAAAACTAAAATCTGTAATTTGGCAATCCACTCGAACCTTTATTTAAAAGGAAAAAGGACAAAGAAAATGTAATTCTATTTGTTAAAAATAAACAAATTTAGAAATTAATGCCAGCAACACACTCCAAAAAAGTTGGGACAGAGGCAAAGTAAGACTGTAAAGGTTGTACAAGTAACATTCTGTAAGGTTCCTCAATGAGCAGATTAACTGGTAACAGGTGTGGGTATCAAGATTGGGTATAAAAGGAACATCCACCAAAAACTTTGTCTTTGCGAGCAAAGATGCGTTGTGGCTCACCACTTTGTGCTGAACTTTGTGAGAGAATTATATGTCAATTTAAAAACATAGAATTTAGGTCTGTCACCATCTACAGTTAATAACATTGTGTAAAGATTCAGGGAGTCAGGAGAAATCTCTGTGTGTAAAGGCCAAGGGCAGAAACCACTGCTGAATATGTGTGACCTTCGAGCCCTTAGGCGGTATTGCTTTAGAAACCATCATGCTACCGTGATGGACATAGCCACATGGGCTCGGGAGTACTTTGGGAAATCATTGTCACTTAACCCATTCCATAGCTACATCAAAAAATGCTCCCTGAAACTGTATTATGCAAAGAGAAAGCCATACATCAATTTTGTGCAGAAACATTGGTGAGCTCTCTGGGCCCAAGCTCATCTGAGATGGACCAAAAGACAATGGAAACATCTTCTGTGGTCAGATGAGTCCAGGTTTCAGCTTGTTTTTGGGAAAAACAGATGTTGGATTCTATGCTCTAAAGATGATGAAGACCATCCAGACTGTTATCAACGAAAGGTGCAAACATCAGCATATGTGACGGTATGGGGGTGCATCAGTGACCATGGCATGGGAGATGTGTATATATGTGAAGGCACCATTGATGCGGAGGCTTACATCGGAATTATAGAGAGATGTATGCTCCTGTCAAGACGATGCCTTTTCCCAGAAACTCTGAGTATATTTTAGCATGACAATGCCAGGCCTCATTTTTCACAAATTACAAAAGTGTGGCTTCATAGACAGAGAGTTCATGTATAGGCAAAAATTACACTTGGAAAAACTTTAACAATTAGTTTATTCAGTTCCCAAACGATTAAGAAGTGTAATTAAAAGAATAAAGGTAAACTTGCTTCTGTCTCAACTTTTTTGGAGTGTGTTATAGGCATCAATTTCCAAATTTATTTATGTTCAACAAATGGAATTAAGCTTGTCAATGAAAACACTGACAATCTTTTCTTTGTCCTTTTGCCTGTTAAATAAAGGTTGAAGTGAAATATCAAATTACAGATTTCAGTTTTTGTTGCATTTTTAGAAAGTGTCCCAACTTTTTTGGAAATGGGGTTTATATAGAAAACTTGGTATACAAGTAAATAGCAGAACAGAGAATATTTGCAAACATGATTAGGCAATGTCTGTTACAAATACACTTCTTTAAAAATCAACCAGTTTCAAATTTTGAGGATATTTATTTTCTAAAGATTTAATGGAATACATGCACACATTTTTGAGCATACTGATTTCAGCTGGATCCCTGACTACAACCTCTAAATTTTGTATGAACTCCAATATTTAATGAAGATGCACCAAATAATAGACATTAACTGAAAACATAAGTTGGTTCATTGTTTATTTAATCAAGCATTCTTCTAATTTATGAATTCAATAATCAGGTGCACATCCTTTGGCAGCTATGATCGCAAGCAAATGTTTTCCGTAGCCGCCCACCTCTGCTTTAAGCAATTTCTTCACAAAATCACTTTACCTGCTTCAGATGTTTAAACCGTATTGCATAAAAGCCTGTCTTCAGGTCTTGCTAAAATATTTTTGTTGCATTGAGATCTGGACTTTGAATTGGCACATCTAAAACTTAAGTGTTTTCTCTTATTCATTTCTTTACAATTTTCCTGATAATGTGGGATCATTGCTATTTTGTAACACTGATTTTCAGCTCTACTTCAACTCACAGACAGACAGATTAAAAGACAGTTAAAGGTCCAGAATATTCTTCAATGACTCTGAATTAATTGTTCCTTTGATGATGAGCTATAGAGAATCAAGATCTAAAAACAGAACCAGAGGACATCCTAATAAAAATCTACAGAACAATCCCATGGTCTTTTACAAAGTATATTTGTGATGTAATTTTTCTGAGAGAATTTTTTGGCTCCTGTACTATGAATGCTATTGACATTCAGCTTGTGTTGTTCTGTGAATGCATGAACATAAACTTTATCTGCAGCAGGAAAAGTATGGAGACCATTGGATGAAGTCCTGGGGTGCTTTGGACTATGTTGTGTGAGTTTTCTTGTTCTGCTGTGGAATAATTTAGTCGAATGTTTACATTTAGGTATAGTCACTGTAGTCTTACATTTTTACCTCATATTAACCATTTATTTATAGCTGATAAATTCAAAATTTTCTATATTTTTGTACTATTCTACAACAAGATGAACAATTAGAACATTTGTAAGTTCTCTTGCAGATCAAAACATGGCATACTTTATTATCCTGTTCAGGTAAAACCATTTGGACTTGTAGAACATTCAGACACAGAAACAAGACATCCTAGTCTGGCATTGAACCAGCAACATTCCATATTTAATTATGGAATTCTTTATAGTGAAGGTTAATAAAAACATGAAGGTTAATAAAAACATTCAGTCTAAATTTTCTGCACATACTTTTGCTTTTCCTACACTTCCTACACCAGTTCCTCTGGGGTGAACCCCTTGGAAAAATGGCTTGAATATTATTCAGGCAATCTCCCATGACCAAAAGATATTTCTACAGTCAGTCTGTGTATTCATCTATGAAGATGTCTGAACTGCTGAAAAGTTAACATATTGTAACACCTGTTTAATTTCTCATCCAGTCCAGTGTCACAGGAAACATTATTATATCAGGAAACATTGCTATCATACCTCAAGGTACACATAAAGATGGTTGCAAACTCAGAGAATTTGCAGCCACCAAAGGGCACAAAAGGATTTGAGGACAGGTGTGCATCATAAAGAGGTAAATGCAAATTATTTAATTTATTCACTATACAACTTTTCCAAATATTAACAGATGGATGATATATATTCTGCGGTGGGCTGGCGCCCTGCCCGGGGTTTGTTTCCTGCCTTGTGCCCTGTGTTGGCTGGGATTAGCTCCAGCAGACCCCCGTGACCCTGTGTTAGGATATAGCGGCTTGGATAATGGATGGATGATATAAATTGTCATCATAACCACTGTGGGGTGCATACTGTGTACCCTTACATTGTTGTACAAAGCTTGAATAATGTTATTTTTTTCTATAAACTTTATTCAGCAGTCACTGGCTCATAAAGGAAGTTAGGAAACCATCCTAAACGCAAACATGAAAATAAAATCTATCCAAAGAATTTCATAAATGTTAACTCAGTGTCTTTTTAGGTGGGCTGTTCTTAAATTACCATAAACTAAAGCATTGTTTCCTCTTGGGGTGATAAACATTTTTATTTAATTCAAGTGGGACAAGTATGACCTGAGACAAACTCTCAGACACATGTCCTGGTATTGGTCTTGATAAATAACAAGAAATAATGGGTGCAAAATTAAATTTTAAAAGGTTCAGAGCTAATTTGGCTGTTTGAAGCGTTTTTTTCTGGGACAAAATGAAGTTGTAAGCAGCATGGCCTACTAAGGCACTGGACTGTAAACCACAAGACTGTCACTACAATTCCAGTACTGACCTATTGTGTGGTCCTGAGAGAGCCACCACTGCTGCCTTTGCTCTTGTTTAAAAATATGGAAACAATTGTTCTCAACTGGTCCCATAGGTGCCATATGGCATGTACATGTGTGTGTTTATGTATATACAATATATTCAATGGTCTCTTTACTAGGTAGACCTGCTCAATGCCAATAGCTTTATTCTCCAAATAACCAATTGTGTGATTAAAACTCAGTGCACAGTATATAACATACAGACTTGGTTAAGATGTTTGACCAAACATTAACTTGGACAGGGAATGAGATCTTTTTTATTTTTAATAAATTTGCAACCTGTTCTAAAAATATGTGTGGCTTGATGGGCAAAAATGTCAAATTTAAAATGGAACCTACAACACAATAAAGTGTTTAAAAAGTGAAAGGGTCTGAATCCTTCTGAAGTGACTTTTGACGATAGATAGATAGATAGATAGATAGATAGATAGATAGATAGATAGATAGATAGATAGATAGATAGATAGATAGATAGATAGATAGATAGATAGATAGATAGATACTTTATTAATCCCAAGAAGAAATTCACATACTCCAGCAGCGATTGTAGGTGTCAGGCATGGCATTTCTAACAACTCAAAAACAGTTCCCCTCCAGGGTTTTTATGCACTATAATCTGTAGTGTTTCTAGAGAATGATGTGATAAACAAAACACATCCAGTAAGTGGAAGTTCTTTT
This sequence comes from Erpetoichthys calabaricus, assembly GCF_900747795.2. NCBI lineage: Eukaryota > Metazoa > Chordata > Cladistia > Polypteriformes > Polypteridae > Erpetoichthys > Erpetoichthys calabaricus. The sequence continues at coordinate 66,279,124 of NC_041401.2, read as the reverse complement.
TAATGACTTGTTCAAGCTAATAGAAAGGCCACAAATAATAAAATAACAGCTCTTTATAATATTGAGAAGCAGAGGGACATCTATGAATGCACAACGCATTGGACCTTGAAGTGAATGGGACACAGTAGCTGAATCCCATTCCAGGTTCACCACCTGTCAGTCAAGAATTGGAATATGAAATTTGAGTGGGCATGTGCTCACCAACACTGGACAACTAAAGGTTGGAATGATTTTGCCTTGTCTTATGAATCTTGACTTCTACTGCCACATGCAAATGGTAGTGTCAGATTTTGGTATAGACAGCATAAAACCATGAATCCATCCTGGCTCATGTCAACTATAAGCTTGCTGGAGGTAGTGTAATTGTGAGGTGAAGCAAAGCTTTGCTTGTGACCATGTACATACAGTGCCTTTATGAACACAGTCTACAATTTTAAAACTATATTTTTAGCAGGATAGTAAATCATATCACAAAGCACACATCATCTCACAAAAATGACTGTGACTTCAGATTAATCCAAGGGCCTGTACAGCCCCAGATCTCAATCCAACAAAGCAGATTTGGGATGAAGTAAAACTGGAGATTTGCAGCATGACTTTGTGCCTGACAAACTACAAACTGTTTAACGTCATCATGGACAAAAAATCCCTACAGAATGTTTAGAGCATCTTATTGAATCCATGCCTTCAAAAATTAAGACTGTTCTACAGTTAAAACTGGGCCCTACCTGGTACTAGATACTGTAAGTGCATCTAATAAAGCAGATAGTGAGTATGTACAATATATATAATGTAAGGAATCAATGGAACAGTTTGGCCTCCCCATATCTGGCCAGGAGGCTGGGATAATGGATAAACATGGGAAGACATCCTCTCAAGAGTGCATGCTCTTCTGACACGCTGGGTGGCAGCATTACTGGGGCAGTGTGCCCCTTCATATGGCCTTGGGGTATGCTGGGAGTTGCAGTCCAGTGGGACTGTCCTGCTGGGTCCCATGGGGACCACCAGAGGGAGCTGCAGGAAGGAACAGTTCTTACTTTTCAGAGCTCCCACCTGACCCAGTTTAACACAAATGTTTGCGTAAACTTTGCCCTCATAGTCCAAAAAGTTGCCATTTGTATTTGCCATACTTTCTATGGATGTGTGCAAGTATATATTTGTTTAAGTGTTTATTATAAAACAAGTAGTATTGGTATTTTTATGGAATAGCAAAAGAATAAAATACTGAACCTGGTGGTCAATTAAACTTTTAATGTTGCCTTTAATTCTCAAGATTCTGTCAAAATTCATGCACAGCACATGACTAAAGTAAATAAAATTAAACAAGGGGGCTCCACCCCCTGCTCGCTTTGCTCGCCTACCCCCGGCGTTGGGTAACCTGAAATACATTAGTTGAGCTTGTTCGTTTTGGAGCCGTGCCCGCTTTGCCTGCGGCATTTCAGACGTGCGTTGTAGGCGCTTGCGTTCGTTGATTTTATCCAGGCGGGCTCGTGTTTGAATATCCGTCAGTCGAGCTTGTTCGTTTTGAACCCATGCCTGCTTTGCTTCCGCAGTTTCAGAAGCGCGTTGTAGGCGCCTGCGTTCATTGATCTTATCCAGGTGGGCTCGTGTTTGTATCGTTGAGCTGTATTGTGTTTGAATTTGGTGTAAAGCGTTCAGCGGTTTGTACAATCCCAAGCAGCACATTATTCCTAACTGCACTCCGCAGTAGTGACACTCACAATATGGCGGTGACGCCCGCGCCTTCCGTACCTTTGCATTTCGTACTTTCCCGCACGTTCCGTACTATCTTTGTGGACATGTGGGGCCTCCGTAGCCTCTTCCGTTTGAATCTGGGCTGCAGCGCAGAATCCTCTTTTTTGTGTGGCTGTGTCGTTAGTCGTTAGCTATGGGCGCGTTGTTGCTTCATTTCTCATTCACGTCAGTTGAGCCTTTTCGTTTTTGGGCTGTGACTCCTTCGTGCGCGGTGGATACGACTTCGCTTGCGGTTTATGAGACGTGCGCTGTACGCGCCTGCGCAGTACGTCTCATGGTCCCATCGCTGTGTACCTGCGTCCATGCCATCTGGTTTACCATTCTCGGTTAGTAACATGGATGATCCTCTCTTGCCGTGAAGCATGCTTTGTTTTTTAATTTGATTTTATGATATGATTGAATTCCAAAAAATTATTTTCATAAAATGTTGAAGCTAACCTGGAATTCTTATAAAAAGCAATACAAAATAGAAAAAAGATTCTACAAACTATGTATAATTCACAAAGTTTTATATCAATTAGTTAACTATCTGAGCTTTGTATCTTTGTTGTAGATCATAAAATGTGCCACAAATGGGAGCCTATTTTGTGGAGATGTACCTCAGAGGGGCACCCCACTTACAAGAAATATAGAAACAAATCTCTGCCACAAAATCATGAAGTGTAACTATCATACAAATAAAAGGCCATCCCAGTAAAAACTAGAAAACCAAGGATTTAATATTAGAGGAGAAAATTAAAGTGGAAAGGCAGCTGAAGAACTATAATAAGAAACATAAAACTAGTGTCTCACCTTGCCTTGCTTCCTTCTCACCTTAACAATAGTGCAGATGGTGACAAAGTGTGTGTGTGAGAGAGAAAGAGACATGTGAACTTGACATGAAAGGTGAAACCCTTAGGGTGGATTTAAAAATAGAATTGTTTTTCTTATAGACTCCTCAGGAACTTTTCTGACACACAATAATTAGAACAACATGCTTCCACCAGAATGAATGCTTTCTAATATACAGCATGCTAGGCGAGAGAGTGCTAACTTGTTCATAGAGTTCTCAAGGGAATTTCATACATGGTAAAAATAATAATAAAAATCAGAGAATAATATTGCAAAGTGAAAAATGATGCAATGGTCACTGGCAGCTTTCTTCACAAAGATAGCAAGAATTCTGACATTTTCAGTTACAGCATGATTACTGCCCAGACACTCAAACTGCTGTAGAAAAAGGGACAGTAATACAAGCACAAATATGCCATCCAAAGGTAAGAAACCAGTCTGGGCACTACGAAGATGTATATTTAGTTGCTAGATGAAAGACTAGTTCAGAAAACAGGTAAAGTCAGTAACCTGAAAAGGGCAATACATGAAGTATCAAAATGAGAGAGAAACATTCAGTTAATGATGGGAAAAAAGCAAGAAGTCAAAACCAATACTAATCAGAGAAATTCCAACTGAAGATCTGAACGATGAGATTTGTTTAAAAGTCCAAAAACTTGGTGACATGCCAGTTTTATATACAATTTATATAACATTTCTATTGTTATTAAGTTATTAAGCAGTTCGCATACGTTTGCAACCCGAGATTTTTCTTCTTTTTTTTGCATATAACAAAGACATATGCTTTGCATTTGCCATTCCAACAGATTGCACATCACAAACATTAACACTGTTATCATTTTTTTCGTGTCTGCCGTTTCTATAGGAGGGTGAGAATGAGTTAAATTCCAATGGATGTTTTTCAAATGTTGACAAGCAATAAGCAAAAGGTATCACTGAAAACCACAGACAATAAAAACATCAACAAAAAAAAACAGTACGAGTAAAGTTCGAAGAAAGAGATTTTTTTTTACAATGTTTCTGTTTGGGGATCGTTGTGTAAATGTGTACAACTGAGCTGGGACCACAGATCTAACTGCTCTGTGGATGATTCATTCAAGCATTTCAAGGTCACTTCGTTGTAATGAAAGCATCTGCTGAATGTACTTCGTAGTAACGAGATTTCTATAGACTTGTGTCATATGGGGAAACTGTCGGGACCATAAAAATACTTTGTTGTAATACTCTCTCACCTCGGTCTCTCTCCTCTCTCTGCGCCGCTGCAAAGCCCCGCCCGCCAAGCATTCTGAAAAGTCTGAGTGAGTCTCCATTGCCGGCAGTTCTCTCGCGGCCCGACTGTCAGACGGCTGCGGCCCGGTAGTGGGTCGCGGACCGGTGGTTGGGGACCCCTGCATTAGACCATACCATTAAATGTGATGTAGGAGTTGTTTTCTTGTGCCCATCAGGATTTTACGTACAAGTCCCAACTGACCACTTTTATTTAATCAAGTGGATCATTACTGAAGAGAAGTCAGATTTATCTTATGACAAACATGGGAGTACAAGACATCAATCATAATGTTAAAGTGGGACCACCAAATTCATAGCCAGAAGCAAAATCAGAATTGTAACCAGAATTTTCCTGTAGAAATAATCTTCAGAAATCTTTTTTCACATATTCTTTCCTTTATATTTCGACAAAGTTCAGACATTGTTTATGGTATGAAGCCATCTTTTAATAACATGGTCAACATGATGTCACTGTTCACATTACATACGCAAGCAGGAGCCCACACACATAACAAGGCATCCAGACAGCCATTTAATGATCTGTTTACTCACGCACAATGTAGCAGATATCTCAGCTACAGCAGGCACAAACTAACCCTGAAAGGGTTATATCATATGGGCCAATATGCTACTATGTGAAATGAAAAGGGGCACACATGCACAAAATTATCTCTGTAGAGCAAAATCTGCTGGAATGATTTTGCTCATAATCAATACAGTAAGTGTGTAGTGTTTTACAATGCTAATAACTGTGGCAAGTTTCATTTGGATTCATAAACTTGTTTTTGAAGTTTTGGTGTCCACAGACCCATAGCCTGATGCTCACTGGGACCAGTTCCAAAGTTGTCAAGTCATGCTTAAGGATGTCTAAAACATCTAAATCTATTCATGTTTACTATTAGGATGTTCTTCTTTTTAAGCCTGCAAATGCTGCGTTCATGTCCAAATGTCTGTTAATGGCACTTTCATTTGATAGCCATGATTCAGCCAGCTCTCTGGCACTCTTAGAGTTTGCCTTGAATCTCACTTTCAGCATGTCCCAGTTAAACGTGTGCCCTGTTGAATTGGTATATGCATTGTCACACACGTTCGAGTAGGAGGCGACTAAAGGGCTTAGAGAACAGTACTGACTCACCTGACCAGGAGTGGCGGGCTACACTAACTTTCTTTCTGAGTTCCCTGCAGACCTTTCCCGGGAAATCCTGCCAGGTTCTGGTCCCTTGACTCTGAACACGTCACTTCCTGTCCCGGCCCCGAGGACAACGTCACTTCCCCAAGACTCCCTATAAAACTTCACTCCCCTCCATAGGAGGGCAGTTCTGTTTTGGACTCTGATCTGTGCATACCAGTGCTATCACTTGTTTTTTCAATTTTGCAGCCAAGATACGGGTGGCAGCCCCAAACCTTGCTATGGCTCTTGTTCGAGTTTGTGGCAGAATATATCAGAGACCAGGGTCCTTCCTTCTGACAGCATTGTGATGTTCTTATACCCATCTTGAGAGTGTTTTAGATGTTTGTCCCACTTACACAGCTGGGCATGCTCTGCATGGTATACTGTACGCTGTGTTTCATGTAATAATAAAAATACTTCAAGACTAACACCTCTGAACACCACTTTACTGATCCACTCCTCTTACACACCAATTTGCTGTATATTGTCTTTGATTCCTGCATGTCTAATCATTTTCCTTTGATGATGATGCCTGATAGGTGTCAAAAGCTCAGGAATTAAAGACTATTTTAAGATATGTGATTCATTTTGTCCCTTCGTAGATTTATATATAAATGTATATACTGTATATATAAAATCCAAAGTCTGTATGTCTGTCCGCTTTTCATGAAAGAACTACTTAACAGATTTAGATCAGATATTTTTTTCTATAATTTGCAACATTCCGGTTGATTTTGTGACCTCTCTCATCACGCTAAGTATCGTAGTTCACTTGCGGTACGGATTTATTTGCGTGAATCCGAGAGAGACACAGCAGGCCAAGGGGAGGGGGGGTGGGTCCCCCCTCACTGATGTGCCAGCTTCGGGGCGTATCTTACATCCGCTTAGCTAGCGAATGACAGAACTACTTAACAGATTTAGATCTTTTTTTTTTCTATAATATGCTTGAACATTCTGGTTGATTTTGTGACTTTTCTCATCACGCTAAGAATCATAGTTCGCTTGCTGGAGCGTTATATTTGTGCCGCTGATTCCAGATAGAAGCTGCGGGCCAAGGGGAGGGGGAAGTGTGATGTCAGGAGTGGGGAGTCGGTCTACCTCTGTGTTTTGGAGTGGAACTTGCCTCCGCTTAGCTAGCGATACCATTTTAGTTTATTGGTTTTTAAAGTTTGTCCTGTTTCACTACTATGCGGGTGGAGCCGCAGGGAACGGCTAGTATATATATATATATATATATATATATATATATATATATATATATATTGTGGTCACCAGGGGACACTGCAGCTCCCCAAACTCCCAACACAAAAGGTCACACACAAATTCACTATGAACACAAAAGATTTTATTGTAGGGTAGTCTTACACAAGCGTTTCACACACCACAGCCACCACTCTATTTCTTCCCTTCTCCATGACACTCTCGCACTCAGTAATTCTGTCATCACTCATCCAGCAAGCTTTGTCTTCCTCCTCTCGACTCTGGCCCTCTGTGTTGAGGCAGGCAGATCTTTTTATGTAAAACCAGGGAGCACTTCCAGTGTCCCAAAACTGTGGCTCAGAAGTACTTCCGGGTCAGGCTTGAGCCCGACAAAGTAGGGCTCGCTAGAACAGCTCTGGCTGGGATACCAGTCCCCGCGTGGCATATATATATATATTACATTTATGTATAAAGGCATCAGCCAAATATACAATAATAATGGAAATATAAATATACGAGGGTTGTCTGGGTTCCGCGCAGAATCACTCGAAATAAGTAGCCAAGGATTTTTTTTTTCTATTTTTCTCATGTACTTCGATCCTTTTTAAACTTTTTCAAAGTATTCACCGCCAACATCAATGCACTTTTGGTCGGCTCCAGTGGTGATCATCTTGAAAGTCCTCGACTGGCCATTGTTGAACTTGTCAAGGAAAAACTTGCACCATTCCACGCGAGCTTGCTTTTGTTCCACAGTCAGCAGCCTTGGAACCCATCGGGCACATTTCTTTGTAAAGCCAAGATCTCGTCGAATGATGGTGTCGACAGCATACCGGGTCATCCCAAGTTCCAGGGCAATTTTCCTGATGGTCACACGACCATCTTCTTCCAGGAACTCCTTCACACGATCAGCATTTCTGCCATCAGTCGAACTTCGCGGTTTCGGTTCACGTTCTTCATCGTCAAAGTTGAAGTGGCCTGTGCTGAAGCGCTGGAACCACTTAAAAACCATCGTCTTCTTTGGAGCATTCTTCTTGAAGATGCGAGAAAGTTTTTGGCAGTACTCTTTAGCTGTTAAACCATCAGAAAAGTCGTAAAAAATCATCACTCGAAAGTCACGCACGCACGGAGTCGGGACCTTCGCCGCTAGCGCCGGACGCGCACTCTCAGTTCGTTTGCTTCTCGTGTTCATTCTGAAGGAAGAGAGGGAGCAAAACATCTGAACAAAAACATGCAACCACTTACTCTACACAGCAGAACAGGTTTCGACAGGCTGACACTCGACAAACAATAAAATTCTGCGCTGAACCCAGACAACCCTCGTATTTATTTGTAGATCACTATATAAACTGGGCAGCACGGTGGCGCAGTGGTAGTGCTGCTGCCTTGCAGTTAGGAGACCCGGGTTCGCTTCCCGGGTCCTCCCTGCGTGGAGTTTGCATGTTCTCCCCATATCTGTGTGGGTTTCCTCCAGGTACTCCGGTTTCCTCCCACAGTCCAAAGACATGCGGGTTAGGTGGATTGGTGATTCTAAATTGTCCCTGGTGTGTGCTTGGTATGTGTGTGAGTGTGTGTCCTGTGGTGGGTTGGTGCACTACCCATGATTGGTTCCTGCCTTGCACCCTGTGTTGGCTGGGATTGGCTCCAGCAGACCCCCGTGACCCTGTGTTAGGATATAGCGGGTTGGACAATGTCTGACTGACTGACATATAAACTATTGAAAAAAGTTCATAAAGGGCTAATGGGGAGCAAATCACAACCACAAGGTTTAATAAACCAAATGTGGTTAAAACTCCAAAAATAAAAGGCCGTAAATTTTGAGTGCAAAAAATGAGCATTGTACCTTTGATGGAACATCTTCACTAATTTGGTTTTATTATCTATTTATTTAAAATGGTGTAGCAGTATTATTTTTTCCATTTCCCTTTAGAAGAACAGCGGATTTATATTTTTTTCCAAAGGCATTACTATTTACTCTGCCAGGTTTTGGTCAGATCATGTATATGCTATGTGAGTCTGTTACCATATTGGGGTGCTATGGAGCTCCTAACACCAGACACAACTCCACCAAACGCAGCATAGGGATAAAATAAAAGTTTTTTTTTATTACCCAGAGAAACATTCACAGGCTTTTTTTTTTTAAATAATCGAACAAAGTATTCATCGTTAATAAAGCCCTTTCTCCTCCTCCATCTCCTTTCACTCCACATGAGCTTTTGACCTCAGCTTTCTGACTTTCATTCTCCTAGATGAGGCAGAGAGGCTCCTTTAATGCCAGACCTTGCGAGAACTTCCGGTGTCACTACATTGCATGCCAGAAGCACTTCCACTTCATATGGATGTTCTCCAAAATAGTAAGGTTCATTCTTCACAGCACCCCTCTGTGGCGCCCAAGGCACCCTTCAGGATCTCCCTTCTGGTCTACAGTACCCAGGCACCCTGAGGGTGTCCATACTATACTTCAGCCAGGGAAGCACTTCTACCTTTTGTGTTGATGGACAAAAGGTCCACTCATCACTTGTCCAGCCATTATTTGGTCATCCCAAACGGGTCAGTACCTGACAACCGTCCAAGCCAAGTTGTATGTCCAATCTTGGGCTCCATCCATTTTGGCATCCCAGCCGGGTAGGTAAGCATTGCCAAGTCCAGTCAGGATGCCAGTCCATCCAATCCGGTACTTACAGATAAAAGACAGGTCACCAGTCAAGAGGAGAAATCAGAGTGAACTACTTGATCTGAAAAATAATTGATAACTCAAACAGTCTTCTCATCAGAAATTCATGGCTGTAAAGGAATTTTACATATATATGTTCTTACTGAAAACTGAACACACTGAAAAGCAAAACATTTTTATGAATAATGCTAGAAAACCAACACAAGTCACTCTAAATAAGCATTCTTATTAAGCAAGGAGTTTGTTTTGAAGTGTAATTTAATTCATCATCAGACTGGCCAGAACAAAAACTTGTAGTACACAGCTCTGTAGGACTGAACAATGCCCTGGATGAGGTGACAATGTCTTACATGATACACTGAAAGGAGCATTCAAAGTGGAAATGCTTAAATTAATTTCTCTAGCTGAAATGTATTTATGGATAGGTACATTAACATGGAGAGTGGCACGGTGGCGCAGTGGTAGTGCTGCTGCCTCGCAGTAAGGAGACCTGGGTTCACTTCCCGGGTCCTCCCTGCATGGAGTTTGCATGTTCACCCTGTGTCTGTGTGAGTTTCCTCCCACAGTCCAAAGACATGCAGGTTAGGTGCATTGGCGATCCTAAATTGTCCCTGGTGTGTGCTTGGTGTGTGGGTATGTGTGTGTGGGTGTGCCCTGCGGTGGGCTGGTGCCCTTCCAGGGGTTTGTTCCTGCCTTGCACCCTGTGCTGGCTGGGATTGGCTCCAGTGGAACCCCATGACCCTGTGTTAGGATATAGTGGGTTGGACAATGACTGTCTGACTGACATTAACTTGGAGAGTATCATTAATATCAACTCCCATTTCCCTGGATATTATACTAAGTAGCATAATAAGAAAGTAGATTACATGATTTTTCATTACTGCTATAGCTGTGTACAACAGTGTATACAGAACTGTTATCTAGGACACACTATAGAGTCAGCCCTTTTGTCACATTAGTCTGAAGTTTAGCTGAACTGCCATCCACAGTTGAGATTTGGTGTCACCCTGGGTTCATGCTCCACCCTGTCATGAAGTGATTCTTGATAGTGCAAATCCCTGCACTTGCAACGCCCAAAATCAAACAGGTTTGCTTGTTTCTAGTGAGACTCTGTTCACAGAGCATGGGAAAAAAACAATGCAGCTGCCGCTTCTTAACAGCATATCCTCTTAACCCTCTCTGGGTAACTAAAAAGTGTAAATGCTGAGTCTCGGTTTACACCTCAACTCAGTTCTTGCCTCATGTTTTCTATTCCTATCAGAAGTCTCACCATCCACACTGTCTCTTCTTTAATGCCAGACACTATTCCTTTATATTCAGAACATTGTTTCATTACTTCAGACATTGTCCCACACAATTGTATTCTGATCACTCAGTCTGATTTTGTATCCCTCGTCTATTTATTCATATTATGTTACTCTGCCATGACATTATCAGAACTAGTTTAATACATTACATTCCTGCTAGTAGCCAGGAGTTATCCTGGCAGCAGGCACAAATCAAACAGAGATGAGAGATGGGGCATTTTATTGTGGGCTATTATAGGTCTGTAACACAATATATCAATTCATGCAATTATTGTCAGGCCCACTTTTTTCAAATGTAGATTTGTGTTGTTTCAGAGGCTAACCCAGCCAGACTAAACATAAGGTAGAAACCAGCTTTGCACCACTGCAGTGCACAACACATTTTCACTCACATGTTCACTAACTGCAGGCCAATTCAGAGTACACAGAAACTAATCAGGCTAGGCCTTCTGAAGTTGTAATGTAGCAGTAATAAAAAGGGTGTCAGTATGTCATACTATTTACAGAACCCTCTTATTCAATTATATTCTCTTATTTAAAGGTACGGTCTGTATTTTTTATCTTTAACACTCTACATGTTATTGATTATTTTGTTTACATAGGCCACTAACATCACTTTTCAACTGATGAAGCCATCCCACAACTTCCTCTTCTAGTGTGGGTGTACTCCAGTTACCGTATATGGAAATACTATAGATAACCATGTTGACATGGAATATCAACACCATTTTAATTTACACAGCAATGCAAATAACAGCAGAATATATTGTTTCTCTGGGGCATAACTCTAGTTTTGCCTCTATGGTACAAGAATTTCTTCCTGGAAGCAACCATTATCGTTGTTAATATAATTTTTAAATAATAAAATAGTCAATTTCTGATTCAGGTATTAATGTGTGGATTAAAAACTCTTTTCGCAGTAATGGCTTTGTTGTCACTTTTCTTCGCTTCATTTAAGAGCAGGATAGTTGGATCCATACTTCTAAACTCCTTGTGAGGTAGCACATTATGAGCAGGAAATCCCAAATGTCTTGCATAAGACCCATGAAAGAGTCAATGGTCTCTCAGTTTCGCTCTCTGCCATGTCACTCCCCCTTACCTTTATGAACATCGTAACTTAACCTTTATTCCACATTTGCTACATTGTCCTGTTTAGTAATGACCAATGGCCTCAGGCTTATCCTTTACACCAAACTGCCTACTGGACTCTCCCACCCAATTTTGTTAAAGCCCTCACTCTGCCTGTTCACACTGGTTCTCTTCCTGCTTTCCTTGATGACTGAGAATTGTCACAAAACTGACTGAGCTCACCTGGGTCCATTTTGTGCTATGTAATTTGTGTATGAAAAACTGTGTGTGTCCATTTAACATCAGCCTCATTCACCTTCATACGCATACGTTATGAGGTCATATTGATGATATTCAACTCTTCATGAATGTAGCTGAGTTATGGACAGTCCTTAATGCCTGATTCAACAACAGGAAAACGGGAGATTACCAGGAAAAAATGATATTGTGAAGTCTGAGCATGAGACTCATGATAACCTCTACATGCAGTACCCATGTAACAACTTATTGTAATTTACTTCTTTGGTTTGATGCCAGTCTCAGGATAATCTTAAAAAGTCTGTTACAGTTCTTACTCCCCAGATCACAACATTAAACACCTTTACAGAATCAATTGTTGGCAAGTTGTGAACTTCATTTGTATTACAGTGAAAATCACCATTCTTATTTTTAATTTTTTTTAATGTCAGTCCAAAGCATATTTTCCTTCTCACTTCAGTTTGGCCAAATTTAATAGTTTTCTTTTTGTTATTTCAGTTTGCGTTGTGTATAGCAATATGATACCTCCTGTAATTACCTTCATTTTTTGATATAGCTTATTCAATTCATTGATTAAAGTTCTTCCTGTCTTGCATTTTGGATTTTCCTTTTCTTTATTTAAATGATTTCTAGATCACTATATTTCACCTACTTTATTTTGATGTCAATCTCTTCCTACAAGCAATGCTATTTTTTTTTATTTTGCATGACATATGGAGGTTTTGCCATTTTTCCAGCCTCTAAAGGTCTTAATCCAGCCCTGGTGCAAACTGCATCATTGCTTTATAACAGAAACATTAAGAATTTTTCCCTATTTACAATCCTGGTAAAACATATATACTGGTAGAGAACATGTGTTTTCACAAATGTTAACATTAAAAGCCATATATATGGGAACAAAGACTTATACATGGCTTAATTCATGTGTTATGTGCTTGCAGACATAAAATGGTGTGACAGACGGCTAAGGCGTCTGCGCCGCCAGGGATGCCTGGACAGTCAAAGGACCAGGAGAGGACTAATGCCTCCCCCAGGACACAAGAGGGCATCTGCCCTGGTTCACACGTGATCCACACGTTTGGAGCTGGGAAGCTCCACCCGATTGGGGCACGCGGCCACCACCAGGGTCTGCCCAGACGTTCCAGGAGACGTGGACTGCAGCACTTCTGCCACAACAGGGAGTGCTGCTAGACCAGGAGGCAAATACTCCCGGTGTGCTTCCGGGTGCACAGGCAGCACTTCCGCCACACCCAGAAGTGCTGCAGGAAGATCGTCAAGAAGCACCTGGAGCACATCCGGGTACTGTATAAATGGGGCCGCCTCACTCCAGTCAAGGAGCCGGAGTTGGGAGGGAATGTGATGGAGCTTACAAGAGAGGAGTGGAGGCGGCAAGAAAAGAAACAAGGAAAACGAAGGACTGTGAGTTTGGTTCACTTGACTGGATAAATTAAATAAAAATGTGTGTGTTTTGAACATAGGCTGTCGTGATGTCTGTCCGTGTCAAGGCTGGTTCCCACAATGGTTAGGAGGCCAACCTGTTGAAAAATAGTTCATTAGCTGGAATTGTGAATGCTTCCTGTCTAAGGCCAATTTAACTTAACAGAAAGTGGCACCAACTACCAGTCAAGCTATCAATGCTTGTCAAATATAAACACACTATTTTAGCCAGCAGATCTTCCAGTACAAGCAAAATACGTCAAGAAGAAAGTGAAAAGTAAAAATTGCAATCTTGCACTAAGGTATGATTGCTAGTCCTGGGGAGATTTCACAGTCCCCCTAGTGTATGCTTGTATCGTTTCTACCACCACTGATTGAAATTAATACTTAGCATCTACATCACACAGTCAAAATTTCTCATTTTGCTAGTAAATAAAAGGTTACAGCAACTGAAGTGCCTGCACTTACAACAAATACTGTTTTTGTCCCAAACCCGGTTTCCTCCCACAGTCCAAAGACATGCAGGTTAGGTGCATTGGCAATTCTAAATTGTTCCTAGTGTGTGCTTGGTGTGTGGATGTGTGTGTGCCCTGCAGTGGGCTGGCACCTTGCCCAGGGTTTGTTTCCTGCCTTGTGCCCTGTGTTGGTTGGGATTGGTTCCAGCAGACCCCCGTGACCCTGTAGTTAGGATATAGCGGGTTGGATAATGGATGGATGGAAAATCTGGAACTATTCAGCCATTTGAATTGACAGCACACACAGGCTCTTCTACTTAACTGTTGTCTGAAGATTTGAATATTTATGATATATCATTTACACACGATTTTATGTACTCTTTCATACTTATTCCAAAAGTAACCAACTTGTTATGGAGGGAGCACAGAAATACATAAACCGTATGATAGACAGACATTGTAGAAAGAGTGAGTGACTTGACAGAGACCCAGAACAGTTCCTGAACTTGTGTGTCAGATGAATATATTACCTGCAAGCAGTCTATGCTGGAAGCGTGCACCTCATCTGCCATACAAAGGATTTTGCACATAAATTGTAATGTTTCACTCATTCAATAGAAGTCTCAATGTCTACAATGGCTGAATATGGAATTTCATCACCCTGGGTATTATTAGAAAATTTGGGTGAATCTGAAGGCATGCAAATTTTAGGAATCCAGGTAAAGCAATTGTTTATGATAATAACACAATGGCACACAATTAAGGTGTTTTTGCAGATAAGACGTATAATAGAGTTTTCTGCCACTGATGTTGTAAACAGTTATCATCATGGCCCCATTGCATGAGGGCAGTAGCCTTGACTGCCTTTATAACTCATAAACACTTAGCATACTCTTGACTTACTGAAGTTACTGCAGCTGCAGCTCTTTTAGGTATCTAGTGTTATTGGTTAATGGAATGGACACTCTGCTCTGATACACACTATGTATCGAAAATGAATCCTTCATAAATCTCAGGTGGCAGATCTGAATTTGAATAAACTTACTTCACTAGAAGAAAGTCACATTTCTGGGTCACATCATCTGCAAAGATTGCCTGCTACTAAAACAGTTAATATCATTCCAAGTGACTTAATAACTAAATATTTCGAATAAGTTGTGAGTGGCAAAGATGTATTTTCTTAAGTGGAAAAAGTAGTAGAGTGCTCACTTGGGTGCAGTGTGATAAACAAGAAGAAAAAAAAACAGTAGAATGTTTGTTACAGGGCAGTCAACTCTAAGTTACTAAAAATAGGTTGAATTTGAGAATCTAAACTATTGTTTAACTTCATTAAATTTCTGAAGAGGCTATTCCTCTCACATTAATAAGTCTTTCCTTTATTTATAACAACATTCAGATGATCTTATTATGCATGGCTTGATGTAACACAACACTTGATACACAGACCTTAGCAACAATTCAGATTCACAGGGATAACAAGAGAGAACAGAGAAGCTAGTGTGATCATTAAAAAATAAAATTTATAAGCTTATAAATACCCTGACACCAAACTATACTTGTATCAAAGTTATGAGTTATGGTCCAGGCCTCTAATCATTCATAGACCTGACAGTGTGGTATGGCAAATACAGCGTAAACTTGCTATGATACAACTATAGAATCTGTGAGGAATAAGGTGAGAGTGCATTCAGCTGGACTGACAAAACAAACCAGAGCTTCCCAAAAGCAAAACAACATGTAACACTATGAAAAGGGTGCCTTTTGATACTGCTCCATCTACATAAGACCAGTAGAACAATCTAGATGAGAACAGGCCATTCAGCCCAACAAGCGTGCCAGTCCTATTCATTTAATTCTTCCAAAATAACATTGTCGAATACTGAAGGTCCATAAAGTTTTACTGTCTGTCTATGGTTGTCTGTGTGAAGAAAAACTTCACTTAAGAAGTTTCCCACTGTGTCCCTGTGTTTTTAAAGAACTAATTGTAAATAACAGTCTTGATCTTTTGTACTAATTCCCTTCATAATTTTAAAAGCTTCAATCATGTCACCTCTTTTTTCTTAAACTGAAAAGGGTCAGGTCTTTTAATTTTTCCTCATAACTCATCCCTTGTAGCTCTGGAATGAGCCTAGTCGCTCTTCTCTGGACTTTTTCTCACGCTGTTATGTCCTTTTTGTAGCCTGGAAGCTAAAATTGCACAAAGTACTCCAGATGAGGCCTCACCAGTGTGTTATAAAGCTTGAACATAACCTCCTTGGACTTGTACTCCACACATCGTGCTATAAAACCTAACATTCTGTTTGCCTTCTTAATGGCTTCTGAACACTGTTCATTGTGTATTCAAACTTAACATTTTTACTTCTTACTTGTAATACTTTACATTTACTTACATTAAATTTAATCAGCCACTTGTGAAGACCTCAGAAGAATGCAAGTTTAGAGCATGTGCTATTTCACTGTCTGTATTTTTTGATTTCTCCTTTACTATTCCTGATGAACTTCACCTCCTCCTTGACTGTTTTTTTACTACTAAAATTTTGAAGGAATTTCTTTGGTTCTTCTTTCACCTTATCAGCTATATTCCTCTCTAACTGAATATTACATATCCTGAAAGAAAGCATTCAGTTAGAAGGGAAAGAGATGCTTGCATGCATGTGGATCATGGAATGATCAAGAACATACTTGATGGGTTGCCATTTCACAGACATCTGTCACCCCGATTCACTTAGTTGCTGCCCAAGGTTCTATTTCTGAATTATTTACCAGAGCAACCTTACATGAAAAAGTTTCCTTTCAACTTCTAAACACTCACCTGCTCATTGGCTTTCAGATTTCAGATAAAAAATGAATTTGATATTCACGGTTGCTGTGAACTATCAAGAAGCCAAAAATGTATTACAATTTTAATCTAACCTGCACACCATTGCAAACAAGGGGACTATATGCAAACCCTACATAGGCAATGACTAAGCACAGGATTTCAAACACAGGATTCTGGATCTGTGAGGCCGCACCACTAACCACTGTACCCCTTTGAGGCATGAAGCATGTGTCTTATACACCACCCTGAAGAATATGATGCTATGGAAATGATGCAGCTCTGTTCTGAAAGCCAATTGTGAGCTGGATATTGGGTATGAAAAGCATGTCAAAAGGAGTGAACATGGCTTAAATGAAGCAGTTGGGCACATAGACTAATGATCCTATATGAGAAGGAGGATGTTGTGTTGTCTCTATAACTGAGATATTTTAAGATATCCATTTTGGAAACTGTGACCATGAATACTGTATAAAAGAAAAGAAAGACAAGAAAGAAGAATAAGAAAGGAGAAAGTGATTCAATGACATCTCACTCTCATTATTACTAAATAACAAGGCTCAGAGTCGCTGCTCCTCCACATTGAGAGGAGTCAGTTGAGGTGGTTCGGGCATCTGATCAGGATCACTCCCTAGGGGGGTGTTCCCGGCATGTCCCACTGGGAGAAGGCCACAGGGCAGACCCAGGACACGCTGGAGGGATTATATCTCCCGGCTGGCCTGGGAACGCCTCGGGGTCCCCCTGGAGGAGGTGGCCGGGGAGAAGGAGGTCTGGGCTTCCCTGATAGGGCTGCTGCCCCTGCGACCCGACTTCGGATAAACGGTGAACAATGGATGGATGGATGAACAAGGCTCAGCTCACTTAAGTAAAATGGAAATCAGTCAGTTTTCTACTAAAGCCAGGAAACTGGTAGATATGATGTTTAATGCAAAATGTTATATTTTAAATATTAACCCAGCCATCCATCCATATATTGCAAGCTAACCAGGACTGGAGTCTGTCCTGGCAGCACCAGTTGCAAAGCGTCCTAGTTGGGGTGCCGATCCATCACAGGGCACAATGATTCACACAGGGCCAATTTATGGTTACTAATGAACTTGGCCTGTAAAAAAAATGAGAAACCTGGAACAAAACCCACAATGACACTTGGAGCTGCCCAGAGCTGTAAGGCAGCAGAGCTAAACACTATGCCAAAGTGCAGATAATTTGAAAAAGAGGAAGGAAAATGTTAGGTAGCATTTCTGTTTTCATAAAATATAAACTAATTTGTTATGCAGTTAGTTTAGTCAAATCTAGGTCATGTATGTAGTATAAGTGGCATTTTAGAACTCATGAATCCAAGGTAATGTTTAACTTTTGACTATTAATATTTGCCAGTCATGGCAATGGAGAGTGATGACATGTTGCATGTTGGTCAGAGATGCAAGCAAGACATTTACTTTACTCTATGCATGTAGCAGTATATTTTAATTTAAACTGGAGGATATGTTGTGAGGTCTGATAGCAGCTTGTAAAAACAACTTCTGACAGCACTTTGTGGAGCAATGTGGGAAACTGGACTTGTACTATAGGTGCTAAGCAGGTTGACCAGGGTGCCATCCAGAAGATAAAATGTCCATACCATCACATAAGTTAAAAAAATCAGTACTTTTCTTGGGTTTACTTACATTTTTGCAGCACTGTTTGTCATGTTTAATGACATCTGTTTAGAAGCAGAAGTTGATATTCTAACCTATTTAGAGAGTGTACTTTGGACCTTCAGGCACTGCCACACTGAACATCTCTGCAGGTATCCATACACCTAAAATCACTTTGCTACACATGTCACACAGCTCTTAACTCAAATTTGGGCTTACCATTTTCAGTCTTAAACCAGTTACAGTATAATACAATGTTGCACTGTCTTCTAGGCCACTCTTACAATTCCACAAATACTTCCTATTTATGCTTTCATACTGTACAAACAAACAAACAAAACTGAGTGTTAACAATGCTGCACATCCTTTCTCTGACACACTAACACTGAGTACTTTAAGCCAATGCTTTATTCAGTAGAAGTGTGTCAAGAAACAAGACTGGGACTCCTTTATACCAACAGCAATAAGTCTGCATAATGCCTCACTGGGACTGGGACTGCCAAATCAGAAATTATCTTTCTTGTTTAAATTTTCTTGCCTTTTTGTCATTTTGGATTGTGTTCAGGCCATAGTGTGAATGTATGCATATTTATTTCTCCTTCTATTTATGTATTTACTTATTTAAAGAGCTTCTTTAAAAATCCAGATTTCCCCCTGTGGACAATAAAGTTCTATCTAACTGTCTGTTACAATTTATTGAAGTGGTTAGGCAGAGCCTTTGACACCTAATTATCCAAACCTTTACCAGCTCTTCTGTATGCCAGTCATAAATAAAAGTTATAAATTGGTAAATACTGCTTGGGTAAAATGATGTCATCTCAATGTGATAACCTTGATGAATGTTAGATGGAACTTAAATAAAAGCTGTTGTTTTGCTACTAAACAGGATGACTATACAGTTTCTTTCCATTCCTTTCCCATCAGGATACCACTAGAAGCCAAAATGCAAAATGTTACACTCAGTTTTTCTCTTGGCACCCACCACTGCTGATCTGAGGTGCATGTGTTAAGTCTGGAACTCCTAGTAGTAGTCAATCTTCTAAGAGTTGTGTGTATTCCAATGCGGGCTGGCAACTGTATCTTTGCTGTAGGGCTTGACCACATAGCATTGATTTACATGAAACTATAGAAGCAGCTACACAAATGCCTTCTTTTCCTGTACTGGACACATGTTTGTTGTAATATATATATATGTGACCCCTGCTGATCTGTAATGCTTTTAAAGCCAGGGGGATCCATCCATCACCACTTTGGCGTCTACTTTTTACTTACCCAGATGTAAGTTCAGATGTGCACCATTCTCTAAAACATGAGGCAGTAGGCCAGAACTGAAGCTACGCCATTCCTTTGGACTCTCTTGAATAGCACTGTGCAAGTTCCTGCATTTTTGCATGCTGTCTTGTCATCAAACTCATCTGTCTTTGTAAATTAATATACACATTCTACATTGAGCTATTTATGTGATTCATGTTTCCATAAGTTAAATCAGGCCTAGTACTCCTTGCTACTGGAATCATGCTGTCTCCATTGAACTATTGTGTCCTTATTGATATTTTTGTCAGGGATTTTTAGGTGAGTCATGTTGTCTGCCCCATCCTACTTTACCTGGTTACATGTGCCTTCATTTTGACGTCTCATCATATATAAACTGGGTTGTCTTTACCATTCTAGTACAATCATGCTGCCCCCATTTGCATTTGACTATAGAGCTCTACTTTATGTGAATCATGTTGAATTCATTCTGCTACTATGGGCTGTCAATTGTGCCTTTTTATTTGACTTGTACTATATTAATTGTGCAAATTTACGAAACTTGTCTTTGTCATTCTTCTTAATTAGACCCACAACTCTTTTATTTTGATAATTTGTTGTCTAATATATGTAATCAGTGTTATTTTTTGTGTTACATTGTATGAGTCATATTCAGCTGTAGTGAACACAGTACACATCTGTTACATCTGTCTGAAACTTGTGCTGTTTTACATGACTTTATATAGCTGTAAATACTGTCCTTCGCTATGTCTGCTGTAATTGGAAAATGTGCCCTTTTTTAAGTTTTAGTGTATACTCTCTTTATTTGTCTCTAAATCATGCCACTACTGTATATATGCCCTGTGTTCTGCCTATCATTTCTGATTTTTTTAGATATCAGTGTTTTATGATCTCGCTATTGTGATATTTTACATAATTAATGTTCTTTTATTGTCACACTTGGTGACTCATAATCCCCACTATTATCGAATGGTAGTATACTGTATGAGTATTTGTTGTATTTGTCATCCAGAAGCAGCATTTGTTGCATAGCAGGAAGGAGCATCAGACAGGTCACGCACAATGGATGAATTTATTTGTCACTAAACATTATTTTATGTAACTTGTGTTCCTTCCAGGGTCAAGGTCATGGTGAACTTTATTATCCCCAAATGGGTAATGAATTGGACTTTTATATGTTATGTGCTATTTTTGAGTTACATGGTATGACTCGTATTCCAACAATTTCTCAGCTTTCACCACAAAATTGCCAGCATTAAATTAACACTTTAAGTGTATATACAGTCATATGAAAAAGTTTGGAAACCCCTCTCAGCCTGCATAATAATTTACTTTCAACAAAAAAGATAACAGTGGTATGTCTTTCATTTCCTAGGAACATCTGAGTACTGGGGTGTTTTCCGAACAAAGATTTTTAGTGAAGCAGTATTTAGTTGTATGAAATTAAATCAAATGTGAAAAACTGGCTGTGCAAAAATGTGGGTCCCCTTGTAATTTTGCTGATTTGAATGCATGTAATGCTGATTACTTACAACACCAAATTGGTTGGATTAGCTCTTGAACCTCATAGACAGGTGTGTCCAATCATGAGAAAAGGTATTTAAGGTGGTCAACTGCAAGTTGTGCTTCACTTTGACTCTCCTCTGAAGAGTGACAGCATGGGATCCTCAAAGCAACTCTCAAAAGATCTGAAAACAAAGACTGTTCAGTATCATGGTTTAGGGGAAGGCTACAAAAAGCTCTCTCAGAGGTTTAAACTGTCCGTTTCATCTGTAAGGAATGGAATCAGGAAATGGAAGGCCACAGGCACAGTTGCTGGCCAAGAAAAATACAGGAGTGGCATATGCACAGGATTGTGAGAATGGTTACAGACAACTTACAGATCACCTCCAAAGACCTGCAAGAACATCTTGCTGCAGATGGTGTATCTGTACATCGTTCTACAGTTCAACACAATTTGCACAAAGAAAATCCGTATGGCTGGGTGTTGAGAAAGAAGCCCTTTCTGCACTCACGCCACAAACAGAGTCGCTTGTTGTATGCAAATGCTCATTTAGACAAGCCAGATTCATTTTGGAACAAAGTGCTTTGGACTGATGAGACAAAAATTGAGTTATTTGGTCATAACAAAAAGTGCTTTGCATGGCGGAAGAAGAACACCGCATTCCAAGAAAAACACCTGCTACCTACTGTCAAATTTGGTGGAGGTTTCATCATGCGGTGGGGCTGTGTGGTAGTTCAGGGACTGGGGCCCTTGTTAAAGTCGAGGGTCGGATGAATTCAAACCAATATCAATAAATTATTCAGAATAATGTTCAAGCATCAGTCACAAAGTTGAAGTTATGCAGGGGTTGGATATTCCAGCAAGACAATGACCCAAAACACAGTTCGAAATCTACAAAGGCATTCATGCAGAGGGAGAAGTACAATGTTCTGGAATGGTAATCACAGTCCCCTGACTTGAATATCATCGAAAATCTATGGGATGATTTGAAGCAGGCTGTCCGTGCTGGGCAGCCATCAAATTTAACTGAACTGGAGAGACTTTGTATGGAAGAATGGTCAAAAATACCTCCATCCCAAATCCAGACACTCATTAAAGGCTATAGGAGGCGTCTAGAGGCTGTTATATTTGCAAAAGGAGGCTCAACTAAGTATTGATGTAATATCTCTGTTGGGGTGCCCAAATTTATGCACCTGTCTAATTTTATTATGATGCATATTTTCTGTTAATCCAATAAACTTAATGCCACTGCTGAAATACTACTGTTTCCATAAGGCATGTCATGTATTAAAAGGAAGTTGATACTTTGAAAGCTCAGCCAATGATAAACAAAAATCCAAAGAATTAAGAAGGGTTCCCAAACGTTTTCATATGACTGTATAGATGCACTCTTCATATAACCACTTGTAAGAGTATGTCTGACACTGGTGCTTTACTGTTTGTCTGTAAATTGAACTGCGTTATTTAGCCTATGTTTCTCTATTTGATGTCACTCAAGCTGCTTGTACTGCAATAAGTTATCCATCCATTATCCAACCCGCTATATCCTAACTACAGGGTCATGGGGGTCTGCTGGAGCCAATCCCAGATGTGTGTGTGTGAGCACCCTGCGGTGGACAATAAGTTATGTCTCCTGTAATCTTCTTATTGTGCTGTTTGTGCCATTTATGTGTTTTATATTGTATGATTAATATTACATCTGCTTTTCACATGTACTGTACTTGCGTTATTGGATGAGCCTATTAATATAATAAAAATGTAGCAACCTGAAGGGTTGCTGTGGTAATAAAGTTGACTCTGGTCATTCATTTTAATAATATATGTATTTTATGGTGCTCCAATTTTGCATTCTGTAACATTACAGGAATTCTGCAGTTCTATAACCAACTCAATTTTTTGCCATACTATTCTCAAAGATTTTTCCACCCATGGTTTCATTATAGATCTACTTTATATCACATATTTTCTTTTAAAACTGCCATTTTATCTGATTTGTATCCCAGTTATTTTCTAATTTTTAGGCTAATAAAGGCTAAAGACCTACATAATTATACACTAGAAAAGTGATAGTTGGTTGCACAATACATCTTAGAAAAAACAAATCTGTCTCCAAAACTCGTTTTTACTTTTGTAGATTGTGATATCAAATCAGTCTGTAGTTCAGCCTTATTAAGATGAGATAAGATATAGATATATAGGATTCTGACAAGGACATAATTGTGGAATGATGCCATTCACAAGACATACCAACACAGGGTGCTTTACCTGGCAAACAGGATTACAATTCAGAGTAACAGGTTAAAAAGCAAGATCATTCGTAGAGTGACAGATTACAAGGAGACTACATAAGGAAACACAAACATGGAAGTAGATTTTTAGTGTGAGATAACAATGAAGTAGAATCAGGATCAGTTCATTTAGTACAATTCAATTTGGATAATATAGTTACAGAAAAGCCATTAAGATCATTCAATACATAAGTTACAAGGAGACCCATTTAGAAGAGTCTTCATACATAACAATAAACTGACAGAGATTTGACTGAGATTTGACAGTGTGAGATGGTAGAAAAGCAGAACCAGTATCTGCACAACTTGGCACAAAAGAGTCAAATTCAAGAATAAATGTACAGGTTTAGTTAATTAAAATGCAAAGAAAGCATTCTTACAATTGTTATTTTAATCTCTTATTGTTCAATGTTCTTTGTATTCATTTGTACTTACTGTAGGTTGAATCTGTATGTAATCTTAGCAGATGCCTTTCATTCCCACTGGTGTGCTTCATTTGGCACTTGCTGGTAATTATAGACCATTATAAGAGGCATCAAGGTGCCTGCATGAGAAATTATGACTTGGCATGATGATACACACTTGATTACTAAAATATGAACCATGAAGCTCTTCCTGTGCTAATCTTTGCCTCACTATATTCAGTTTTAGAGAAATCACTGTATAATAATATAATTTCCATTTTTATGTTATCTGTGGACCCCATTGTTGTTTCTAGCATTTAATTGTATATTAAAGTACTTTGGTTTATTTGACTTTGAATCTGAACCTCTGAACAGTAAATAGAATTGAAGCAGTCTTGTTACCTTGAGCTAGATTATTTGTATGAAAATGTGCTATATAAATAAATGTTGTTGTTGTTTTGATTTGCGCATCAAGAAATGTGACTAAGTGGTTAACACACTGAACATTATCAACAAGCTCACAGTGTGACCCTAAGCAAGTAATTTATCCTGACCAAGTTTTAATTTTAACACAGAATATTGCAGGTGTAGACTTTTAAGGCACCTTGGGATTCTGTTCTTTCACAGGGTACAACACCACAAGGGTTTACAGAAATTACACTTGCCACTAGGCTTGTTAATTTTTTCGCCTTTTCTCAGAATAAAGTCTTAAAACCTAACTGTGACAGAGACTCGGAAGTGACATAATGTAAATGTACTGTATGCCCAAGAAAATCTAGAGGAAGAGGACCTTCCCACAATTCTTTTTTGACAGAAACCGACAGAATAAACAGACACATCGTCACTGTAGGAGGTGATAAATACAAGGGCTCGAGAAAGCACCAAAAAGTTCTGAAGAGATCCATAATACCCCAATCGTAATAATAATAATAGAAATTGTAAATAGTTCTGGGATTTCTTCATAAAAGAATACAACCTTAACTGAATAACACCATTTGGATATTTCCAATAGATAAAGTTGAAAATAGTGTAGCATGGTGGTACCGTTGTGAGTGTCAGTGCCTGACCCAAGCACTGTCTATGGGGAGTTATCCTATTCCCTTCATGTCCGTATGAGTTTATTTTCTTTTATTATAGTTTGGTACCTTATGAGTGAGCAGAGGACTGTATATGAGTGTGATTGTGATGCAGTGGTGCCCCATCCAGGCTTGGTTTCCACCTTGCTGTTGTTGGGGCTAAGATAGGCTCCCATAATGGATGGATGGAAGATGCACATTTTGAAAATTTTTTTATATATATATGTATATATATCTGCGGTGGGTTGGCACCCTGCCCGGGATTGGTTCCCTGCCTTGTGCCCTGTGTTGGCTGGGATTGGCTCCAGCAGACCCCCGTGACCCTGTTTGGATTCAGCGGGTTGGAAAATGGATGGATGGATGTATATATATATTTTTTTATATTTATTCAATGTGTGTGTGTGTGTGTAAAAAGACTCTGCCTTTGTTGTGCATATAGCACTGGCATAGCTAGTGGGGGTGGGGTGGAGGGGTGGTCTGCCCTGGGCGATAATTTTTTAATAAACTTTAGTATTAGACTTTTTTGACAATTTTGTTTGACAGGGTTTTGGCAAGCTAATGTGTGTAATCTATGTCAAAATGACACAATTTTTAATGTTTAAACACAATTACAAATACATACAGTATGTTGGTAAGTTATATTTTACAAATGACAATCTTGACCACTTTACCAGCTTACTCTGACCGACTTAATTCTGACCGAAAGGGATGAACCCTTCAATCTCATTATTAATATTTTATTATTCACTTAATCTCAAGATGAAGTGAACAAAGAGAGCATTGCTGATTTTAGAAAAAAGAAAAAGATGAGGGAAGAAGTAGTAAAACAGAATGAAAAGGTCATTATGTATATACCTCAATTGTAATCAGTAATTAAAAATGTAGTTAACATTTTAATTGTTTTCATTTTTTGTTTCATATGTATTATGTTTTATTTTGTAAGACAGGGGGTGGAGTTAGCAATCTCAAAGACCACCCCGGGAGACAAAAACTCTAGCTATACCACTGGTATGTAGCCACTAAAGGTCATAGTCATCTCTTGTTGTAAGGCTTTACATACTGTAAACTATCTTCAATGTGCAGAGTAATTTATTTTCACTCTTGTTTAATAACAATACTAATTTTTGCTTTGAACCCTTCCCCACCATAACCGATCAGCTATAGGGAATGAGCGAAAGCTTTAGTTTCGTCAAAAAATTCGATATCCGGTTTTCAACGGATCTTGACGTTTTAGGGTCCCCTGATCCTGAAAACACTGATATCTCAATAATGGCCTTGTGTCTGTCTGTGTGTCACAGTTTCTTGAGGACGGTCTAAAGCTAAAACAGCTGGATGGAAAAATACCAAACTCGAAACTTAAGCCTGTTTTTGAGATGACGATATGCTGACTAGTTTTTGAGTCAAATCATGAAAGAGAAAGAAGCACTCTACAAGAAGCCTCAAATACTGTAATTCTGCAATTAATTATGAATTCTGCTCATCAATTGCTATCATAATGACCTTTTTGTGATCAGAAAGGTCAGCATCAGAGTGGTAAATAATTACTGAAATGTTATGGAATAGTTTGGGTAACTTGGTTTGTAGGGTGCAAAGCTGACGCTCATGTCCGAATTTTTATGAGCTGGATTTCATTGAGAATTTTGGTATGAATTTAGATTTGATGGGTGGCGCAGTGGTAGCACTGCTGCCTCACAGTAAGGAGACCCGGGTTCGCTTCCTGGGTCCTCCCTGCGTGGAGTTTGCATGCTCTCCCCGTGTCTGCGTGGGTTTCCTCCCACAGTCCAAAGACATGCAGGTTAGGTGTACTAGCAATCCTAAATTGTCCCTAGTGTGTGCTTGGTGTGTGTGTGCGTGTGCTCTGCGGTGGGCTGGCGCCCTGCCCGGGATTTGTTCCTGCTTTGCGCCCTGTGTTGGCTGGGATTGGCTCCAGCAGACCCAAGTGACCCTGTGTTAGGATATAGTGGGTTGGATAATGGATGGATGGATTTAGTTTTGATTTTCCTCGTTATGGTCTTTAAAATTGGGTGTATTTTCTTCATTGTCCTCACAGGTGGCGCAGTGGTAGTGCTACTGCTTTGCAGTAAGGAGACTGTGGAAGATTGTGGGTTCGCTTCCCGGTTCCTCCCTGTGTGGATAGCGCTTTGAGTATTGAGAAAAGCGCTATATAAATGTAATGAATTATTATTGTAGCACTCTGAGTGGCCTATGTTTCTTTTATCATACCACTTTATGTGAGTTATGCTTTTTTCCCCACACTCTGCTGTATGATGATGGTTTTACTCGATGATGCTCTTAATCTTTACCATTAAACATGTGAAGGTACAATGATATCGGATGGCTTTATAATTTCTTTTTTCAATCAAAGACAACAGATGGAAATAAAATACATACAAAGGGAACTCTCTCCCCATAGTAACTGAACCGATCCTATATGTATCTAGAAAAACCCTCTCCTTATAGAGCAGGAGCAAACTCAGTCCCAGTTTAGGCTAGGTTAAAGCCCAAAAGGGTCTGAAACAGGGGTTCATAAAAGACAACAAACCAGCAGATAGTACAACAGCATCAAGTGTTACACTCTTATGGCAAACACAGGTTCTCATACAACTGAAAGATCAAGTGAGGCCCCAGTTCACACAAACATAAAGGTTACAAATTTAGAGCATCAGCCATGCTAATAGATCAGAGTATGGTTATAGAGAGACTACTAGACCGGCTAGGCTCCAAAAGATGTCTCTAGCCCTGTGTGAGACAGGATTAACAAACCACAGTAGACTAGTGAAATGACTAACACACCACAACAGGCAGTCATCAGGACTACTAAAACCACAGAAGATGAGCAAGTAAAGTACTATACATGATATAATTATCAGACCACAGCTGGCAGTAGACATCACTACACAATTACAGATGGCCAATGACTAGAAAACTAGGTTACAGCAGAAAATTTCTTATATATATTTCTCTTCTGGTTCGTCCTGCTTCCACTTTAAAACCGGTCCCACTCACACGCAGCTGACATGGCATTTCTCGATTCCTATTCGTCCTCTTCCAAACCCTTATCCACATTCTTCAGTGCGATTCCTGCAACAAAACTTTTCAAATGCGAACCTCACTTGCTAAACACAAGAAAAGGCATTCTTCCCAACAATTATATGAGTGCCAGAAATGCAATAAGAAGTTCACTACACAGGATTGTCTGACTAAACACAACAAAACTCATTCACAACTCTTGCATTGCGACATCTGCAAAGCAACGTTTCCAAACCAACGCAGTCTCAGCAGACATACACACAATCCTCTTCCCATTACAACAGGTACTTCTTCACCTAATTCCTGTCTTCCTGTCCAAGAGTACAACATTGGGACTCCAGACCAGCAGTGCAAATACTGTCATGCACAATACCTGCCTGCTGAGCGTAATACATCCAACAAGTACTCGAGGTGCTGCCACAACGGTAAAGTAGCTTTACCACCTTTGCGGGAGCCACCTGTGTCTTTACAACAGCTTCTTACACAGCAAACATCAGAAGCTACATCGTGAACATATTCGAGAATACAACTCTTCTCTAGCGTTTGCTTCCATGGGTGCACAGATAACTCAACCACCTGGCCACGGACCATACTGTTTTAAAATACACGGGCAAATTTATCACCAAATCTCTCCACTATACGCTAACACTTCTACCTCTCCAGGATATGGACAGTTGTATGTTTTTGACACAGCGCAAGCTACTGAAGTACACTTACAAAATAAAGCAAACTCTGCATGCAGCGAAAATTTACTTCTCCAGCTAGATTCCATTCTCAGAACCATCAACCCCTTCACTAAATAAATCGCTCAGTCCAATCCAACAGCATCTGTACGAAAGGTTTTCAAGGAAAACCCTAGGCAGGATTTACGACGATACAATGCTCCGACATGTCACACCGATGTTGCAGCCATTTTCGTCGGAGAAGATGGCAAACCGCCTGCTGAAAGGGACATTTGCATCTATCCCATAGGCAACTCCTGTAAACAGATTTCCAGACTCAATATGAATTGCGATCCTATGGTTTACCCACTTTTATTCCCTTACGGAGACATTGGCTGGCACAAAGATTTACAATACGTTCCCGATAAAAGAACCGGCAAGCGAATAAGGCTTACTCAATGCCAATTTTACGCGTACAGATTAGCAATGAGGAATACATTTAGTATTTTGCACTCTAGTGGCAAACTATTCCAACAGTACGTCGTAGATGCATATGTTAAAACAGAGGGTGCGCGTCTCAACTATCTCAGATTACATCAACAAGATCTGCGCGTGGAACAATACAAAAGACTATCAGATGCACTGCAAGCAAACACTAAAAATAACAACATACGTGTAGGCAAAATGATCATATTACCATCCACATTTCCAGGAAGTCCAAGATACATGCAACAAAACTATCAGGATGCCATGGCCATAGTACATAAATTTGGAAAGCCTGATTTATTTATCACTTTCACATGTAATCCTGCTTGGCCAGAAATTCTACATGCACTGTCGGATACCCAAAGACCAGAGCACAGACCTGATATTGTAGTACGAGTAGATCTTTCGACTCATTATCTGTCGTCTCCACCAAAACACCTATTCACAACTGCGTCTTTCAAGAAGTATTTATTCCTTCTTGAATTCTGAATTCCTTTCTCACCGTTTTCCATTCCTATTCTTACACTGCCGTATGCTACGGCGGGCTTCAGCTAGTAGATAATAAATGTAATAAATCTACAGTAAGCCATTGACAAAACAGGTATAATAGTTCTGTGACAGCAGCACTACTCTGCTTTAGCCATAGTTGTCAGTAAACCTGCGGCAGGGATAGCAAACCACAAACAGAGAAAACTTGTAAATGGGATACTCAACAGCAGATAATGTGTGAAAATCTTAACACATTATGCTAGGTGCCAACAGGTTAACCAAGAAGATGTGTGATAGACTCAAGCAGGCATGTCTCCATGTAGCTAGATCAAATAAAACCCATTAGCTGAGCAATAGACAGTATCAGACATTTTCAAAATTACTAGACACTGGCACATGTATTACAGGCCTATTAGACTATTTGACACAATCAAGAAAATGGGTATCCAGAATATAGAAGAGTCAGGAGTGCTACGCAGCATTTGATACTATGACTAGGCTGCAGAACAAGCATGATGGGAGCACTACACCTTACCACAAATATCTCAAAATTACTAGACCATGTCCTTGAGTTACAGGACTACTACACCACAGGCTATCTTTAATAAAATCAGACAGACGTTAAATACTTAATCAAAAAAGACCTGTAAGAAGAATAGTTCACAATAGCACTCGTGATGATTACTAAGTAATAGAAGGCCTATGAAAGGAAAAATGCATAATAGCAGTCAAGTGTCAGATTACTAGACCATGGTCAATGTGTTGCAGGACTGCCTAGACCACTGCAAATGTTCTTCCAGACTCAAACCAGGCATACAGTGGTGTGAAAAACTATTTGGCCCCTTCCTGATTTCTTATTCTTTTGCATGTTTGTCACACAAAATGTTTCTGATCATCAAACACATTTAACCATTAGTCAAATATAACACAAGTAAACACAAAATGCAGTTTTTAAATGATGGTTTTTATTATTTAGGGAGAAAAAAATCCAAACCTACATGGCCCTGTGTGAAAAAGTAATTGCCCCCTTGTTAAAAAATAACCTAACTGTGGTGTATCACACCTGAGTTCAATTTCCGTAGCCACCCCCAGGCCTGATTACTGCCACACCTGTTTCAATCAAGAAATCACTTAAATAGGAGCTGCCTGACACAGAGAAGTAGACCAAAAGCACCTCAAAAGCTAGACATCATGCCAAGATCCAAAGAAATTCAGGAACAAATGAGAACAGAAGTAATTGAGATCTATCAGTCTGGGAAAGGTTATAAAGCCATTTCTAAAGCTTTGGGACTCCAGCGAACCACAGTGAGAGCCATTATCCACAAATGGCAAAAACATGGAACAGTGGTGAACCTTCCCAGGAGTGGCCGGCCAACCAAAATTACCCCAAGAGCGCAGAGACGACTCATCCGAGAGGTCACAAAAGACCCCAGGACAACGTCTAAAGAACTGCAGGCCTCACTTGCCTCAATTAAGGTCAGTGTTCACAACTCCACCATAAGAAAGAGACTGGGCAAAAACGGCCTGCATGGCAGATGTCCAAGACGCAAACCACTGTTAAGCAAAAAGAACATTAGGGCTCGTCTCAATTTTGCTAAGAAACATCTCAATGATTGCCAAGACTTTTGGGAAAATACCTTGTGGACTGATGAGACAAAAGTTGAACTTTTTGGAAGGCAAATGTCCCGTTACATCTGGCGTAAAAGGAACACAGCATTTCAGAAAAAGAACATCATACCAACAGTAAAATATGGTGGTGGTAGTGTGATGGTCTGGGGTTGTTTTGCTGCTTCAGGACCTGGAAGGCTTGCTGTGATAGATGGAACCATGAATTCTACTGTCTACCAAAAAATCCTGAAGGAGAATGTCCGGCCATCTGTTCGTCAACTCAAGCTGAAGCGATCTTGGGTGCTGCAACAGGACAATGACCCAAAACACACCAGCAAATCCACCTCTGAATGGCTAAAGAAAAACAAAATGAAGACTTTGGAGTGGCCTAGTCAAAGTCCTGACCTGAATCCAATTGAGATGCTATGGCATGACCTTAAAAAGGCGGTTCATGCTAGAAAACCCTCAAATAAAGCTGAATTACAACAATTTTGCAAAGATGAGTGGGCCAAAATTCCTCCAGAGCGCTGTAAAAGACTCATTGCAAGTTATCGCAAACGCTTGATTGCAGTTATTGCTGCTAAGGGTGGCCCAACCAGTTATTAGGTTCAGGGGGCAATTACTTTTTCACACAGGGCCATGTAGGTTTGGATTTTTTTTTCTCCCTAAATAATAAAAACCACCATTTACAAACTGCATTTTGTGTTTACTTGTGGTATATTTGACTAATGGTTAAATGTGTTTGATGATCAGAAACATTTTGTGTGACAAACATGCAAAAGAATAAGAAATCAGGAAGGGGGCAAATAGTTTTTCACACCACTGTATATCAGAATTACTAGGCTACAGAAGCCTCATAAGAGGAATACTACATGGTAGAAGAAATGTGCCAGGATTACTAGGTCATAGAAAACTCATTATAGGAAAAATGCATAACAGCAAACATTGTGACAGGATTATTAGACCATGGCCATTGTTTTCCAGGACTAGACAATTACAGAATCAACCCGACTTTAATCTGGATTACTAGACTATTGTAAACTAATGAGATCAGATTTGCACAGTAGCAGACATGTGTCAGATTACTAGACTAAGGCCCATACACTACATGACTGCATGGCCATAACATGTGTTTGACAAAATCAAGTAGATCAGTATAAGGATTGTATCTAATTATCACCATTAGTAGGCCATATTCAAACTGTGAAAGAAGCACTACATAACAACACAACTGTGACAAAAATACTATTTGCTAGATTCCTAGATCCTTGGCAAAAATTGAGATTTGCACAGAGTACTAGATCATAAGATAAGAATAAGTAGAGTACTTCAATTACGGAAATATGTCAGGATTACAAAGCCTAAAACTTAGTAGAAAAAGAACATGCACAAGGATTTGCAGGACTACTAGGCCATAGCAGATCTTTGACAGAATCAAGTAGACATATGTCATCCTTTCTAGACCATACAAGATGAGTAACATCACTACTATGTATACCATAGTAGACATGTAAGGACTACCAAAAAAAAAAACACCGAGAAGACTAGAGCAGAATTAAAGACACACCTGAGGAACACTATACCACACCACATATATTACCGGACTATTAGTCTATAGGAGGTCTTTGACACAGTCAAACAGGCTTCTTTAGGGATGAGGATCCACAGAAGTGCTTTACCTTAGAATACACCCACCAAGATTACCTGGCTAAAGGAGACAAGTGAGATGAACATTAAACCAAAGGAGAGTCCCAGACCATGGCCAACAACAGAATAC
The DNA here is from genome assembly GCF_900747795.2 of Erpetoichthys calabaricus. NCBI lineage: Eukaryota > Metazoa > Chordata > Cladistia > Polypteriformes > Polypteridae > Erpetoichthys > Erpetoichthys calabaricus. The sequence continues at coordinate 66,246,651 of NC_041401.2, read as the reverse complement.
AACAGATTTGTGACAGGATTACTAGATGACATAATGTTAGTAACAAGACAGGTAGACAATTGATGTCCCACCGGCAGATCAACAAACCCTCATTAAACTATGAGAGAGGGACATCTAAAGATTTCTGTAAGTAGGTTGGGATTATCAGGATTTACTGGTGTCTAAGCATTTTCTTAATTTTTTTATGTTTTATGTACCAAATCATGTAGATACTATTATTTTATTATTTTCTTTAGGTTTTGCCATTAAACATCTTGTGTCAATGACGTTGTATGGACTGCGCACTAAGATGTTATAATCGCAAGTGTTGTCTTCAGTCATGCAGAAGCATGTGTCAATGAACAACATAATAGCAGCCATTTCATATATATGCTGGTCTTTTATAGAAATTCATGGCCCAAAATGTTCTTAAGCTACCCACCATGCTAAATCTTTGTGAGAAAATGTAAAAACAAATTAAGTTCACTTCCTGCTCAGACAGAGGAAGGCTTAGTGGAACTTTAGTTTTGATGCTTTCATTTTGAAAACAACTTTCCCTCTTTAGATATGTAACTGCAAGCTGTCTCAGAGAAGTTCAGGTTCTGCCACTCAATTATAAATCTTCATTCCATCTACTGTATGATTGAACTATTTATGGATCTATCCAATAGGTCATGATATGGGTCAATGGCACTGTAGAATAAGCCTCATTCTCCTCAAGCCTAAATCAATTCATCTTCCTTAAAATTGTTTTTTATTGTACAAATGCAATTTCAAATTTTATTGTACAATACCATTTCAACTGTCTGATTAGATGTTTACTATATGTAAAGTATTATACCAGTCAAGCTATTATACTACAAAAGAAGAAAATAAAATATAAAAGCAACAAGAGTATTTAACAATATAAATACAAAATATATTGCAGACCTGGAATTCATGTTACTTTCAGTTTAAGACCACATATAACAAATACAGACAACAGCATTACACCATTGCCCATACATACTTCTATGGAATTGGATCATTTACAGTTTTTAACAGATTATAGTAATTTCTATAACTAATATATATATATATATATATATATATATATATATATATATATATATATATGTATATAATTATTAATGATCAATAAAGTAATTAGGTAGGCAGAATTAAGATGCATTTTGCTTAGAAATAAGTGTAATGACTTATGAGTAGGTGGCACTATGGAATGTAAAAGAGAATTATTTGAATTTTGACCAAAAATTACACTTTTTTTCCACAGCAACGTAAGAAACAATATAAATCAATGTAACATCCAACTTTTGATCTTAACCCAAATTAGGGTACTAAGAAGTGGGACATATTCTGGGGCGCATGGCAGGAGCCAACTCTAGATTAGGTGCTAGCCCATTTCAGTGTACAATCACACACATTGGCACAAATCAGAGTTACCAATTAACTTAACACTTAACATTTTTGGGATATCAGAGAAAAGAGCAAGAGAAAAACCAACACAGAGACAAGGAGACCATTGGCACTGTCTCAAAATACACAACCAGGGAGCGAGCATTTATCTCAGCGGCATTGGGCACAAGGCAGGAAACAACCCTGGATGTGACTCCACTCAAATGCAGGGTACATTTAGTCTTGCCAGACTAATTTATAGACGCTTGCGCTTGTTAACCTAATCTACACACTTTGGATTAGAAAAACAAAGGTGGTGAAATGTCCACACAGGCATGGTGAGAACAGTCTGGTCCCAGGATCTGAACATCCTTCTTTAATAAAATAAAACTATTTGATCGATCAAATATTCCCACTATATACACTGAACAAAAACATTTTATAAAGAATTTAAATATATATGTAAGAATAAATTTCAATAATTAACCAAATATTCCTGAAACTTCTTGTCAGTGATGTATGTGCTAAAAAAGACAGTGCTAGCTAAAGTGATGAAACAATATCCTCATTCACACCATTTCAAGTGCAAAAACAAAGATCCCTGTTTTCCAGAGTAACGGCCTCAAGAAGTGATCTGACTGCCATTGCCTGCAAGGCTTGTGATCTTTTAACCCATGTGACATATAAATATTGATATCTGGATTAAAATACAATATTTTAACTCGGTATGTTCATAAAATGAAAGACATTCAATTGAGGTATGAGTGTATGTATTTTTGCAATTAAAATACAGCTGACACATAAAGGCAAGCCAACAGCATAAATGTATGTGTCTAAATAATGTCAGTCAGTCAGTCATTATCCAACCCGCTATATCCTAACACACAGTCACGGGGGTCTGCTGGAGCCAATCCCAGCCAACACAGGGCGCAAGGCAGGAACAAATCCGGGCAGGGTGCCAGCCCACTGCAGGGCACACACTAGGGACAATTTAAGATCGCCAATGTACCTAACCTGCATGTCTTTGGACTGTGGGAGGAAACCCACGCAGACATGGGGAGAACATGCAAACTCCACACAAGGAGGACTTGGGAAGCAAACCCAGGTCTCCTTACTGCGAGGCAGCAGCGCTAGCACAGCGCCACCATGCTGCCCTCTAAATAATGTAAAAGGTAATATTTTAATTAAAACTGCCAATGAAACTGTGCTCTGCTTTTCATCGCCTGATCATGCTGGCAGGAAGTAACGGGTTTCAGCTCTCACGTATCATGTACTCATAGCTCTCTGCAAAATAACTTACAAAAGGACTGGAAAAAAATTCTAACTACTGAGCTAAGAGTGCAAAATATATACATTTGAGCAGGGAATACACCTCAATTACTTCTGAGCTACCAGATAGATACTCGAAATATCTCCTAAAATACCAGCACAACAGATGGCCCAGGTCAATTGAGACTGGAACCTCCAAATTTTATAAAAGTATTTATCTCCAATCTGTGAGATGCATGAACTTAAAATTTTGAGCTTAAGAATTATCCACAATAATACAGTATAATAAATACGTCTGAATGTGTTAAATATGTGTTTAGCTGGCTGTTTGGGAAGCAAATTCCACGTAGCTGGCATTATTTTGGCAATAAAGTGTTTACTTATGTGCAGCATTGACTAACACCTCCTTTCATAAGTTTAACACTCAAATAAACACATCACTTATTCATTATAGCCTTTAATATAAATTCATCATGTACTGATAAGAAATGGAAATGCATTAGAGTTACAAGGATGAAATTTAACAATGTAAGATATGAAAAAGTTGCTAACACAAAAGATAGGCTGCCAATTGTATTATTGTTCTAAAAAGACGTTAGAAATGAATGGTCATTTTCTAACAATTTAAATTACAGTTAAAAATAAGGCAGCATATTACAACTGAGGTCAGGAGCTTTAACACACAGGAACTGATGCAGGAAACAGTATTTGAACCCTTTGGAAATACCTGAACTTCTGCAAGAATTATTCATAAAAATGTGATCTGATCTTCAAATAATAGTCAAACATGATCTGCTTAAACTAATACCACACAAACAGTTGTATTTCTCCTTGTCAATACTAAATATATTGGTTAAAGGTTCGTAGTCTGGGTTAGAAGACCCTCTCTGTTAATGACTTCTACAAAAGCTAATCGGAGTAGACAGAACTTTATTTGTCCTCAGGGGAAAATTTGTAATTTTATAGAAGCTATTTAAATAAATAAATATACATACATACACACACACACACACACTAAAATAATTAAAGAGGAAGAAAATATAAAAAGAAAAAAACAACTGACTTGACACAGTCCCAGTGAGGCATTATGCAGACATATTGTTCTTTGTATAAAGGGGCCCCGGTAGCGTTTCTTGACAGGCTACTACAGTATAATTTGTTGGCTGAAAGTCCTCAGTGTTAGTGTGTCAGAGAGAGAGAGATGAAGTGCAGCATTGTTCATAATGGCACTGTTTTGTTTTAATGCTCTCCTTTGCTACTACTTCCAGGAGATCTAGTTATGGTATCCTATAACTAAGCCTGCCATTTTAATAAGCTTTTTGATTCACTTGAAGTGATGTTGCCAGCCCAGCACACCACCACAAAGAAAATTGTAGTGGCCATCACAGAGTTGTAGAAGATGTGAAGGATGTCACTTCTCACATTAAAGGAACGCAGTTTCCTAAGACAAAAGAGCCTGCTCTGAGATCCTCTGTGTTCAACCTGTCACTGATGTGGACCCCCAGGTACTTATAGGAGCACAACACATTAAAATTTTACTCCCTGAATATTGACCGGACATAGGGACTGTTTGGTGCGGTGAAAGCCAATAACCAGTTCCTCAGTTTTCCTGATGTTAAGATTCAGATGACTAATGTGTTCCAGACCATGAGATGCGACTGGTGGTGTGGGCTTGAGGTGTCCTGACCAACAAAAACACACACTACATCTGCAGAACTTAAGAAAGATCTGTTTGTGAGAGCCATACCCTGATCAAAAGAAGTAGCAGAGGACCTTAGAAGAATTTTAGAGATCAATAAAGCTGGAAGAGGCTACAAAAGAATTTCTAAAGGTTTGGGTATTTAACAATCCACTGTGTAACAAAATTGTCTACAGATGGAGGAAATTCACTGCTGTTGCTATGCACCCTAGGAGTGAATGCCATGCAAGAGCACAGTATACATTGCTAAAGGAGATGAAAAAGAGCCTTAGGGAAATTGCAAAGGACCTACAGAAATCTGTTGAACTTGCCATAGTCTCTTTTTATGTGTCCACTATAAGAAAAAAATTGAACAGGAAAAACATTCCGGAAAGGACACTACAGAGGAAACCACTGCTCTCCAAAAGAAACATCAGTACATGTCCCAAGGTGTACATAAGACTCCTATGGTGTCCTACAACATTTCCAGGACAATGTGCTATAGTTGGATGAGACAAAAGTTGAACTCTTTGGTAAGAACATGAAGCAGTATTTTAGGAGGCAAAAAAGCACTGTATACAAACACCAAACACCCCCCCAAACTATGAAGTGTGGTGGAGGGAGCATCACAGTATGGGACTGCTTTTCTGCCTTAGGGCCTGGACAGCCTGTTTTGAAAAATGAGTTCAAAATTATATCAAGAAATTTTATATGAGAATGTCAAGGGGACGGCCCACCACTTGAAGTTTAATAGAAGTTGGGTGATGCAACAAGACAATGAGACTAAATAAACGAATAAATGAATAGCACAACAGCTTAAAAAGAAGAACATTTGAACTCTGGATTGACCAAGTCAGAGTTCAGACCTGAACTCAAATGAGATGCTGTGGCATGAACCATTCACCTAAGGGATCTCAGAAATATAAATGAACTGAAACAGTTTTGTCTAAAATTCCTTGTACTTCTAATCAGCAGTTATGAGATATGTTTAGTTGGAGGGTATTGACGCTAAGGAGAATTTCATCAGTTACTAACAATTCACACATGTTTTCTTGCCTGGAGTGTGAATGTTTAAACCAAAATAAAAATGTTAACAGACAAATGAACACTAGAATCTTCTTAGAAAAGGGAAACCAAAAAAGCCCCAGTGCTGAAATGCTAAGGAAAATGAAGAGACTTCATTGTGGCTCCATACTGGAAATGTAGTGGAACAAAAAGGGAAATTTTATTTACAATTAAAAGGAGCTAATATTTTTTACTTTCTTCTTTCACTTCCTTTTTATACAGGTTAGGGTACAAGTTTAAGAATAATAACTCAGTCTTTTTCAACTTTTCACCCCAACTCAGGGGTAGATGTGTATCATTTAATGACTAGCTAACCAAACAAACTTGTGTTTATATAAATTTCGTTGTTTCATAAGGAAAGAACAGCACCTATTGTTCATAATAATAATACCTGATAAAAGTATTTGCATTTGCAAGGGTTTCTGGGAAGTGGATTCTTTTTTTTTTAAAGTAGGCTGGGCATGTGAGGCAGACCTGCATTGAAACAGAAATCATACCATTAAAAGATATAATAAGTAATGGACAAGAAAATAAAGGGAAAAAATCTTCCAAAGAGAGCCATTGCGAGGCAAAAGTGATCACATGCCATTCAACTTGATACAATTTGAATAATTCTTAATATTACAATACAGCTAACAAGATTACCAATGCCAAGAAGAAAATAATAAATGAAATGTTCCATGCACACTGTATTTCCATATTCTGTAATGGAGGCATTATAGAATGACCCCCATGCCATGACCCTGCATTAGAATAAGTGGGTTCACAAGCATTCTGGATGAATAAAAGGGTAAAGATTAAATGATTTGAGAATATTATGTTATAAATGGATATAAAATGCTCCATTTGTGAAACATCTGCATTAAATAAGTGCACAGTTAAGGAAATATAAGCTTTTAAACAATACAGTTAGACATATGACATCTTTAAAATCTCTGTAATTTAAGCTGAGTGATCATGGCAACTAAGAATAATGCATTTACAAGTTTAGTGCATTTGCTCTTAAACACTAGCAAGAAGCAGACTTCCAAATTGTTTTAATAACTGTTTGGCATGCATTAGTTAATTTAACAGGTCTCTGTTTTCAGAAAATGTTAAGCATTTCAGATTAAGCTAAACCTTTGCTTAAAATGAGACATTGAAATGAGCTTTCAAAAATAGCCGAAAAATGGCCTTACTGTAAACTGGGCTACTGCCATTTTTTAAAGCATTGACACAAGAATTCCTCAAAATTAAAAGTAGATGCAACTGTAGTTACTGTGTATTCCAAATACATTTCTTCTCCCTAACTGAGCAGAGTAGATGTTCTTTTAAAATTGTTTGTGTATAGCTGTAATAAAACGCCACAAGGAACTCAGACTGACATGTTATTCAGGGAAAGGTAATGCAGCAACAAAGTGAAAACCAATGCATTACTTTATAGCTCTGTGCTCACCTTATGATTTAATACTGTGAAGTAAAAAAAAACAGTTATGCAGACTTTTATCCCACAGTACTCTTCTAACAACATATAGTGGCGAGACCCAGTGTTTAGAGGTAAATTAATTGAAATGATTGAAAAAGTTGAATAGCAAAAGTTCTGACGACTGTTACATGAGGGCTTAAATGTCAGTACAGAACGGTCACGAAAAGTCCACAAGAAACAATAAGGCAACACAAGCCTCTAATAACTGATTTGAACCCATAGCTGCTTATGTGAATTTACAATTTGATTTCTGTGTGTCAAACTTAGTGACAAGTCAGGTAAATGACACCTTTTTTTATTGGTTAAATAAAAAAGATTACAATATGCAAGCTTTCGAGGCAACTCAGGCCCCTTCTTCAGGCTCTTGTAATTTGTATTTTTGTACACTGCATAATAGCATTAATAGAGAGCATCTGCGAGGCACTACCTCCCCTAGGATGCTAGAGGGTACCCCTTCTGGGCAGCTGTGGCACCACGGATTCCCACAGGGCACACTGGGAGTTGGTGTTTGGTGCAACCCTGTTGGAGCCCTACAGTGGACTTTCACCACACCTGGGAGTGATTCCAGGTAACACTGATGAGCCACCTGGAGCACTCCCAGGAGCTGAATAAAAGGAGCCCCCTCACTCCATTCAGGGAGCCAATGCCGGGAGGAGGTGGGCAAAGCTTGCTGGGGGAAGAGGCAGAGAACTGACAGAAAGAAAAGAAAGGAAAAGGACTGTACTTTGGTCTTGTGGACATTGTGCTCCTGTGGGGAGTGAAGAAAGCGCTTCCCCACCTGCAAATAAAGGTGTCCTGCCTGTCAGTGTTGGGTTAGGGCGACTATACACGCCCCGTTGGTCAACAGTTGGCATCCCAGATGGGACTTCCTGGCCAACTGCTGGCAGGAGACTCAAATTAAATAATTTCTGTGGCCATCCTGACAAAGCAGTGCGAGGCACATCACCCAGCAACAGCACAGTGATCACTACAAGGCCGCAGATGCCCACGGAAGCACCACTCCCACCCGTTGGAGAAGAACAAGCCCATGAAAGGCCTGAAAATATTGGGTGTCCAATTGGCGGGCGGCAAAAGTAGTACGGAGTGTCAGAAGAGGAGGCCAGCCGGAGAAGGCGTGTTCTGGACCGCAGGATACTGGGGATAGGTGTTGGGCACCGGGAAAGATTGTCCTAGGAAGGTTCTTTGTCAGTCCCATACACTTACCTCATAGAGGGAGAGAGTGGATCCACTTTTCTGGTCTAAACATGCTAATCCATGGAGCGACGGAGAGACGACCTCGGAGGAATTGGCCAAGGACAACCCAATCCCACTGTTCTCCGAAGGGCAAGCATCAGAGAAAGACCATCTGGACTCATGTCCCCATCAGGACTAATCCGAGGGAGCAGGGGGCGGTGGAGGGCTTGACCACCCTCCATGAAGCAGGTAAGGGAATAGATGGTGTGTCAGATCCCCGTGGATTGTTGGCTGCAAGCGGGGCCAACGAACATCTATTTCAAGGGACTCCTGATAGAGCAGCACAATAGGCGCACACGCTCAATATCTCCCGGCCGACGGACAGGGACAAGGGAAGCCCAAGTCCACCATCACCTGAAACGGATATCCTACTCGTTCTCTAGATCATTTTCCAACCCGTACAGTCTCTTTTAGAGGCAATCAGCCTGCTGAGGCAGACAGTCGAGAAGATGGAGAGGATGACAGAAGTCCCACTGAAGGCTGAAGGCAGTGCACGAGTGGTTGAAGTGATGCAGTGTGGGACTCTCCAGTTGACTTGACGAGGTGGTACAGGTGAGTGACACCCATACCGTACAGAAAAGAGGGATAAAGAGCGAAGGTAACCAGTACTAGATGCCAAATAGCCACGACTCCTACAGTAGACGTAGGTATAATGGCCAGTCGCGCAGTAGCAGCAGAAGTAGCTGAGGCGCACATAAAGGGCCAGTTTGTTTGTTCCCCTTCCCACAGTGCCAAGCCCCCTATGCCGGTGGTCACCACGTCCAAGTCGAAAGGGTTCCAGACAGCACGTGGTTTCTCTGTATGCCATAGACAGACTCAGACTGTTGCTGTACCCCAGAGTATAAGAAGGACCCAGAAGGGAAAGATAGGGTCTCCAAACAGTGCAACACGTGAGCCTGTGTACTCACGTGGGATGGAGGACCGCTCTCTGTGGGGGCAGAGGGATGGCCCGACCTCAGCTGGGCGTAAGGTAGAGTGGACGTTCCCACGGGCATGGACATGAGGCGGGTAGCGGCGATGTTAAGAGTGCTATCACGTCAGCCATGGGTGGAGGTGCTGTCCTAATTGGGTCCCAATAGACGCCTGGAGAGGGCATTGAAGCAGTGCCTCCCCATCCCCCTTTTGTGTTTATTTTAAAGGACGGAACCATGGTCCAGATGAGATTGACTCCCCATCTGGCAGAACAACAGAACTCGCAGGACAGGACGCTTCATCCCGCAAGGCTCAGCTGAGGGAGGGGCAGTGTGACTCCAGCTGGATGGATGGACCAGGGAGAGAGCATCTGCAAGGCACTACCCCCCGTGGGACGCTAGATGGCACCACGGATTCACGCAGGGCATGCTGGGAGTTGGAGTTTGGTACAGCCCTGTTGGGTTCCGTGGGGACCACCAAGGGAAGCTACAGAGTCCTACAGTACAGTTCCACCACACCTGGGAGCGATTCCAGGTAATGCTGATGAGCCACCTGGAGCACTCCCAGGAGCTGAATAAAAAGAGGCACCTCACTCCATTTGCGGAACCAGAGTCAAGAGGAGGTGGGCAAAGCTTGCCGGGAAGGGAGTGGAGATGGAGAAAAGAGAGAGAGAGAAGAAAGGAAAAAGACTGTGCTTTGCTTTTGTGGACATTGTACTCATGTGGGGAGTGAAGAAAGCGCTTCCCCACCTGTAAATAAAGGTGTCCTACCTGTCTGTGTCAGGTTAGGGCGGCTGTTCGTGCCCCTTTGGTCCACACTATATAGACAATATTTTTATTTCCAAGATAGTCCTGTTATTTAATTCCCATGGTGGAGTATGCATGTTGCCCAAGTGTCTGTGTAGGTTTTCCTCCCTCATCCCAAAGACATGCATTAGGATGACTGCTAAACCTGCCTCATGTGAGTCTGGATGTGTATGAAAGGCCCTTGCAATGGCGTTTGTTGGTTCCTACCTGGCACCTGATCATTCATTGATAGGCTGGGGTCCCATGCAATCCTGAATTGGATTGAGCCGATTTCTGAAATGTTATGTTATGTTATGGACCTTTTCACTATGTTAGCCTGCCTTCCACTTCACCATCATAACAGATACTAGTATAGATTCAGAGATGCAGAAATTTATATTGCACCATCTATCAACATACAGCTGCATCCTTCCCTCAGTTAAACAAAAGAAAAGAAAAGAAAGAAAAATAAATGTTGCACATAAAAGTGTAAGCAAATGAATCTGCCATTCATTACAATACATTTCACACTTTGTAGGCATAACATTAAAATATAAGTTTGGTATTTTTCAAGTCAAAGTGATTTCTTCACAGATGTGGTATACTGTATATATGCATTTGCCACTTGCAATTGTGTTCTAAGGTTAAATGTGTTATATAAATTTAAAAAAAAAACATAGCCAGGGTTGGATTTTTACATTGAAGCTTATGAGGCACATGGCCTAAAGTATAAAAACGTACTGAATACTTCCATTTTTCAAGCCAACACAGTTGTCGAATATTCATCCATGTCTTGCGATTACATACAATTGTAAAACAGTTTGTACATTTAATTTGTGAATAAAAAACACCAATATTATGAGATTCAGACATTTTTAAAGAAAACCAGGTGTGCACACTACCTCAATGCTCGTCTTCTGCAATGGCTTTCACCTCCTGGGGTGAGAGGCCAAATCACAGTAAACTGTTAATGTCACATTGTTGGTTTTGTTTTGCATTACTTGGGTATTTAGATGAGAACTCATACAAGCGAATAGAAAACATATCCTTACATTGATAAAAACAATACCAGGAATATGTGATAAAACAATTATTTCTAGATTCCTTTTGTTGTCACAAACATGCATCACAAACATGGAAGTATTCTTTTTTTATCAAAACTCAAAGAGGACATATTCAGTAAGTTTTTATGGTTTTATTTTCAGCTGGAGCCTTGTGTCCCATAGGGTTCGTTGTAAAATACCAAGACTGAAAACCGTTTAACCTAAAAACACAATTTTGCATGGCAAATGCACACTCACCATGTTTGTAACGAAATAACTTTGACTTAAAAAACACCAAACTTGTCCTTTAAATTCCCAAACCCATTTAATCCAATTCTGGGTTGCAGGGGGCTGGAGACTATCCCAACAGAATCCAGTGCATTGTGGGAACCAGCCCTCTACAGGATGCCAGTTCTTCCTATGATCCAATCTCCCAAACACCTACACTTAAAGACACACCTCACCAATTCAGGATCGCCAATTAACCATATCCCGAAAAAGCTTCAGAATTAGTCTCAAAATTATTAAGATGATAAAAGAGCAGGGAATTATAAATGTGATCTATAGATTCACCAAGATCGGAAACGTACACCCGTAAAACTGTGATCAGACTAGCCAGATCAGTATGCATCTGCAAACGAGCAAACACACCACGATATTCAAAAATATTTAAATACAGGAAACAGCAGGCCAAACCACTCATATCATTGAGATTATATTGTTTATGGGTGGCCTACAACAAATATCCTAAATGCTTTATGAGTTGTTTTTCCTGTAGGATAGTGTGAATGTAAAGGTATACATAAGAGCACCTGATGGCTCCCTGAACACAATTACATAACCATGTAAAACAGTGCTTCCCAAACTCGATCCTGGGGACCCACTGTGGCTAGAATTCATAAGCACTATCATTTCCAAAGAAAGAACTGAGGAGAAATTTCCTTGATATTTTCCAAAGTTCAAACCCTTTTCCAGAAATTAGATACCTTTGTTTTGCCATGGACAGTTCTGTATATACTGTAGCTACAATTTCTGTGCCAAGTATGCAAACTTCATGATCCAAACACACTGCCACAGTTGCTGCTCAAAGTGATGCCATGTTACATCACCAATAAATAAGTTCAGTGAACAAATTGTATTAGTATCAGTAACATTTTTATAATTTGGAACCACATACAATCATAGCTGTGACACTTCCCACTTGTCCTAGTTTTGCACATAAAATATTTATATTAATATTAGTACATATGAAACAGAACATGCTTATTATTAATAGCTATGCTAGATAACACAATTAGCTTGTATATAGAGGGAATGAACATTATGTAGAAGTTCTCATACTGATAAAGCATCGATTTAAATATAACATTCCAACAGGACTTGGTGCAAAGCTTAAACAAACAGTGGAGGTGACAGCAACTCCTTTCAGTGGAAAGCCATCCAAACTCATTCATATCAAGTCAGTAACTCACTAAACATGCTCCTCTGTGATGGGATGAGGGAGGTGACTGTGTCTCACTGAAAATCTTAATATGCTGGGTAAAACAAAATGAAGTGGCTGAAACTATGTAAAGAAGAAAGACAGACTATTTTACTTGTTACACTAAAATCATGAATATTTAAATTGATTACGTCATGAGGTGTCATGGATACAAGGAATAAGAAAAGCCTCATCTGTGACAGTCTCATCACTTATGGTGTGATTTTACTCTAGGATAAGCTTCTACAAATGCATGGCTGAGTGATAAAAAAAGAACCCCCCATGAGCTGAAAGGCTTCTTTTCATCCAAAAAATATAATTCTATATAAGATATGTCACCTACTTTCACAGAAAACTTTCACTAACCGATGCAAAGATTTTAAATGTACTTACACATTAAAATAAAATAATTGATATTACTCTTTTCCTTATCTTCTGTGAGTCAACAGAGCTATCAGCCGTATCCCATATTCACAAATATATAAAAATGTAAAACTGACTTGACTCTGTACTATAATTCACAAAACATCAATGCCTTTATTAACAACACAGAGCTGACAGTCAGCAGGGACAAAGCCACTTAGGATAACCCTGGTAAAACATGTAATTATAATGAATCTTGATTTTGATTTCCCGGACCTTATCTGTTGTCAGTGGATTCAAGCAAGTACTCTTGGAGAAAACTGACAGGATTGTTTCCTCTTACCTTCACCAGCCCACCCCCCCAAACCCCCCTGAGGAGGATAGCAGACATTCACAGCACAGGGATGAGACCCAACAATACAACTGATGGATTCTGACTGCAAGCTGAAGCTAAATTTTCTGCATGTTTAGTTTTACTATCAAAGATTGCTAACCGGAAGAAGGTAGGCATACAGTATCTGCATTGCTCCACTGCTAGCAGGTCATCATTTTGATGAGAAAGTTTAGTTTATTATTCTGCTTGCAAATTAAGATATTCTCTAATATTACATGTGCATACAGTGTGTTCCTGTGTAGTGCAATTGAATTAAAATGCATAGATAGATAGATAGATAGATAGATAGATAGATAGATAGATAGATAGATAGATAGATAGATAGATAGATAGATAGATAGGCAAGCAACTATGTTTCCACAATGTTCTGTATTTTACTTTATATTCTTACATTTCCCTTCCCCCACCACAATGAGATTTCATAAGGAGGCAAATACATGCTGTGCATTTTAGTTCATCGTTCTGATGGCATTTTCTTCTTAACGCACGCTTATGCTCCCCCAGTTTAGGAATGATAAATAACAAGACCTGGCTGGCTTTTACTGATGGGTAAGGCAGAAGGAATAAAGATTTCTGTTAACCATTTCTGCGTCTAGCCTTTCGCCCACAGTGAAAGCTCTTAACTAACCAACTCCCCCACCCAAAGTAGCAACAGGAACCATCAATGTTAATAATGGCTAAATGGTTCAAATTCAGAACATTTAATGCAGTCAAATGCACAGATTAGTATCTCCCGTCACACATTCATATATTCATTATGGTCCAGAAAACGCTCGGGTTTCCACCGCCCCTTGCGCTTGACCGCACTAGGGTACCGCCTGTAGGTCTGGGCGGAAGCGTGGGACTGTTCGGTCGTTCCTTTGAATTTTGCCCGTCTATACCGCGCCCGAGACCCGCGATTTTAGCGCAACACAACACCGCCCGCTGAGTCGAGCCGATCCAATCCGAGCTTGGTTGAGTCGCACTCACCTGCTTCGCCGAGGACAGCTCCTTCTGCAGCTGACGGTGCCGGTTGTACCACACCAGGAAATGCAGCGGGTATTTACTTTTTTCCGGAGTTTTTCTAGCAGAAATCATCTTATGCACATACTTCGCTTTTATCTGTCCACCTCCCCGTCTTTTACCTTCTCTCGTTCTAAATAAGGTCTAAATTTGCATCTCTATTTATACATGTTTAAGTGGAAAGAAAGGATACGATAACCATAACGTTATGTATTCTTTTGTTGAATATAGGTTAATGCTGTAGATATTGCAATTTTTAGCAAGCATGCCATCAATTAAAACCCTACAACCTGTCAGACGGGCTGTGCTGTCTCGTTTTGTCGCTCACACATACTCGCAGCCACCTCGCTCCCTCACTCACACGCTCGCCCTCACTCGCTCTCTCTCTCCAGTTCCACTCCCCTCTCCATTCGCTCTCAGATGTATATAAGGATGTACTAGAGATGGGAGGACTCCTTACCGCAGTGATGAGTGGTTTATAGCGTCTTTGCTAGACTTTGTATGACAGTAATGCGAAATTATATTGCATCATTGCCTCTGTCATTGGTTGAATTTGGTGTAGCAGCATGAAGCTGTCTGTTTGTCTGAGGGATTATTGTTACTGTAGGGTTATAGTGATGGGTGTCTCAATATTTTGTGTTCATTTTGTATGTGTTCTGCCTTCCTATCTTGCATAGCCTAACAGTGTTGTTATGTGCTTTCCGTGTTGCCTGAAGAGTGATTGTTTATTATGTAATATGTATGGTATGTATGGCATTATTGAGTTTTTAGGTTCTTTCCATGTCTGTTGGGGGTTTTCCTCCTTCATGCCAAAAGCATTCATGTTAGTTTAATTGGCAACTAGTATGAATGACTGTGGGTGTATTCCTGCCTTGCGAATGATGCTGCTGGGGTGCGCTCCTCCTGCTTATGAGAATGTGAGCTAGAACCTGTTTTTTCAATATGGTAACAGCTGACTCACCCAGGCAGGATTGGGCACAGTAGATGATACACTGATGATATATTGCAGGGCTGACTGACTTGCACTTCCAAATTCGCTCATGCTAGAAAAATTAATCTAATGCACATATCTTGGTGAGGTGGCAGGAAAATCCATGTACAGGACTATATGCACGCACATTTTACCCACTCATATCCAGCTTACCTAATCAACCATCTCGCCATGAATGTTAAATTCAAACACATGTTCTGAAAGTTTGGTATTTTTGAATTTGTACATTTTATACAGTACAAGCCATGTTACCTGTCGAATACAGGTAGTGGAATACATTTAAAAATATTCAATATCTCTTCCCCTATGTGTAACTTAAGCGCCTTTCTTCTGTGTCCCTGTGTGTCCGAACCTGTCTTGCCCAGCACTGTCTCTCTCAATTGCATTCCATTAAAGCGTGTTTATCAGACGCTGCCATTTTGACACTCCGTACTTTCCTCCTGTCTGTTTTTATACTTCCCATCTTTGTAGGCGATTCTCAGCATACCTTCCACACTTTTAGTCCTCCTCTTGTGTCTCACATTTGCACTTGTCACCATGGTCAAAGTGACCAATCATACCAAGCCAAACTGACCAATCAGCTTGCTCTGAGGAATTGGACACACACAGACCTTAGCGTTTTCTTATATAGTAGATATGCACACACTTCAACTCTGTTTGTTTAACATGGATGGCAGGCATAAATGTAGGCTCACAGAGTGAGGACCTTGTAATTACAAACATACTGGTTTGTTAACAAATTATTGTGTCAATGTTAGACTCCAAGGAAATGCTTTACTATAGAACCCGTATATCCACTTTATATTCACGGGAAGTTGGCGATTACCCGAGTAGTGTTATGCACAAGGAAGGAACTTGGGTAGACTTATGCATATACAGTACGCACACTCATTCATACCAGGCCATTTTAGGGTCACCAATTCACTAAACACACATACGTAAGACTTTGTGATATAGAAGAGAAAACAAGAAATACTGGAGAAAACTCACAATAGTCCTGGTGCAAACACACAGTTGTATTTGAGTTATGCAAATGTGCAGTTCAATTTAAAAGAAAAGTTGTACAGTTTTTCAGATGTGTGCTGTGATCTAAAAATAATTGTGTGTGTCATTGTACATTATCTCTGCTTACCATTTTGTAATGTATTTATTTTTCTGTGTGTTTATAAAAAATTGTGCATATGTAAGAGTTTATTATTTGCATGCTGTTTAATGAATATATGTTGGCTATACATTTAGAACACCTTGTGCATATTTGGAAAAGCATGTGCACATTGGCAAGTCACTGTTGAGCTGTATGTAAATATAATTCTGATCTTGCTTCTCTCATATATTTAATTTCCACCTCATTGCAAACATCATACTCATAGGCAAACAGTCACTCATGGGAAGGTGTGAATACTTTGTATCCTGTACTTAACAACTGTACTTAGCTTTTGTGACGAACCACACAATGATGAATACGGGTTTAGTAAAATACTTCATTTGTTTATTTAATGCGGACAAGTTCTTTTGTATGCTCAGTTTACGCTCTTATTACAACTGTCAGAAAACCAACAGCTTATTGTGTTACAGGTTCAAAGTACAGCTGGTAGTGCTATCACAAAGCTACCTGGTATTACAGTATTAGTATTACAGATAAATACAATGCAATTCCGACTTATGTGTCATGCAAGTCCATTTTTATTATACCTAATGAGCAATTAATGCAATCATGAACAGAATATGAAATTGATGCAAAAAAAATACAAAAATATCTATAAATTAAAATGGAACTATTTTTTGACATGTAATGTTTAATGGCTGTGATTACTTTGCATTTCTTTTCCCTTATCCTATAATATAGAAAATGTTCTTGTACTTTTTGACCAACAAGGTAGTTTTAAAACTTGCATTCAAAAACAAGAAGAAGAGTATTGTTTTGTTTACACTTCAAGTGTAAAGAATATGTTACATAGTCAGTTATATTTATCCATCAATTTCCTGAGCGTGCTGTACCAATTTACAGGGCCAAGGAACCAACCCAGGACAAGATGGCAGTCCATTGCAAAGCAAAACACACAACTGTATTCACCCTGTTTAGAGTTGCTGATCCATTATACCCTGCAAATATTTGGGACGTTGGAGAATAATTAGTGAACTACTATTAGGAATTGCACAAAAATTCTGACCAGGATTGTCCTACCCCAGAGTAGAAGATGAACAGTAGTTATGAAATGTCCTACTCCCACTCTGAGTAAGGAGTATTAGGCCATGCTTGAGAATGAATGATGTCACATTTTTATGGAACCCCAAGATGCAAATTGGCAATCATGATAATGTTTTTTAGTTTTCTGATACTTACCGTAAGGCTTCATAATAATAATAATAATCTTCTTTTTCATTTGGCTGCTCCTTTTACGGGTTGCCACAGTGAATCATCTTTTTCCAAATCTTCCTGTCCTCTGCATCTTGCTCTGTTGCACTCATCACCTGCATGTCCTCTCTTGCCACATCCATAAACCTCCTCTTAGGCCTTCCTCTTTTTCTCTTACCTGGCAGCTCTATCATAATAATGATAATAATCAAAGAAGCAGAAGAAGGAAAAAATAATAAGGTTGGATATTTCTCTAAGGAGCACTTAATTGTTGCCACACTGCAATAATGTCAAGAATAAAACTATATGAAACACTAAGATGAAAATACCAACACCAAATGAGAGTTAAGCCCAATTACGGGAATGTTTATTTAACAATAAATGAGCCATAGCAGTGCTTTCAGAAGAATCCCCTTCCCACTGTTTATGGTATTTTATTTCATTTTGTTTATGCACCATGATCTACAGATCATGTGACCCTGACTCTTCACTTTGATGATAAATGCGAGCACAGACCAGGATTTCAACTGAGGCAGCAATGCCTTGAACTCGAGTGGAGCCCAGCTGTGGAAAATTGAATTGATTGGACACAATTTAGAAAAGCACACACCTGTGCGTATAATGTCCCATAATTCACACTGTATCTTGGGACAAAAACCAAGAAATGAAGGCCAAGGAATTCTCAGTAGACAACTGCAATCAGATTGTGGTGAGGCATATATTAAGGCAAGTGTCTAAAACCATTTCTAAACCTCTGAACATTCACAGAGGCCTCAATAATTGTGAAATTGAAGAAGTTTCGAACCACCAGTATTCTCCCCAGAGTTCCAGCCAAACAGAGTAACTGGGCAAGAAGGGCCTTTGTCAGGGTAGTGACCAAAGAAAACACCTCAACAACACTCAATCAAACAGGAATTAATGGTATGGTGGCTAAATAGAAGCCACTCTTGAGTAAAAAAATATATGATAGCATATAATGACCCAACACAGCTCATCACCTGTCTAATACAATCCCTACAGTGAAACATGGTGGTGGCAGCATAATGGGGGCATCATTCAATAGCATGGGCATAAGGACTGCTCAGAATTGAGGGAAGGATGAATGCAGCCAAGTACAGAGACAGAGACTGGGAGCATGCACTGATACAGCGCCTTGCCAAACCCACCACACCACAAACCGCCTCAGTATCCCAAACTAGGACGCAAGTGCAGCCATGCAACGGGTGACACCTCAGCACTACACTAGTTCTAATGGAATGGAAAAGTGTGAGGCGTTTTTATACAGTGGCTGGAGCAGCAAACCTGCTATCAACCTCCAAGTTCTCACTGCAAGTTGGAGATCCTAAAGAAAACCTGCTCCAGAGTGCAATGCGACCTCATACTGGGGGTCGCATGTTCACCTATCAGCGTGACAATGACCTCAAGCATACTACCAAGGCAACGCTAGACTGCCAACTGGCCGACCGAACAAGAGCGTTACCTAATAGGTAACCATCCAAATAATCAGACTGAGATTCAGACCTATGAATGTAATACTCTGATCTTCATCCTGTCAAATAAGCGAACTAGCCGCCATGGCACAACGTCAGAGGCTAAGTCCAAGGTTTGATCCCGGTAAGGGCAAGCAAAGGTCCGTACACCTGATGAGCTGTAATTAGGGTGAAACACGTGTTGTGTACTCTTTGTATTATTTGGCAAGTACTGTATCATATATATATATATATATATATATATATATATATATATATATATATATATATATATATATATATATATATATATATATATATATATATATATATATAAGGTAGGGGCGGCACGGTGGCGCAGTGGGTAGCACTGCTGCCTCGCAGTTGGGAGATCTGGGGACCTGGGTTCGCTTCCCGGGTCCTCCCTGCGTGGAGTTTGCATGTTCTCCCCGTGTCTGCGTGGGTTTCCTCCGGGCGCTCCGGTTTCCTCCCACAGTCCAAAGACATGCAGGTTAGGTGGATTGGCGATTCTAAATTGGCCCTAGTGTGTGCTTGGTGTGTGGGTGTGTTTGTGTGTGTCCTGCAGTGGGTTGGCACCCTGCCCAGGATTGGTTCCCTACCTTGTGCCCTGTGTTGGCTGGGATTGGCTCCAGCAGACCCCCGTGACCCTGTGTTCGGATTCAGCGGGTTGGAAAATGGATGGATGGATGGATATATAAGGTATATGGTACCATCCCAGGAAACCCCACCTCTTCCAGTCCATTCAGTATAAAAAAATGACGCTCCTAGAAGGTGATGTCTCATTTCAGACCTGACCGCTATTGAAACTGAGTGGGAAAGAGTATGTTCTATATAAAAGAGCAGTATCCCAAAGGAATTGTCCTAGCAAGAGAGTGCCATCAAGCATATATTTTATTTAAATGTTTTTCCTTTTGTTCGAATTAAACAGGGTTTTGCTTGGTTGGCATCCCAAGCAGTTGGATTTTGCACTGCTACATCATTCACCCTACTACTATATATACATATATTATATTTATATATATAATTTGTACCTGAAAATCCACAAAGGGAGCAAATAAATCACTTTTTTTTAAATTTCTAATCCTTTGATTTCTACCAGGAATCATCATCAGAGGAAAATCATTAGACTTACAGGAATCCAAGGCAATATATGGCAAATAAGGAGGGGAGGATTGATGAGGAAAGGTTCAGAGGGTGTTGGTTATAAAGTCTTATGTATTATTTGCATGTTCTTCTTTTCAAGCCTGTATATGCTGGGTTAATGTCCAAATGTCTGTTAATGGCATTTTCATTGGACAGCCACATTTCAGCCAGTTCTCTTGTCACTTTTAGTATTACCCTTGAATTCTACTTGCACCAAGTCCCATTTAAATGTGTTTTCAGTTGAATTTGTATGTGTGTAAATCAGAGACTGTGGGTCCTTTCTTCTGACTGCATTTTCATGTTCCTATATATGAGTTGCAAGTGTTTTTGACATATGCCGCTGCACATTTATATATATAAACTGCTTGAAAAAATTAAAGGAACACTTTGAAAACACATCAGATCTCAATGGAAAAAAAAATCATGCTTGATATCTCTTCTGATATGGACTGGTAATGTGTTAGGAACAAAAGGATGCCACATCATTTGATGGTAATGAAAATTATCAACTCACAGAGGTCTGAATTCAAAGACACCCTGAAAATCAAAGTGAAAAAATAATGTGGCAGGCTAATCCATTTTGCCGAAATTTCATTGCAGCAACTCAAAATCGTACTCAGTAGTTTGTATGGCCCCCATGTGCTTGACAACACTGGGGTATGCTCCTAATGAGACGATGGATGGTGTCCTGGGGGATCTCCTCCCAGATCTGGACCAGGACATCACTGAGCTCCTGGATAATCTGAGCGCAACCTGGCGGCATCGGATGGATCGAAACATAATGTCCCAGAGGTGTCCTATTGGATTTAGTTCAGGCAAGCATGGGGGCCAGTTAATGGTATCAATTCCTTCATCCTCCAGGAACTGCCTGCATACTCTCATCACATGAGGCTGGCATTGTCGTGTACCAGGAGGAACCCAAGGCCCACTGCACCAGCATAGGGTCTGACAATGCATTCAAGGATTTCATCCCGATACCTAATGGCAGACAAGGTGCCGTTGTCTAGCCTGTATTGGTCTGTGCATCCCTCCATGGATATGCCTTCCCAGACCATCACTGACCTACCACCAAACCGGTCATGTATAACGTTCTCCACAGCTTCTCCAGACCCTTTCACGTCAGTCACATGTGCTCAGGTGGAACCTGTTCTCATCTGTGAAAAGCACAGGGTGCCAGTGGAGGATCTGCCAATTCTAGTATTTTATGGCAAATGCCAATCGAGCTCCATGGTGCCGGGCAGTGAGCACAGGGCCCACTAGAGGATGTTGGGCCAGCAGGCCACCCTCATGAAGTATGTTTCTGATTGATTCACACCAGTGGCCTGCTAGAGGTAATTTTGTAGGGCTGTGGCAGTGCTCATCCTGTTCTTCCTTGCCCAAAGGAGCAGGTACCGGTCCTGCTGATGGGTTAAGGACCTGTCCAGCTCTCCTAGAGTAACTACTTGTCTCCTGGAATCTCCTCCATGCCCTTGAGACTGTGCTGGGAGACACAGCAAACCTCCTGGCAATGGCATGTATTGATGTGCCATCCTGGAAATGTTGGACCACCTTTGCAACCTCTGTAGGGTCCAGGTATCACCTCATGCTATCAGTAGTGACACTGACCGTAGCCAAATGCAAAACTAGTGAAAAAACAGATGAGGAGGGAAAAGTGTCAGTGACCTCCACCTGTTAAACCATTCCTGTTTTGGGTGTCGTCTTTTTGTTGCCCCTCTAATGCACCTGTTGCTAATTTCATTAACACCAAAGCAGCTGAAACTGATTAACAACCCCTCTGCTACTTAACTAACCAGATCAATAGCCCAGAAGTTTCATTGGCTTGATGCTATACTCTGATTAAAAAGTGTTCCTTTAATATTTTTGAGCAGTATATATATATATATATATATATATATATATATATATATATATATATATATATATATATATATATATATAGTATATACATATATACAGTATATATATATATATATATATATATATATATACAGTATATACATATATACAGTATATATATATATATATATATATATATATATATATATAAACTATAAACATTACAATCAATTATGGGTTGCATTCTGCAAGAGATTTTGTTTTTCTCATGGAATAGAGAACACATTTATCACGGTACTACATACTGTACAAAAAGGAGGAGTCATAGAGATTTAGCTGTATATAGGCAAGAACGTACAGGTTTTAAGTGAGAAACATGACACATACGGTGGGTTTTGAAATGCAGTGTTAAAGCTAACTTATTAGCTATTATTGTGCCCATGTGTTTAAGGTTAGTGTAGTGACCTACAGTATTTTCCTTGGTGCAAGATTCCAGATTCATTCTTTACACAGACATCTCATGTAGCAAACCACATTCTTGTTGTAATACGTCTGTTACAGTCCTCAAAATGTTTAGCAGAGGCTTCTCCCATCATCCAGCTGTTCCTGATGGTACTCTGATTGTCCCATAACTTTAATAAAATTATATGACAGACCAGGAACTGTGAAGCTGACTCATTGAATATTCAGCAAATGAGGTTTAAATCCATACCAACATTCAAAACAAGACACCTTGATAGCAGAATTGAAAAAAAACGTTCCTCAAAAATTCTGCCAGACCTCCACTTGAATTGACATGAATCAGTGGTGCACCATTAAAATTTCTCCAAGTCTGTGTTTGCTTCGTCTGGCATTACACTCAGGGTGCTACTTAGACATGAGATTAAGTCGAATGCCTATTTTTCACAAATATACCTCCAAAAATGGGATATGGATTGTGGACCACAGTCCAGAATAATAGTCTTCAAAAAACAATATAATCAAATTTTGCAAGTGAAATTGTCAGCCAGTTCTTTTGATGAAGGAAGGTTTTTAAGAGATTTGAAGTATGAACTCCCGGAGAATCTGACCAGCACTACCAAAACAGTGGTGTATCCCTGTGGCAAAGAAAGAATTGTAGTAAAATCAGTGTAATTCCTTTCCATGGTTTAGCCTGAGGTACAATGAGTTCTTAAAGTCCCACAAGTTAACCTTGTGGAAAATTAGCCCTGTTTCTAAACTTACAAGTCTGTACAATTTCTTTTACACCCTGAAACAAATTCTCCCATCAGAAATAAAACTTAATTAGGTTTTACATCTGAATAATAACAGGGTGACACATCATAATTAGGCTATGTCCCCAAGTTAAACCTTCACCTGCTAACTGAGGAGGACACATAAGGGTATCGTAAAGTACATTAGCAGGAGATGGAAAAGTTTATAAGACTGATCTAACAATATCAGTAAAGTTTTCAGAGAAGTCTAAAACTGAAGTCCCCAAAATGTACCTGCAGGGTGAATATTCTCAGATTCAATATGGGATTCTGCACTCACAAATTGTCATGAAAGAGCAACCACTTTTAAGGTATTATCGTATTATCTACTGCTCTATATGAAACAGAAAAATGGAAACACCTAAAGAAGAGCAAACATCTAGTTTTTCTCAAATTCATCCTTATGACAGATGTCAGATTAATCAAGTTCAGATGATCTGTGAAGATCACAAATGGATGCTCTACACCTTCCAGCCAGTGGCACTGTTCCTCCAAAAGCAATTTTATACAAAGGAATTTTTGACTTCCTACATCATAATTTTACTCAGTGGCAGATAACTGTATAGAGTAGAAAATAAAATCAGTAAATAAAACTCAGATGCATTATTTTTCTTCAAATTAAACAACCTCCCCATTCAGGCAACAGAAATGGCTTCTTACTGATGCCATAGAGCGAAGAACAACTGAGGCTGAAATGTTATTTTACATAAGAACTCACCTATGTATGTGCACATTTCCCAATTTTTTTCTTCCTCTACGGTTTCTAGCTACTAGAACCAGTCCATTGTTTGGTTAGTATTCAGTTTCTTCTCATTTCTGCCATGAATTTGACTGGTAAGAGTTGTTGTTTCAGTTATAAAACATATACTTAGGACAGGATGCCGAGTCTAGTGGCTAAGACACTGAGGTATAAACTAAACAGCTACAAGCAAGCGTAACAATCTGTCTCTTAATGTAGATAAGATGAAAAAGGTGTGTGGCAGACGACCAGGAACCTTGCCCCACCGGGATGCCTGGAGAAGGGAAGGACCGGGAGAGGGGTAATATCTTCCCCGAGGCACAAGAGTGCAGCCCCCCTGAATTACATCATGGTCACGAACGGAGAGCTTGGAAGCTCAACCTTGTTGGGGTCTGTGGCCACCGCCAGGGGGCGCCTGGACGATCCCAGAGCCCTGGACAGCAGCACTTCCTCCACACGAGGAAGTGCTGTTGGAAGAGGAACCGAGTGCACCTGGAGTGCTTCTGGGTGCCCATGCAGAACTTCTGAAACACCAGGAAGTGCTGTGGGCGATTCTGGCTGTCTGTGTCTGGGCACCTTTCACAGGTGATTATTGTCTTCAGGAAGGCCCATGTTGTCCACACCCCATTGCACATCGAGAGCTCTGCAGTGGAACTGGTCAAGAGCATCAAATTCTTTGGTGTGCACTGAGCAGCTGACCTTACTTGGTCAATTAACATCACCTCCATTGCCAAAAAGATACAGCAGCATCTCCACTTCCTTTAGCGAATAAAGAAGGCAATTCTGCCTTCCTTCATCCTCACCACATTCTACAGGGGCAACATCAAGATCATTCTGGCAAGCTACATCACTGCCTAGTTTAGGAACTGCAGTGTCTCTGACTGTAAGAATCTTACAACAGATAGTTCACAGAGCACAAAGGATCTTTGGGACCTCTCTGCCCTCCATTACAGACATCCTTATAAAGCAATGTGTCCACATGGCCTCTTTGTCAAACGTTCATCTGGTAAAAGGTACTGTAGCATCCAAACTAGTTCAGCCAGGTTCTGTAATAGCTTCTACTTTGTGCTGCACCCCTATCCTCAGATCTGCTCCTTAGTACAGAATGTATATGCAGTACATTTGTTACACTTGTCACTACTGTTGTTTTTCATTCTTCTTCTTCTTCTTCTTTCAGCTGCTTCCATTAGGGGTTACCACAGCGGATCATCTTCTTCCATATCTTTCTGTCCTCTGTATCTTACTCTGTTACACCCACCACCTTTATGTCCTCTCTCACCACATCCATAAACCTTCTCTTAGGCATTTCTCATACCTGGCAGCTCTATCCTTAGCATCCTTCTCCCAATATACCCAGCATCTCTCCTCTGCACATGTCCAAACCAACTCAATCTCGCCTCTCTGACTTTGTCTCCCAACCGTCCAACTTGAGGTGACCCTCTAATGTACTCATTTCTAATCCTATCCATCCTCGTCACACCCAGTGCAAATCTTAGCATCTTTAACTCTGCTACCTCCAGCTCTGTCTCCTGCTTTCTGGTCAGTGCCACCGTCTCCAATCCATATAACATAGCTGGTCTCACTACTGTCCTGTAGACCTTCATTATTAGCTGTTATTTATTTATTTACTACTATCTGTTTCAAATTATTATTTATTAATCGTGTTTTTATTTACCTGTCTTGCACTTGTCCTGTGTTTATGTATATGTTGCACTGTGGTCCTGGGGAGCGTCATTTCATCCCACTGTATACTGCGATACAGTGTATGAATGGTATGACAATAAAACCACTTGACTAGACTTGACTTCATCACCCAAAAAAAAGAACATTAAATGTTGAATCTTTTAGAACCTTATTATTATTGCTGTTGCCATCTTATTTAAGAAAGAGCTCTTTACAATCAATACATTATGTACTGGACAGTCCGTTAATTTACAAAATCAAATCTAGATAAATTCAAGCAAACCAGTGTTCCATGATCCAATTTTATTTTATTTTTAAAATTTCTGTTTATTTTTGTCAGTACCTTAAAAGTACCCCAAAATTAGATATTAACTTTCCTCTATCCCCCCATTTATTTCTCCATGTCACTGAATCCAGTGCAGTGTTGCTGAAGCCAGAATATACACTTTATGTCCAAAGTATTTACACACCCCTCCAAATTACTGAGTTCAAGTGTTTCAGCGGCACCCACAGTTAAAAGGTGCATAAAATCGAGCACAAACGCCAGTGGCGTAGCGTAGTGGGGGCGGCAGGGGCGGCCCGCCCCGGGCGGCACTTTTAGGGGGCGGCAAAATTTCACAATAAATAATAAAAATATCTTGTAAAAATTTGAACCATACCTAAATAAAGGGGTGGCGGAATTTTCCTCCGCCCCGGGCGGCTGACACCCACGCTACGCTACTGACAAACGTACACAATCGCTAATGACAAACATCAACAGTAGAATGAGTCGTACTGAAAAGCTCAGTGACTTTAAACATGGCACTGTCATAGGATGCCACTTTTGCCACAATGAAGTTTCTGCTCTGCTAGATCTGCCCCAGTCAACTGTAAGTGCTATTACTATGAAGTGGAAGTGTCTAAAAGCAGTAACAGCTTAGTCATAAAGATGTAGACCACACAAACTTGGAGTGCTGAAGATCATAGTGCATAAAAATAGCCAATCCTCTGTCACATCACGCACAACAAAGTTCCAGCCTGCAACACCAGCACAAGAACTGTATGTTGGGAGCTTCATGAAATAGGTTTCCATGACTGAGAAGGTGTACTGACCTAAGATTACTGTATGCAGTGCCAAGCATTGTCTCTGGCATTGAACTCTGGAGCAGTGGAAACGTGTTCTCTGGAGTGATGAATCATTCTTCATTATCTGGAAGTCTGATGGATAAATCTGGGTTTGACGGATTCCAGGAGAACAGTACTTTTTGGACAGCACAGCACTTGCTATAAAGTTTGGTGGAAGGGTGATAATGGTCTAGGGCTATTATTAGGGTTTTTGCTAGGCCTCTTGGTTCCAGTGAAGAGTACTGTTAATGCAACAGCAAAAAGATATATTTTTTTTAATTTTCACTTCTGATTTTGTGGCAACAGTTTGGGGAAAGTCCTTTTATGTTCCCATGTGCACAAAGCCAGGTCCATAAAGAGATGGTCAGGAAGGTCTGGTGTGGGGGAACTCGAGTGGCCTACACACAGCCCTGACCCCAACCCTAATGAACACCTTTGGGATGAATTGTAATGCCGATTATGAGCAAGGTCCAACATCTGCACCTGATCCCACAAATACTGTTTTGGTTGAATGGACTGAAACTCCTAGAGACACACTCCAAATCTTCTGGAAATCACAGAAGAAGGGCCACTTCCATATTAATGCCAATGGTTTGGGAATGGGATGACCAACAATCTCCCCCTTTCATTCATTGGTTAAGAATGATGTCTTCAATTCAAAAGCACAACCAGGAAAGGGCTTCCTGTTTATGGACTACTTTCATTTTCCAAAATTACTTATTTAACAACTAGCTGTGTAAGCCCGGGGTCCTAGAAACTATTGAAATTGTCAGAAAAAAATATTGAAATGTAGAGATGTCAGGTAATTGAAAGGACCTACTCTGGGTATCTCCCTCCTTGGAGGATTCGTTTTGCCAACGTGGTTGCCTCGCCTGTGTATCAGCGGCGGGAGGAAAAGTAAAAGGCATACCGCTTTGCAGATGTTATTGGCTAAGGGAGTGTCTTTCTTCTGAGGTTTTGTTTTGCTGACGTGCTGGCCTCGCTTGTGTTATTAGCGGCTAAGCGAGTTTTCTGTTTCTTCGGAGGTGGAGCCCTTACCTTGACTCCACCTCTCACTTCCGGGCCGGACAGACACACAAACTTCCACGCATAGACATTTATATATAAGATGTTTTGGCAAAAAAAAAAAAAACATATGTTTTGCATGTTGTGGACATACAACTGAACAACGTGTCTTGTGGATTATGTAACATAAGTTATGTGAGATTTTTTCATGAATGTTTTTAATGTTGTTTAATGTAGTCCAGCGTTGTCCACAATTCGGTTCTTTTGGGTGTGGTATTCCTTTAACAGTCCATCACCTAATACCTAACCAGGGTACCTTTCATGGCCATACTTCACTCCGTGTGCTCGTATTGCGAGGATGACAGTGGCAGTGGGCTCGGCGATAAGCTGGCGCCTTTCCCATAGCTGTTTCCTGCCTTGTGTCTAATACTGGGATAGCCTCTGACTCCACACAATTTATTTATAAATCGCAGTTGAGATTACCTTATTTTGATTATTTATTGTGTGAAATACTTGCCTTTTACGCAAAATGAAATGAAGAGTGCTCTCTACTGAACATAATCAGAAAGCATTCATTGATAGTGGTTAATCACCTCCGAGAGACCCTTAATAAGTGGGGAAAGGACGCCGTAAAAGTGCAAGTCAACAGATGGAGAATGCACGAATTCTGCACAGGAAACATCACGGCTGCGATCAGCGCGTTACACGTAAACGAGTTCATGTTAAAGTTTTTCTTTCTTTCTTTCTTTCTTTCTTTCTTTCTTTCTTTCTTTCTTTCTTTCTTTCTTTTTATTGCGAATAGACATGCTAAGAGGAAGGATTGGGGTTGTGGTGGCTGTTTAAAAAACGCCCGTTAAAGCCCATTGCGGGACTCCTTATGATTTTGGGCTATACAAGAAATACATTGTTCTTTTAATATCAGCGTTGAGCCTAATACACTTAAACTAATAAAACAAAAAGTGCAGGATCATTTAATAAGTATATATCTGCGAAAGTTTAACGATGTTCTTGTAAAATCTATACAGACACAAAAATGGGAGGGTGTTTTATTTTCTTTCTTCTGAAGTGTTTAGTTGGCCTCATAGCGACCTCTTCTGGCTGGGATCTCTCAAATCAACAGCTAGCAGGGCGGAATTTGTTGTATGCGGCATTCATAAAGAGAAACGCTACATATATGAAGATGGTTATTTGATTATTGAATTAATCTTGAAGAAAAGAAATAAATCCGATTTCTTGAAATTGAATCGCAATAATGAATTTACTCATTCAGAATCTGTTGCAAACTTGCAATTAGCCTCTGGCATGCTGGCTCGCTATTTAGAGCTCCACATTGCCCATAGACTGGCTGTAAATCCTTGGCCAGTATCTACTGTATGAAGTTTGCACGATTCCTGCTTGTGTTTTTTTTTTTATTTCAAATAATCCTGTCTGCGTCCACGCCCTAAAATATGCACACTAAAGTATTTTTTTGATTCTAAAATTACACCATCTTAGTTTTAGTGTATGAATGTATATAACCCTCAATGGACACATGTCATGTCCAGACTCTGCACTCAGGGCTTTCAAGGTTCTCCATCCGTGCTTGCCAAAACTCTTTGATCCAATGTCACTGTATCGCCATACTCAAAAGAGTACTACTAATAATTTGGTTCCACTTCAAGCACTGATCTGAGCTACCATCAGTTTCTAAATATTACGTAACCTTTGTTTGATTACTGCCTGGGTTTATAGGTACTGTATATGTAAACATAATTTGTGACATTAAAATGGATTCAGCCTGGAGATAAGAAGTATTGGAACTGTGTTGTCAATATACAGCATAAACAGATACATTAAGTGTACACTCGGTAACAAGTGGTTAAGGGTTGGTATCCTGGTGTGGTGTGCAGCATAATGCTTCATTTCCAAGCAGGGATGCCTTCTGTGAGTCATTTGCTTGTTTCTCCTGTGTTCATTTTGTTTATAGCAGGGATGGCTAACTCCAGTCCTGGAGAGCCACAGTGGCTACAGGTTTTCATTCTATCCATTTTCTTAATTGGTGACTAGTTTTTGCTACTAATTAACTTCATTTAAATTATTTGCCAGTTAAGACTCGGACCCTTTAAATCAGGGCTGAGCAACCTCGATCATGGAGGGCTACAGGTCTTTGCTACAACCCAGTTGCTTCATGAGAAATCATTCATTGCTGATGAAGCACTTATTGCTCAAGTGACATTTTTCTGGTTCATTTTAGCTGTCTCACTTATTAAGATTTTGAACCCTTAATTGCTTATTTTACTCTTAAACAGCTATATTCATTGTTTTAACTACTCCTTATTAGCAATAAGATGCAGATGACATCATTCACTATTTGGTTTAATTAAGTACTTAAAAGGAAACTGAAGAGAAATTGAAGAACTGAAAATTACTCAACAGTTTTAGGCTTCAAATCACTTGGATGATACATGTATCATTAGAAAGGAAAAAACAATGTTTGACTTAAGAATGAACTGACATGGTAGAGTTAAAACACTAAAAAGCCATGAAATTAAATAAGGTCCATTATTGGTGAGGGCTGGCTTCTAATTAAGCAACTGAGTTGGAGCAAAAACCTGCAGCCACTGCGGCTCTCCAGGATCAGAGTTGGCCACCCCTGTTTATACTGTAGAGTCTGGTATGTTCTTATACTGTAGTTAAACTGCAGTTTGTGGGGTGGAATGGTCAAAGTGAGTGTGTGTTTATGGATGGACTTCAAGAACAACCAACTGATGTGGGAGGTTATCAGGAAGACAGAGAGAGAAAATTATTATATTACTAGGGGGCTGCTTGCTTCGCTCACCAACCTCCAGGTGGTCGCTACACACCAGCCACTTTGTGGATCTGCCACTCGCGTATGAGGAAGCGGATGTACAATTTAAAAACATTGTTATTTTCTTGGGAATTGTTGCATATGCATACTAGAACTAACTATTTTACATTACAGCGAGTAATTGAATACAACTAATCTTGTCCCATTGCATAGCCCATCACTCATACATAAATTATGCAATAACATTTCAATACATCCTTCTTTCAACAGTAATTCAGCTGGTGGAAGACGGGACGGTGTTAACAGTTGTAGATATTCTTTGGGATATTGTAAGTTGATGTTTTCATCTTCCACACCATCACCACCAACTGTTTCAGCATAATGTATTGATACGCATTCAACCAATTTGCCGTGTAACCAATCGAAAATATTTGCGTTAATTCATTTGACTTCATTGTTTCTCAGTGCTAGGATTGCCCCTGTACTCATTTCTTCTGTTGATAACTCTTCGGGATGAAATTCTTCAATAAGATTTGGACATAATATGTCTTCATTTATTGGGAACTTAAAGTGAGGAAAACATAAAAAGTTATAAGAGCTGAGAGAGCAGGAACTGTGTCTGACAAAAGCATTCAAATGAATGAGAGGTCCGTGGGCGTGGGCCATTAACCGGAAATGGTCGAGAGGAGTGCAGGACTTGAAAAAATCTCTTGGCAATAGTCTCGTCTCAAGATTTTCATTTATAATAGAGAGATTATGGAGCTCATTTGGGGTGAGAGGTCTTGATATCACAAGCTAAACTAATCTTTTATATTTTATAAATCTCACATGCTCAGTGGCAGCTTGGAGCAATGCAGTATATGAGAATCCTGACCAATGGAGAAGGTTTAATGGCCACAATGTTGTCCTGCTTCCTGCTTTTCTGTTCCCTTCCACCTTCCCCTGTATTATTAACAGTAGGAGATGGTGCTTAGCACTGTTATCTGACCAAAATGTCCCACCTTCCTTTCTTTGATGCATTTCATAATTTCTCTATCTTTACCCATTTTCAGCATAACACCCTCTCTTTCTTGACCATGAAATATGTAGTTTTAGTATAAACATCGTAGGGAGGAATGAAAACAAATAGTATTGATGTTATAGGCTGATGAGGAGTTTGCTAGTCACAAATTATAAGCATGAGGCTTATAGGTATAAATGTAATACTAGTAGGGAAAAGTAAACAGATAACAAAATTATCAATCAAATTTGATACCACAGTGCATAGATGATATTAGATTAGATTAGATTAAATTAGATCAACTTTATCAATCCCAAGACAATAGCATCGTCCAAGGGCATGCCATATCATTTTACAAACTGCGTAACCCAATTCAGGATCATGGGGGTCCAGATCCCATCCTGGGAGCATCTAGTGAATGAAAGAAAACAACCCAGGATGGAGTGATAGTTTATCGCTGGCCCCAAACACACCACCATACACATACCATTCACTCATATGCGGCCAGTAAAATCACCAATTAAGCTAATATGAAGATTTTTTAATTTTGGAATTAAATAATAAGATAAACCCAAAAGAAAACAACAACACTAAAGGCACAGCACTGCTGTTAAGCATACTTTAAATCCCAGGCTACGGAAATACATTTTTTCACATGTTTATGTCAGTACCCACCTTCTGTCTGAAGACTGAAGACATTTGTTTCTGTAAAATGTCCTGACATCTCATCCATGTCAGATACTTTTTTTATCTGTGCTGCCCATCTATGACATTTTGAAGTCTAATCAATGTAGACCACAGTGTTAATCTTTGCAGTGCGCCATGCAATGCGCATGTCTCTGTTATATGCCATTTGGTATTTGATTCATAAAAGCAGTTCTAATGTTTGTGGTGTGCCATCTGTTGGAATGACAAATGCAATGCCTTTTATTACTAGAAATGTTTGTATTGCGTCATCTTTTGGAATGACAGAGACGTAGCAACTGGACAGACACACAGACAGACACACAGGCACTGTTACTTCTATTAAAATGGATGTTGCCAGGTGAAATCAGGTGGATGGACAAATGAGAAAGCAGTAGATGCAGAAACAGAACGATTTTTCTGTGTTTACTTATTGAATCTTAGCGTATAGAGCAACTGTCCTTAAATAACTGAAATAACTTAAATAATGGAAAGGAGTAAATATAAAAGGAAAAAAGAATTCCTTCAAAATACTGTGGTTAAAGTGTAGTTAATAGATAAGAAACAGTATTGCTTAAAATAAGCTTTATAAATGACTCCCTTCAACAATTTCACACTATGCATCTGTGGATAACAAGTAGACTTCTCAGCAAAGCTGAAACAGAGATGAATTAGAGAACGGCTGTTATGTTTAGGCTTGCGTGCTATATGGCCTCTTGTGTCTTCAACCCCAGCAGCAAAATGACAATAGGGACCCAAAGTACACAAGTTTCTGTGTTAGAAGCTCAGTACCCAAATAAAGGGGAAAAATGCAGAATTTCTCCTGAAATATAATGTAGCTTTCCAATGAATGACATTAAAATGGCAAAGGGTGTTAATCAAATGAGCAAAGATTGGTGGTTGTCTCAGCGCCCTCTCCACTCTTTATGGGGTTCCTTTCTCCCCTTACCTGCAAGACTGCGCCCCTTAGACTGACATGCCCATCAGCTCCCTAATTCCTTCTTAATCCACCTAACTATGCAAAATATTTGTATTAAATGGAAGCTGAATGTAGCAACATTACAACATTAAATTTTGTCATCAATTTGGAAAAGTGAATTCCACTAACATTATATTGTTTTTGTGTTTAGTTTAACAGGTGTCCTTTACAAAAAGGATGTGGGGTTTATGATGACACAGAAGTCTGATCCTCCAGGCAATGTGCCAAAATAATTAAAAAGACAGAAAACTGTAAGTTCATAACATTAAAGCCATTTCATTCAAACCGATTAATGTCATGCTCCAAGTGTACAATGAACTACTGAGTCTAAATGTCGACAACTCTGTGCAGTTTTAGGCACCACTCTAGAAAAACTGTAAATAACAAATCTTTTAGGAACGCTAGTGGAATTTAAAGGAAAATATATTTGAGCTAGAAGTAAGGCAGCACTCTTTCACAACACAGGATCACAGTGATCTCAAAGAAAATACTAGTCATGTAGAGTTGAAGTAAAGTCTCTGAAGTAAAAGTGAGGCTTTGGACAATGTCGCTCTCAACTAACCAAATGAGCCTGAGGAACTCTGTTATTCTTATACTATGTGTGAATTTAGCATATTACCGGCAATCCGGTTTTTCAGATGAAAAAAGTCTAAATGAAAGTTTGAGATTACACATTGAAATCCCACTTCTCACTTTCTGAGTAACTCAACTGACCCAATCTTCTTCTCACTGGTGCGGCACAGGTTTTGTTTTAGATAAGTACCTTGTTTAGCATAAAAATATTGTGCAGGATACAAATTGATTGATTTAAAATTTAAAATCAGACAAATCATACAAAATTATTAGATAGATAGATAGATAGATAGATAGATAGATAGATAGATAGATAGATAGATAGATAGATAGATAGATAGATAGATAGATAGATAGATAGATAGATAGATACTTTATTAATCCCAAAGGGAAATTCACATACTCCAGCAGCAGCATACTAATAAAAAACAGTATTAAATTAAAGAGTAATAAAAATGCAAGCATAACAGACAGTAACTTTGTATAATGTTAACGTTTAAAGGTGGAACTGAAGAGTCGCACAGTGTGAGGGAGGAACGATCTCCTCAGTCTGTCAGTGGAGCGGGACATTGACAGCAGTCTGTCACTGAAGCTGCTCCTCTGTCTGGAGATGATACTGTTCAGTGGATGCAGTGGATTCTCCAAGATTGACAGGAGCCTGCTGAGCGCCCGTCGCTCTGCCACGGATGTCAAACTGTCCAGCTCCATGCCTACAATAGAGCCTGCCTTCCTCACCAGTTTGTCCAGGAGTGAGGCGTTCTTCTTCTTTATGCTGCCTCCCCAGCACACCACCGCGTAGAAGAGGGCGCTCGCCACAACCGTCTGGTTCTGTCCTTTCTTGCACAGAGAATCTGTATTGGCAGTCCAGTCCAATTTATCATCCAGCTGCACTCCCAGGTATTTATAGTTCTGCACCCTCTGCACACAGTCACCTTTGATGATCACGGGGTCCATGAGGGGCCTGGGCCTCCTAAAATCCACCACCAGCTCCTTGGTTTTGCTGGTGTTCAGTTGTAGGTGGTTTGAGTTGCACCATTTAACAAGGTCCTTAATTAGGTTCCTATACTCCTCCTGCAGCCCACGATAGCAGTGTCATCAGCGAACTTTTGCAAGTGGCAGGACTCCGAGTTGTATTGGAAGTCCGATGTATATAGGCTGAACAGGACCGGAGAAAGTACAGTCCCCTGCGGTACTCCTGTGTTGCTGACCACAATGTCAGACCTGCAGTTCCTGAGACGCACATACTGAGGTCTGTCTTTAAGATAGTCCACGATCCATGCTACCAGGTATGAATCTACTCCCATCTTAGTATAAATAATAAGGAACTGATTATCCATTACTTGTTTTGCATTTGTCTCTGTTTGTGACTCTTATGAATCATTGGAAAAGTAAGTGTATCAGTTCACACTGAGCCAAAAGTAGACTCTCTCCACATTGAAAGTCAGACTTACTGGTGTGCAGCCCGCAGATCTTCATGTATGTGCAGGACTTGACTGTTCTTCATGTGAAGTAATATCAAAAATGTTGCAAATGATTTTGGACAAGATGACTGAATAATAGGATATGATATAGAAAAATAGTTTTAAAAAAGGAATCAGTTGGTGTGTTATGCTTTTGCTTCTATAGCAGATTTTAAGTATTCAGTTGCAGCCTTGGTTTAGGTTTAATACGAATACCACTTTAAGTACATTTGAGCATTATGCTTCACTTAAGAATATGTTGTAAAATGATCAGACCCGACACACTTAAAAAGGTTTGGGGCAGCCACCCGTATAATATCCCTGGCTACAATGGGTTAGGTTTTCAGACAAGTGATTGGTTTGGAGTCCAGACATGAACTGACTAAGATTTGGAAAGATGGCGGTTTTAAGTGATTAACCTGGAAGTGATATAGGGGAACCGGAAGTTCATTGTCATGTGACCCACTGTGTTACGTCATCATAACTATATTTAAAATGCCAGCAGGCATCATCCAGCATCCAGAATTTTTGGATCACTTCACTGAAAAATTGCAGATTATTCTTAGTGAAAGGAATTTAACTTATGATTAGAACTTTTTACTCTTAGTTTTGACTTCAGTTCCTATTTGACATTTTGGTTTTGTTTGGAGATTGTATTTACTTTTTGTTATTGCCATTGCCTGAAACTTTGGCTATTTTTATTTTGCTTAAACCTTCTTTGGTACCTTCATTATCTATTGGTGTTTAGCCATTTCTGTTCTTTTTTTTGGGATTAACTAAATATCAGGCTGTTTATTATAGTGGGCAATGGCTCAAATGCTACCGAGAAGATAGACCAGGCTACATAGAGGGGGAGTTGAGTGCTTCAGGGTGGAAAAGTGGACAAGTTATCTCATTTGTTTTGCCAGAAGATAAAAAATTTGGAACACCACAAGAGCAAAGGGACTGGGAGTTGAAAATGTCAGATGAAAATCAGGCCAAAAGTCAAAACAGGGAGATCAGAATGGAAAGCATCAAACCCAAAATACTAAGCAAGAATCAAAGTCCAAAGAAGTAGCTGGAGATCTATTAACTGGATAACAAAAGACATACTCAAAGTTTTGCAAAAGTATCCATAATCTTATATAATTTAGAAGTGCACAATGCTCACCTTTATACTGAATATCTTTATTTTGAAAAAGAAAATGACGTTGTGGCATGGCAAAAATGAGATATGAAAAAATACTAACTTAGTCAAAACCAAAATAAAATATGACAAAATCAGATTCTTTACTAAAAAACACCACTAAATAGCCCAGAAAAACATGAAAAAAACAAGGAAAAGCATAAAAAAAATTTAAAACTGTACATAATCATAGCACCTTTGATAGACATGACTTATCTTTTCAGGCCTGGAGAGGTGGCTGATTCAGTTATTTTTACATTTATTTATTTGATATTTTGGCTACTCTGAGTTAGAGTGTATATTTTTCACAAATATGGTGATTTTAGATATAGTTTTTATTCCCTTAGCCTTTCTGACTTTTTTTTAAAAGGTTTTGCATACTATTGACAGTTTTATCTAATCCTGTTATAATAGATAAAGACAACCCAAATTAACAGATAAGTATGTTATTTTGTTTATTTATTTCAACAGTTACATAAATAGGCAGCATGGTGATTAATCGTAGTGTGATTAGAACCAAGGTCACTGGATGCCATGGATGGGTCAATAGATAGATAGATAGATAGATAGATAGATAGATAGATAGATAGATAGATAGATAGATAGATAGATAGATAGATAGATAGATAGATAGATAGATAGATAGATAGATAGATAGATAGATAGAAATCTGCCTTTGTTTTAATGCTTAGGGAGACCCAAATTGCAGGTTTCATTTCTGCACCCAGTCAAAATGACATTTTGCAGCTATGAATTGGGAAACTGAAACAACTCATGTGAGTCCAGTATGAGCAGATGATAACCTGGCCCGCTCCATTAAGAAAGCCAGCGAACAAGGACAAGTTCATCAAATGCCATCACCTACTCTGAATTCTTCCAATTCAGCATCAACCTCACAAAATTCATTCTAAAAGACTGAAGCAAACAGGAATGTTAAAGGAACATACAACACAGATTATCTGATTTACTTTTACCGTGAAGCCATTGCTAGCAACAGCTGTTGTGTGTTGTCTGAGTTGTGGTACTAGTAAATGAAAGCATGAAGCTTTTGGTTATAAAGACAAATTGAAACAATATACAATATGTTACTTCACAGAAAATAATTGATTTGTTTTAAATGAAGAAACAAATTCAGTTTTGGGGCTTCACAAAAAACATTCTAGCATGTTTATAAACAAGTCAAGTGGGCACTCAGGGCATCGTCTTGTTGCACATTGAATTCCCAAATATAAGAAAGCGCACACCATTGCAGAACAGCCCATCTTGCCATCAGTAAGTGCAGTGAAATTCTAAACAATTCAACTGCATGCAAACTAAAACATATTTGTGTCTGTATTCTCTTTACTTACCCCTGATTTTGACAAACTTGTAAAAAATCAGACAAGCCCAGGTTACCTATTAAAAAGGTGAATGGATGCTAAATTTGATTAAGTATTAAACACCATTGTGTCAAGTAACATTTGGATGAGTCCTGTGCATATTTTGTCTGTTATCTACACTGCATATAAATGTTGAATATGTATTTACTGATATAATGTGTGCCTTTCAGGAGAAAATGTTGGCTAGTTTACATTAAAATTACAGCTAATAAAGGGTCATCAGCAAACAGAAGAAAGCCACTGATTAAAATTACTGATGCATAAATCACACTTCTTTAGTATGAATCCCATGTCAGCTCATCTGGGTTGAATTTGCATGTTTTCATTGTATCACTGACTTGTTTGTGCTCAGGTACTCCACTTTTCCTCCCACACTCCCCAAAAATGTACATATTGACAAAAAAAAAACATTTACTTATATATCCAGTAACTTTGAGAAGTTGCAAGATGTCCCACAGGGCAGCTCAATCAACTGGGTCGAATGCTTTACAAAAATCAACAAAGGCTGCAAAGAATCTCTGCTGATATTCGCTCTTGCACTCCATGAAAACCTTCAGTGCCAGAATACAGTCAATGGTAGACTTCTTAGATGTAAAACCAGGCTGCTCCAGTTGCTGGTAGGTGAGCAAGTGATCCTATTGAGCATAACCCAAGCAAGGACCTTACCCGGCACTGTGAACAGTGTTATTCCCCCTGTAGTTGCCACAATCCAGGCGATCACCCTTCCCTTTCCAGATAGGGATGACAAGTCCTGTTTTCCAGTCAGTTGAGATGACGCCCGTCTTACCACCAGCCTGGAGAAGTTGACCCCGGATACCACTGATCCCTGCACTCAGCTGGTTACCACCTGTGCAATCTCAGTGACATTGGGTGGTTCACAGCTAATTGGAGGATCAGCCTCACGAACAGTGGACCCAGAGATGTCCAATATCCTAGCTGGAGGATCAGCTTTAAACAGCTGCTCAAAGTAGCCAGCCCAGTGGGGTGGGTCACAATTGCAGCGATATTCATAAGGAATGTTCCATCAGCCGCCCTGACTGCAACTCTTTAAGGAACAAATTCAGATGTGCATAATGCTTCGATTCCTCTGTAAGCAGGACATGGGTCACTAGATCATAGATGTTGTACCACTTGCTCACAGATTCCTCTAATAAACACCTCCTTGTTTGTCCTTAGAGCCCTCACAGCTGTCTTTCTCAGTTCTTGGTACAGACCGGAGTTGCCATCAAGCTGTGCACTGCGACTCCTCTTGATGATACCCAGGGTGCCCTGCAAGATGAAACACCTCCTTCTGGGAACACGGGTAACACCAACCCACACTCAGCTACCTTCAGGGTCTTGTCACGGAAGGTCTCCCACATCACATTAGGATCAGCAGTCGCACCCAAGTCTGCAAACTCCTCACACAAACTGTGTGCAGACTCATTAAAAACAGGCTGGTCTTGGAGTCTGGCCAGGTTCAGCCTCATTCTCTTAGTAGGTGGTAGCCTACTGGACCTAAGCTGGATCTTCAGAAAAGCAACCAAAGTCTCTATTCAAAATTCACAAACTGGGCACTTCTGTAGACCCTGCAGTTCTGTAGGAACCTCTAACGTCTGCCACAAGGATGTGATCGATCTCGTTCACCGCACCACCAGTATTGAAATACCAAGTCCAAGTGGCTCAAGGCTCTGGAACCAGGATCAAGCAATCTGCAGCCCCTGACCTTTTGTAAAGTCAAGGAACACGGAGCCACTTTCACCACGGTCGCCAGACCCGTAGGGACCGACACAATCCTCATAACCAGCCCTGTCAGTGCCAGTGGTCATATTGAAGTCAACCATGACCAGAGGAGTGTCACTTTGTAGGCATCCATTAAACACTGAGCACAGTTGCAAATAAAATGTCTCCCTCACTGAGATATCAATCACCATAGTCGGAGCATACACTGAGACAACAGACAAGGCACCCAGAGTGTGACTTAATATGAGTCTTATCATACACTTGTTGAAAGGAGTGACACTGGACACCATCAGAAGGAGCTGACATGCTACAGTAATAGCTGCTCCCTGAGTATGACAGCCATCAGATTGACCAGACCAATAAAAAGTGTACGCACCTACAGAGATCTGGCTGGTCTCAGGTCTGCACACCTCAGAGAGTGCCGCCACTGAAATGCGGAGTTTACAAAGCTCCTCTGACAGCAGAGGAAGATGATCATCTTGCCAGAGAGACAAGACGTTCCATGTACCTACCTGGATGGGCCACCTCAAATTGGGACCCAAGTTCTGCTGTGCAGTGGGCGACACCTCAGCACCACACCAGCTCTGATCCCCAACAGGCCTGACCCCACTGGCTCTCCAACAGTTTTGACTCTTCTAGGGATGAGGCTCATGAGGGCTTTACTCTATTCCCTTCATAATGTGAGCAGCCTTCCTATTGGGGGCTGTAGCAGAACTACTTCTGTGGAGAGCAGAAAGGAGTCATATCTATCGTTTCAGAACTGCATGAAGTTTTTACACTGGCTGGAATGTCAATCCTGCCACCAACCCCCATAATTTCCGAACAAGTTGGAGGACCACTTGCAGGGCTGGATGCAGGTTAACATCATACCCAGGGCAGTCAGTGGTTACCCCTAAATTCTTTACCTCCACCTTGACTTTTAAACATGAGGGATCAAGTTTATTTATAATGCCCTCACTATTTCCATATTTGCCAGTCAGTAAGATTTCTATTTTTTCCTTATTTAGTTTGAAAAGGTTTCTACTTGTCCAATTGGAAATACTGCTAAGACATTGGATCAGAGAGCCAAGAGCGTCAGGGTCATCAGACATTATCGATAAACAAACCTGTGTGTCATCTGCATAGCTGTGGTTGCTCACCTTGTGCTTTGACATAATCTGACCTAATGGAAGCAAGTAGATTGAAAAAAGCAGCGGACCCAGAATAGATCCTAGTGATACACCATGTAGCATATCATGGAACTCTGAAGAACAATCACCACAACTAACAAAGAATTTTCTACCTGTTAAGTAATACTGACACCAATTTAAGACACTACTAGAGAGACCTGATTTATAAGAATGCTGTGGTCTATAGTGTCAAATGCGTCCATGTCTAATAAGTCTAAGTGAACAAGAATAGATATATGGTGTCTGTCTGCATTAACTCGCAAATCATTTACTACTTTAGCTAGTAGTATAGTTTCTGTACTATGATTTGTTCTAAAACCTGACTGAAACTTGTCAAGAATAAAATGTTTATTCAAGTAACCATTTCATTGCTTAAAAACTGCCTTTTTTTTAGAATTTTACTTAAGAAAGGTAGGTTAGAAATTGGTCTAAAGTTGTCAAAGACAGAGGAGTGAAGATTATTTTTCGTGAGCAGGGGTTTAACAACTGCAGTCTTTAGACAGTCAGGGAAGACACCAATATCTAATGATGAGTTCACTGTGTCAAGTACACTATACGTTATTTTTTAATTGAAATTTCAAAAAGCCTGTTGGTACTGGGTCAAAGTTGCAGGGGGAGGGCTTCAGCTGAGAAATTATTCTGCACTGTTCATGTAGATGTATTTCAGTGAAACAAATTATCTTGTTTAAAATGGCATGCTGGGGTTCAACAGAATTAACTTGGAGGGTATGTACTATATTATCTCTAACATCATTTATTTTGTGTTTAAAACATTTAGCAAAAGCCTCATTAGTTTCACATATTTAGGTTAATTTAAGATTCGAATTTGAGTGTATGGGTGACTGGGCCTTGAAATAGACTGGCACCCTGTCCAGGGTTAGATCCTGTCTTGCACCCAATGCTGCCTGGGTGGGCTCTGGTCTACTGTGACTCTAAATTGGTTTAAGGAGATTGGAGATAGGCTAGGTCAGTATGTCAGCCAACATCCAAGGTCCATTTTGAAAAAGGAACTCACTCACCTCAGATTCAGTAACTGGTTGCGCTGACTTTAACTGCAGTAACTAGAACCAAATGCTTTCTTTAAATATTGGCCAGTTTTTCATACCTCTAAGGAGGAACTGTGGCCCATTCCTTTACAGTAAACATATTCAATCCCATAACATTTACAGGTTCACTAGCATGAAATACTTGCTTCAGGGCCTGGTAAACCATTTTCAGGGCGTTTAGAGTTGGGATTTTCTTGTGGCTGTTTCCATCCATGAGATTACTAGAACCATTTGCTAAATTTGGTATATGCAAGAAAAATCTATCTGCAAGTCTTTAATTTGTAGAATATCCAAAGCATGTGAACATGCTACATATATTTCCTGATGTGAACACTACACATACAAAAATTGTGACCATTTCTGAACAATGAGCACAATATTTTTATATACGCTCTTTGATGGACATCTGCTCCCCTCCCTCCTCATGTTGTTGGTATGGGTTGTCAGTAGATACAGTATTATAAACTTTTATTAGTAAATGAATATGTGTAGCTGCAGAGAATGCTACTTAAGGTTATTTCTACGCACTGCTATAACTCTCAATGATGAGCTGGGGTTGATCTCTTAAACTATTAAGGTATAGAGTTGTTTTTTGCAGGGTATATGGCACCCCCTCCAAGAAATTTGCCTCTTTAAAATACTTTTACAAAAGTATTACGGCAGTACTCTTTGTTGTCAGCGGCTCATTTTGCAATTGTTTTTACTTTTACATGATGTATTAGAACATTAGAAAAATCTAGAAGAGAACAGGCCATTCAGCCCAACAAAGCTCATCAGTCCTAGCCACTTAATTCTTCCAAAATAACATCACATCTAATCATGGAGTGTGTTGATATTAGTATTATATGGTATCTAAGAATGGTGGGGGCCCCCTTAAAGGTGTGCATTGATTTCAGTATTAGATAACATATAAGAATGGGGGGTCTCATCGAACAAAAGACTGTGTTGATATTAGTATTATAAGGCATCTAAGAATGGGGGGGGGGGGGGTCTTTGGAGCCCCCAAGTCATGGCGGCCCAAAGCAGGTGCCTTCTTGGCCTTATGTTAGAGCCAGCTCTGTGTTAACCTGCACCTTATTTTTTTGTCTAATGTCCTGTGTTGGGTGATTGCTCCTGTGGGAGCCCTTGCCAATTAATGAACTGATAACAATAATGTGGTATCCATCTATCATTTTTCTATAAAGATATTTAGAGTTGATGGATGTATACATGTGTACTCATTACCTCTTTTACAATATTTGTGATTAGGAGTACTCACACAACCATCACCAAGAATATTAGGAGCTTTCTTTAGATTTTCATAAATGCTCCATATACCTGAAAGGCCTCATAGCACACACAGCATGTGGATTTATATTCTTATTCCGATGCCAATACGTGTTCCAAATTAAAGCAAGCAAAAGTGTAGAGAATGTATAACAAAGGATTTAGAAAGCATCTGATAAATTGTGCTAAGCACCCATTTGAAAATCGCTTTAGCACATACGTATGTATACGTCAGCCAATTTATGGTATACAGTATTGCGCACCGACTCTCTACTGCCTATGTAGAATGAACAAACAGTAAAGCGGAGCAGCGGT
Organism: Erpetoichthys calabaricus; assembly: GCF_900747795.2. NCBI lineage: Eukaryota > Metazoa > Chordata > Cladistia > Polypteriformes > Polypteridae > Erpetoichthys > Erpetoichthys calabaricus. Next base: position 66,203,442 of record NC_041401.2, on the reverse strand, counting down.
TGCTCAAAGCCTTCGTGGCGAATGATATGCACAGCAGCGGCAAGTCCGGATATGAAACACATAGGGATGGATGTATCGCGTATGCTTGCTGATGTAAATCCGCAGCCGTGACTCTGCATGTTCCCGGTATGTACAGGCATGACTGCGCCTGAAAGCTGCGCAGAGGTTATTGGAAGGGGTGCCAGTGATCTCACCGCCTAATTGCGGCCTCTTTCACACCCCCAGGTGGAGCCGCTGCTCTGCAGAGAGAAGGAGGTGGCGGCTGTTGGGGAGGGAGACGCCGTCAGTTGGGAGCGATTTTTTTGCCTTTCGTTTCCAGTGATTTATTCCGGTTCTCTCTATTCTTAGCTCCTCCAAGCGGACAGGGAGACAACGAGCGAAAACGGAAGAAGAAGAAGACGACGGCGGCGGCGGCGACTACCATCACTTTCAGACCATTTGGATACACAGCGGTCACAGGAACTAGACAAGGCACTGGCGGTCGAGGGCCGAGTGGGACGGTTCTGAGGCTGCGAGCCAGAGACGGGAGCTGCGGCGACAGCGGATCGCGGGCAAGAAGCAGGATGTCTCGTAAGGTGCAGAGAAGCGAGGTGTGCGCGGACTGCAGTGCTCCAGGTAAGACGACCAGAGTGGCTTTTCTTGTGCTGCCCTCTCCCTCCTCAATGCCAGAGGATGCGCGATGCAAGTTTGTGGGAAATGTGCTGGAACGAGGCGCTGGGGGCCTGAGAGGAAAAGCAGGAAAACTCCAGGATGAGGCAGTAACCAGTGCGGCCCTTCTTTCTTAACACAGACGTATATCTTCTGTTGGGCGATAGCTGGCATATGGAATTGATATTGAGTTTGTTTTGTAAAAGTGTAAACTTGAGTCCAAAGACTGAAATGGATTTGTTAAAAAAAATACATAAATACAGCAAGGCGTGGTGCCGTGAGCCGAGAGAACACACAGGAGGCGTGTTGCTGACATGTTGGGACTCTCGGCGATCCCTGTGGCCCGGCAAAGCTACCATACTGGGCGCTGAAGACTTTAGAAATATTTATATTTTTATGTCTATTTAGCAAACGGATTATGATTTCGGCTAAATGGAAATTCTTTATTCACTCTGTACGGCTTTCATAGTAAGATGTGAGCAAATATGATGTTGCTTTGATTGAGAGAAACCATGCCTTTTCAACCAGACTCCTGTCCGTTAACATCGTAAGGTTTACAGGAATCATTTTAATAATAATAGACATTTTTTTTCTAACTAGATATCTAGTGATAGAAACTTTCAAGACATATATTAAAATCAAGTAAGAACAGGAACGAATACCCATGTTATAAGACCAATATGAAAGGTCGCGGTGGTTAGTCGTCACAAACGATTGTTAAATTTCTGTAATGTGAAATTTCTTGAGTATTGATTTGTGAACATTACAGAAGATGAACTTACCCTTGAACATTGGATTCAGATAACGGTGCTTACTAATTTATGGAAAACCTGACACAAATACTTTTTTAACTGAATAGCAAGGGCAAATCGATTAAACTTGGGCTTAGCAAACAAATTAATTAGAAAATGCTGCCATAGCTCTCATAATGCCACTTAATGGGTAAGAGTATAACAGTGATTTATTTTAATATCTCAAGTAAAAATTGGATTTCCTACTATTGGTTTTTCAGTGCCTCAGGCTTTTAACTTCTAAGTCTACAAAGTACAGTGCTGTTGGTAAGTGACAGGCCAGTCAGTCTGATTGGAATTTCAGTTATCAAATATTTATAGTAAAGCAAAATAAAATGCTTAGTTACTTGGTATTGGCACATATGTACTATAAATGTTTACACTTTCATTGTGCAGAAAAATCTTCAACTAGTACTATAATTATAACTTTAAAAAATGACAACTTCCTGGCTGCCTATTTTCGAGCTTTGTTATGTCAACCTTTTCACAGAAAGTACTACCACATAAAACACTATTGCTGAATACTATAGTAATTGAGAAAAATCCTTTTGGTATTTTGACATTAAATGTGACACACGTACGTTTTGCATGCCATTTTGCTATTATGAAGAATCTGTTAATCCCAGTCCTCTAGATATTATGCCTCACACCCGTTTCAGAAGGGTCTGTTCCACAGCATGCTAACATTGTGTACCCCGAGCAGTACTTCTTGCCAGCATTAGCCTGGTAGCCATCCTTTACTTTGACGTTTGTGTGTTTGGCACTGTGGAGAAGTGGACAAGACACTGGACCATAAACCTCAAGATTGTCCATTCAGTTCAGTGACTTTTTATGTCATGCTGTGCAATTTACTTAACCCGTCTTTGTTCCAAATGTTTTAAAGAAAAATCTGTCTACAGTTATCAGTCATCTTCCAACCCGCTATATTCTAACACAGGGTCACAGGGGGTCTGCTGGAGCCAATCCCAGCCAGCACAGGGTGCAAGGCAGGAACAAATCCTGGGCAGGGCGCCAGCCCACCGTAGCTGTCTACAGTTATACAGTGCTGTATTCTATACTTGCAAGTCACCTTAGATAAGAGCATCGGCTAAATATACTACAGTAATAATGTTTAAGTACACCATCTGAAAGTTATGTTTGTTTAGAAAGAAGATGAAAAGGTATGCTTTGTGGTGGACAGCCTGTGCCCTTGCCCGGCTGGGGCGCCTCTTCTGTATATGGTCCTGGGGAGCAGGCTTGGACTGAACAGTTCCTCCCCCGGGACGCTGGGTGGCAGTGGCGCCTCAGATTCCCGCAGGGCTCCATGGGAGATGGAGTTCTCAACGATCCTGTTGGGATCCGGGCGTGCCACCAGGGGGCGCTGCAGTGGTTCCTGAGCCCATGTGGGCGGTTCTTCTGCCACACCCGGAAGTGGGTCATCAAACACCTGGAGCACTTCCGGGTGGGCTATAAAAGGAGCCAACAGCCACCACTCCGGGAGCCAGAGTCTGGAGGAGGGAGACAAAGCTTGCCGGACAGTAGTGGAGGATAATGAATAAGAGAAGGAAAAGTATTGTGTGGACTGTGCTTGTGTTGGGACTGTGTTGTGCCTGTGGGGATGGGGAAGGCGTTGCCCATTGGCGAAGAAAAGAAAAATAAAACATTTGTTTTTATAATTGTGCCTCTCGTGTCTGTCTGTGTCGGGTTGGTTTGCTGGCACTCTCCTAGTGGTCTTGTTACAGCTTTTTAATAAATGTATTTACATAATCACCCCTAAACAAAAAAGAATGTTTTCTCTAATATTAGAATTTGTGACAGTGTCATTTCAAGTATCAGAAAACTCATCCCTAATTATAAATGAACAAAAATTGAATAATAAAAAGCAGTACAATTACAGTAGACTCAAATCTTTACTTTAAAACTTACATATTTTTTCCCCCCCAAGAATGAAGTTTCAAACAAGAATTATTAAATGCTGTTATCATGAAGTTTGTAAATTTAACATTATTTTTGGAAAGATGCAACAGGCCATAAGATGCAGTTGGACAATGTACGTTAAAATTAGCCTTTCAACATCTCTTGTTCTTAAATTTAAGAATATTACAGCACATAGGGATATTTGACATTGGACCATACGTTGTTCAGTGGGTGTATAGTTAACTCGCTTTATGCTTTAAGAATGGTAAAGCTATGTTGTTGTTTTTATTTTTTTATTGTTAATCTTTGAGCCTCGTGTTTCTTTTGCAGTCTTTTGTTAAACCATGCCAGCCTTCTTGACAGTTTTCCAGTGATTCTCATTTGCTTGTAAAAATACTTAGTCTTTGTAAAATGTGTTTTGAAAGTTATTTACCTGAACATTTATATGCTTATTGTTAGCTTGTATTCAAAATTATTAGATTTGACAGACCACTCTAGTTTAAATCATATAACAAAGTTGTTTTTTTTTTTATTTAAATCAACCTTTTATAAAATGACAGCCCATGAAGTCTTAATTATTTAACAATAAGCTGATATGTGGTAGACTTCTGTTAGTCCTCAAGGTGCAGCTTTAACATACTAAGCATTAACTATCACTCCTGTGCTCACTTTGCCTCTGTGGCTGTGATGTTCATCCACAGTCCTTCAAAATGTTCCAGAAAGACCTAGTGGGTCAGTTGCAGTGTACCCGAGATAGTAAGATGATAAGACCAGAGTATGTAGTATGGTACTAAGAGGAGATGATCTTCAGGTCTAAGTGCTGCCTCAGTGATCAGTGGCATAAGATCAGTTCCAAGTTTACTAATCCACCACTAGTCTTGTTAGCCTTGTGTTTCTCCTTGGTTTGCTCAGCTGGCATCTGATTGCCTGCTAACGACAGCACACTGGCAATTAACATCTCACCCTCTCTCAATCGATGATTTAAAGGGACAGAACACACGGAGGGGAGTATATTTTCATATTAACTTAATAAAAAATTGAAGATCTTAAGCTGCATAAAATTGAAATGAGTGTTGATGTCATTACTGTAAATGTAATATTCATGTAGAGCATATGAAAAGGTGCTGAAATATGGAAGAAAGTATATAAAGTAATGACAAGGAGAGTTACAAGTTAGTAGAATTGTATCTGAAGCACATATACCTAACTTCCCAATGATATAGATAATACGGTAACAGAAGAGTTGATATGTTTCATTCATTATGTGCCAAACTATTCCTAAAAAACAAATTAATCCAACAGTCACCAATGCATATGAAATGCCTAGTAAGAGGCTGGACAATATTAGTAAAGAATGTCTCATCACAGCACAGGCTTCATGTAATACATATTGTGAGAGATCTCGTATTAGATCTAGCCTCTTTGCCGCTCATGTATGGGAATGCAGATGTACAATTTACTAATTATTTTACATTACAGTGAGTAATTAACCATATTAAAAAATAGTAAAATGTAATAATTTGAAAGTAAATTATGTTTCATGTTGCGTTATTTGTTGCGTAATACGATTTCGTTCTGTTTGACTTTGAAATTAACACGCAGAAACTTTTTAAACTTACACTTTTACTGTAAAACTTCAGTAAAAACAATTTTGTGAATTTAATTTTCATCAATATCACATTGAATTTTGGTTCTGTGTTTGGACTTGCATAACTGCCCGTGATTGAATTTTGTTTTTCTCTCTGTAAAACAACTTTTTCGAATGTTTGGCTCTGAGATTTGTTAATTGTCTTTGCAAAAGCTATTCTAATGGGACACTGTTAACGTTTTAATACAAGTGGCATATCAAGATCTCCTTTGGTGCCTAATGTAGAACACCTTCAGGGGATAAACATTACCTTTCTTGGATACATCCTTCTTTCTACAGTAATTCATGCAGAGGAAGACTGAACTGTGTTAACGGTTGTAGATATTCTACGGGATATTGTAAGTTGATGCTTTTATCTTTTGCACGATCACCACCAACTGTTTCAGCAGTCTATTGATACGCATTTAACTGATTTGCCGTGTAACAGATCGTCATTTTTGGCATTAATTCGTTTGACTTCATCGTTTCTCGGTGCTAGGATTGCCTGTGTACTCTTACTGTTGATAACCCTTCATGATGAAATTCTTCAATAAGATTTGGACATAATACGTCGTCTTTAATTGGCAACTTAAAGTGAGGAAAATGTTAAAATTTCTAAGAGCTGAGAGAGCAAGAACTGTGTCTGTCAAAAGCATTCACACAAATGAGAGGTGAGAGGACCATGTGCGTGGGACGTTAACCATAAATGGTTGAGAGGAGAGCATGACTTGAAAACATCTCATGGCCAAAGTCTCGACTTGCAGGACTTGAAAAAATCTTCCAAAAAGTCTCGTCTCGTCGCAGGATTTTTTTATATAATATAGAGATAATCTTTATTTTTCTTGAGCTCCTGTATGTAAGCATTTAACTACTGTTTGCACTCTTATTGTATGTGACAAATAAAATTAGAATTGATTTGATACCTTCACATCACTTCAGAGGAATATAGCATGAAAGAAACTGTGCACATTGAAAAATCTTGCCATTCTGAAATGGTGGCCAAGCAATTCCTTAATTAATGACCACCAACCCTGTGTGTATTTTTAATTGTTAAATGAATGTTTTCTATTTTTTTCTATTTTTTTCTAGTTCTTATATTTTGCAGTATATTTCCATACATCGCTTGTTTTTTTTCTATGGTATTATGTTAAATATATATGATTCAGTATCACACTATACTGAAGTCCATATATGAAATATAACCCAGGAGTTCTGCTATGGTACTGCTGGTTCTAAACCCTTTAACAATTCTGTTTTAGTAAACACAAAAAGCAAAACATAATTGTTAAGCTTGCAATTCTTTTGCTCTAAACCTTTTTACTTGTAGACTGAACAATACTTTCTAAAGAATCATACATTGTTGGCGAAACTCCAAGCCAAGATTAAACTTGGTTTGCTATATGTGGCCTGGTTCTGAAAGAATGAGTTGTTATAATGCTGAGTTCATAAATTATTTTAGGATGTTTTAACTTAAATTGTTAAATTCAAATTTTCATATTACATTTTTTTGTCCTTGTAAGGGTTTATTAGAACGTTGGTTAACTTTGGAAGAGTATAAGTTATATACAGTAATCCCTCGCTATATCGCGCTTCGCCTTTCGCGGCTTCACTCTATCGCGGATTTTATATGTAAGCATATTTAAATATATATCGCAGATTTTTTGCTGGTTCGCGGATTCCTGGCGCCAATGGGTCTTTTAATTTCTGGTACATGCTTCCTCAGTTGGTTTGCCCAGTTGATTTCATACAAGGGACGCTATTGGCAGATGGCTGAGAAGTTACCCAACTTACTTTTCTCTCACTCTTGCGCTGACTTTCTCTGATCCTGACGTTGGGGGATTGAGCAGGGGAGCTGTTTGCACACCTAGACGATATGGACGCTCGTCTAAAAATGCTGAAAGATTATCTTCACGTTGCTACCTTCTGTGCAGCAGCTTCGTGAAGCGACATGCTGCACGGTGCTTCGCTCTCTTAAAAGCTTGAAGGGCACGTATTGATTTTTAATTGTTTGTTTTTCTCTGTCTCTCTCTCTGCTCCTGACGGAGGGGGTGTGAGCTGCTGCCTTCATTGTAACTGCGTTGTGCCGCTGTGCTTCGCATACTTAAAAGCCAAACAGCCCTATTGATTTGTTTACTTTCCTCTGTCTTTATGACAGTCTCTGCTCCTGATGCGCACTCCTTTGAAGAGGAAGATATGTTTGCATTCTCTTAATTGTGAGACACAACTGTCATCTCTGTCTTGTCATGGAGCACAGTTGAAACTTTTGAAAAAGAGACAAATGTTTGTTTGCAGTGTTTGAATAACGTTCCTGTCTCTCTACATCCTCCTGTGTTTCTGCGCAAATCTGTGACCCAAGCATGACAATATAAAAATAACCATATAAACATATGGTTTCTGCTTCGTGGATTATCACCTTTCGCGGGGGGGTCTGGAACGCAACCCCCGCGATGGAGGAGGGATTACTGCAATTGAGTTTATGAATGTGTGTTTATTTTCAAATGTAATAATTAAGCAGACATTAAAACATTTTGTCCTTTTTTTTTTTTTTTCTATAAACTGAATATATAAAAATGTCAACCTATTTACATTTAGAAAAGTGTTGTTTTTTCAAATCTTTTTTTGATTCAATGTTTTCAACAATTTTAATCAAAAACAAATAGTTAAAACATATGATTAAATGGTTCAGAATATTAACTGTGCACATTGTCTAATTTTGTGAGAAGACATTTCAAAATTTTTGTGAGGGGGGAAAAAACATATGTCAAGGTCACTTAACATTCTGAGAGCGCTCCCAGTGCTATATACTGTATGCTGCTTCTGTAACAATGAGGAGATTTCCATTTCCTTTTCCTTAAAAGTGCTGGCATTTTGAAAAATAAATCATATTTATTTTACAGCTTTGGATTGGCAGGGACTGACTTGCAGATATTGTAGACTGCCAGATTTAAAAGTTCAAAAGCTCTACTTGAAAAGAGAAGACAGTTTGATTGGGGTGGTGAAAGCTGCTAGTTCAGTAATATCGGCTCAGTTTCATTAACTTTCGTTATTAAAGTGTTTCTAGCACATGTCCAATAAACCCTAATTTCTTCAAATGTTATGTCTTTCATTAGGACACAGCTTTTGACTGTAGACTCCTATTGTTAATATCATTGTTTCCTCTGAACTGCAGACAGTGGCTCTGAGGCTTATTTGCTTTTAAGGGCAGTAATCTGTATGCCCTGATGTGAAAATCCGAAATTTGCACATTACAACTCTCTGTAATGTCTTTAATTGTCTCTGTCTAGATGCTATTTGGAGTGAGTGTAGGCATTTGTTTTTCTTTCACTGAATAGCTAATTTTGTCTTTGTGATTTTTTTTTTTTAGGTCAGGATTTAGTTTGCCAATTGCAGTTAATGATAAACATTTGGAATTTAAACAAAAATTAGCACTAAATGATAATTTTCTTTAAAGTTCTTTGATTTGTTCAACATTGTGGATGTGGAGCGTTAGTTTTACCTCATCACTTAACTATATTAATTGTTTTGTGGTTGATAGGGTTATTTGTTAGGAAATTGTGATTTCAGAGATGTCAAGATGTATAACTAGTTGATGTGTCAAGAATCTAGGCTGCACCATATAGGTAGGCGTCTGTAAAATTGTAACTTAGCAAAACTACTTTATTATGATCAAGAATAAATTTGTGGGAAACATGCATACTTTTCTTTCCAATTACTATTCTAGGATTGTGTATAACCCAAGATCTACCCCCTTCTATAATTGGCGTATTAGGTAGGGATATATATATATATATATATATATCCATCCATCCATTTTCCAACCCGCTGAATCCGAACACAGGGTCACGGGGGTCTGCTGGAGCCAATCCCAGCCAACACAGGGCACAAGGCAGGAACCAATCCCGGGCAGGGTGCCAACCCACCGCAGGACACACACAAACACACCCACACACCAAGCACACACTAGGGCCAATTTAGAATCGCCAATCCACCTAACCTGCATGTCTTTGGACTGTGGGAGGAAACCGGAGCGCCCGGAGGAAACCCACGCAGACACGGGGAGAACATGCAAACTCCACGCAGGGAGGACCCGGGAAGCGAACCCAGGTCCCCAGATCACCCAACTGCGAGGCAGCAGCGCTACCCACTGCGCCACCGTGCCGCCCTATATATATATATATATATATATATATATATATATATATATATATTTTTTTTTTTTTATTTCTTCATTGGAGCTAAACTATTGTGCTTTTTATTTGCGTACTGGTTAACTATCAGCTTTATTTTGTTTGTAGTGCAGCATATGCACTGCTGTCTGAAAATATACTGCATGATGCCATGGTTTAGCTAAATCCAAAAAATCTCCAAAATTCAATAAAGGTACCCTGAATGCAAAGCATCAAAAATATATAAAAAAAATTTACTTATTCACTAAATAACTTACTAAAGTATCAAGTTTAATTTAAATAAGTCATTTGCCATCCAGTTCACTTAGTGATGTTGCAGTGACAACATGCTGAGCTGAACTGATGAAGTCATGGTTTGTCAAGGATTTGACTCCAAACCCCAGCGTAATTATTAAAGAAGACCGTAATTGAACTGAGGGGAAGCAGTGCCACCCCTCTTATATGCAAAAAAATAAATAAATAAATAAAACGGCCAATCTTTTCTTGTAATAAATAATGACCTTAATTTTGGAGCTGCTGTTTCTCATCTAACTTGCATTATACTTGGGTGCAAACCTCTTCTGTGCACCTCAAAGTGTGAACCAGTAGGGCATCATCATCCACAAACTGCGAGGAGATGAGACAAGTCACAGTCTTGCAGTCCTTCATCCACTTTGAGCAGACTTGAATTAGTGCAAAACATACAAATGTAACATACCTCGAACATGCAGGGTCTTCATCCATCAGTGGCCTTGAATACCCATACTTTTGTAGGATTTTACACAAGATAATAAAAGGTAAGTGGTCATAAGCCTTTTCTAAGTCTATTACAAGTAGTCTGCATTAGCACACTCCCTAGTATAACCAGGATAGTCTTTTAGTTGGGTGAAGTTGCAGATCAGCTATCAGATGGAGTGTCTGTTTCCCAAGGAGGCTTAGTGGTGGGAGTATTTGGCAAATTGAACACACTGTTTTGTCCCCAATATAAGAATTGGGGAGGACCATCCAAGGATTCCAGCTTCAAAGTACTCTCCTTGTTTTTCACATAACGTTGAATATTGTTACACGTTGTCATTCCCACAGTATCCAATGACTGTACCATTTCTACGTAGATCTGCGTCACCTCAGTATTCTAGTCACAGAGATGGGTCCAATCACATCAAATGTTTCTGGCACAGCCCTCTCCAAAGAGGGCATATGAACTGAGTTTAGGAGTTTCTCAAATTGCTTTTTCACTTCTGTATGACATTACAAGTCAAGAATCAGTGTTTCTCCATTTTTATTGATCAGCTTAGACAACATCCCAGCTAGTCTTAAAGGCCACCCAAACGTTATTGTGTATTATCACACCAAATTTCTCCAAAGTCTTCATTTTAGTAACTGCAGCATGGGATTTGGGATACTTTTGAACATCCTGTACGAGTGTACTTGTTGCTCTCTGGGATCATTTTAATAGATGTTCAAGTCAAGTTAGAGCTATTATGATCTTGTCAATAGACTAATTTTCGGTGGAATGACAAGTCTTAAATATTTAGTTATGGCTTTATAAAAATCACTCTTCTCTTCATCTCTTCAGATTGGGACTTGATATTATTCACTAGACCTTATTGGTAAGATTAAACTTTTTTTTTAAAATAGAGAAGGGCTTCTCATACATTGTTATTAATTGCTTGATTGGCTAACTTTGTACACTGTTATTTTGACACCTGATTATACTTGCCTTGTTAACTTAACAATGATAATAATTCTTTATATAGCTATTTTCTCACTATTAAAGCGCTGTCCATGCAGGGAGGATGTGGGACACGAACCCATGATCTCCTTACTGCTTAACTAAATGAGCCTTGGTGGTTCATTTAACTTTGAATATGAGCTAATTCATGTTATCATACTCTTTGTTGAATTGTATTCAGGTCCTCTAAACAATGTATACAATTTGTGAATACAAATGTTATTATTTAGAAATGTAAGGGAATTTCATAGTAGAAACAAACACAGTAGGCATTCAAAAACAACAATATTGAATAGTGGAGCTCTCAAATTTTTTACAACCTTAGGGTGGAAACAGTATTTTATTTGTTTCTGTTTTAAGAAAATTCAAACAAATAGTACTTTATTTAGTTAAATGGTTTGGAGAATTGAATGGAGAAAAACATTTGGAAAATAAGTTTACTTGTTTTAATTGAATTTCATTATAGTGTATTGATCACTATACCCTTCTGTCTTATGAAAAGAGGCAATAAATGAGTTCTCATGCATAAAATCACCACACAGTGGCAGTAACTAAGAACTTTGTGTAGGCAACATTTCTTAGCATACCAATGACTACCTCCGGTACTACAAGTTTGATAGGGGACCAAATGTGTTTCTTCCCATGAACCTCTCCTCAAATGCTAGTAGTGCTCAGAATTTCATGGGACAAGGTCTTCAGTCGAATGCAAGTGTATCTTCTTTAAGAGTACCGCCAGTAACTTGGTTTCACGTCAACAACTTTCACACCTTTCTGCACCAAGACTGTACTCCTAAAAAAAAAAAAAAAAATATTCACAACTTCACCTTTTTCAGCCATTAATTCTTTGAGGGCTGAATATTTTTTCCAAAAAACTGAGCTTTGTGTACTTTTCAGAAAACTATTGTTTCACACATAAGTCAACATAAAACGTCTGTTGCTATGTGCTGTGACTGCTGTTGGCGCATGTTCGGCATCTCTGGCAGCAGTGGCTGCATGGGGGCACCTCGATGGTCAGCAGGAATGCTTGTTGGGCCAGCTGCCTGGCTGTCATTGCACAGCAGGTGGGTGGGTGGTGGTGGTGGCGGTTGCAGTGTGACACAATGTGGTTTGTACCACTTGTCATCATAAGTGGTGGTCCTCACAGGCAAACGCTGCTGTAGGCGCATCAGCTACACGAAAGTGTTCAGTTCCCCGATCAGCTGAGGACCGATCAGAAGATGCTGGTACCTCACTTTCATTTCTGATATCCATCTCCAGATCACTTGCATCAAACTCTGAGTCCGACAAGTCAGAATCGCATTCAACGAAATTATGTAAAATGTCCATGGAGTATTTTACTTGGCACATTTTCTTTGGTCTCTCACCAGATGTCGGTGCTATTTTATAGGTTGTTTGCTTTTCGCTACTCATCCACGTGTAGGGACTCGAGGTTAAATCAACAAAGCTATGTAACTTTATTTCTAGCAAAGAGAGTCAAACTAAAATGGAAGAGTGAGTTTTGTTGCAGTTTATAGCTGATTACAATCCTCTACTCCTGAATTTTGACAAAAGTTGACATCAGTCCTGAAAGAGTTAATTTCTGTTTATTAAAAATATTTTTATCAATAAAATGGCACTAATATATTGCTTTCACTAAGAAATAAAATTACTAGCCAAAAACTAAATTTAAATAGTTCACCAAGTAGGTGGGTACATCTTCTATTGCATTTACTTATTTAGCCTACTTACAACATTTATGACACAATTGGTTACATTTCTTTTTGTTTTCCAATTCGAGCACAGGCAGATGAAGTGACTAGCTCATGGTCACACAGTTTCAGTTGCAGGATGTGAACCCACAACTTCAGGGTTTGAAGCCTTAACCCACATATTGTATTCTCATCTTTTGTCCCGTAAAATATTTAAAATCAGTATAGCTAATCAGATTAAAAAATATTAACAGCAGAAAAGGATTTGTCAGAACATTACAAAAGCCTCAATTGCCTACAGGACACATTTCAGTGAGTTATATATTATGTGAATTATTGAAAGCCAAGTGCCCTTAGGTTGTTCCTTGGATAGTAAAGTGTTTCAAAATTATACAGCATAAAGCTTTTGCTTGCTTTAATATTCCTTGTGGTGTTCTTGTATGACCAAGTATGCATTTTGGAGAAATTCTGAACAATTCTATTCAGATTTTTTTTTATTTTTTATCCCCACCTGCCAACTTTATAAATGTAAACATTTAAAAGAAACGTATCAAAAGTAGTAGCACACAAAAGTAAGCAATATGTGGCAATAATGTATAGACAGGAAGTATTGTGTTACAATTGTGGAAGTTTTTTTTAAAGGAGTAATTTTGAGACTTCAGGTAACTTGCAGAGTGACTAGTTTTCTATTTACAGTGAATGTCAGGTTTGAGATCACATATGATATGGAGATGACTTTTAATGCATGTAATGGTCCATTTAAAATGTGTTCTGTCAACACCAAGAAGAGGAACTTTTTCGAGTTAATAATATGCCATACAGTATGATGGATTGGGGGGGGGGTGTATAAGTTATTTTGTGGATCTTATATAGCAATTTTAAAATTATGACCAGAGTGATTGTGTATTTATAAAGCTACACAATTATAAATGACTAGCAAATGTATACAGTCCATGCATTTAGTATCTCCTTGAATGATTTTTTGGACCCCCATTTTCACTTCCTCACATGTGCACTTTGTTAATCATGGTTAAGTATTTTAAGAATATGCACTCTTTCCTTTCATATAGACCTCCAGGTGTGTTTGGAAGTGATGCTGCTTGCTGGCTTCATTATTAAAAAGATTTTTAAAACAATGCATTTTAAAGCATGACTGTAAATTGTGGAATAGCTTACTTACAAATGTATGTGTGTATTAAGAATTAACTTTTGTAATGCCTTAAATTGCAAGAAAAGTACACTCTAATATGTACAGTACATGCTTCCTTATTCTGTTTCTCTTAATGATAAATATGGTCTGAAATTTTTCAGGCTAGGGAGACAGAAGTTTTGAGGTAAGATTGTTATACCTGCTATTAATGGAACTGGGAGTGGCTCATGACAATAATGGATAGATAGCACTTTATTTGCCTGCATGGGTATAAACCTGTAAGGTATTAAAATTACAATGAAAGTAAAGATGGTTGTACTTTCAGTACAATATTTCACAGAGTCTTGCAGGGAATGCTTTAATTACATTATACTGTATGTACAAAACCATCTATATATTCTGCCTGGTAGCTGAAACGGAAGCTGATTTGGCCTTAGATGAAGATTAAATAATGCTATTTTACACGTACAAATATACAGGAAAAGGTTAAACAAGCATCTTAGAATACACAACAAATAATTCCTTTTGATTCACTGTACCTAAAGAAATATATTCATGTGCTCCTTTGCATAAATTAAGGTATCTCGCCTACTTGTATGCCTTTTCTCACCCTCACACCAACCCTGTTCTCAAGTTGATTCTCTCATTCTGCTGTCAGGTTGAGGCCTCAGTTTGCTCTCCTTCTGTCTGTGATTCTCATCCTTGTTTTTGTACTCTTAAGTAGGCTGTGGAGCTTGTCTAAATCATTTAAAAATATCATATAATTCTTGCATTAATGTTGTGCTCCAGTACAGGATTAAAGAGTTGACAAATGTAAATTACTTTCTGTGTTACTGTACTGTTCTGTCCCATAGTGACCTCTTTCTTTGTATACTGTATAGCCTTTAAGATCTGAGGTAACTTGACATGGTTTGGAAGCTTTCTTGACTTTAATAAAATACAGTTGCATTTGACTCTGGTCTGATACTAACATGTGTTCAGTACCTGGAGCAGCAAAATGCCATAGTGGTTGGTACTACAGTCTCCCTGGCTTAGCCAGCTGGGTTTGCTTTCCAGGTCCTTTCGCTGTCTTAATGGAGTTTGCTTGGAATTTTCAAGGAAATGTTTGTTTCAGACTACTACCTTGAATTTTACAAGAGAAACTTGTAATGCTCAAATGTCTGGGAAGCTTCGTTTCTGAGAATGTGCACACGTTCATTACAACAAGCACCACAAACCTGGACATTTATTGTAAATATGCTCATCTAGTCTTACTGACCTACAGACAATTTGTGATCAAATTCTTTTGAGCCTGAATTTCAAAGTGGTGTTCTACAGTGCTGATTTGTAACTGGCTAAAGGATAATGTGTGAACTAGCTAACACTAGAGGGATTAGTTCTGGATAAGCTGAATCCATTCTTTCTATAAAAAAAAAAAAAGTTAAGCATGAGCAAGGTCTCTGCACATTGGGCAGCCACAATATTGATTCATATAACAAACCATTACAGCATGCAGTGTTCCAAGCAGAGCCTCGATACTCAAGCTAAGGCTCGAAGCATTTCATAACTCCGAATAAGACTTCAATACATTACTAAGATCCAGTGTCCCAAAAACCCATCAGAACTATGAAAATATGCTGATTCTCCAAAACCAAAGAAATACAGTTCGGCCAGTGCTGGAAAGATCATGAGGGCAAGTTATACACAAATATATCTGTATTTTGTGTAATAGTCCATATTCATTTAATGCTTCAAAAGGCCCATAGAATCAGTCAGTATTACTCTGATTTACTTTGCCACTTGAAACAATCAGTCAGGAAAAGACATTGAGGAAAGCTGGCAACCAGCTACCTTCAGTTTCACAGCAGTACCCCATCTCACATTACAGAGGTTATGAAAGCTGCTTTGCAAAACAACATTCAAAGAGATGCTTGTCACAGTCTCCAGACCTGTCTCTTTATAACTCCCCCCTGTTCCCCAATCAAAAAGGACTAAATTCCATTGGCATGGTATTCTAAAGGTGAAGACATTAAAACAGCCAAAAAAGACTGGTTGTACAAAGACAAAAGTTGTGTTAGAGTGACTTTAAAAACTTTGTAAATGTTATAACAAGGGAATACATTGAAAATACAACTTGTTTGTTTAATGAAACACTAATAAAGCTAATCGTGTTCAGATGAATTTATTACCCTGTGTGTAGTAAAAAAAAAAAAAAAATTGAAGAGGTTTTAGTACATTTTTCACATAAAATAACCTTCAAAGTATGTTTTTTTTTTTTTTTTTTTTTTCATTTTTCATCATTTAGTTCACACCATATACACATCTTGGCCTCTATTTTAAATTTGCAACCCTCTCATCCATAGTTGAAATTAAAGTCTGTAGGAATGGCATGGAAAGAGTGGAAAGACTGGACCTACTGGTGACTTTCATTTTGCCAAACTTTTATTGACTAGGTAAGAGCGATAGTAGTAGTATTGTCATATACACAGAGTACACTGAAATTCTTACTTGCATGTCTAAGCAACTTGCAACACTTTGCAACTCTCAGGTGCCATGATAAGCAAAAATGCAATAAAATGGAACATATTGTTAGTTATGCTTTAGATTATATTATGTACCTAAATCTTGCCAGAGACAAATTTTACATGCAAAACAACAGTTTTTCTTTGCTTGACGTTATTCAGTTTTTTATCATTGAGTATATTGTGTAATAATTATTTGGCCAGTAGTGAAAAGTCAAGTCATTAAAGTAGTAGATGCAGCATCTAGAAATAATCAATTTGTGTTTTCGTTAGGATATCTGCCAAGGTGTAATATTGCACTTCCTGTTACTTGGTTCCATTTTTGGTTACAATCCAGTAATGAGACACCACTTTATTGTTAGTCTAGCTTAATTTAAAGATATCCTGGAGTTCAAAACCTTTAAATATAGGTTGTTTTTATAGTACAAGTTCTCCAGAACCGTGATCAGCAAGTATTTCTAGTCAATAGTGAACATTTTATTAAAACCATTCAGCTCTTCCTTTACTAAAAGTGATTTCCTCAAATAAGTATACCAAAAGTTTCAGATACGTTTAAAGTAGTATGTGGTTTTTTATGGTATTTTTCCAATGGGTAATCTTTGATTTAATATTTGCAAAGACTTTATGCCTTTTTGAATACTCTAAATCTCTTGTGTCTTTTTATGGGTACAGTACAGTGCTTCATTTTGCTGACTACCGTTTTCAGTTTAATCCAGATGTCAAAGCTCTACAAGGCTAACCTTCTCAAATAGTCCGACTCTGTTGTGAAGCAATTTCTGAAAGAACACTGAAAATAAATATTTATCACCAAACACTTTTTTTTTTCTTTTCATAATTTGTAAATTCTTACTTTCATCTCCTATTTTGGATCTGGAGATTGTAATACAGTAATCCCTCGCTACTTCGCGGTTCACTTTTCGCGGATTCACGACTTCGCGGATTTTATATGTAAGCATATCTAAATACATAATGCAGATTTTTCGCTGCTTCGCGGGTTTCTGCGGACAATGGGTCTTTTTACTTGCTTCCTCAGTTGGTTTGCCCAGTTGATTTCATACAAGAGATGCTATTGGCGGATGGCTGAGAAGCTACCCAATCAGAGCACGCAGTTAAGTTCCTGTGTGCTGCTGATTGGCTCAGCGACGGAGTGTTGCATTAACCAGGAAGTCTCATCTCACTCATTCATCATTAACGTGCTAATGCTTCAGGGGCCGTGTCCAAGCACCAACAGAAGATGCAAATGATTGCAGAAAAGGTAAAAGTTTTGGATATGTTGAAGGAAGGGAACAGCTACACCGCTGCAGGACATCGATTCTTTTTATTTAAAAAGGAGGAAAAGCATATAAGATCTACGGCCACAGTGTCCTTTAACCAGGGTGCAAAATGAGTTGCAAGTGGACGTGATAAGGCAGTAGTCTGGATGGAATCTGCTTTAGGAATCTTTGCAACAAGGTCGACGACGTCATGACCGCCTACAAACTGCTACGTGTACTTCGCTATACAATAAGTGTAAACTTATCTACCGATTTCATATTGCTTAGCAGTTGTCCCTGTTTTTAATAGAGTAAATGGTGGGTTGTAAACAATACAGGGAGGGTTTAAAAACGTCCAAATACACGTTAAATAATTAAATAAATATAGTGTCCCTACTTCGCGGAAATTCAGTTATCGCGGTCGGCCTTGGAACCTATCTCCCGCGATAAGTGAGGGATTACTGTAATCATATTTAAAAAAAAAAAAAAAAAAAGAGAAGTCATTGAGTTTTCAGGCCATCAAAGCTTTAGTTAGTATGCTAATGGGTGATGATTGGCTGGTTAGTTTGTAAACTTGTTTTTTATATGTATATTCGTGTATCCAACAGACAGATGGTTCTATCTGTTGGATACATTTATGGCAGTCTCTTTTTCCTATGCACATGACTAAACTGAGCCATCAATGATTTTCTTAGGACCTTGCTATTTCTTCATGGGTCTGTTAACATGTCATGAAAATGTCATTTAGAACTGCCCCTTTGTGGAAGGCTGCTTGTGCTTTGTGATAGATTGGCACCCCATGCAGAACTGGTTCCTGTTTTGTGCCAGATCCTTCTGAGATGGTTTTAAAGTTGAGAAATGGTTTAAGTTTCCTTGTACTTATTCTGTCAAGACATGTTTGAGTCAACATCACACACTAACAATTGTTAAAGTGATGCTGATTTTTTTTTTTTGATTCACCGATAGTCACTGTTTTTAATTTTACTGCCTTCCAATAGGTGATGCTGTACAGATTCCTACTGATGATGGCATGCATTCATATATACTCGATGTTCTTTTTAAATTCTTGTCAACAAGCCTGTTGCATTGCACACATAAATGACAAGCTAAACTTATAGATGGAAATTCTAAAGTACCTTATGCATTAGCAGGATAAGAGTGGGAGGCTTAAAATTGAGGAGTGTGTTTCATGTGTAACACACTGCCAACTTCTATCGCTCTTCAGTGGGTAACTGGTGTTATAACTTTCATACTTTAAAGTAATTTAAATTTATATTAGTGAAGGGACCCAAGGATGCCTGCACTTTTAAACATTTGAAGATGTAAGAAAAGTTAATGAAGGGTTTCTACAAAACATCAGTGACTTAAAAGCAATGTGTGCAGCAGACTTTCAGTCCTCCTCCAACTTTTTTGAAGAAAAAATGTTTAATTTTCTGTGCCATGAAAAGCTGCAGTATTTACAGCCTACCTATTTGCATTCTCTCTCTGCTACAATATAAAGACATATTAAAGTGTGAGTCTGCACATTTTTACAGGAGGACTAAAAGTATATCCAGTAAGAGCCTATCTTTGTGTTAGTTTTGATTCCTTAACTGTTAATGTGAGTATTTTCTGTGCAACCCACATCTTTGTCTTATTTTTCTGTTACAGGTGACTTGATAGAAACATAAACAGGAATCTAAATATGTGACATTGTGTTTATGCCTAAATCACTATGTAATCATTTCTATATTTTTAAGAAATAGATTGTGCTATGTACACTAGTATCTCTTGTAGCCCTTTTAAGTCATGCCACTAAAAATTTCCTTAGCTACTGTTTTGTTTATAAATGATACATTCATGACGTTTTTGCCAAACTGAAGTCAAGTTAGGTATGAATCTTCCATGTATTTCTGTTGAATTTGTTTATAATTAATTTTTTAATTTGATATAAAATACTGGAGGTAAGGGGTGTGCGATATTGGCAAAAAAAATATTTCGGTATTTTCTGGAACTTTGATGATAATGATTATTACACGATATTTTGCATCCTTTAAAAAAGTGTTTGTAAAAGTCTTATTGATCTAGCTTGGTCTTAATAATAGGATATTAATTGTAGCTTACTAATGGAAACAACAGTTAAGGAAGACAGGTCTTATTTACTTATTAAAATCTGAAGTAAAATAACAGAAAAACATTAAAATCGCCAGTCAAAGTATTGCTGAGATCAAATAGTGCAAGTATGAGTAAACCATTTTACTAAGACCAACAAAACTATTATAATGAGAGCATTTTAAACAGACACCTACCCTAATGTTAACAAGATATGAATCCAAAGGGAATGAAACACTAACCATAATTGAAATACAGGGCATGAAATTAGAGTATGAATAAACATGTACTCCTGTGCCGTTAGGAGAAATGTGCCGCAAGAACAAAAATCTACTGTACTATATTTTAAAAATCCAAAGTTCTGTTAAAACACCGAACAGGAAAAAAAACTATAGCATTTATAAACAAGTTCTGTCATATATTGTACAAAGATACAACAAAAAAAACAAACCTATAATATTTTTAAACAAATTACTAACTTCAAGTTCTGTCCAATATTGCACAAAGATATCAGAAAAAAGAAAACAATTGTAAAATTCTACTGAGGAACCTCAAGTTGTGTGACAGAATCACCAGTCTGTCCACAGCATCTGGCTTCAGAGCAGCGTGGTTACATGTTCCAACATTTCCTCTGTTGCTGAAAGCACTGGGCTGTCTGAGGAAGGATGCACAGGCACTTTTTTATAAGTGTGTTTTCCACCACTCAAGTGGATTTACATTACTGTCCACCTCAGGTATCATCAAGTAGCTCTTGATCTCTTTTTCGATGGCAGTGTGTAGAGACTCGCCTTCTCTGAATTCCTGTGTCTGTGTGTGTGTTTTCTTTAATAGCTGCTAAAAGGCTTCTTTTTTTTTTTTATTTCTTTCTTCCTTATGTCTGCGGGGTGAGGAGGCAGGGATCTATACAAGTGTTTTAAATAATGAAAGAAAAAAAAATGTGCTGTTGATTCTAGGACCCACCCAGCCAAGACCGCTTTCGAAATAAAGTGCACCCAATAGACATGTGCATTTTACGGAAATAAAAATAATCTGAACGAATTACGTAATTTGTTTGAACAGATTATTTATTTATTTTCACTTTTTTGCCTGACACCTACAGGGCTCTGTACTAGATTAATTTCACTTTGCGGATGATGAAATAAGTTATTTATCAAGCTGTCTTCAACAGTAATCGATCTCTGACATAGTTTGCAGATTGCCATTTTTTACGCAGCATCAGTCTTTTCAAAAATAAACCACCTCCACGCGAGTGAGGATGATCCACATCTTGCAATTAAATCTAACAACGTAGATTGTGAGGCTGTTTATCCCTAGGCATTGTTTGCTCATTTAGTTTTAGGCAGCTACGCTAGCTTCACTTGTGTTGCGCTGACCATGCACATGCGTGCAGTAGTCTATCCTGTTAGTTTACACAAGACAGTGAATGCATGGACTCTCAAGGCGTGTTTTTGATTGTTTTTTGCAAATTGAGTGGCATTCTTGATAATTTCAGCTCGCACATTGTTAAAACAACAATTAAGATATTAAAGACAATACATATTGCATACTCCTAACTGGAGGTAAAAAAAAATAAGAACAATAAATGTCTCAAAGACCTACTTAAGGCATGACACCCATGCTCATTGCATCCTACATGCACCCAAACTCTATGCTATGGCAGGGGAAATTAAAGGAGGAGAAAGAAGTGATACCTGAACCAAACAGAAGAGTAGGCAGGAGCACATACAGTAAGCCCTGTGGGGAGAAAAGAACATACTTGAAGAGTAGGTTAGTGTCACCAATCACTGGTCACACAATCCCAAACTAGTTACACCACAGAGATCGTTTTTTTCAGGGTTGGTGCTATGTGACCCATTTATCCATGCTGCAGAGAACTCAAAAAGGTTAATTTACGAAGATGGGATTTCCATACATCAAGTTAAAAGCATTGAGAAGATTTGCATCATGAAGCTATTGAGGTTTTGACCATGATTATTCCTAACAGAGAATAGCATATGCTGGATATAACAGAGTGAAAGAGAATATTGCTCAAGTAAAGAAAGATTTCTTAAACAAACAAAAGATTAGAAGATCAAAAATTGAGAATTACATGTATAGACTGGAAGACAAGCCTAAATACACATTCCCAGAACCTATGTAGTATAGTTTCAAGGGCCCTAAATAAGGAGAAGTGACAGTTGGGGTCTTCAGCTTGGCTTATAGCATGACATTTGTAGAGGGTTAGAAATAAGTCATGGACATATTTAAATTGAACTTTTTGATAATTTGGGTTATTCAGAGCTACAGAGAATTTTTTTAAATAGAATCTCTTGATAAGGAGTGTAAGCCTTTCTCTCAGAAACTGTTTGCCAGGGCTTGTAAACTGTGTTGCAGAGAATCCTGCATGAAGTTGTGACACACTTCTGGATTGAAGAAAGTGAGTCTGCGGGGAGAATAACGTAGGAAACCCCACTTTTCTTAAGAATAGATCTTGGTTAGAAATTAGAGGAGAGAGAGGAAGTACTGAAATTAGATCTTAGAAGCTGGAACTTTTCATACCCATTGACTTTGAAAAATCCCTGAACTTTGTAATTCAACGACTTGACCATAGACGGAAAAGGGTTGCCAGTTTGACTAGGTCGACAAAACATAAAAAGTTTGGAAGATTATTGTGGCAACATCTGGGCAACCCTGTTTATTTGGCAACAACAAAAAAGCAACAGATAGTACACACAGGCATAAAATAAGGTTGGGTTGTATTCCTCTGCAAGATTTCTCTTAGAGAAAGGTTCCGTCAACCAGGAGCTCTGTTCAATGGGCATCCCTATTGGAAAGTGTGGAGCCTTTTCTAGGCATCTTCCCTGGGTGATTTCTCAGAACTTTGGGTGAAAGAGAAGATACAGTTAGTAACCACATCCCTCTTAATGGAGTGATGTCACTTACCTCTGAAGAGTCAGGAAGGTGATTACCTGGCACACCAGCAATGTACAGCGCTAAAGATTATGAAATGTGGGTGGGAAATTTGTGCCAGGCTCTGCCTTAGCAAAGAAGCTTGTTCACTTGTTGCAGATCTAGAGATCATATAAGAGAAAGGATTCCAGTTTTGATCACAGTATGTTAAGTTTAGCACTCTGCTAACACACTGTCAATAGCTTCTGTGACTAGTTTTGTATCATTGTAGTTGACTGGGCCAGTGGTATGCAGCAATTAAGGCAAGCCTGGCATATGAAGGAAGGTAGCCCTGCTTTGCGTGTCCTCTTCATCACAGAAAGAAGTACCTTTCTCACTTGTCTAGTATTAATGGAAAGATCCAGAGAGGCCGTGATGCATAAGTCAAATTAGGAGTCATATGATGAATAGTTTGCTTGTCTGAGTTGTTAAGGAACTTTCAGATTGAAGATCTCAGACGAAAGGAGTTGTTCTTTGGAGAATAAATCCTGTGCCATCTCTCCACTACTGGAGCAAATTTGTTCAAAGTGGCAAAGACCACTTGCCAGAACTATCTTGAAAAATCAATAACATTAAGGCAATCTACATTCTCCTTTAAGCCAGTAATGTGCAAACTAAGCCTGTGCTTCTTGTGTCTTCCAGTTCAATAATTATGGAAGTCATTGTTGCTACATATTCTAGATTTTTTTTTGTAATCTTTCTTTAACAGCCAACCGTGGAGCTTATTCAGATTTTTAAATGCCTGTGAGCTTTTCTTTTGCTCATTGGTAACTTTCATCAGCTCATATAGAATAGCAGCAAGCTCATTTTGGAAGCTTTGTTGAAGAAAACCATGCATAACCAGTGGGTTTTTCTGCAGTAATGTGTCTCACATTCCTGAGCAGCACCTCAGTATTTAGGCTGCTTGCCTGCATTGGCACGTCATCAACCACTGCCACGTTTTCATAGGACTAAAGGTTTCTGGGTGGGACTTTCTTCACCCCGATGGCATCATTGGTAGCCAGAGAGGTAAATGGAACTCAAAAATAATCCATAATGCAATGTGTTTTAAACCTGTTTTAAAAATAATCCTTGTATTCTAAATTGAAAGAGAGAATATCAGGGAGGTAAAACTAAGTGTCCTGTCTTGGTCTTACCTTAACTTCTGTTTTCTGTCATTTTAGAAATACATTTTTTGTCCTGATCAACTAAGTGACATGGGCAGTGCGATGAGTGCATCATGTGTAAAAAATTAGTTCTCACCATATGTGTGAAACATTCAGGGATTTGTGTGTGGATCTCCACTCCAGTATGGTTTCCAATGAGGCTTATTCTTCTGATTCAGAACCAAGTGTATGGTTTTGCTGTTTACTCAAGGAGTGTTGTGTTTGTGTAAAGTTTAGAAATATTCAAAAACTAGTCATTTAGCCCGTTACAATAACGGGCGCTAGAACAGTCGTGCATAAACATTAGTAGGAACGGTGTATATTAAATGGCAAGGGACTTTGACCTCATTCTTTTTGTTGGTCGTATTTTTCTTTCTTTCAGCCTTTCTTTTGTTTATGTTTACTTACTGAGCTGACCGTTCTTTGTGGGCTGCCGCTGTGTACTGTGTGTCTTTAATTTTCTGTGACAGTAATACTGTCTTGTACGGTTCTATTCAATAAGGGCACGCACAAAAAGGCGAGCTTCAAAAGGGCGACCTCAATTGAGCGCGGCGAATAAAGGCGTTCGGAGATAATTTAGTTCAAATAGCTCTGGAATATGTGAAGAGCAACAAAGGTACAGATCTTTATTTACACGCGCCTTTATTCGCTGCGCCCAATTGAGGTCGCCCTTTTGAGGCTCGCCTTTTTGTGCGCGCCCTTATTGAAGGATGCCTGTGCGCGCCCTTATTGAAGGATACCGTCTTGTACGTCCGCGGACTTGTACGTCCGTAATATACCTTTAATTTTCTCTGGCGGTAATACAGGCGTGCGCGTCGGTAATATGCCTTTAATCTCCTCTGACAGTAATACTGGCTTGTGTGTGGCTGTAATATGAGTCACTGTATTGTGTACCTTTAATTTCCTCTCGCAGTAATACTGGTTTGTATTTCCGTAAAACGCCTCTAACTTTCTCTGACAGTAATATCGCGCATCGCACTGTGCTCCGCGCATGCGCACTTCATCAGAAGACACGGACACCTGGACACACACAGGGATTTTATATATATAGATGTATTACAATTTGAATATGCAAAATTGGTTGAAAATCTTTCAAGTGAATGTAGTTATCCGGATACCACTGTGTGCCAATGTTTTTTCTATAGTCGGCTGTCTAGCTTTACTGTTTTCACAAAGGAAATACGAGAATCCATATTACTAACCGAGAATGCTAAACCGGATGGACGCAGGGACATCCGGCCATGGGCCGTAGCTGCAAAAAGACGTACTGCGCAGGCGCCCCAAGAAATCAGGCGCCGCGAGAGGCGGCCGCGACCACAGAAAAAAGGAGTGAGCACAGAAAAAAGAAGTCAAACGCAGGCGATGCACACAGTGCCGCACGAAAGCCATTGCACACGAAACTAGCACACAAAAAAAAAGAAGCCGCTCGCGCCCCACGAATCCCACACCCACCTCCAAGCACCCCCCCCCCCACTCTACAAGCAACGGACGGGGCACACACAAAGAGGACGATTCAACAAGCCCCTGGCACACAAAAAAAAGAACCCGCAACCCCCCCCCACCCCCAGAGACGAAACGGGACAGACTACGGACATGGCACACGAAACGTTCACAACAAACACACTAACATCAATAAGAAGTGACACCCAAAGCCCCATTTCTAAAGGAACCGTCCGCACACACCTGCTAAACGATTGCGCCACTTAGCTGACAACGCGTTTGATAATGAGTCCACTATTGAGGAAAATTCATTGGGATTAATGAATATCATTTGCAATCATTGTCATTCACTTAACTTCCCTGAAGAAACAACTGGCAATACAAGTAATGAATTTACATGTTGTTGTCAAAAGGGTCAGATTAGACTGCCTCCTTTACATTCATATCCTGAATATCTACAGAAGCTTCTAACTAACGATGTACCTGAAACTAAAAACTTTATGAACTGCATTACATCCTACAATAGTTCATTTTCTTTTGCATCTACCGGAGTAAATATCAGGCCACCAAAAGGCAATGGCCCATACTGCTTTCGCATATGTGGACAAATATTACATCGCATTGGAACAGTACACCCTGAAACAAATTAACAACGCAAATATGCACAAATCTACACACACAGCCCCATTTCTAAATGAACCGTCCGTATTAAACATACGTCATCTCAACACGTTCACACTATGCAGCATATGTGGATCTCATTACAATAAGGCACTATTAACCGTTCAACCGCAGAAAAGGCTCCATATTAACAGTGAGTGCGATCCTCCTTATTACTTATCCATATTTATCACGCTCAAGAACAAACAAGTCATAAATTCACGATCACGGGTACAAATCGATACGGCTCGGATAACGGGACCAAACACAATTCACACTATGCAGCATAGGTGGATCTCATTACAATGAGGCACTATTAACCGTTCAACCGCAGAAAAGGCTCCATATTAACAGTGAGTGCGATCCTCCTTATTACTTATCCAGATTTCTAATGCTGAAGAACAAACAATTCATGAATTCAGGATCACGGGTACAAACCGATACGGCTCGAGTAACGGGACCACACACATGAACCCGCATGAAAAAAAACAATACACGTCGGCTCCAACGCGCTTCTGAAACTCTGGAAGAAAAAATGTCTCGGCTCCAAAAACGCAAAGCTCAACTAACACAATTACAGAAACGAACCCAAATGGACAGACACACTGAACGTGGATGCATGCAGCGCGCGTCTCAAAGTACTGCATCGAAACAGGCACGGCTTCAAAACGAAACACCTCCC
The DNA here is from genome assembly GCF_900747795.2 of Erpetoichthys calabaricus. Classification (NCBI taxonomy): domain Eukaryota; kingdom Metazoa; phylum Chordata; class Cladistia; order Polypteriformes; family Polypteridae; genus Erpetoichthys; species Erpetoichthys calabaricus. The sequence goes on along the minus strand of NC_041401.2, from coordinate 66,177,044 downwards.
GTCTCAGACATACAGAAACGGCAGCGAGAGAACATCAACGACAGACACCTGCTAAACGATTGCTCAAGTTAGCTGACAGCGCGTTCAATAATGAGTCCACTATTCAGGAAAATTAATGAATATCATTTGCAATCATTGTCATTCACTTAACTTCCCTGAAGAAACAACTGGCAATACAAGTAATGAATTTACACGTTGTTGTCAAAAGGGTCAGATTAGACTGCCTCCTTTACATTCATATCCTGAATATCTACAGAAGCTTCTAACTAACGATGTACCTGAAACTAAAAACTTTATGAACTGCATTAGATCCTACAAATCGATATCCACTATGAACATTAACAGTGGCACTGCACATGACATCCGTCTTGCGAAACTGTTAATTATTGATGAATGTACAATGGCATCCACTCACTTACTCCACACCATTCATAAACTTCTACAAACATTTATGAATAATGATCTTCCCTTTGAAGGAAAGGTACTTTTATTACGAAGAGATTTTAGACAGTGCGTAGCTATTGTTCCACATTCCATGCGCTCAGCTATTGTTCAGTGCACCTTAAAATACGCAGACAATTGGCATTGCTTTGAAAAGATACAGTTAGTACATAACATACGATGTCCACATCCACATCAAAACAATTGGTTATTACAACTGGGAGATGGTACACTCACCAATACAGATAGACTTCACCCAGATATTATTACAATTCCTCAAGCCTTTATCTGCGACGACTTAGTTACAGACAGATTTGGAACAGCAGTCTCATTTGACCAAATGCCCTTTTTAACACAACGCACTATATTATGTCCAAAAACTATTAATGTGGAAAACATAACTACCCAAGTCATTACATTACTGCATCATCTACACCTTCACACTATTCTATATCTCATTCATACATCACGCTGTTTCTCATTCCCAACACCAGGGGTTGGCGAGCGAAGCGAGCAGGGGGCGGAGCCCCCTAGTCACTTTCAGAACAGCATATTTGTATTTTTCATTAGGGAGCTTCTGTTATCTTGATTGAAAGTTGAACTTTCCTAAGCAGTGAGCATGCTTTTTAAATGTGAGATACTTCATTGCTTGCTAACACTACCTGTTTAAACTAAAGGACTTGCTGGTTCCTTAAAAGTCATACTTTTGCTTTCTCCAGCTGAGAGATGAACTGCTAGCTATGTTTCATGTAGATGCAAACTTTAAAGAGTTTGCAAAAGATAAATATTCCATGTTCATATGCAGTCAATTACAATACAGATGGAGTGTGGAAACATTTGAGTCCATTAATGCCTGTGTGCAATGTTGTTAATCAGTTACAAATTTTGTAACAAATGTGTTTTTATTTATCTATTTATTTATTTATTTATTGGAGGAGACAATTTTTAATAGTCTTCATACATACTTTATCTTGGTCTCTGACCCATGGTAATATAATGGGGTTGGAAAAACAAAGTTGTCTGGTGGAGCATCTCATGTATAATCAACCTTTGCTCAGATTTGGCACTCTTCAGTATATGACTTACAATGTAGATTGGTGTAGTGATGCCTACTATTTGTGAAAAATGTAAAGATCTATATTCTTATGGAGAAGACTCAATGTGTAAAGGACAGGTTCCAGAAGCTTATTTAACCCAGATATGTTAACATGCTGAAGAGAGAGAGTCATCTGCAGTGGCAACCAAAACGCATGGCAGATACAAAACAGTAGCCACCAACCTGGAGTTGAATGCTTGCCTTAGATTTCCAAAAGAGACTCTTTTCTTTTGTATTGTTCTTGAGCGTCCACATATTTTCTGGCAGGCTAGAATATTTTTCTAATGTTTGTGGTGGGTTGCTGCTGATGATATCCTGGTATCATCTTCCTTATTCAGAACTGTGAGCGTTTAGATCCGGACTGTTATTATCAAAGTAAGAGAGGTTTATCAGGGAAAGGGGACACTGGCACACATGTTGCTGCTGCTCCAACCTGTTAACATTTTGTTAAAATTTGCATTAAACTTGCATTTTTTGCACTTGTTTCACTTTTTTATTGTATGTATAGTTCATGGATGCATCTGACTCGAACTGTTCTGATTTGGATTTATTTTTATAAACGTTACGAACTTTGCCTTGACTGGGTTTGCAGCCTCAGGGACAACTGAATCTTTCTGTGGTTCACAGGACGAGTCTTATGAACATTTCTTTGCTCCGTGGTGATCTAGGAGCTGGGGATAGCCTGTCTTCTAGATTATAATGGATATACTTCTATACTTGCTTAATGACTGAGAAATAATCTGATTTTACACCCATCTGGCTTGCTGCTCTGGGGCAATCACTCTTGTAATGCCCAGCGTTCTATTATGAGGCTACATATTGGAATCTCCAAATTCTGGTGTCTGCATGTTCATCTTGTAATCTCTCCTACAATGCTGCTGCTGCTACTTGCTATCACAGCTCATCTGCTCTACCCCACCCTGCCTGTCTCACCTTCCCTGCTGTGCTGTGCTGCTTCTCTGCTATCATCAGATAAGTACTGCTGTGTACTATGCTAAAATACATTCATGTCAAACTCCTTCATATTAAACAGTTTGTCCACAGCAAATGCTCAGACTGGAATGTCCTAAAAGACACTGACATTGTGCGGTACCCAAAATATTTACATTGCGGGTCATGTCGCCACCACTGCTGGGCTGCTAATAAAAAGTCTAACGACATCATTTGTTCAGGAATATGCCATCCTGTTCATTACTTTGGAAATAGGTGTGTCATTGTGCCAAATTTGCAATTTGCTAAAATAAACTCTGATCATGAATCTATGCACAATGAACCCTCATCAAGTAATATTGCATTGTTTAACTCAAGATCTCTTAATGGCAAAGTGCTGGTGCTATCAGAATTCATTAGTCTCCAATCTTGACATGCTATGTCTATCACGAACCTGACACAAGCCAAATTATTTTACGTCTGTCACAGAGGTCCCACCATCCACATAAATTTACTTTGCAGAGCCTCGCAGCTCAAGACAAGGCAGCAGAGTGTCTGCCTCTTAAGCTAATAAGGAAATCAGGTTCTGCTTTACTCATTATTCTCTATCGTCACCCCAAAATACAATGTGTCGTTTTTTTGTTTTTTTTCTTCTGATCTAATCTGACTGAATTATTAATCCACTCAAGTTCCCTTTCGCAGGGAGTCATTCTTCTTGGCGATTTCAACATCCATATTGACATTACTACATGTAAGTGCAGAAATGAATTCCTATCTTTACTGGTCTGTTTTGACTTGGTGCAACATGTTGATTTTCGTACTCACTGTGGTGGTCATATATTGGACTCCATCTGTCTTATCTGTCTGCAACATTTATAGCAGTGATTTGGGACTCTTTGATCATAAAACAGTACTTTTCTCTGTCTCATTACCTCTCCCTCCTCTTACCTGTGAACGTCAAATTTCTTTTAGAAACCTTAAAAATATCTGTCTCTCTATACTTGCTGGATCCATTTCTAATCCTTTTCTGTCATCCCATAATCCATCAACACTAGGTAGTCTTGTTAACTACTGTAACTCAGCCCTTCATTCAGCACTAGATAAAACTGCTCCTTACAAATGTAAAGTTTACTTTAAGTGTTCAGCTCCATGGTACAATTCAGAGTTAGTCTATGAAAGCAGCTGGCTGATGCCTTTAGAGAATGTCATGTGAGTCTGGCCTCACCGTGCATATCCAGGCTTTCTCTGACCATCAAAGGGCTTAAAGGGATGCACTAACTGCAGCCAATAACACACATTATAGCAGAATAAAAGAAAATGGATATGATAACCCAAGGGTTTTGTTCTCTGTAGGTAATAAACTTCTTCAACTTGCATCTGGCCCAATTACCTCCTCTACCGAAGTCTGTGAAAAAGTTCCTCCACTTTTCTGCAATAAAATTAAAAACCTAAATAATTAAACTAACAAACCCATCATCCATTTATCTTTCCCTGTCTTCCTATTCCATCCACCCTTTTGTCTAAATTCTCACCTGTCACTCTGTGTTTGTTAACAACCTGCTTTGTAAGATGAAGCTGACTACTTGTGTACTGGACTCCATCCCCACCACATGTCTTAAATCCTACCTTCATGCCATAATCACGACTGTTACAACAACAATAAATACATCCCTTGACACTGGTTTTGTACCAGCCACTTTTAAATTTGCTTCTGTAACCCCAATGTTTATATAAAAAAAAAAAGTGGTCTTGATGCTGACAGTCTTAACAATTTATGGCCCTTCTCTCACTTACTTTTTCTGTCAAAGGATCTTGAGCGTGTTGTTTCCTCCCAACTCACCATTTACTTAACTTATAATAATGGGACCCCTTTAGTCTGGTTTCAGGATGCAGCACCTCTGTGAAACGGCTCTGCTTCGGGTAACCAATCATTTGCTTATGGCAGCAGACTCTGGGCAAACTAGCATATTAATTCTGTTAAATCTTAGTGCAGCATTCAACACTGTCAGACATGACATTCTATTGTCCGGAATGGAGAACATGCTGGGTATCTCTGGCACATGTAGTTTAAGTCCTATTTGACAGACAGGCAAGAGATTGTTAGTCTTGGCAACAGCAGATCCAACTCGGTGCCAGTCATGCAAGGGCTCTGTCCTCGGCCCTCTGCTCTTTTGTATCTATATGCTTCTGTAACGATACGGGTTCTGCTTCACGCTGCCACTTCACTTTTGGGAACCCCTGAACCCAACAATGTCGGTAATGTAACCGGATGAGCTGGGCAATGAGGACACCACAACGAAGCAAGGGGAAAGGTGCAAAAGTGCTTTTATTTAAAACCAATAAAACAAATCCAAACAAAATCGCAAAATTAATGCAGTGCTTCTAAAAGGTCAATAAATAAATAATCCATTAAAAACAGTGAAAATGTGGAGGTTAAAATCCAATAAATAAATCCTCTAAAAACGAGGTTAAAATACTGGCTAGAAGCAGTCCTTTAAAAACAAAATCCCGGCTCCCCTGCTTCTCCCATCCGGGCTGTGCACCAGGGGAGTTGCCCTATGTGCAGCTGACTTCTCCCATTGGTCTGGAAGCCTTTTGGTTCCTGGCTCAGTAGGGCTCTGCCAGACCGAGACTTGGGTTCCCCAACGACCAGGGTGCTCACACTGGGGCTTCCACCTCCCAAGCCTCTGAGTCCTGCTGCCGTACATGGCAAGCCGTCATTGATTGTGGTCACTCCTGCTCCTCTGTAAAACTCTGCAGGAGTGACCCAATTCGTCTGCCCCCGGGTTCCGGCCAAACACCCCGCTAGGGCTCACTTCCTAGCTGCCTTCCTTCTTACAGCGATCCTGCTGTCGCACGCTCACTCACACCCACACTGTCAGCTTCCCCTTCTTCCTCCTCTAACCTCCATTCTCTTACTCGTTCTTTTTTTTCCTTCTCCACACTTGTGCTTCTCCTATTCATAATGGGGACGTGGTGCAATTGTGGCGATTACCAGCTCCCGACAACAATTATGGATACGGATGATTCCTCACCTGTGCACTTAAGTGAGGAAAAGCCCTCACTACGTCGCATCCGAGAACTGCTTTGGCCACACTATCATGCCCCCTCTTTAAGCCGTGAGTGCGGTGATTATTTATTTAAAAACTGGCCTTCTAAGCCACGGACCCACTGTAACACGGCTTCCCCTTGGCCATATCATTCATAGGTATGGATTGCGTTATCATTTTTATACAGGTGATGCTCAACTGGATGGAGCAGAACTCTTTAAAATTACATTGCAACAAAACTGAACTACTGCATATTGGCACTAAAGCGCAACTTAAGAAAATGAGCTCCTTCTCAGTCACTCTTGATGGTGATCTCACCAGACCTTTTTCTGATACAAGGAGTCTTGGTATCATTTTTGATTCCTCCATTTCTTATTCTGTCCACATAAACCACATTAAGAAACTTTCTTACTTTTACCTCTGCAACATATCCTATGGTCGCTCATCCCGCATTGATTATTCTAACTCCCTACTGGAAGCTTCTAATCTTATATCACAGCGGCAGGTGATTCAAAACTGTCCCTACAAGAGTCCTAACACGAACCTGCAACTTTGAAATGACCTCATGAAATTAATTAGATCAGCTGACTCAATTCACTCTTTTAAAAACAACTTAAAACTAATCTCTTCAGGAAGGCATTTAACTTAACCTGACATTCTGCCCCCTCTTCAGTCCTCCTCTCTGTCCAGATGCTCAGTATAATGTGTGTGTGTGTGTGTTTGTTTTATCACAAATGGTGTTATCTGCTAGGCCTTTCTTTTAGTATTGAATTTAGTATTTTACTCTGGTTTATTATCTTTTGTTCTTTTTAATGCTTTCTGTATCCTGTATCTATCAGTTTTAGTGTTATATTCTGGAAACATTTGTATCCAATGTTACATATACCTGCTGTTTCTTTCTGAGCCTCTGTGAAGTGCCTTGAGCTTGGCAAAGGTGCCATATAAATAATGTATTATTATTTATTATTATTAATAATAAACTGTACATCTGTTAAATCAATTAGTATTTGTGATCTTATTGTGTAACCTAATGTGTCATCCTAGTGCTTTATTTTGGAAATGTTTTTGTTTGCGAGGGATTGTATTGTAAAGTAAATGTTATTTTTTTGTAGTGTCATTTTTTAATATATTTATTTCTTTGTAGTGTCATTTTTTTTTTAATATATCAGAATGCTGGGCTGGGATTATTAATGAGTGGGTGGTCAGTAATGTTGAGTGTTAGTAACTGAGCCCTAAACGGGTTGTTTTATTATTAATTTTTTCTGCATGTGAAACAGCAGTTTCTGATCCTGCTGTTGCTTTGGGGCATAACCAGATTTTTGAAGAGTGGTGCAGTTGTAGGGTACAGACCTGCAGTAGACCTGGGGTTATGAAAAGTAATTACTGCAACAAAATGTAATTCAAACCGTAGAATTAGAAAGTATAAAAATTTCTGTTGGAACACAAATACAGTATGTCACAAGTGTTATAGTTGTTAACCCTACCAGTTTTAAATGTGTGCAGTCAAATTCACATGAATTCACATTTGTCAGGTTTAGCGACTACAGCTTGCGGTGTTTGTGTCATATGCACAAATGTCGGTCATCATTGAGTCACCACCCCCCAGAAGCTAGGTACCAAGTAAATGGTGGCCATAACAGGATACGCTACAAGCATAGGGCAGTATGTTATGCCACTTTATTAGATGATTTTCACTAAAATAAAAAGTATAACATTTAACTTCTAGAAGTATTGAATATAAATCATAATCACAAGCATAGTAATGATTACCACAGTCTCAATGTAAGGATAAAAAAATCTAGCCTTCAGTTGTACTAGATCAAGTTGCAATGAGGAATTTTAACATTTAAAGGGCAATGTCACTTTAATGGGTTCACTCACTTGAACTCTTTAAAATGGAAGCTGTTTGTGATTAAGGGCTAATGTTTAAACTCTATGTTTTAAATTTTTGAAATAAGCAGCGATTATTGAGTTTCTTTATGTAGTTTCAGAACCTTGTTTGCATATTAACCTTCAGAATTAGTCGAGTATTTTCAACCCGAGTTTCCAGTTTCCTCCCACAGTCACTTTCAAGTAATTCTGGAATTTCTTTCGAGTTGTTATTTAATTTGGGAAGGTAGAATTGGTAGTTGAGTGTGTGTGTTTTGTATTTTTGACAAATAAACATTAGTCAGAATTGAAGTTCTTCAAGGAAAAGAAGCAAGGAAGATAATGTGTTTTATTAGTGAACAAAAAAGGTAATCTTAATACATAATTCGCCTGCCTCCTCACTCACGTCCGTCCGAAGCCGAATGCGCAGTCGCCTTCTGTGCAGCTGCCCGAAAAACCTTACAAGACCGACATCCAACCCCAGCATCGCAGCAGGCGGTGGATTTACGGCCGCAAAAATTCAAAGAGAAAGGCGACTTCAATTAAAAGCTCTAGAGGCCTGAAAGGCGATTTCGACTACAGCTCGAGGCCTAATTACGCATTCTGATTCAATTACGCATTCATTCAATACACATATATCAGGTTTGTGGTGCTTATACTTATTACTATTCCATGTTGTACTGGAACATTCATCATTCAATATTATATTATAGGCCTGGAAAATTCATCCACTAACAGTACAAGCCTGTACAGTAATGAGTAAAGCGGACTACAATCATTACAAAACAACTTCTTCATTACTTATCATTTGTTCTTCATACACTGCTGACACAAACTCGTGCCCGTTTCATCATACGTTGTCGAAACGGGCTCTTTGTCTAGTAATAGTATAATACAAAAATTGTCTAGGTGCAGAAGACTACAGAGTTGTTGCTTTTCATATTTTGAAATGGATAACTATCACTGTTGTTTTAACAATTGCATATATTTTATAAAATAAGCACTATACTACATTATAGTTTATACAGTCATCCCTCACCTATCGCGGGGGTTACGTTCCAGAGCCCCCCGCGATAGGTGAAAATCCGCGAAGTAGCGACCTATATTTATTTTATTATTTATACATATTTTAAGGCTTTATAAACCCTTCCCACACTCTTATAAACCTTTCTCACTCTCTTATTAACCTTTCCCACACTCTTATAAACACTTCCTATGCTCTTAAACACTTTCTACATTCTTAAACACCGCAGACCAACACTGCACGCAGCGATCAGACGTCGATGTGTCTGCACTCGCTTTGTGAAGGGGGGCAGCTGAACTCACGCTGAGCAGAAATGGACTTTGTGCTGCTTCTGCCAAAAATGCCTGCTTGTCGCTCTGCACTTTCAGAAGGAGGAGGAGGAGGAGTTGGGGGTGTGTGAGGGCTGAACACACGTTTGCTCAAACCCCCCTCCCCGGAGGCGCAGTACGCTCCTGCCACTTCGCATTGTCAAGGGGGTGGGGAGCTGAATGAACGCTAAGGAGAAGTGGACTTTGTGCTGCTTGTCGCTCTGCCTGTCAATAATTTAAAAGCCTGTACAGCACCTATTTTCCTGTCTCACTGTCTTGTCTTGCATGAAGTTAAAATGTTTTATAATAGTGAGATGTTACTCATATCCTTAGCCCGACATCCACATATCATATGTGTTAACAAAGTGTGTTTTTTAAGTTTACATGTGTTTAAAGCATGTGGGATGGGTATTTTAAGGCTTAAACTATAAAAATGTTTATTTATATGGTCTTTCTATATCGCGGATTTTCTCCTGTTGCTGATGGGTCTGGAACATAACTTCCGCGATAGGCGGGAAATCACTTGTAATTAAAAACCCGCAAAGTCGTGAATCCGCGAAAAGTGAACCGCGAAGTAGCGAGGGATTACTGTATTTCCATCCATTCATCTATGTTCTGAACCCATTTCATCTGGGAAAAGTAATGCAGACGCCTATACTTCAGCAACAGGTGTTGGGCAGGAAAGAAATCCTGCATGGGGTGCCATTCTATAATGAGAGATGTTCACCCACACTTTCCACAGGACACATTAGAGGTATCAGTCATCCTAAGATGGAACATAGAACATGGGATTTTTTTCTGGTGGTTAGAACAAATTACTTCAAAATTAACCTAGAAAAAACATCAGAGAAATAAAACAAAAAAATAAGAAAATGAAGAAAAAAATTAAAACTTAAGACAAGAATTCAGCCGCAACCCGATGCAAGCACAACACTCTGATAAAGGAGCACACTTACAATTATCAGTTATCATTAATTACATTTCTTCAAGACATAAAAACAGTTTATACTTCAGATGTATTTTTTGATTATGACACTTTTTACTGTTCTTTTGATTGTTTGTTGCGTCTTTTGGAACTACTTCTAGAACGCAGTACTTTATCAAGGGTACAATTATTTTCAAAACTTAGATATTGACAATTTGAACTTACAGTAGGTAGTGAACTGTAGTTCCACATACAGTTGTAGAGTGTCAGGAAATGGAAATCTACTATACAGGTGCTGGTCATAAAATTAGAATATCATGACAAAGTTGATTTATTTCAGTAATTCTATTCAAAAAGTGAAACTTGTACATTAGTTTCATTCATTACACACAGACTGATGTATTTCAAATGTTTATTTCTTTTAATGTTGATGATTATAACTGACAACTAATGAAAGTCCCAAATTCAGTATCTCCGAAAATTAGAATATTGTGAAAAGGTTCAATATTGAAGACACCTGGTGCCACACTCTAATCAGCTAACTCTGAAATAAATCAAATTTGTCATGATATTCTAATTTTATGACCAGCACCTGTATATGCTCAAGCACAGTAGTAATAATATTGCAGCACATTTCCACTTTCTGGTACCATGATAAACAAATGAATACAACAAACGTGGCAGTCCAGGGCATTACCCACTAGGGACCCACACAATCTAGTGCACAAGTTCACTACTTAAACCATCAATAACAAACTGTAAAACATGGCAACAAAATAGGTGAAAATCCTTAAGTCTTACCTTAAACCTCACTACGCTTTCCCATCCTTCACATGTCTGCTGTGTCTTATTCTCCCCAGTGCCAAATTTAATTCACACCTTGCTAGATACTTCAGTGCCTGCCTCAAGTACTTTTAAATTATGTGACTAAATGGTTCATTCTAGTGTAGGCTAAATGTAAAAGGCACTATCTGTAAGATATTTTGCAACATAATGATTGATGGCTGGAGTGCATCTTAGTAATGTATGCACAGCTCTTTTCACCTTTCACCAACACCAGCACCCCCAACTTATTGATATAGTGATGCACTATATCTGTTTAATTGTAGAATGAAAGCTTTTTACATCTGCTTTATTGCCTCAGGTGTATTTAATCCATTTTCAAACCTCATCCCTTCACACCACCACTACTCTGGTTAATGAATGGTTCACCTGCAGTTAGGACTTCGTGATTTTTCCAAGTTAAATTGTTTAATTCAAATTAATACCTTAAAATTCTATTTGTTTTAATTGCATTTTTTTAACCAATTGATATACAGTAATCCCTCCTCCATCGCGGGGGTTGCGTTCCAGAACCCCCCGCAAAAGGTGAAAATCCGTGAAGTAGAAACCATATGTTCATATGGTTCTTTTTATATATTTTAAGCCCTTATAAACTCTCCCACACTATTATAAACATTTCCCGCACAATTATACAGCATAAACCCTTTGTATTCTCTTACATATTAGGTAAGATTCGTTGAAATTATGTATGTAAACACAGTTTATATACAGTAAAACCTAAATATTATTTTAAAGATATTGAGCGTCTCCGATATCACATATGTTACAGCTATTACGACAGACAGGCCACCAGCAATAAATACGTATAATGCAAGAAAAATTGTATACAGTAAAATGTGTGTACAATGACACTAAACTATGTACATGTAATAAGTACTGTATGTAGATAATTAATATGGTTACTCACCAACAATGACACGACGACTTGTCCGATAATGATGAGTTTAATTTTACTGCACAACAAAGGAGAGCGTTACAGCTTTTCTAAAGGAGCCTCTTCAGGCGATTGTGTAGCATCGCCGTTGTTGTTCTTCTGGCAGTCTTCAATCCAAATCCCTAAAGCAGATTCCATCCAGACTACTGCCTTATCACGTCCACTTGCAACTTGTTTTGCGCCCTGGTTATAAAGTACACTGCGGCTGTAGATCTTATATGCTTTTCCTCCTTTTTAAATAAAAAGAATCGTGGGCTCATGCCGTAATGGTGTCCTGCAGCGGTGTACTGTAGCTGTTCCCTTCCTTCAACATATCCAAAACTTTTACCTTTTCTGCAATCATTTGCATCTCCTGTTGGCGCTTGGACAAGGCCCCTAAAGCAGTAGCAGGAGCACGTTAATGCTGAATGAGTGAGATGAGACTTCCTGGTTAATGCAGCACTCCGTCGCTGAGCCAATCAGCACACAGGAACTTTAACTGTGTGCTCTGATTAGGTAGCTTCTCAGTCATCCGCCAATAGCGTCCCTTGTATGAAATCAACTGGGCAGACCAACTGAGGAAGCATGTACCAGAAGTAAAAAGAACCATTGTCCGCAGAAACCCTACGAAGCAGCGAAAAATCCGCGTTATATATTTAAATATGCTTACATATTAAATCCGCGATAGATTGAAGCCGCGAAAGTCGAAGAGCGATGTAACGAGGGATTACTGTACAATAGTTAAACATTTAGGAAAACACCTTAGTTTAATCTGCTGGAGCCTCATGTATAAATGATGCATATGCACAAAAATGTTGCGTAAGCCTGTTTCCACGCTCAAATCATGATGTATAAAACCTAAACTTGGCGTAAAGCCACGCACATTTTCACGGTAGCTCAAACCCTGGTGTATGCAAGTTCTCTGCTCAGTTTTGCAAACTGGTGGCACTCAGCGTCAAAGCAGTGCTACTGTTCCAGTGTAGTTTCCCTTTCTTTTTCAGATCCACATCCCTGACACGGCTTTATAAATACACTGAAATTAACCACATATTGTGTTATTAGTTTAAGGCATCTGATTGTAATTGACCTGTAACAATATAATGGTCCATGTAATGGCCAAACTATTCCAAATACCATAGCTGCTTTAGCGTTGTTATTCTCACTGCACCACTTGGAGCAGCTGATTGGAAAGAGAATTATCGGTATACAGAGTCAAGCACACGCTGCCTCAGCCATTCGCTATTTGAACTGTTCTCATCCGACAAACGCTTCAGAGCCTTTCCTGTATGGACCTCATGGTTCAGAAACAGCTTCATCCCAAGAACTATAAACACACTCAATCAATCCATCAAGTGCTCCTTGTTAGAAAGCTTTGTACTTATAAGTACAATTACCTCACTGTAAACTTGCGATACAATTATAATATTGCACAACCTGAGCCACTTTATAAAGCACGTATTTACATATGATGACGATATCATTTTTAAGATGAAATACAGCAAAATGTTTATTATGTTATACAAATAAAACTTTAACTTTATTTAAATAATCTATATTGTATTGTTAATAATTAAACATGTGAGGACATGGTGCCACAGCGCTAGCAAGGAGCTGGAGCTCCGTTCCCGGATTGTTCCTGCCTCGCGCTATATTCTTGCTGGGGCTGGCGCGACACTGCGGAAAGACAGATGGATAGAATAATTAAACATGTACTACAAAGATATTTCAATGTTCCTTAAAAGTTTTGAAGAAACGGCATTCTAAGCTTACAGATGGCTTAACATCTATTACAGAGCTGATTGTGTGGCGATTGGTTACTTGGAGAAAGAAAAGGAAGGACAGGAATTGGGGGTTAGTACGTTTGAAAGAGACAGTACTGCTGCAATCAATTATTTCATCGAAGGTTGCGCATGGCGCAGCAAGCATCTTGCAGAAGGCAGGAACAATCTATGGATGAGGAGCTTGCTCGTCACTATCACTGCATCACCGTGTTCCCATGTTTAATAACATGCTTTAACTCCTGTCATCATGAAAATGATATCACGTATACATCTCAATATTTTAATTATTCAGAGAGCTGTAATATTACAAATGTAATGGATTCTGTGTCCTGTCGGAAGAAGAGAAAGCACATTTTAGAAGCAGGTAGTGCACATAGAGCGCATAGAAGATTAAATACAAAACAAAGCATTTACCATGCTACTTTAGTTGCGATGGGATTTGAGAAACTAGTAAATTAAACGATTTTAAGATGAAGTTTATGATGTTCTACTTTAATGACAAAATAAACTATGCGATTAAAGTGGAAATTTCGAGATTAAAGTTGACATTTCATGCTTTTTTTTTCCCCACTGTGCGCCTATTTTTTTTTCTCTGTACCCTAATAAGCTTTCATATGACACTCAGATGGTGGGCTATGACTCGCCTTTTCACGGCGACTTTGATATCTGACAACTTCTTTATTTCGGGCACTTGCGACTTTGTGAACTTGAGCTTTCGAATTTCTCCGACACTCTGTCACTCGATCAACTTCCTTTTGTTGTTTATACCACTGTTTAAACCAAGAAATAGTACGTTTTTTTTTTGCCTCCACTTGGTATTCGCTGAAATTCTTCTATATTCCCCTGTGCTTTTGCCATTGTCTTTTCACTGAAGGCTGAGCTCAAGGGCTATTTATATTGATTTGCATATTCAAAGAGGCGTAATTCTGGGAGGAGTTGGGGCGGGACAGCAGGCGTGTGCACGTGTGTTACTTTTCACACTGACCGGGATTTATGTAGCGGAAGAACATGGAAGTTGGCGTCCGCACAGATTCATGCATCTGGATTTTTTTGTGCGTAAGCACATTTACACTTTTGTCTGTACGCCATGTTATAGTGTGAATTCTATGCATGGTGTTATATATGAGTCCCCTGGTCACGTATGTGCGGTCAAAACATATTGCAATGATCTGGCCAAAGATCTCCACAAAGCGACTGCATCAAGAGTCGAGTCCGGAGAAGGTGCCTGAAAAAAGGTGCCACTAACAGCACTGTGTGTACAGAGAAGCTGCATCAACCTACTCTTGATGCAAAGCAGCAACCAAGATGCCGAGAGTCAGGGATTGGGGATGAAAATAGGGCGTCAAGGGGTAATGGTACTGTTTTCAGTTTGAATTGTGATACTGCCACGAATTAGGCTATGTGTAACAAGGAGACTTTGTTTGCAGTGCCAGAGCTGATAGGAACCTCTTGAATTAGAGACACATATTAAACTCCCATTGACTGCTGTGACTTTGAAAGCGGAAGCTGAAAATGAAAGTTGTTTAAAGAAAAGTAAGACCGAAGTGACTGCATATCCCATGACCGTAACAATGTAAATATCTAAGGATTGTGCTGCTGTTTCTTTGAGTGTTTTGTTGGTAGAAATAAACCTGTTTGATTTCTGCACAGTGAAGTGTCATTTCACTTTTGTTCCTCACGCCAAGGGAGGGGTATTGCAATATTAATGCGAAGAATACGTCGAACAATGCTTCTGTTGCATTCATTCCAAAGAATGGCAGTAATGTTAAGTCGGTTGTGTAGAATTGGTTCAGATATGAAAGATCAGATGTCGAACAAACTAATGTAAAATGCAAAGTTTACAAAAAGCCTATAGCAGTTAAAAATGGTAGGACATTCAGTTTATTTCAGCACTTAAAACAGAAACCACAGAATGGAACCAGTGTGAATAGGCATGGGACAAAGCTAAAGCTGGTCACCAACCAACATCTGCCAAATATTCTTTGTCCTGCTTCAGCACGGACAGCACAAAAAGTGCTACCTGTTATTAATCCTATTGGTCAGTGTGATTACGTTAGTAAGAGGGCATGCCTTGTCAGGGGCTGGGAGAAAGAAAACACAGGAGGTGTCCATCACACCGCTTTACCCTGCAACAATGCAGGAAAGAATGAGCAGGTAGTCTGTAATGGGTGGCCCAAGGGCTATTAGAACACACTTGGAGGAAGAGACCTCCTGTACAAGTGGCTCATCCCAGGGACCAATAGTTATACTAGGGGAGAGAAGCTGGTTGGTGTACTCTGTAAGCTAAACTGTTTGTGTATCTGTGTTTAAAGACATGCCTTAGGTATAGGAATGTGCAGTGAGGGCAGCAAAAAAAAGAAAAATTGCAAAGAAAACTCCAGAAAATTTAAGGGAATGGTCCCTGTAAGTGGTGTGAAAGGAATGTGGAGACACAGGAACGAAGTAAGCTGCATATATAAAAACAAATTAAAAATTTACAGATAAGTCTGTTCAGAAACACATTCTCTTGTTTTTGCACCTTTTTTTATTGACAATAAAGTTATACAAGTTTTTGTATTTCTAGGAATTATTTCTGTATATAAGTCGTCCATAAATATTAAAATCAATTTTTTTTTTTGCTATATCATCCAGCCCTATTTGGAGCCAGTTTATAGGTTATCATAAAATAATACAACTGCTGCTTATTTATTTTTGTGACATACATTAAGAGACTAAGAATTGAATGCAATGCTTCCCTTGCACACACATTTTTGATATTTATCATTGTGAAAGGAACTATAAAATGTTAACTGTCATATTATGAATTCTTTTTTTATACAGAACTTTTTACTTTTGCTAAGTTTTAGATTGCATTAAGCAAAAATACACTATAATAAATGGTGTTCGAATTGCTTGTATTTTCTAGTTGCATTCTGTGAAAGGCACTAAAGTTTGTAGTGTTTAATTGATTTGTACAATAGTGATTTACTTTTATATTACTCTTATTTGTAATGTCTTCTGTAGTATACCATATATCAAATAGTTAATGTTGAACTATATGTCCCCTTATCAAAATTGCTTGTATTTTTCTGTTTTTTGATTCTGCTTCTCAAATAGTAAGACTTGTCAGTAAGATGCACATATATATAATATATAAAATGTGTGTGTATATGTATACACAGTATATCTTGCATCTTGATCATGCCTAGGCAAGCATATCGGAGAAATAAACTGAATAGAAATTATAAAATGGTTGCTTTGCTTCTTTAAGTACAAAATACTTGTATTTGAGCAAAACCGCTGCAGGATGGTGATGTGCAATTCAGAAGTTAGCAGACATCTAGCCTTTGGTCTGATGTGGTCTGATCTACTGCAGTGTGCTTCATTCTGCAGCTGTCAAATAGTTTTACATTTATTCAGTTGTGACCTTTCCTAAAAGGACAGGCATGATTAACTGCATATGCATTATTCTCCCATAGCACCCCTTAGAGGCTGGGAACTGTAGCAGCATTGACTCGGTCTGACAAGAAGAAAGGGCATTTTTGGGCTACTATTCTGTACTGTTCATGATAATTTCTGTGATTCAGGACGGTAAAATTTAACTCCTGGCAGTACATACATATTTCTCTTCAACTCCATATTTTAATTATTATCTGAAAATGTTTGTTACCCATTACTGCAAACTAATAACTAGTAATGAGTGAACCCCCACAGAGTTTGCTTTGGCATGTCTTCGTTGAAACTGTAAAATTGTTCAGAAACTTCACTGAACTCTGCAGAATGCATTGACATCAGTAAGGAAGGAAGAACTGAATTAGTTCCGAGTGTATTCTGATGGTGCAGGGGTCTTTTAAATGTCCCTGAGGGCTAGGAATGCGTCTATTCTTGACCAATTATTTTGGGCAAAACTGTAGATAGATATATACACAAAAATATATCATTGAGTTCGAATCTTTGTGTCACAAAGCAGCGATGTAGGACTGGCTTAATACATGGTTTAAAGTTGCAGATGGAGCATCCATCCATCCATTTTCCAACCCGCTGAATCCGAACACAGGGTCGCGGGGGTCTGCTGGAGCCAATCCCAGTGTCCAATGATACTGTATCTTCCAATGCTGCACACTTTCTTCTTGGTGTAAGAAAAAAAAAAAATAGAAACATTTGTCATTAATATATGTTGAGTTTTATGTGTTTTCTGAATCTGGAAGTGGGAGGACTCCTTTATGGCTTGTTTTGACTTGTAACCACACTGCTTGGCTTATTACGCATACATTTGGCTGGCATACAAAATTACCCATTCAGCAGCAAGTGTACGAGTGCACAGGGATCAGTGTTAAATACTCGGTGGCAGTACTCAATATTCTCATTATGGCCAGCTAGCACACTCCTCAAATAAAGATAATGAAATGTATTTATTTTTTTAACACATTCATGGAGTACATACCAAGTAGTGACATCATGCATGCGCGCAGCAGATCAGCAGCCAAATATAAGGTGAATGGAGTACACTTAAAGTGGGCACATTGTTTAATTTCTGCAAATAGTTGCTACAGCTCTGTGACGTCATTTTCACCTTGCAAACCACCACAGGTTGGGAAGAATACATTTTTTGTCTTAAGCTAGCCGCACTGAATTTCAAGGAAAATATTCTGTGAAGAAGGCTATCAGCAAACACAGCATATTTGTAAAATTCTTTGGCAAATTTTGTAAATCAACACTACTGATAACTAACCTAGGCTAGCTTTTTATTTTGAATCTGCATTTTATGAGCATAAAACAAAGAACACACTGCAGACCTTTTAAATGTGTCATACCCTTTGTTTAGGATCTATGCTTCTATTTTGCATGACATTTATTAAAGAATTTCTCTCTGCTTAAAGGATTAATTCAGTGTTTTTCAATTTGAAGCTTTTTTTTCCCCTCGCAGTCATTGTACACATTGTTTTGCCAGGTGGAAATTGTGTTGTTGTGTAAAGTATATTTTATACATTTTTCAAAAATACATGCCTGCCCTTGCTATTTAAAATGGAGTCTACTGGAAACTGATCTAAACATGAAAACAAAACTCTTAAAACCTGCCAAATGCAGTCACTTTGAAGCAGCAGCAGTGGTTTCAATTTTAGAAAATATGCCTACTGCATTTTGGAAGTATGTTTATGAAAGCAAAAGAAAAGTGGAAGTAATAGTTTATCATGGAGTCTGAACTATTTTTGCTGAGGTAAGGATGTGTTTCTGTCTGCTTGTTTAAATTACAAGAACAGGGTCTGCAAAGTCGGTCCTGCAGGGCTGTATTGGATGCAGGTTTTTGTTCCAATTCATTTTCTTAACTAGAAACCAATCCTTGGCAATAACAGATGTTATTCAATTTTGTGGGTTGTTAGTGTTTTCATTCTGCCATGTCAGGTCATTCCTATATCATAGTTTTGTTTTTTTTTCCCTTCCCGAGGATATCATCCAAATGATTTATAGCTTGAAGTGGATTAGTAATTTTCACTCTTAACTTTGTTTCCATTCAGTTTCCTTCCAAACATTTTATTAAAGCAGTTCGCGATGAATACACACAGGCATAAATGGGAATGGGTTTGATGGAGAATTGCTGTTTCCTTTGCCATTTTGCATCTTACTGATAGTAAGGAGCAAGTAAAAACCTTGAATGCAGCTGTATAAGACCACTAAAGATGTCCTCCAGGGCTGACTTTGCAGATTCCTGTTATTTGAACAACTTGGATCTTTGCTAACTAAATTTAGCTTTGTGGACAGAGCAGTCACATTTTATTTGTAAAACGTCTCATGATTTACTGTAAGTGGAAGCCAAACATCATCAATATAACAACTTGTTCTGCATTATGCAGAAAAATTATGGAAGGTTCAATTCATTGTAAGGATGTGTTTGAATTATCAATACATTTGCAGGATTGACTTTGAATTCTAAAACAAAACTTAAAAAAATGTTGCAAATGATGTCTTCTGCAGTTGCTACCAGTTTTTAAAGGTGTTCAAACTTCATAACAATACACCAGTTCAAAGATTTCCTATACTTCCTCTTAAACACATTGCTTTGCCACTTACCATGATGAAGTCATGGTAATATCTCTTATATATATTTCTCTTCTGGTTCGTCCTGCTTCCACTTCAAAACCGGTCCCTCCCACACGCAGCCGACACAGCATTTCTCGATTCCTGTTCATCCTCTTCCATGTCATGCACTATACTGGCTTAATACAGTACTACAGCCAACAAGTACTTGAGGTGCTGCCGCAACGGTAAAGTAGCTTTACCACCTTTGCGGGACAACAGCTTCTTACACAGCAAACATCAGACGCTAAAAATTATCGTGAACACATTCGAGAATACAACTCTTCTCTAGCGGTTGCTTCCATGCTTCCATGGGGGCACAGATAACTCAACCTCCTGGCCACGGACCATACTATTTTAAAATACACGGGCAAATTTATCACCAGATCTCTCCACTATACGCTAACACTTCTACTTCTCCAGGATATGGACAGTTGTATGTTTTTGACACAGCACAAGCTATTGAAGTATGCTTACAAAATAAAACAAACTCTGCATGCAGTGAAAATTTACTTCTCCAGCTAGATTCCATACTCAGAAACATCAACCCCTTCTCTAAATCACACAAACACGTGCATGAAACACATGCATGAAATTGCTCAGTCCATTCCAACAGCATCTGTACAAATGGTTTTCAAGGAAAACCCTAGGCAGGATTTACGACAATACAATGCCCCGACATGTCACACCGATGTTGCAGCAATTTTCGTCGGAGAAGATGGCGAACCGCCTGCTGAAAGGGACATTTGCATCTATCCCATAGGCAACTTCTGTAAACAGATTTCCGCACTCGATATGAATTGCGACCCTATGGTTTACCCACTTTTATTCCCTTACGGAGACATTGGCTGGCACAAAGATTTACAACACGTTCCCGATAAAAGAACCGCCAAGTGAATAAGGCTTACTCAGTGCCAATTTTATGCGTACAGATTAGCAATGAGGAATACATTTAGTATTTTGCACTCCAGCGGCAAACTATTCCAACAGTACGTTGTAGATGCGTATGTTAAAATAGAGGGGGCGCGTCTCAACTATCTCAGATTACATCAACAAGATCTGCACGTGAAACTATCAGACGCGCTGCAAGCAAACGCTGAAAATAACAACGTATGTGTAGGCAAAATGATCATATTACCGTCCACATTTCCAGGAAGTCCAAGATACATGCAACAAAACTATTAAGATGCCATGGCCATAGTATGTAAATTCGGAAAGCCTGATTTATTTATCACTTTCACATGTAATCCTGCCTGGCCGGAAATTCTACATGCACACTGCGTCTTTCAAGAAGTATTTATTTTTTCTTGATTTCTGAATTCCTTTCTCACTGTTTTCTCTTCCTATTCTTACACTGCCGTATGCTAAGGCGGGCGTCGGCTACTATTATATACAGTACTATGCAAAAGTTTTAGGCAGGTGTGAAAAAATACTGTAAACAAAGAATGCTTTCAAAAATGGAAGTGTTAATCATTTATTTTCATCAATCAACAAAATGCAGTGAATGAACAAAAGAGAAATCTAAATCAAATCAATATTTGGTGTGACCACCCTTTGCCTTCAAAACAGCATCAATTCTTCTAGGTACACTTGCACACAGTTTTTAAAGAAACTCGGCTGGTAGGTTGTTCCAAACATCTTCTGTGGATGTAGGCTTCCTCACATCCTTCTGTCTCTTCATGTAATCCCAGACACACTCGATGATGTTGAGATCAGGGCTCTGTGGAGGCCATACTATCACTTCCAGGACTTCTTGTTCTTCTTTACGCTGAAGATAGTTCTTAATGACTTTGGCTGTATGTTTGGGGTCGTTGTCCTGCTGCAGAATACATTTGGGGCCAATCATACGCCTCCCTGATGGTATTGCCTGATGGAGAAGTATCTGCCTGTATTTCTCAGCATTGAGAACACCATTAATCCTGACCAAATCTCCAACTCCATTTGCAGAAATGCAGCCCCAAACGTTCAAGGAACCTCCACCATGCTTCACTGTTGCCTGCAGACACTCATTATTGTACTGCTCTCCAGCCCTTCGATGAACAAACTGTCTTCTGCTACAGCCAAACATTTCAAATTTTGACTCGTCAGTCCAGAGCTGTCATTTTTCTGCACCCCAGTTCCTATGTTTTCGTGCATCCTTGAGTCGCTTGGCCTTGTTTCCACGTCAGAGGTATGGCTTTTTGGCTGCAACTCTTCCATGAAGACCACTTCTGACCAGACTTCTCCGGACAGTAGATGGGTGTACCCGAGTCCCACTGGTTTCTGCCAGTTCTGAGCTGATGGCACTGCTGGACATCTTCCGATTTCGAATGGTAATAAGCTTGATGTGTCTTTCATCTGCTGCACTAAGTTTCCTTGGCCGACCACTGCGTCTACGATCCTCAACGTTGCCCGTTTCCTTGTGCTTCTTCAAAAGAGCTTGAACAGCTCATCTTGAAACCCCAGTCTGCTTTGACATCTTTGTCTGGGAGAGACCTTGCTGATGCAGTATAACTACCTTGTATCTTGTTGCTGTGCTCAATCTTGCCATGACATGAAACTGTCTTCCACAACCTCACCTTGGTAGCAGAGTTTGGCTGTTCCTCACCCAGTTTTAAGCCTCCTACACAGCCGTTTCTGTTTCAGTTAATGACTGTGTTTCAACCTACGTGTGACATTGATGATCATTAGCACCTGTTTGGTATAATTGGTTGATCCACCTGATTATAATCCTACAAAATCCCTGACTTTGTGCAAGTGTATTGATTTGATTTAGATTTTTCTTTTGTTCGCTCACTTTGCATTTTGTAAATTGATAACAATAAACAATCATTATTTATATTTCTGAAAGCATTCTTTGTTTACAGTATGTTTTCACACCTGCCTAAAGCTTTTGCACAGTACTGTATATTAATATATTTTGAGTAGCGCTTGACTGTAGCATTGAGCTGAAGTGTATGTTTTTTGTTCCCAGGCTACTAGTGTTTTCTTTTTGCATGTTGTTCTTCTTAATCGGAAATTCATATAATTTACAGGAATTAATTAGTTTCCTTCTATTTGACAGCATAAATAAAACTAATTTCTGAAAGTTATTGTTTCACTCATTCCTAGTCTTTGATCCTATTTTTTTGTTGAGTAGTATTTCAAGTTCTTCAAACCCAATATCTACCCCACGAAAGTCTGCAATTACCAATTTTAACCATTATTAACACCTTCTGAGAAAAATTGTCTGATTTTCTGTGTTTTTGCTTTAGGGTCTTTTACATGGAGCATAATTATAGCAATTGTTCTGATATGAAATGTGTCTGTTCTTGCCATTTTACTCCTGCTTTTAGTCAAATAGTGTTACCTTCAAAGTCCTTGGGTATATTTCATGTACAGTTGTAATGTTTTAATAACATTTGTAATCCTTTGTACAACAGTGTAACTGTATAACTCACCTTTCAGGGAGCTGTAGAAGTATATTGAGGCATTCATAAATTTCAGAATAGATAGATCCTTGTGATTTAACGGAATAGATAGATCCCTCTGATTTAATACAGCATTCTCAAATCCACTTTTTTCTAGTTCAACATTTTATTAGAAATCCATGTTTTGTAAGCTCAAATGTGTAAAGTAGTTTTTCACAGGATGAAGCAGGGGAATACGGGTTGTCAGTTTTAATATGCCTTTAATTTTTTTCTTTTTATCATATTGTTTGTTTCTTCACTCCAGAGTAAAAGGAACTATTACATCATGATTTAGCTGTTTTTAATTGAGCCTGAAATTTCTGGAATCATTTTTGTTTCCTTCCATTCCCTCAGAGCCCACCCCACCCCCCTCCCCCAAATTGACATGCATCCAAGCGTATTTGTGAGGAGTACAGATAGACTGAAATGACTTGGAAATGCATGTGTACTTCATATTTTTGCACTTCTAGTCATTTCACTTTGAGTATGTGCTGCACTATTTTGTTGTAGCAGGTTTTGTGTTATTACCAGTTACCATTTTTAATTTTTGAGATATTTAGAGATGAGTCTCAAAATTGGAAGGCTTACACAATATGATAATCTGAGTAGTGTTTGTGCTCACAGATGTTTAGAAAAATGTCTACATAACTAACAGAACATTTGTTCATTACGTTTTTAAAGATGTTTGTACCCTCTGGGATTAATACAGTGCAACAAATACAAATACTAGAGATTAATCCAGTTTTGTATCACAGGACTGGCTTGCATACTCCAAGTCCAGCAGTTGACTCGTGTTTTTTTTTTTTTTTTTAAATAAATTAAATAAAAATGAAGATTTTTTTAAAAAGGCAAAAAACAAAATGCTACAATTTGAAATTAGCAAGTTAAATACTTCTTATTCTAACCACTTGCTGTGTTTTACAGGCATTAATTAAGTCTAAACAATTTTTAATGACTACAAAATAATATTACAAAAATCTTTGATAATACACCAACAGATGGCAGTTTTCTTGCTCTCATTCTTACTGCCACCCTGGTTAATAAAGTTTTTTTTCCTCTTTAAACCTACTTAGAAGAAAATGTGCTCATACCGAAAATTCTGTTTGAGCTCTATTCAACAACAAAATCGAGAATTCTAAATGTACACTGTACAACGAAACAGTTTGAATGATTCATTCAATGAATTGGTAATTGAGAGATTCATCCTCTCTTTCAGGACTGAACTATAAATATATTCAGAGATGGTCTGTCTGTACTGTATCCACTTGATCCTTTCAAATGATGAACGACTAAATATAGATATTATGGTATAGGGATTATGGCATTTATTTTTACAAAGTTACTTAGTTCCTTTTTATTCCCAATATATAAAAGTATCTATATATATATAATTCACTAAGCTGCCGAAAAGTAAGACACCCATGGCGCATGCAGGATGGAGCCAACTCTATGACCATTGGATACGACGACAACTTGCAGAGCCACACCCACCAACTCGGATGCGACGACTCAGAAAACACACCGTCATTTATGTTAGTCTGTGCTAGAGTCCATATGCACCTCTGAGCCACGTTGACTTTTCGGTTACAACGCACGACTGCGTGCACCATCGCAAACTGTTTTACGTGCTGCATACAGCAATTCGCATCCGCGACAAACATGCGTCTTCTTAGATGGTCCTGCAGGAACACGGAAAACGTTTCCCCGCCCACCAACACTCCTTATTCCCCGGCCCGCGTCCACCCTCGCTCTCCAGGCATTCACACTGCCTGCTCATGTGCCCAGACGCAGCAACTCACCGACCACCCCGTAAGTCGCTTTCGTCTGCGCTACAGTCCACATGCACCTCTGAGCCACATTGACTTTTCATTATTCTTTTCAGTTACGACACCCGACCGTGTCCACCATCGAAAACCATTGGAAAGGAACAACGAAGCCCCGCCCACAAACTCTAACCCTCCTCCCACGTGATAGGGAACGCACCTCAGAGCACCGCCCGCCAACTCGAAACATCCTCCCATGTCCACCCTCGCTCTCGAGGCACGACTTACTCGTGTGCCCGCCCCCAACAGCTCACCAAACACATACTTACTCGCTTTGGTCTGTGCTGCAGTCCAAATCCAGCTGTGAGCCACGTTAACTGTTCATTTGCCCTCCATGGCTACCGCTTCAAATGTATTTCATGGAAACAACACCTCTTTCAATGTTACACAAATTCCTGCATCAGGTAACTGTTTGTTTCCATCAGTCAGGTTTTTCTGGAAAATGTCATTGACAAAACTGTTGCTCTCAAACTTCGCAACATGGCTGTTGGCTTTGTTTGCCAACGTTGGGATAACTTTGGTGACGTGGTGTCCGTTGTTGTTAGTCACAGAGGCATTGTTATACAGTCTGCTCAACAATACGCTGACTACATGAATACCTCCGGAGTCTATGGTGGCGAGGCAGAAATTGTGGCAATGTCCCAAATGCTTCCAGCTACTATCACCATTTACTTCCAAGAACGTCTTCATGCCTTTCCTCGAGTTTACAATCCGGCCCAACGTCTCTCCATATCCCTACTCTTTAGCGGTCCTTTGGATCATGGGCATTACGAGGTTCTCATGCCTCTCAAATATACACGTGATAACCTTCTGGTGACATCTTTTGATGCTGTCGGTATGTGCACACAGGGTGCACACCCACTTGCTCGCCACACTAATGTGACGTCACCTGCCCACTCTCCTCTTCCTGAAAAACATTTAAAGACACACTCTCCTGAACACACGCATTCCACACAGGACTTTCAATGCACCTTTTGTTCCAAAAGCTTCCGAGTGCAGAGATGTCTGAACGCACATTTAAAAAAGCACAACACTAACCGAATGATGCAATGTGAACATTGCTAGCAATTCTTCAAAACAACTCGCGCTCTCAAGAAACACTTACGAACTCATTCCACTCTCACCTTCAATTGCACATTTTATAACGAGGACTTCACAGGTGACATGGATCTCGACAATCATATGCAGATCCATTCAACACAAACATTTGTATGCAAAATTTGCGACAAACACTTTCACGCACGCATATACCTTACTAACCATCTCAAAACACATTCCCTGATGAATTCTTTTCAGTGTCAACACTGCTCCAAAACCTTCACGCACCAGAAATATCTCAAAGCACATTTAAACACACACTCCATTGAACAAACGCATTCCAAACAGATCTTTCAATGCACCATTTGTTCAAAAACGTTCCGAGTGCAGAGATATCTCAACATGCATTTAAAAACACACTCCACTGAACGAATTATGCAATGTGAACATTGCCAGCAATGCTTCGAAACAACTCATTCCAATTCCCTTCAGTGTAAACACAGCACTAAATCGTTCATGCACAAACATCGCATTCAGTTTTCTGCAGCTTTTCAAGAAGGTACCGCCATTCACGTCCAAGAACATAACATTGGCCTACCTACCGCACTATGTGCTTCTTGCAATGCTCTTCATTGGCCAGCAGAGGTCAACAAATCCGGACATTACACTAAGTGTTGTCATGCCGAAAAGGTGTCTTTGCCACCGCTATCCAAACCCCCTCTTTTTTTAGAAGACCTCTTGACTGGCAAGAACCCGCTGTCCCGAAATTACTGTGATCATATCAGGGAATACAACTCTGCTTTAGCTTTCGCGTCAGTGGGTGCACACATCGCTCAACCATCTGGACAAGGACCGTATGCTTTCAGAATCCCCAGTCAAATTTATCACCAGGTCTCTCCTTTATATACCAATCCTGACAAGTCACCACAATACGGTCAGCTATATATCTTCGATTCTGCTGAGGCTACCAGTCAACATTTACAAAAGGAATGTAATAGCGCTTGCAATGACATTTTGTTGCTTCAACTAGACAACATGATTCGACAGGTTAATCCCTTCGCAAGGTCTTACATGCAGATACATGACATTATCACTCACAGTAACCCTGTTACTGCTGTACGAATGGTGTTCGTGGAAAATCCAAGTCTGGATATGAGAAGGTATAATGCCCCGTCCTGTCAAACTGATGTCGCTGCTATCTTTGTAGGTGAAGACGGGGAACCTATTGCACAACGCAACATTTGCATATATCCAAGGGGAGATGCTTGCAAGTGTATCTCTGTTCTCAATATGAACTGTGACCCCATGGTTTATCCACTGCTGTTCCCTTACGGAGATCCAGGCTGGCACATACAATTGACCCATGTTGAGGAAAAGCGAACCGCGAAAAGAACGCGAGTCACACAGCTCCAATTTTATGCTTTCAGGCTTGCCATGAGATCTTCATTTAGCGTCTTGCATTCCAGTGGCAAACTCTTCCAGCAATACATCGTCGATGCATATGTCAGAACAGAAGGTGCGCGTTTACATTACCTTCGGTCACATCAACAAGATTTGCGTGTAGAGCAATACAGGGGACTTATGGATGCTGTCATTGCGAAAGCACATCACCATGACCTCAGCCCTGGACAATTGATCATTCTTCCCTCTACCTTTCAAGGCAGTCCAAGGTACATGCAACAGAACTACCAAGACTCGATGGCAATTGTCCGCAAATGTGGAAAGCCTCACTTATTCTTAACCTTCACCTGCAATCCTGCTTGGCCGGAAATCACTATGCTGTTAGCATGGTTTGAACTCAACAAAACAGATCCTGAAGCTGTAGAGTTACATTACACTGATGTTCCACAACATTACACATTTCAAAAATCCTCTGGAAAATGGAAAAAGAGAATCAGAGGAGGCACAAAAGTGATCGGTAGAATGCCTGTTGTTGCCATTAACGACATCGAACATTATTACCTCAGACTTCTCCTTACCCGTTCTGTGGGTGTCACAAGTTTTCACCATCTATGAACAGTCAATGGTGTCGAATGTGACACTTTCAAAGAAGCTTGCCAAGAATTAGGTCTTCTTAAAGACGACAAGATATGGCATGATAATCTTTCAGAGGCATCCCAGATACGAATGCCACGATTCTTGCGAGAAATGTTCGTTTTCATCTGTCTTCAGCGAACCACACAACGTTCCACACCTTTGGGACACGCATTAACTCTCTTTTTCCAAAGACTTTCTCACAAAATATTCCACAACCACTGCTTGCATGTATGCTCTCGCTGACATTAATGACATGCTGCAACCACATGGCCTCAACCTGCACAAATTACACCTACCCCCCACTGACATTCCTCCTCTGTGTTATTCATCTCCCACCTTCGACGCTCAGGCTGAACACTCACACGCTATAGAACACTACGACAAACTCAACACAGAACAGAAACACGCTGTTGATACTGTTTTACACGCTGCATATAGCAATTCCCATCCCCAATGCTGCTTCTTAGATGGTCCTGCAGGAACAGGAAAAACCTTTGTGTACAAAACCCTGATTCATACCATCAGAGCTAGGGGAGACATTCCTACAACCGTAGCATCTACAGGAATAGCTGCAACATTATTACCGGGTGGACAAACTGCCCATTCTGTTTTTATTTATTTTTTTTTTTAATTAATTTTTATTGTAATCATTCCATACAAATAGATCAATTTATAACCAAACAAATAATAATAAATGTTTTTAAAATACCGTTGAAGCTGAATACTACTTCCACATGTAACATCAAACCTTCCTCACCACATGGCTCCTCGATGTTGGAGACGGGATAAACGGAACACCTGTGATATTGCCTTCACATTGTTTTCCTTTAATTTCTGATCCCGTTCAACAACTGTATGGCGACATCGACTTCTCAACTGTCACTCTGGAACAACTCTGCACACAAGCTATATTAAGCGTCACCAATGAACACTCGCTATTCCTTAATGACCAATTGCTGAAACTTATCCCTACCGACGAGGTGACTTTCACGAGCGTGGACTCCATCGTCACAGATGATCCTGCAGATCAACTTTCATTCCCCGAGGAATTTCTTAATAGTCTTACTCCTACTGGCATGCCTCCGCATAAACTCAGAATTAAAATTGTATCCGTCATCATGCTTCTCAGAAACCTCCTACCTGCAAAAGGTCTTTGTAATGGCACTAGACTGTCTGTTACCAGCATTCACTGCAATGTACTGGAGTGTAAAACTATCACAGCTGCTACCTCACAAACTGTCCTTATTCCCCGGATATGCCTGACCCCATCAGATTCAAATTTGCCTTTTTCTTTTACCCGAAGACAATTTCCTGTTAGATTGGCATTTGCGATGACAATTAATAAGGCACAGGGCCAAACTTTCAAAAAGATATGCCTGTATCTGCCAAAACCAGTCTTCAGTCACGAACAATTGTATCTTGCTGTCTCCAGAGTTCCATCTTTTCATTCACTTTCTGTTGTATCCCCAAACCCACCCCTTTTAGACAACTGTGTCTTTCCAGAAGTGTTCAGCCATCAATAAATAATTATGGGGCGTATGTTACGCCGCGGGTTCGCTATTGTGTTGTATTTTGCTCTCTCCAGAGTTCCATCTTTTCATTCACTTACTGTTGTATCCTCACACCAACCCCTTTTAGACAACTGTGTCTTTCCGGAAGTGTTTAGCATTCAATAAATAATTATGAGTGAGACTGAGCATTAACAGGTCTGTGATGCCCTTGGATGTCCCGTACTGCACGCGCGCTACACTGAATGGATCAACGTGTGTCTACTTGGCACGAGAGACGTAGGTTTGCCATTGAACCCCATTCGTGCTGGAGACCGGGACTTGCAATTGTTCCCCACGAACAAGGAATACCCAGTAAGTGCGGGTCATACGCTCACACTGATTACGTCCCTGCCCTTTGTACACACCTCAATCCCCTCTCGAACCCCTTCCCCCCCGGGCTACAACCATGGTCGGGTAACTTGGTGGATTATATATAGAAAAGTTAATTTTTTTCCCTGTGCTTAAAAATCATTAAAGAAGCAGCATGATTATGCGGCGTATGTTACGCCGCGGGTTGGCTAGTGAACTATATTGTGCTGTTCTTTGTGTACTTAGCTATTTAAGTTTTTACTGGCAGTCTTCAGTCCTTCGAAGTTGTAGCTGTTTTATGTTTTTTGCATCTGGAAATATGGCAGCTCAAAGATTTTTTTTTTTTCTAATGTGCATTGTTATTAAATATAGTTGTAATTTTTTAAATATAGTTGACTTATTTGTTTACCATATTTAATAAACTACCTCCATTATTTCTATACAGTAGTTCACCTCCATAAAGCTGTAAGAGGTTAAACAATTAGACAAATAGATTATTCTCTTCTAGAAACCATAAATAAATAAACTGATACTGAATTTTTGCACACATTTTAAACCCTTTAATTCACTGCTGGTATTGCTGATCTGTGATTCCTTTACACAAAAAGTTGAAAATATTCACATCTGTGTCTGTACTTGTTTATTCTTCTGTTTTATTGTAATATGTTTATTACAATAATTAGGTCTACCTTCTCTGCATGATTAATAACTCTTTGTACTATTTTAATTTTTTTTTAATTTCCCAAAAACTTAACTCAAAGACTCAAAGAACAGTATTAATCTTTTTCAGTAGCTGAAATGTATGAGTTTTTTTGTCTCTGCATTTTAAAAAGTATAGTATGTGACTTAAAATAATCTGAATACATGCTTCAGTTTGTATGCTGCTTTTGTTGATTTGCTTCAAAATTCCATTTAAGATCTGTAATTTTTTTAGCTTTTACATAACAGTATAGGAAGAGCTGATGCTTGAACAAAATGTTCTGTAGGAAAAGCACAGCTAAATTCTGTCTAATTAAATAAACATTTCTTTTGTTTTTAGTGCTTTTAATTTGCTTCTAGTCTAATATAAGGGGATCAGATAAGTGTATAAAAATTACAGGGGCTTGCCATATTACTTTGGCAGTTACTTTAACAATGTTGGACAATTGTCCCCTGTGGATGTCATTAATTTCCTGTTATTTGCTTGTGAAACAGCTGCAGTAAAAAGACAAGGGGGGGAGTTGGGTAGCATCTGGTTGGTCTAAATTGCTGCCAGGGCCACAAACCTATGTGAAGAAAGGTTGGAAAACTAGCTTGTTAAGTCCCCAAGGCACTGTTGTGACACAGACTAATGGAAGCTGAGTTCTTTTTAGCTGTGAGGTACAGGTGTTATTTGAGGGCTAGAAGAATGAAGACATGATCATAAGACTTGACTGTGGTCTAGTTTTTTTAATCTTAAAGCACCAAGATACTAACGCACTAATTTGCCTTCGTATTTTACAGACCCTGGTTGGGCTTCTATTAACCGTGGAGTGCTAATATGTGATGAATGCTGCTCTGTGCACAGAAGTCTTGGACGCCACATCTCTATTGTTAAGCATCTTCGACACAGTGGCTGGCCACCCTCATTGCTTCAGGTATATAAAAATATGCGAAATTTGGAAATAGTATGGGTGAATAAGAGAATTTAATGATGAAAACATGGCCTTGAAATCAGTTATTAGGTTTAACTATTAATGAATGTAGAAAGCTGATTTTTTTTTAGCTACTCTTGATGACATAGGGGTTGCTGGCTTTAAAAATTAGTATAAAAGATTTTTAATTTTTCAGAAAATATTTAAATAAAATTTTCACAAGATATTGGTGGAAAGCATGTGTTTCAGATGAAAAATTGGAAGCTGTTTCCTACAACAGACTCATGATTATGGGGGAAAAAAACTGCTGGAATGAAATTATTAAATAAACTAAACTGCCTGTTATAATGATGAAGGACATATCAGTGTTACCTTTTGTAAAATTACTGAATAAGATCATTTGCATTGGCTAGTGCTTTTTTCGTTACTTTAGCGCCTTAGGCTTGAATTGTTCCCTTTTTGTTCGGCCTTTTTATGGTCTTATCATTTATTGCTGTCCTAGATCCCATTTTCAGTTATCTTAACTTGACCACTGTAATTTAGAAAATAGGATAAAAAGTGCACATCAGACTCATTACATTTTCCAATATTACCAAAATGGAAAACAGTTAAAGGGAACTTGTATTTACATGGCCGAAAATTTGATGACTCAGTTAACACAATTGCTTCTTTCATTTTTACATATGATTACAAAAACCGTATTTTGGAAGAATTTAAAATGATTTGAAATTAGCCTGGGAGAACACAATTTTTGAAGAAGTCCACAGAGGATACTCTGAATACATTAGCACTACTCCAGTTAATGCTATAATTCAGTAACCAATAAATGTACATTTCACAAATGCAAATTACTGTACATTCTATTTATAGTTTCATTTTATTTTCTTCCAGAGTGAATTGTCAAGTGTTATTACATGTAAAAGATTTATATTTTATAAATGCATTAGAAAATTAAACATTTATGAAGTTGTCTGTATTCTTTACATTCTGCAGATTTTTGTTCTTTTCATTTTTACCCTTGCATTTTTTTAAATATCAATACTTTTTTAGTGGATTCAAGACACAGATTTAGATGTACACTTCAATAAAAATATTTTCCCACTATAGTTAGACACAGAGGTGCTCACTGCAATCTTGAATCTTTGTATTGCTTAATTTACATGTGTGATCATAGAGATTAGAATTAAACTGCACAATAACAAAAAATACATAAAGACAAATAAAATGAATCTTCCCCAGATTGCACTTTTGTTATTTCAGTTCATTAACTTGCTTCCAACCTTTTAGTACTTGCTGAAAAGTCTTTAACTCAGGTGGAAATGCTCATGTGAAAGGAGCTAAAACGCTCCAGGATGAGGTTGATGTTTAGTCATTTGCCTTTGTGTTTTTTTTTTTTTTTGCATTGTAGTAAGTTTAACCTCCAGAGTTTTAATATTATGTTAAGTAAAATCTTCTTTTCTGCCAGATGGTGCAAACACTGGCCAGCAATGGAGCAAATTCTATTTGGGAACATTCTCTCTTGGATCCAGCACAGGTGCAGAGTGGTCGTCGAAAGCCCAATCCCCAGGATAAAGTGCAGTAAGTGGCTATTGTTGGTCATTCTAAATACTTCTGAGGAGAAAAGCAGAATACATATATGCTATTCATCATACCTTGAGCTATCCTCCAAGTAATTTTCTCCCACACAATTACAGTAGGTGGGGGTCATATATTCTGGACCGCTATGGCTTCCTGTATTTAATTAAGATAAATGTTTATGACCATATTAATTTGAAGATTGAACACTGAATACTTTGTTTGTGCAAATTTTACAAATATTATCTGTATATTTTTATGTGTAATATCTCAATGTGTGTACCGTAGATACTCGCGTATGAGTCGAAAAATTTATGCCTTAAAATTCATTCAAAAAAAACAGAATCGACTTATCCGTGGGGCAACACAATTGTCCATAGAATTTGGGTAATGACATTGTACACTCAACGCTTCACAGTGTTTAGTCACCGGTCATCTGCCGTTTCCCATGGTCTTTGAAATAAGTATAAGCCAGCAATACTATTGCTAATTAGCTAGTTTTTTTCTAATTTCATTAAATAATTCTTTAAACTGTGAAATACTTGAATTTGAGCATTAGCTTTTGCAGGTTTTGCATAACAAACATACCATTAGCTGCCACGTGCAACCAGATTTGGAATCAAAAGAACCAAGGCAACGCACGCTATCAATGCGATGCAAGCGCAGCCCGCGGTTCAAAAAATTTCTCTGCCTACCTGTTTGTCTCGTCTGACAGTAGCTGAAAAGCAGCATCAGGAGAGAGCAGCCAGAAGTAGTCCAGCAGCGGGTGATCTGTCGTGTCCAACAGCAAGCCATGCTGTCTTGTGAAGTCCAGTAGCCAGTTCGGCTTCCACGGATCAATGTCTGGGTATTCCTCCCACGCGAACCTTGCCGTAGCTGCATCGACTGCGCGAATGCGTTCAGCTGGCAGCCGATCAGCTGGCGCGGCATTGGCTGGTGTCCGATCAGCTGATGCCGGCTTCTCACTCTCTTGCTCGATTCCTGATCACTGTCAATAAAATCCGATTCTGAAAAATCAGAGTTCGACTCAGCGATAATGTGCAAAACATTGTCTGCCGAGTGTTTTCTTTTCTGTACTCGCTTCTCTCCCTTGTGACATATCGACGCCATCTTGCCTTTGTTTACATTTCGCAACTTATGCACACGCAAGGATTAGTTGCCGAGTCAACGAGTCTAGCATTTCTCCAAGCACAGAGGGAATGCCTGTGATGTGACAGTGAGTTTTGTCGCCATTAACAGCTGATTGCCGCCCTCTATCTGTGATAGCTGTCAAGTTTTATCCATCCGTCCATTTTCCAACCTGCTGAATCTGAACATAGGGTCACGGGGGTCTGCTGGATCCAATTGTCAAGTTTTACCCTTGACTTATACGAGGGTCATAACAAATTTCGTAATTTTCGGCTTAAACAATACACTCGACTTCTCTGCGAGATCGACTAATACGCAAGTATCTACGGTAAGTTTTCTTTTTAAATTTCAGACTAGGGGTGGGCGGTATGACCAAAATTCTATATCACAGTATTTTTCTAAATTATCCCGGTTTCACGGTATTCAACGGTATTTCTTTCCCCATGCATGAGTGGATGTTAACCACATTTTCCACTGCAATTACTGGCTAAGAATAACCTATTCCACTGTCAAGAGTATTGTACACTGTACAAAAAAAAAACATTTTAATGTGCACACAAGTATTAATACAGTTTTGCATTGCCCCATAAAGTGATAGTTTTCAAGGGGGTGGCACTAATGGAGAAGGTATCACATTGCATGACAGATGCAGTCAAAATATAGAACCTTTTAATTGAACAAATTTTGCAAAAACAAACTATAATTTTGACAACATATTTTCAACCATACAAAGAGGCATTTACACTTAGTAAAATACCCAGAAGTGCTTGTCAAAAATTGTATTGCACCGAATATGTCTTAGAAAAGGAATAAATAGTAAATATTTTTTGTAAACCAACTACACTTTCTGTTAATGTTAACAATCTCTGTCCACTGACACGTTAAAGTGACTTTTTAAACAACTTTATCATCATTAAACTGCATAATATTTAAACTAATAAATAATAACAATAAAATAAATAATAGTATTATTACTGATTGTTGCACTATTACTTCAAGACTTCAAGCCCAGGTGCATTACACAGTATTCACCAAATTAAAATAAAATAAAACAAGTGCAACTTGGTGATGACATCTTTACCAACTGAACCATCATTTAGGCAAACTGCATTAATATGGACCTTGCTTCAAGCTAAGCTATACTGGGAAGAAAAAAACAAACTATATGTCGAGAACAAAGTCAACATTTCCACTTTATTCTCGCCATTTATGTCGAGATTAAAGTCGACATTTCCACTTTATTCTCGCTGTTTATGTTGAGATTAAAGTCGACATTTCCACTTTATTCTCATAGTTTACTTCATAATTAAAGTAGAATGTCGTAAACTAAACTTCTTCCTAAAATCAATGTTTAATCAATTACTTAATTTACCCCGTCATAAATTAATGCAGCACATTAAATGCTTTGTTACGTTCCCCGACCCAGTGGTTAATCACTACGCTTCTTAAACTGACTTCCTCCTCACTAAGAGAAGACAGCGATTACCATACAGAATCCATTCACTTCATGATATTCCTGCTTTCTGAAAATTTAGAATGCTAAGATAAATACTTGGTATCATTTTCATGATGAAATGCATTAAAGCAGGTATTACACATGCACGGTAGTGAGGCGGTAGTGCTGCTCCCTCGCAGTAAGGGGTCCCCAGGTGTATGTTCAGTGTAGCGAACTTTATGGCAGGTGTGACGAGGCTCCAAAAAACTGGATGTATGAATAGCTATCGCACAGGTTTAACTTAAATATTGTGTAAAAGTTGGGTTTGTGATCTGGTGGTCGGAGACACGAACACAGAATTCAATGCATGTTCTTCTGAGCGGGCTATCTTTATTGCATGCATGCTGTCTCTATCTGACGTACCAAAACCCCAGTTCCTATCCTTCCTTTTTCTTTCACCACATAACCAATCCCCACACGATAAACGTCTTTGTGAAATTAAAACTAGTTATAAACTTAGCCCACGGAGTGTTCAGAACTTTAAAAATATCTTCGTTATACATGTTTAATTATGCCATCCATTCAGAGTTGCGCCCATCTCTGAACGAGTCGCCAGCACATCGCAGGATGAATACAAGCAAAACATACACTAGCAGGGATAATATAGCACAACAAAACCCCACATCCTACATGACTTTGAAAGGAAACTGAAGTACGCCGAGTAAACCCACCAGAAAAACATGCAACTGCAAGGCAGGCACGCCGCCATGCCCCCATATGATTAATGCATGCTTTAATGCATTTCACAATGAAAATTATATTAAGTATTTATCTTAGCATTCTAAATGTTCAGAGAGCAGGAAGATCATGAAGTGAATGTATTCTGTGCGGCGATCGCTGCCGGCGCCTCCTCTTAGTGCAAGAAGAAGTCAGTTTAAGAATCACTTAACACAAAGCATTTAATGTGCTATATAACTTATGACGGGGTTTGAGAAAATCTAGTAAATTAAATATTCATTTTATGATGAAGTTTAGTTTACGATGTTCTACTTTAATGACAAATTACGAGAATAAAGTCAACATGTCAACTTCAATCTTGACATAAACGTCGAGAATAAAGTAGAAATGTCGAGAATAAAGTCAACATGTCGACTTTATTCTCGTCATAAGCGTCAAGATTAAAGTGGAAATGTCGAGAATAAAGTCAACATGTCGTCACACTATTACACAGTACCCAGGTACATTACACTGTATTGAAAAAAAATAAAACAAGTACAACTTGGCTTGCAGTATTATCCAGTAGTATAGAAACAGTATTTACACATCTGACCTTTTAAAACTAAAGTATCTCCAGGCAACGGACGTGACTCCTTTTTTTCGGCAAAAGTTCTTCTGTTCATCATGTTCAACTTTATCGTCGGAATCAGTTTCGGAATGTTCTCTGTCCATTTTCACCGCACAATACCTATGCTACCGCTACCTATTTGGTGGTATAGCAGTGAAAAAGAGCCCTAGTGCACAAATCTGTGTTTAGCGGTGTAGCAGTGAAAAAGGTCCCCACTTGAACAGTTTCCCGCTGCGCCACGTTCCGAACGTCGTTTAGGCAATTTAAACCGGTGTTGCGGTATAAGAAAAATCCAAATCATAAAAAAAAATTAAAAACGGTTTTCGGTATGAACCGGTATACCGGCCAGCACTATTTCAGACATTTTCCTCAATAAAATTGTGGTGAATTTTGGTAAATAAAACATGTTCACAAAACATTTTAAATAAAAGATGTACTGTACATGTGGCATATACAGTGGATTTAGAAAGTATTCAGACTCCTTCACTTTTTGCACATTTTCTTATGTTGCAGCCTTATGTTAAAATCATTTCAGTATTTTTTTTTTTTCTGGAAGCAAAGAGGAATGACTTAAGAACATTAATGTTAGGTAGAATGCCCAGTGGGGGCTGGGCAGTCTTTTTTGGGCTTGGAACCCAGCAGATTTTTTTATTCTTCTCCAGCTTAACTGGTGTTTTTTCTCTGTCCTCCTGGCCATCAGACCCTATTACTCACTTTCAGAGACTTTTATCATGATATTGTGTGTAAGGACACTACTCTTCTACTAGTTATGTTTTATAAGATTGTATAGATTTGTTTTTCATTATTATTTATTAATATTGCCTAATCTTACTTGTTCTTTTCCTGTAATTTTTTTTTGACATCTTATAAAGTACTTTAAGCTACATTGTTTGTATGAACATTGTTTTTTATATATATATATATATATATATATATATAATATATATGTGTGTGTGTATATGTATATATATCTTTTATAAAAAAAATCTTGCAATAAGACGAGATCTTTGGAGGAGATATAGACACTTTCACGTCCCGCGAGACGGACCAGTCACATCATACTTGCAACCTTTGGAAGCAAGTCACACATGTAGAGCAGTTTAGAGATAATGGAAGTAGGAAAATTCAAGAGCCTCAAAAAAAATGAGAGTAAAGATTGCATTAGTGCAAACAAACAGAAAATATTACTTGGTGAAGTAACGGACAGTGAAAAGAGATCTTATAGTGTTTGAGGATGTCTGGGGGACAAGAGAGACAAGGCAGTGAGACAAAAGGACAGATGCTGTACAGGCTTTTAAACGATCAAAGTGCCGCATGAAATGCAGATCATGTAGCACTGCAGCAGCAGCAAGATAGCATTTGATTGAGCAAAGAGGAGGTAAAAAAAACCAACTTTTATTTGTTTCCCATTGTTTCACCATTTAAGAAGGGTTTTGGAGGAGTGGCTGCGTTCAGCCCCCCACTTCACAAATGCGGGCAGCACTGGTGGGGGGGGAAGGGGTAGGTGAGCGAAGTGCAGATCACACGGCATGGCAACAGCAGCAAGCCAGCAGCTGATTGAGCAAAGAGGAGGTTAAAAAAAACTTTGTTTCCCATTGTATCACTGTTTAAGAGGGGGTGTTGGAGGATCAGCCGTGTCTCCTTTGGGTGCGTTCAGCCCCCCCTCTTCACAATGGGGTTTGGGGGGTTTAAGGGCTTGGTGAGCGAAGCCCCCGTGTATGTATGTATGTGTGTGTGTGTGTATATATATATATATATATATAATCTTAATACATAATTCGCCTGCCTCCTCACTCACGTCCGTCCAAAGCCGAATGCGCAGTCGCCTTCTGCGCACTCACTGACGTCAGTCCGAAGCTGAATGCGCAGTCGCCTTCTGTGCCGCTGCCCAAAAAACCTTCCGAGACCGAAATCCAACTCCAACATCGCGGCAGGCGGCAGATTTAGCCTACGCATTATACAACTGTCTTCAACAGGTACATTCATGACTTTAACATTTCAAAGTTCGTCTCACTTCCAATTTATACAAATGCCTCTAAATAGAAAATTTGCTTTATCACGGCAGGCAGTGGATTTAGCCTACGCATTTCGGGATTATTATTCTGAAATCCCAAATCCTTCCACCCAGGCATAGGATATTAGCCCCGATCACAGCCAACCCTCACACTCAAAATAATAAGTAAGAACATATTAAGTACTTTCAGTGGGCGAGTGATGTGAAGGTGCAAGTTAAAGATGGGCCACATCAAGGGAAATTACTACCAAACAGTGAGAGTGTCTTCACAAAAAATTTAGTCTACAGAGAGATTTTACAACTTTAGTTGCATATTGACAGGCCTCCAGTATACAAACAAAAAACGTTGTCATAGATAGAATGTCTTTTTCAAGTGTACAGTATTTTTTGCCGTGATAAAGTCATACATATCCCAAACCTCGTAGTTAATGATCATTTATTACATCACTTTCTTATTTATTTCTTACTTATCATTTGTTCTTCATACACTGCTGACACAAACTTGTGCCCGTTTCATCTTACATTGTCGAAACGGGCTTTTTGTCTAGTATATATAATATACAGTTAGGTCCATAAATATTTGGACAGAGACAACTTTTTCTAATTTTTGTTCTGTACATTACCACAATGAATTTTAAATGAAACAACTCAGATGCAGTTGAAGTGCAGACTTTCAGCTTTAATTCAGTGGGGTGAACAAAACGATTGCATAAAAATGTGAGGCAACTAAAGCATTTTTTTAACACAATCCCTTCATTTCAGGGTCTCAAAAGTAATTGGACAAATTAAATAACTGGAAATAAAATGTTCATTTCTAATACTTGGTTGAAAACCCTTTGCTGGCAATGACAGCCTGAAGTCTTGAACTCATGGACATCACCAGATGCTGGGTTTCCTCCTTTTTAATGCTCTACCAGGCCTTTACTGCAGCGGCTTTCAGTTGCTGTTTGTTTGTGGGCCTTTCAGTCCGAAGTTTAGTCTTCAACAAGTGAAATGCATGCTCAATTGGGTTAAGATCAGGTGACTGACTTGGCCATTCAAGAATTTTCCACTTCTTTGCTTTAATTAATAAACTCCTGGGTTGCTTTGGCTGTATGTTTTGGGTCATTGTCCATCTGTATCCCGAAAAGCCACCCAATCAATTTGACTGCATTTAGCTGGATTTGAGCAGACAGTATGTCTCTGAACACCTCAGAATTCATTCGGCAGCTTCTGTCCTGTGACACATCATCAATAAACACTAGTGCCCCAGTGCCACTGGCAGCCATGCATGCCCAAGCCATCACACTGCCTCCACTGTGTTTTACAGATGATGTGGTATGCTTTGGATAATGAGCTGTTCCACGCTTTCTCCATACATTTTTCTTGCCATCATTCTGGTAGAGGTTGATCTTGGTTTCATCTGTCCAAAGAATGTTTTTCCAGAACTCTGCTGGCTTTTTTAGAAGTTCTTTAACAAAGTCCAGTCTAGCCTTTCTATTCTTGAGGCTTATGAGTGGCTTGCACCTTGCAGTGCACCCTTTGTGTTTACTTTCATGCAGTCTTCTCTTTATGGTAGACTTGGATATCGATACGCCTACCCCCTGGAGAGTGTTGTTCACTTGGTTGGCTGTTGTGAAGGGGTTTCTCTTCACCATGGAAATGATTCTGCGATCATCCACTACTGCTGTCTCCCGTGGACGTCCAGGTCTTTTTGCGTTGCTGAGTTCACCAGTGCTTGCTTTCTTTCTCAGGATGTACCAAACTGTAGATTTTGCCACTCGTAATATTGTAGCAATTTCTCGGATGGGTTTTTTCTGTTTTTGCAGCTTAAGGATGGCTTCTTTCACCTGCATGGAGAGCTCCTTTGACCGCATGTTGTCTGTTCACAGCAAAATCTTCCACATGCAAGCACCACACCTCAAATCAACTCCAGGCCTTTTATCTGCTTAATTGATAATGACATAATGACAGACTTGCCCATGAAATAGCCTTTGAGTTAATTGTCCAATTACTTTTGAGCCCCTGAAATGAAGGGATTGTGTTAAAAAAATGCTTTAGTTGCCTCATATTTTTATGCAATCGTTTTGTTCACCCCACTGAATTAAAGCTGAAAGTCTGCACTTCAACTGCATCTGAGGTGTTTCATTTAAAATTCATTGTGGTAATGTACAGAACCAAAATTAGAAAAAAGTTGTCTCTGTCCAAATATTTATGGACCTAACTATATATATATATATATATATATATATATATATATATATATATATATATATATATATATATATATACTAGCAAAATACCCGCGCTTCGCAGCGGAGAAGTAGTGTGTTAAAGAGGTTATGTAAACATATATATACATATACATATATATATACATATCTACATATACACATATCTACATATACATATGTATATACATACATATACACATCCACATATACATATACAAATTTACACATCTACATATATATACACATATATATATATACATATATATATATATAAATAAAGACATACATACATTCACACACACACATACATATACATATATATATATATATATATATATATATATATATATATTGCAAAATACCCGTGCTTCGCGTCGGAGAAGTAGTGTGTTAAACAGGTTATATATACATATATATATATATATACACATATCAACATATATATACACATACATATACACATATACATAAACACACGCATATACATCCATCCATCCTCTTCATATATACATATACAGTAATCCCTCCTCCATCGCGGGGGTTGCGTTCCAGAGCCACCCGCGAAATAGGAAAATCCGCGAAGTAGAAACCATATGTTTATATGGTTATTTTTAGAATGTCATGCTTGGGTCACAGATTTGCGCAGAAACACAGGAGGTTGTAGAGAGACAGGAACGTTATTCAAACACTGCAAACAAACATTTGTCTCTTTTTCAAAAGTTTAAACTGTGCTCCATGACAAGACAGAAATGACAGTTCTGTCTCACAATTAAAAGAATGCAAACATATCTTCCTTTTCAAAGGAGTGCAAAGCAAGCAGTCAAAAAAAAAAATCAATAGGGCTTTTTGGCTTTTAAGTATGCGAAGCACCGCCGGTACAAAGCTGTTGAAGGCGGCAGCTCACACCCCCTCTGTCAGGAGCAGGAAGAGACAGAGAGAGAGCCACAGAAAAACAAAGTCAAAAATCAATACGTGCCCTTTGAGCTTTTAAGTATGCGAAGCACTGTGCAGCATGTCCTTCAGGAAGCAGCTGCACACAGCCCCCCTGCTCACACCCCCCTACGTCAGCGCAAGAGAGAGAGAGAGAGAGAGAAAGTAAGTTGGGTAGTTTCTCAGCCATCTGCCAATAGCGTCCCTTGTATGAAATCAACTGGGCAAACCAACTGAGGAAGCATGTGCCAGAAATTAAAAGACCCATTGTCCGTAGAAACCCGCGAAGCAGCGAAAAATCCGCGATATATATTTAAATATGCTTACATATAAAATCCGCGATGGAGTGAAGCCGCGAAAGGCGAAGCGCGATATAGCGAGGGATCACTGTATACATACATACATAGTGCGTTGTAACACGGGCTGTGATTGTTACATGGGAGGGAGACGACAAATCACAGCTTCCCGCTTTCTAATCGGGCCTGTGATTGGTGCTTTGACTGATGCCCAGATGCCACAGTATGTCCCCTTAAGAGAGGCGTTAGGCAAGTGTAATTGAATAGTGGTGCTGCAAGTTTAGCTTTACACCTGTTTTTAAGGCTTATTGACTGAAAGGGGCTTTCATGAAAAAACTTAGGGCTTTGCTACAGGATACACCCTCCACAAGTTAAGGAAGTAAAAATAAAGGTATATATTTCTTTTTTATTTAAACCTTTTAAGTTTGTATGCGGGCGGCATGGTGCCGCAGTGAAAGGTGCCAGTTAGGAGACCCGGGTTCGCTTCCCTGCGTGGAGTTTGAATGTTCTCCCCGTGTCTGTCTGGGTTTCCTCCGGGTACTCCGGTTTCCTCCCACAGTCCAAAGACATGCAGGTTAGGTGCATTGGCGATTCTAAATTGTCCCTGGTGTGTGGGTGTGTGTGCGCCCTGTGGTGGGCTGGCACCTTGCCCGGGGTTTGTTTCCTGCCTTGTGCCCTGTGTTGGCAGGGATTGGCTCCTGTATTTAGGATATAGCGGGTTGGATAATGGATGGATGGACATCTGTATGCATAGCCCTATTTGCCAGTTTTCGTTTTTTTTCTTTCTTCAGTAATATTTCAGCAAACCCGGAGCTTGTCAGTTCAAATCCTGGTACTGACACCAATGTGTGACCCTGAGGAAGTCACTTCACCTGCCTGTGCTGCAAAAAAACAAAAGTAATGTAACAAATTGTACCTCAGATGTTGCAAGTTGCTGGAATAAAGGCATAACTAAAATAGATAAATATGTATTATACACATAGGAACTATTAATTTATTTTCAGTTAAGTCATCTGCAGCAAACCTTTATAAATGAGGGTTTCTCCTTTTTAGATAGTGCCAACTGTTTCTTCTTCATTGACGTTTTCTCTTGGAGAGCTTTTTTCATTTCATTGAAAATTAAAGCAGCAGCTGCCAAAATATGTAGCTTTCTTATTAATTTTTCAACATTGTGTAAAATAAATTTATAAAGTAACAAAAGGTTTAAATACTGGTTATCCTTTTACACTAAAATATTACTAAAGAGATACAAAAAAAGTAAAATGCATATGTTCTTTTTGTTTAAGGAGATTAAATATTACTGAAGAAAGAAAAGAAAAAAAAAACTAAAACAGCCAAATGGGGCTATGCATACGAACTTAAAAGGTTTAAATAAAACAGAAATATATACTTTTATTTTTACTTCCTTAACTTGTGGAGGGTGTATCCTGTAGCAAAGCCCTAACTTTTTTCGTGAAAGCCCGTTTCAGTCAATAAGTCTTAAAAACAGGTGTAAAGATATTGACAATAAGCTACGCAAACCCACCAAGACATGGAATCGTTTAAATCAAGTATCATTACATCTTCCTTTCTTAAAGAGAAGTAAGGCAGTACTTATAAGCTTACATATATATATATATATATATATATATATATATATATATATATATCTATCTATCTATCTATCTATCTATCTATCTATCTATCTATCTATCTATCTATATATATATCTATATATATATATATATATATATCTATATATATATCTATATATATATATATATATATATATATATATATATATCTATATATATATCTATATATATATATATATATATATATATATATATAT